>NC_079459.1:8759891-9507391 GCF_903798145.1 Danio aesculapii | reverse complement strand
TATAAAATAATAACCAAAGATAAAACTAATGTTCGGATACTGTCCACAAAAATCGACAGTCAATAAGGTTTGATGACCATTTCAGCGTATTTCACTTTCTGAAAATAGGTTAATGAAGTGGCTTGAAAATATTTAAATATTTATAACTTAACTTAAATGTTTTACAACTTTAAAACATTAATTGTTACAAAATTATTTTTATATTATTACTTTGTGAATTCTAACGTGTTTAGGCTGTCTGCAGTTTTTTAAACGAAGTTTAAATAGGCAATAATTATTTAATACATATTTTTCTAAAATATACTTACGTATAATACACCAAATAACATTTACTTTGAAAGTGTGCAAAACATATTTGTATTTCAACGAGTAGTAACGTGGTGTTATTATTCTTTTATTTAATTATAATGTTGTTATACAGTATATGGGTAATAACGTGGTGTTATTATTCTTTTATTTAATAAAGAATACAATTTTTTTTTACTAATGCTTAGCTTCTTAGACTTTACACACCTGAAACTTGTCTATAGCACTTGTTCACTGCTGCTTTTATATTTGTGTAAATTGCTTCCTTGTCCTCATTTGTAAGTCGCTTTGGATAAAAGCGTCTGCTAAATGACTAAATATAAATGACTAAATGTAAATGTAATAATGTTGTTATATATATATATATATATATATATATATATATATATATATATATATATATATATATATATATATATATATATACATGAAGTATTATTAAAAATATAATTCATATTAAATTAATATATTCTGTTTAGTTTTATAATTTGGTCAGCCTTGTAAGCTGTGTTTAATGCAATTAAACAGTGCAATTAAGCAGTTTGCAAGGCTGAACAAATTAAATTACATGTATCTTAAATTGAAGCGCGTTTCGTCGTTGTAAAACGCGCTTCAGCTTATGATACATGTATGTGCAGTTTATTAATGTTTTTATATATATATATATATATATATATATATATATATATATATATATATATATATATATATATATTAATGATTTAGTGGTGGACATTTTCGAAAACTAGAAGCTAATCCTCGGATTCTAAATAGAACGCGTTCTAATGACGTGAGAGTTGCGGCAGGTTTATATGCACGTACTTTATTAGAATTCTTTGTTGGGTGTTCTGGCGTTGGTTGTGGTTAGTGGTTTTTGTGTGGTTTGCGATTTCTCGATTGATTTACGGTTATTGATTCACGGTTTTGACACTTTTTTCGGACTTCGACTACGGCTTTGGATTTGCGATTTCACTTTGACACATTCGGACACGGTTTTGGATTTCCCGGTAACGACCCTTTCTTCTGACTTCGACTGACGGCTTTGGACACCCCTTGGATTTGGTTAACTCGGCAAAACCCCCATAATGGGAGTTTTATCCGTGTGTGTAAGTATAAATATTCACACATAATATTAGGCCTACTAGTAATTTACAAATGCTTAGTGTTAGTAAAGAATTTAATGTGTGTGTGTGTGGAGAAATATAATACATTTCATTTTTAAAGGTAAACTCATAGTTACTGATAATTCACATTCATTAGATTTTTCGTTTTTCATTCTTAACCCTCTTTCTTGTGCAGGAGGAAGCACCGAGCAAGGTGTTCGGTGTTCCCTTGTCACATCTGAGGAAGACCGGACAGATGAGACAGGGGCTTCCTCTGGCCTTTACACACCTGGTGGGCTTCCTCGAGAAGCATGGTGAGTGCTGACTTGGTGTTTGACGGTGTTGCCAAGTGTTTGTCATGTATGCCAAGACTGTATTTGTAAAATATGTGTTTAGGCCTCAGTACCAGAGGCCTGTTCAGGGTTGGTGGGACAGTATTGCAGCAGTATGAACTGAGGAAATGTTTTGATCGCGGAGGCTTCCCAAAGATGAACATTGAGGATGTTCATTCCTCAGCCTACGTCTTGAAACATTTCCTCAGGACTCTTCCCGGTGGTCTCATTCCAGAGCCATTCATGCTTGAACTGCTGGAAGTGTTCAAGAGTAAGTGAAGGTTTTGTGAGTTCCCCCACATCAAAATAGATTTATCAAATTATTGAACTCTGGAAATATTTTATCTTGCAGTGTTCAAACTCAGCAAACGTCACAAGGCAGTGAAGAAAATACTGGATTCCATTCCAGATGAAAATTACAATATCCTCTGCTTTCTAATGTTCTTCCTGTCCCGAGTGGCTGCTGCCAGTCATGCCAACCGCATGACCACCACCAACCTGTCCATAGAATTTGGGCCGATCATCTTCCAGTAAGTGTTTGTATATCTGTATTTAGCTGATGGTGTATGTACATTACGACATAACTTAAAGTCTGTGTGAAATGGAGCTGTCAGTCATAATAGACAGATGGGTGTCTGGTACATTTATTAATGTAAAATGTTTTTGTTATGTGTGTGTGTGTAGTGTTCCTCAAGGCCCCACAAAGCTTGAGGAAGAGGAGATGTGTATCAGCTTCACGGAGTACATGCTGGACAACCTCAGACATCTACTGCCCAATATGTACCCTCAAGCATCTGCCACCTACACAGCAGTGAGTTTATACTTGTTTGTTTCAAATGATACCATCTGTGTGTGTGATGGATTTTTTAATTGAATCAGAATGGTGGTAAACTGATGAAAACGATGATAGATCATTATTTTAATTTGGTTTACTTTGTGTGTTTGAGGAGGGAGACAGTGTGTCTGAGGCCGGAGGGGACTTCACTCCTGAAAAGTGTGTCCAGCACACTAGGTACAGATTCTGAACACAAACACACACTACAGACTGATACTGCTCACAACTGCTCAAATGTACACACATATTGATGTATTGTGGAAAGTTAATCATCCATATTCATGATTGTGATGTGTTTGTTTTTTTAAAGCTCAAAGCCACCAAAAATTGGGCGACTTGGGCGTCTGAAAAGACGATTTTTGCATTTTTGGCAAAAATTTGGCTCCCGCAATGGCAGGTGCAAAGTGGAAGAGAGTGAAGAACCCTCTGGGGCTAAACTGAAAGTGAAACTGTGATGAGGATTTCTGAATGACAGCAGCAATGCTGTGCGGTGATGCTCATCAGAAAACAATGCATGCTGTTGAGGATCACTGAGGCTGCTGGACGTGAGGTGCAATCACAGATTTGATTATGAAGACAAAGACAAGGCAGATGCTGATTCTGAATCTGAAGCTGACTAAAATAAAGCTTGTCATCTTCAGTCAGTTGGTGTCTCTCTTTTCTTTATGTCTGCATACTCTTACTGTATACTTACAGAGACAAGTTACAATTTTTTATGCTCAAAATATTCATATCTTTAAATGCATTTACAAAATTATAAACATGGTATTACAAAACTGTTCACATAAGAACACCCTAAACCTGATAATTTAACAGCAACTAACTGCATTGATATTTTAAGTGTGCAAAATTAAAAGTGTTAAGTTTTTATCTTTAAATATTATAATTAACTTTTATATTTAATATTGGATTAATTATATTAAGTTCTGAAACCACATTACTCATAGCATTGGTTTTTACGCAAAGATAGCCTGTAGCACCATGAACAACATTTGTTAGTCAGCTATTTAAATTCTACATAAATGTCAATCATTGCAACTATTACCTCAACTACCAGTGGTGCCCCCAGAAAATTTTCTTAGAGGTTGCCATATGAGGCCACACCAAATGTTGGGGTGGCACACCAAAAAATCATAAATACAGTGTAATGTTATATTTTTGTTTTTGGTAAATGTAATGATGTGGTTTTAATTCATTACTCTTAAAATATCGCAATTTATTCCTTGAAATAATTAAGCAAGTACATGTGCAAATATTGATAAAAATCAATATTTCGTTTAAAAATATTTTTCAGTTCAGTTATTTTTCACATACTTTTATTGTACAGAATACAGATCATGCTATGTCTAAAATTAATGAAGATTAATGAATTAATTTCTAAAACAAACTGAACAAAATACATTACTATACACACACACTCACTAATAATATCATGTGTCTATATTTCTTTTTGAGCCACAATATTACTAATACAGTTTTTTATTGATGTACCTTTTTGCAAAATACATCCACAAAATCACTGAGATTTTGTAAGTCAGCAAGCAAAACAATGGAGGTGCTAAATAAGCTAGATTTTTTAATAAGTGTACAGTCTCATGAACGCAAAGTTTTGCATAAACCCACAAACAATACTAAACTACGTGTGCTATAGGAACTTTACCCTTAATTTTATTATTATATTTAAATGTGTAGAAGCCTAATCAGCAAAAGCGAACGTTTTGTAGAAAGGCGAAAACATTAAACTATGTAAATCAAAATGACCTAATTCTGAGCTTTGCTAAGTAACATTAACACGTTTGGTATTTAACTAGAAAGGTTAACAGACAGCATAGAATAGTTACTTACGTAAATATATGCATGTATAACAAACATACCTGTTGTTGTTTCCTAAATAATTTCCATTACTGCCTGTTGAAGGTGTGTGCGTGCTGTCAACCACGATCAGAGAGGGGGAGGGGAAGTGAATCAGCTACGTCGGTGGCGCCAATCAATCCACAATAATTTAGTGGCTGCAATTTATTTATTTATTTAAATATTGTGAATTTCCGTAAGTACATTTAAATTAATAATATCAACAGCAAAACCATATTGGGGTGGCCACAGTGGTGGCCCCTCGAAGGCGCCCCTGTCAACTACAGTGAGTAACATGAGTAACACTGTCACAGAAACTCATTGTGCAGAAAAACTCCGTCATTCACTATTAATTTAGTCTCTTGTTTAGTGGGTGTGTCAAAAATGTCAGACCAATTAGCAGCAATGTGTATATACATGCCATAAACACATGCTATAAAGATCATAACACTTGTTTGTTATTTCATCCTTAAGTGCGAAGCTAATGTTGGATCACAATAATTAGTTTCCACTTCCCTTTACTTAATAGGATGTTTTCATTAATTCTGGATGGCAAGGACATTGACTGTAACATAAAGCATATTTTGCAGTATTAAAGTAATCAAAAGAAAGTTTTTTAGATGTTTGTATTTATATGTTAGTTCTAAGGACATTTATAAGATAGTGTGCTCCAAAACAATGGCAAAATTTTGCATTAAGAAGATATAAACTTCCATGCCTGCAGTTTGTCGCTTCTACCTAAATGAATCAACATTTTTTTTTGACATCCCCTCATATTTTAGGTTTTCATTAAATCGTTAACCAAACAATTGTTTGACCATTGTTTTTGTTTACATATCTCAAAATGGTCTATATGGGCTTGTGTTCAACCACTCTCTGTGGCAGAGTTGCGATAAAATGAAATGCTATTAGCTGTAAGCTACTGACCTTATGTTTTAGTTGAAATTCCATGACAGTTTCAACGAAAATTCATGTTTCAAAACATATTTATAGCAGTTTCATCCAGCTCCAATCATTCTTCAAGAAATGACCAAGTTTTGAAACGTTTTGTTGGGGCTGAACAGCACAGATGTCTGTGAGTAAAATCATAAACACAGAAGAGCTACTTTATACTACAGGGTGTCCACGGGTTGTAAAAGATAGTAAATGATGTTAGCCAAAATTAAGGGCCTTAAAAAGTATTATAAAGTAATAAACGTCATCTGACGAAGTATTACATTTTCGAGCCCAATTTTTTTAGATAAATTTTCAACTTGTGTTAAGTGCAGACCTTTATTCTAAAATTTGCGTGGATTTATTTATATGTTAAGAGTAGGACCTGAGCGATATCATATGAGGTGGTATATTAGCCCCTTTAAGCTGTATTTTTTCGATAGTCTACAGAACAAACCATTGTTATACAATGACAAGCCTAATTACCCTAACCTGCCTAGTTAACCTAATTAACCTAGTTAAGCCTTTAAATGTCACTTTAACCTGTATAAAAGTGTCTTAAAAATATCTAGTCAAATATTATTTACTGTCATCATGGCAAAGATAAAATAAATCAGTTATTAGAAATGAGTTATTAAAACTATTTTATTTAAAAATGTGCTGAAAAAAATCTTGAAAAACAAGCGGTAATAATTCAGGAGGGAATTCAATTCTGACTTCAACTATATATATATGTGTGTTTGTGTGTGTGTTTTTGTATGTGTGTGTGTGTGTGTATAAGAAGAGTTCCGATGCAAAACCTCTATATGCCATGAGAAATTTTCTTCTAAAATGAGCATTATTCTCATTTTCAGTTTTTCATTTTAAAGTCAATGAAAAGAACTTATTCGTCACCATAAAAGTAAAATTTCTGAGCCTACACACAAGAGTCGGAGAAAATGCTAATTTTAGAAGAAAATGTCAAACGGCATTTAGAGGTTTTTGCATCTGAACCCATATATATATATATATATATATATATATATATATATATATATATATATATATATATATATATATATATATATATATTGATATATATATATTGATATATATATATATATATATATATATATATATATATATATATATATATATATATATATATATGTATATTGCATTATAAAAATGTTGTCAAGCTTGATTTGTAATGCTATTATTAAATGACAATAATTACCAGTGTTGGGGATAACGCATTACAAGTAACGTGAGTTACATAATATTACTTTTCTAAATAACGAGTAAAGTAACGCATAACTTTTGAAAATTAGGTAATGATATCTGAGTTACTTTTTAAAAAAATGTAACTCGAGTTACTTTACTAACTAGTAATTACTAATAATTTGTGAATTATTATACTTTACTAACTAGTAATTACTAATAAATTGTGAATTAAAAATTAGTGTAATTATGTTGAATCACACTTAATGAGAGAATGAGCTGCCCGCGGCAACAGAAAGAAACCAAGATGACAGAGCCTTACATTTCTGTGATGGAAGAATTCTCATTATTTTTAACACATGTAAGAAAAGGGGATAGTCTCAATGCCCAGTGATTTTACTAAACTAATAAGACACAAAAACAGAAGTAGCAAACACATTGCTTTCAACTTCCAATAATCTGTATACATGTAAAGCATCAGAAAGTTCTCAAGAAGTAATTTAAAAGTAACATAACACATTACTTTCCATAAATAGAAACTAAGTAACGCAACTAGTTACTTTTATGGGGAGTAACTCAATATTGTAATGCATTACAATAACTTTTCCCAGCACTGAATTACACTACTGTTTTGTCTTTATTAATTTCGGAAGATTTGAAAATGTGTGTTAACTTATCCTTGATCTCAAATGGACTTCAAGAAAAACAATATGAGATGTAAATATAAACATCCATTACCTTGTGAACTTGGGTTTATGGTCAATTTAATGACCTTGGAATGGGATAACTAGCTGCTGACTGATTGCAAAGGTATTGTTGTTGGGAAAGATAAAAATTTCAGTATGACAACGATTCCCGTCCCAGCACCAATATGGTCCAAGTGGATGAAAGCGCACAAATTCAGAGTGCCTTATACTGCAAACATTTTATCCAAAGTGACTTTAAAATGAGGACAATAGTTATCAAAATCAACACAAGAATTAAACACGATCTCAGTTACATTAATGGAATACTCATTTTTTTTTCTTCAATGAATTGTGTTTTTTTCCCCATACATGTTTTATAGAATGATTTTTTTCTTTATTTTTTCCCATACATGTTATATAGAATGCTTTTTTTTAGTAAAGTTTAAAAAAAAAAAAATAATTATGTAAAAGATATAAAAAATAGGACAAAGCAGTGGCGCAGTAGGTAGTGCTGTTGCCTCACAGCAAGAAGGTCGCTGGTTCGAGCCTTGGCTGCAGTTGGCGTTTCTGTGTGGAGTTTGCATGTTCCTCCTGTGTTCGTGTGGGTTTCCTCTGGATGCTTTGTTTTCCCCCACAGTCCAAAGACATGCTGTACAGGGTAGGCTAAATTGTCTGTAGTTGTATCAGAGCCGGCCCAAGGCATAAGCGAACTAAGCGGCTGCTTAGGGCCCCGTGGCCACCAGGGGCCCCCCAAGAGTGCACGAAATGAATGAGTGAGTTTCATTTTATATTTGTTTGTTGGGTTATGGATAAGGGGTGGGACAAAACATATGCCCATTTATCATGTTATTTCCGGCCGCGATACATACTCTGGCGCCACGTATCGATACTTATCTAAATTTACAAAATATATGAATTAATTAGTCTTTCACACTGACTGCAACAGATTACCGCTTTAAATACAGTACACCCAGCTACCACCAGGCGCTTCCCATAACAGCAGATCATCAGAGACACACCGGCGTCATGTAAACCGCTGACAGGTGAGCCATTGCAATGGTGGAAATCTCAGGCATACGGACATTCTTCTGTCCAAGCTGAACCAAGGTATTTGTGTTTCAGACATCCAGCTCCCCCGAACTTTCCGCTAGTTTTTCCTCACAGACGCGCTTTCACTTCGCTTTATCGCTCGCGCGTGCCCGCGGGCGGTGCTGTGACTTAAATGTCCTCAAACTTTTTAATTCCGCCAAAATATGTATTAGATAAAGATATCAATAGGGGATGAACATAAATTTTAAAAGGCCTTGCGTTTATTTAACCCTTACAGATTTTGGCAAGTCTTGTAGATGGTATTTTGGCAAAAAAATATTAGGGTGAGTAAATAACTGATGTTCTCCACTGCTGAAAACTTCATACGCGATCAGAGGAGTCTGTTCTCACCAAAATATGAATGCATTAACTATATTACAAATTGTTTATTCAAATAATCCAGGGCTAAGAATAAAAAGTTTCCATGTTTTCATAAAATAAGTTGATCAAGTTGTAATAAGTGTTTTAAGTTTACAGAAAACTAGAAGCAATAATTGACTTTGACAGTGTTTTCTTAAATGCATATTCCACAAAATTGAGATTCTGCTGCTATGATAGAGATGACTGTGTTTTTCAATCACAAACTGCTCTTTGCACATCAGCATTGTTGAGTTGTTTGACAGCGGAGCGCTTGTTTTTCATTGTTGCAATTTTAAAACATGCTGTCATTAAAAGAAATGCATCAACCTTTTGATGCATTTTTTCCTTTTTGCATTTTTTTCCACTTTTGATGCATTTTTTTCATGATATATTTGTGATTGGTTTTCTTGTGATCTGCTGATTTATCGCAGAATCACTGATATCGTGATTGAAGCAACAGTGCACGGCACAGCAGCAAAATGCTTCATAAACTTGGTGATAAAAAATAAGCCTCTGATTTATACATTTGTTTAAAATTTCTTATTACACAGCCATGAACTATGGATGGTAAATACACTACAAAAATGATTTGCTTTCTTCTAGTTTTTGTCTTGTTTCTAGTCCAAATAACTAAAAAAAATTTAACCAATAAATTTTTTTTAGACAGATTTTAGTCAAAATTATGTGCTTTTTTTTTTCATAAAAAAAGCTCAATAATCTGCCAATTAGGGTAAATAAAAGAATATTGTTTTTGGTTTTAAGTAAGATTATTTTACTTATCTCATTGGCAGATTAATTTGTTCACTTTACAGAAAAAAATTCACTTCATTTATAATTATTTCTGAAAACTGAATTTTTTTTTTCTAGATATTAAGTAATATGCTATATGCGAATACGTCTACAAAATGCTTCCTGATTTAATTTGAATTTGATGTAAACAGTTTTAAGCTATTTGAACTACAAAATGCATTTTTTTCAGTGTTAACATTTATCCATTTTTAAAAAATTATCTTTATTGTCACTATTCTTGACTGTTTGGCAGCGTTTTGTGACTGAATAATAATAATAATAAGTATACTATTGGCTACTTCCAGCTGTTTTTGTTTCTGTCAACATTAATTACAGCTTAGATTAATGTTTTGTGTCTAATTGTTTAGTTTTGTGGCAAGTAGTCATATAAAAAGTGGGATCAATAGGCAGTTGATCAATAGGCAGTTGTTTCTGCAGTATAATATTTAGAATTGTCTTTAAACATATTTTATGATTTAGGTAACACAGCTACAGCAAATAAAATCGATAATGCATGTTTTAAATTTACAGTGTGCGAATAATCAAGGATCGATGATAATTTGTCACATTGTTTGCACCAAGGGGGCCCCAAATAAAATCCTGCTTAGGGCCCCCTGAAGGCTTGGGCCGGCCCTGAGTTGTATGGATGTTTTCTAGAGATGGGTTGTAGCTGGAAGGGCATCCGCTGCGCAAAACATAGTTGACGGTTCATTCCGCTGTGGCGACCCCAGATTAATAAAGGGACTAAGCTGAAAAGAAAATGAATGAATGAATATAAAAATATTTACAGATGTTTTGGCCACACAGTGTCTCAGTGGTTAACTGTCGCCTCACAGCAAGGTCACTGGTTCGAGTCCCGGCTGGGTGCATGTTCTCCCCGTGTTGGCGTGGGTTTCCTCCGGGTGCTCTGGTTTCCCCCACAGTTCAAATGCATGCGCTATAGGTGGATACATATTAAACGATGTCTATGGTTTAGCCAGCCTATATTTTTACACACAAAGTTGTGACTACATTGCTCTCTAGTGGCTGATACGGAACTATATTTTATTTTTTAGAGATTACATATAGGCCTAGAGGCTAGATACAGATTAATTTACTACATGCCTGAAAAATAAGACGTATATAGTATGCATGTAAAATAAAATATAAACATACTGAAGTTAGCCAAACTGAGAATCAAAGTTGCTATTATTTATATACTAAAAAGGTACAGCAACCCAAATCCTTAGAATTATTAAACAGAATTATTATTATTATTATTATTATTATTATATTCCATAGTGCTTCTCGGAAATCAACGAGATTGTATATGGCGTGCAGTGCACGTTTAATGAAGGAGATTGCACATGGCGGCGCTGTGGCTAAAAAGGAATGTGTTCGAAAAACATTCGATGATGTTGAGAAACTAGTGTGACCTGCATTAAGTATCTGACCATTGCTGACATTAGTGGTAAGTAAAGATCTTTCTAAAGTATAATTTTAGGTTGTTTTAAATGGTTGTTTCGACATACTTTGGGTGAAGGACACTAAAGAATTGCTTTATTGTCCACTTGTGGATTTTAGGATATTGAATATATATATTTTTGTTTTAGTTTGTATTTTATCTTCTTTAGTAGCTTATTTAAAATTGCAGATTGTTGTTATATCACCCCATAAATTGATATGTTATAATGTATTTGTATGCTGTCAGCTTTACCACATTACATATTACTGTTTTATTATTTACCTGTAATTTATGCTGTCGGTCTGTTTAACATTTGTAGCTTTACATTGTTATTTGTTCTATTGATAGTTTTACTAATTATAGTAACACATTTATTTATTCTAAGTTTATAGATTGTCATCTTGTAGAGTATTTATTTAGAGCTGCGAAATATTATTTTTTAGTGTTAGAACAGAACCAAACTGGAGACAATGGTAGATAAAACCTCCAAAGAAATTATTAAGTTTATTAAGTTCAGTTATTTAAGTTTATCACACAGTATTAAGTTTAATTAATGACTTGTCATCTTTCTATTGTATTTTACAGATTGGAATGGACTACATGGAGAAAAAGGGAATCACACCTGTAAATTGATGGATGGGTGCATTGATGGACGTCCTTCCAAGATGAAGAGGGTGGTGTTTAGTATAGATCAATGGCTCTCAAACTTTTTCACCTCAGAAAGAATTTCTCCAAGTATCACCTAATGACTAGCATCGAAATATAGTAGCATAGTAGGCCTAATTTATCAGCTAAAGCTCTGCACAGTTGAAAAACAAAGCAGATTTATTCATAAAAATTATGTTTAGCATTGTTAGCCACTTTAAACATTATAAATAGTTTGAACATTAACACTGTACTGTGCTTACGTTTAAATCAGGGGTGCCCCAACTTTTTCTTATGAAGGCGAAAAGCCAAACTTGATTGAGGCTAGCGAGGTGAATAGTTAGTTGCCTTTGGTCATTTCCTAATTTATTTAATACAATTTAAAAATGACTAGAAAACATTGCTTTATAATAAGTAATACAGAATTTTTTTTTACATTTTACAATGAACTTATTACAGTAAAAATGTCATTTATAACAGAATTACACTAGTTTTTGCCTTGATTTGCTTCTGCATAGTTCTCTATCCGTCGAGTGACAGTATTTTCATTTAAAAAAATCGGATTATTTTTAATTGAAACATTAAATTTTAGTTAGCTTTTTTTGTAGCTTAGCAATAAAACTGACAAAAAAGTTACGTCAATTTAGAAATTACGATCTCTGTGTCCTACTTTGGGCATCTCTGGTTTAAATAAAAATGCATTTAAAAGTTAATTAAAATCGCCACTGTTCCAAAAAATAAATAAATAAATAAATAAAATGCTAAAGGTAAAGTATTAACATACAGTAGTCTATATTCATCAAAATCTGGACATGTAGATTGGACCTCATGAATCTATATGTCATCATATTCATATCATAAATAAATCATTTTTGATACAGTTTAAAATATATTGTAACAATTGCTGTTTGTCATTACAGTATGTTGCATGTACATATGACATATTTGTATGGGGGAGACCAGGGATAATTGTACATCTTTTACATTTCACTATATATCTTTGAGATCTTGAGTAACAAGTATCTGCTATTAAATGGCATATAAGTTATATTTGCAGTACAAACAGAAAATGTGAACATTTTTTGTTTCAAACAGGAAGAGTGAAATGTTACAATTTCCCCCCACAGTCTGGGTTAGTTGTAACACACCTCGTGGTGAGATGTAAATTATGATTTCCATCGGGGTGAGATGTGACATTATAAAATAAGAATTATGACCAAAAAATGGATTTAAAAGCTTTTTATTCAACATTGAGTTTCAGTATAACTAGTGTGTGTCTCTGTGTTACAAAGCTGAATAAAATGTGCAAATGTGCATCAGCTTCAACAATTGAACACTATTTGTGTGTGCAGGCTTCTTGAGCTCACAGAGGTTAAACACTAAACAAACACAAACTACTTTGACTTCTTTCTCTTTTAAGAGCTAAAAGAACACTGAAATTAAATCAGATACATTTTTTTTCAACAGTTTTATCTGCTTGGGGTTGGTGGTAGGCCTGTCACAATAATCAATATATCAAATTATCGCTAAATTTATGGACATGACTTCAATCATTTTTGGTGATAAAATATATAATGGCCATACATAAAACCCAACTCTGGCAACATTTTAGCTGATTGCACAACCTCTCCATCTCTATTGGTGGCATCAGTGTCAGTAAGTTTAAAAAACACTATAGTATTTACTATAAATTACTATAGTATATTTTCATGTGGGTGTCTGACAATTGAAAATAGTAATAGTAAAAACTTTGTGTTAACATTTTTTATTATTTATTTAAGATATACGTTTTCACATTCTGATTCCCTAATTATTAAATTGTTAAAATGACTAAATAAATTAAATATTTTTAAGAATTAAATATGATGTGTTGTATGGACAAGTGTACTTGCATTGTGATGATATTATATTGTCATTCTGGCATTATGTAATGAGTGGCATAAAATGGCCTTAAAATGACAATAATATTGTTTATCGCGATATATTTTGGAGCAATATATTGTACAACAAAAAATAGATATCGTGACAGGCCTAGTTAGTGGTATCATTTCACTGAAGTTAGTAGCAGTTTAGTTGTTACAACTGACCCAGCGTTACTTTATGTGGCCATGAATCTGTTCACCTAACAGCTAAACCACTATCGCCAACAATGTGAAGTAAATATTTCCACACACAGACACACAAATTACACAGGTTTAACTACAATCAGGCATTGCTAGCTTTAAATTATTTTAAATTATTAAAATTATTTAAAAGAAATATTACTTCCTTAGGGGCGATGCAGTGGCGCAGTAGATAGTGCTGTCGCCTCACAGCAAAAAGGTCGCTGGTTCAAGCCTCGGCTGGGTCAGTTGGCGTTTCTGTGTGGAGTTTGCATGTTCTCCCTGCGTTTGTGTGGGTTTCCTCCGAGTGCTCTGGCTTCCGCCACAGTCCAAAGACATGCGGTACAGGTGAATTGGGTAGGCTAAATTGTCTGTTGTGTATGAGTGTGTATAGAGGTTTCCCAGATATGGGTTGCGGCTGGAAGGGCATCCGCTGTGTGAAACGTGCTGGATAAGTTGGCGGTTCATTCCGCTGTGGCAACCCCTGATTAATAAAGGGTCTAAGCCGAAAAGAAAATGAATGAATAAATTACTTCCTTAGCTCAAATATAGTTTTTCCTCTTTAATGTCAGCTGTGTCTCTCACAGGACTCTACTTTTTCTTATGTGGTATGTAGAGGTGTGATCCTACACTGGTCTCATGGTTTGGTTCGGTTACGATTATCATTCCATCAATTCGGTTCAATTCGATGTCTCGATGCATCACGATGCATTGACGATGCTTTTCCATACACAGTTTTATATTTTCTTCACAGCACAACAATTCCTGTATTAAAATGTATAAACATATGTATATACTATTTGTGATACAATTTTGTCCTTTAATACAAACAGTCAGATATATAAACTGTACCTTTATATATATAAATTTCCCGCTCGTTCTCTGAGCCTTGTCTTGGTCACGCGCTCAACAGAGTGAGAGGGTGAGAGGCCTGCGATTGGCGCTGGCGCTCTTCACAGATGAGTGACACTGATAAACGGCAGTGGCGATAACAGCTGATCCATGACTCACACAGTGAGAGAGAGAGAAATGGAGTTTACTTTCATTCTCTCAGTCGCAGTGAAATAGGGGCTTCTGCTGTAAGTGTCAGTGAAAGACTGTCCAGCAAACACACATGCATGAAATTGTGCAGAGTTTCTGCGTTTTTAAGTAGTAGGAGCGTTGTAAATACTCACACTCGCCTCCCTCGCCATAGGCATAGGTATCACTTGCTGTGAATAGCTGTGTCTCATTTCAGTGCTCTTTCAGTTCTCGTAGTTGCCATGGTAGCACACAAGATAATCAATGAATCTATGCTCGATCTTCAGGGTTTCACGACAGTAAAGCTGTGGTCACACTGCACTTTTCTCCCTATAGACTTCCATTCATACGCACGCGAATGCGTCAGACCGGAAACGCAAGCTCGTGCGGCAAATTTCGCAGTACGCTGCGTTGGAAAGTTCAAGCTTGGTGAACTCTGACCTGCAAAATCACATCACATGATTGCTTGAGAACAATCGAGGATCAAAACAGGACCTCTCTGGACAGGAATTTAAAACATGGACCAATCGCTCACTTTTTTAAATGTCTAATCATCTTTTTTAATCCCGCCCATTTTCGCAGTGCCGTACTACAGAATTTTGTATGCACAAACTCAAGTGTGACCGCAGCTTAATGTGCATGAGCAGTTATCTAGATTATTTAAACTGAACTCAGATTCGTTAGATCAAATTATCTTTAACTTGCTGTTTTGGAACTAATTTAAGCGTGGACGTTTAGTTCATCTCATTGAAGTCAGGTTTTTGACTTTAATCCCCGCTTTTCTAAACGACTTTTATGAAACAGCCCCCAGGTGTTTGATTTGTTACTTTTGAGTGTGCTCCATTCTCTGTCTATCAGTTCAGATGCCAAGTCTTATATGTTTTAAGCCATTATAAATAAGAATCTACAATGAGTAATTAAAATGTGTTCAGATATTTTGAGGGTTTCTAAAATAATGTCTGTATTAAATCAAATTGTATTTATCTTGAACTGTGTACTTGAAAGCTGCATTGTTTGCTAGTTGGCATCTCCCTACAACTGCTTACATTACTTTCATTTAAGTACATGTATTAATTAAACAACTTATATTTATTGGCTTTGCCATAATGTACAGATGCAAACATTGTAATGTGCCTTTCAGGCAGCTAAGCAGTTTTTATACACACTAAAATCATTTAATTCCAATCCTTACAGAGAATCACAGAAGATGATACATACTGTATAGCCATCCACACACAAACCTTCATTGTCCGGTCCCAGGTTGTGAATTTGTTGCTAAGGGTTTTTCAGAGCTGTGTTCCAACTGTGAATTCATAGTAGGGGACAATATAAACTTTTGTTGTCCTGAGCTTTTTAAGTAAATTATATATATATATATATATATATATATATATATAATATATATATATATATATATATAATATATATATATATATATATATATATATATATAGAGATATAGATCCTTGGTGTTGCCTTTTTATTTTTGCAATTCTATTAAGATTGATGTATGTTATTTTGTTTTTCTGACAAAGAAGGTACAAACCCTTGTCACTGGGGCAGTATATGTTTTTATGGGACAGAATTGGACCTTAGGACAAAGAAACAAATTTGTACCATTGCAGTTTGTACCTTTAAGGACATGATTTGTACCATGGGAAACCAAAATGTACCTTTGGTTTTTAAAACCTGCAGATACAATATTGTACCTTCATCAAAGATACAAATGTGATCCATGAAGGTACAAGTACGACTTAAAGGCATTTTGCCAGCTCACGTGCGTAGTGGAAAGCAAATTGAAAGTGGATATCAGAAAATATCAGAACATGCTTACCAAACATTTATTAAAAATGCCTTAAAAGTTTGGTTTACAATACATATAGTTTAGTTTTACCAGTTGTTTTGTTTTATAGAACTTAATAATGAATGTTTATGAGTTTCTTTAAACATATGCCTTTAAATGATGATTCATGTTTTAATATCGAAATTATTCATAAAATCACTTTGCCTTTCAACTAATATTTATTTTCATATATATTGTAATAAAGGAGTTGTCCAACACTTATGTAACTTTTTATGAGAACAATTGTGTACCTTCATTTATTTGTACCATAAAAGGTACAGAAATGCATCATAAGAAGTCTTTTCCTTAAGGAACATTTTTTGTACCACTGCATACCTTTTTTTCTGAGAGTGTATAGAGTATGTGTGTGTTCATCTGCTTATCAAGTCAATCAATGCCACACTAGATCTTATTCAAATGTAGGTATATATGGAAGAGATACATTTGAAGGCAAAATTATTCACCCTCTTGAAATTTTTATTCTTTTTCAAAAATCTATTTCAAGCTATTACCTAGTTCACCCTAGTTAAGCCTTTAAATTGGACGTTAAGCTGAATATTAGTGTATTTAAATATCTTGCAAAATAACTAGTAAAATGTGTTTTTAAAAACTCTGTCTAGCTTTGGCTCATTGAATTTGACTGGAAAACTTTGTACAAATGAAGTAATTTATTTATTTTTTATCTTTAGATATGTGATTGTGATAAATGTTGCAAGTTGCTTTGAAAATATGCTATACCATAGGTGACAAACTCAGTTCCTGGAGAGCCGCAGTCCAACCCTGCTTAAACACACAAGTCCTATTTACACCGTGTTGTTTATTAATTTAACCTCTTTGTTTTATTATAAATAGTAAATGTATTCATATCTGCTGATTTATTTAATTTTGTAAGACATTTTCTGTTGTATTTGTGTTTGCTGCCAAAACAATAAAATACATTTGTCTGAAGAATTGATATGCTTTCTATTATTAATAACAGTTAAGAATAATGATCTCAGTGGTTAGCACTGTCGCCTCAAAGCACGAAATAAATAATATGTAATCAGCATTTGAAGTGGATTAAAACCTTTCATCAAAGTTGTCCTAAAACCATTGAACAACATTTATATGTGTCTAACATTTTATCCACTTTAAATGGTGATAGATACAGTAGATCACAGCTGTGGGCCATACCTGGGCTACTGCAGCCTGCAGTGCCTGAAAAAGGTCAGCATGGGCCATGCATGAACATGTTTGCCGTGTAAGTTAAGTAAATAGCTAGCAAACTAATTTCAAACATCAACTTTCAGGAAGAAATCACAGTTGCTAGGGTACTCTAGGTGGTTGCTAGACATTTGATGGACTGTTGATAAGGGATTTTTGGTGGTTGCATGGTAGGCCTAGTTGTCATCTTGCGCAAGATGCTGTAGGTTATAGTAGTTATATAGTTGTAGTTGCTAACATCTTCCGCCGCTGAGACTGCAGCTCTGCACAAGACGTTTGGCCAGCGGAGAAATTAAAATGGTCGTGCCCAAATGAGTGGTTTCTCTCAAGGTTTTTTTTCTTCACTTTCTCCAATTAGTGAAGTTTTTTTTCCCTCTCCGCTGTCGCCACTGGCTTGCATGGTTCGGGATCTGTAGAGCTGTGCATCGTTAGATTTGCTCTTTAGTGTTTGGACTCTCCGTAGTGATTTTTAAGCCACACTGAACTGAGCTAAACTAAACTGAACTTAAACACTACAAACTGAACTACACTGTTTCAATTTACTATGACCCTTTATGTGAAGCTGCTTTGACACAATCTACATTGTAAAAGCGCTAAACAAATAAAGGTGAATGGTGCACAAAGCAGAGTTTTTGTTTTCAAGCTGACTTAGCACAGTTACTGTGTGGCCAAAAGCCTTACTTAGTGGCAAGTTACCGATAAGTCTAACATGTCACATGGCATGATTTTTTTTCACATCTAATCAAAAACTATTGATAAAAGTTTTTCTTGTTTTTCTCAAAGTATCATCTGAGAACAAAGTTATTTTTATAATAATAATAATAATAATCACCAAAAATTCTGCCTCTTAGTGTATTTAAAATATAGTCCATCAAAATACAAAGAAAACATAATGAAGAAATTTAAGTAAATAAACACGTATTTAAAATCACACACCCACACACGCACGCACGCACGCCACGACCGCACGGCACGCACACACACACACACACACACACACACATATATATATATATATATATATATATATATATATATATATATATATATAGATATATATATATATATATATATATATATATAAACGGACCAATTTCCTACGCTATTCGCAGAAAATTTCGATAAAGGAGTGGATAGAGATCCGGTAGGGACGCTGAAAACTTCAGATAGATGGGCAGTGAACTGTTCATACGAATGAATTATGACACTTTTGGAATTCCATATTGCTTTTGCCCATAGTAGGGCTTTACCGTCAGCAAGAAAATAAGAAAGGCTACTTGAGATCTCTCGGTGGTCAATTGGCTCGGATGCATCTCGATGTACAGGTTGACTTTAGAGGTAAGAAACCGCTACACTCAGCTGCCTCGCCAGAGAAACTCTAGAAATGAAGAAATATTTAATTAAGTAAATAAACACGTATATTTATACATTTAATATATATATAAAACACGGACAATCTTCTAAACTGTTTACAGAAAATGTTGATAAACTATTTTATATTACATTTTGTACCTTTATATAATACACAGGACTGACAATATAGATTTAAAAGCGCATTGTCGTCCATGACATTCATTCCTCTCGGCTTGCCGTATGACAGAAGAATCAGCTGAGCTCAAATGTGTTTGCGGAATAGTTTCATTTCACAACCGAGTTTAAGATTCAACAGCTCGGGTATTCACCGGTTTTACTGCACTCGGATAAGTCTTAAACAGCCACTATGGATGTAAATTCTGAACCTGTAAGGAAAGTTCTCTCCAAGGTAAGTAATTTACTGTTTTGTTTATGCTAGAAATCTTAAATAGCTCACGAGTTAGGATGATGGACACTGGTTAAACCTGTTTAAAACGTTGATTCAGCGTGCCAGAACTTGTATTATTTTATTCAAACGTGTTATTTGGTTTCTTACAGTATAAGTTTCGTGATGTTGCTGTTGAAGAGTTACAAAAACTTTCTCGCGTCTACCCTGATATGAAATTAATGCTGGAACTTATAGTAAGTAGAAACAAAATCAAGTATGTAAACTTACATTGATCAGTTTCAAACATTCATTCTTTATATATACCGGTATATATATATATATATATATATATATATATATATATATATATATATATATATATATATATATATATATATATATACACATACACATACACATATACACACACACACACACACATATATATATATATATATATATATATATATATATATAATAGGGGATAATACACATCACTGAGGTACCCCTATATTTAAAACAGAGCAGTCAGATGTAACATGATTAACACAGACACGTTGTGGTCGTTTTTTTTTAAATTCTCTGATCCATACAATCAACCAAATACTTCCTCCTAATTTATGATGACATTCCAAAAGAAGGTTAGGTTGAACAGTATTAAAAGCAGCTGAAAAATCCATAAAGACTATTCTAACGTACATATTTGGCCTATCTAGATGATGTTGAACTTTATTTAAGAGAGGCATCCACAGTGCCTCGATTGGCCCTATAGGCAAACTGCAAGGGATCCATAGTCCTCAACTGGAGAGGACAATTCCTTACACACTATGGGTTCCATACTGGGTGAAAAAATGACAATATATTACGTAATGAGTCTTTAGTCCTGTATTATAAAAATTCTATTTAGATTCCTTGGTTTATACATCTTATTTGTGATCATTTGATTCTACTGAGTAACTGTCAAAACATATTTTACAGCATTTAGTGACAGTTTACAGAAGGATCTGCTCAAACTAGTTGGAAATATCCCGGTCGTATATCAAGGTGAGACGCCATAAAATTACATCCTTTGTTTATTGGAATAAGTCACATGTTAGAAATACACTAGTATATAGTAATTACTCATAAGGCCCTTATTTATGTAGATTTAAGTGTGTTGTTTTATTACAATGTATTTTTTAGGGCGCTCTTATAACCTTCCCATCCTGCTTTGGCTTTTGGATTCCTTTCCGTTCACGCCTCCAATCTGCTACCTGAGACCTACATCCAACATGGTCATTCGAGAGGGTAAACATGTTGATTCGAAGGGCAGAATACACCTGCCAGCCTTGCACAACTGGGACCATGTAAGAGAACGTCAAATAAATACATGCACTAATGATTTTTAGATGTTTTTAAAAAAATGTGCGTCTATAAATTTATCAAAGTAATGAATTGAAGTTTCAACAGCCATTATTAGTTCAGTCTTCAGTGTTGTGTGATTTTTCTGAAATAATCAGTAATATTGCTGTGTATTCAAAATAGAATTAGTATGTCCCAAACCGTATGTAGATATGTTTTCTACATGTGTAATATGTTATTATTACTATTATTGTTGTTATGTTATTGCATTATATATTCTGTGTATTTGAAAATAAAATTTGTATGTCCCAAACTGTAGTATAGGTGTTGTGAAAAATATCGATATTTCAGGAATACTAGGATATTTAAGATTCCTCACAGCATCGAAAATGGTATTAAATATTGTTATTTTTTTCTCTGTATCGTCTCGAGGATAGAAATTCCAGTATCGTGACAACACTACCGTAAAATGTTGAAAGTAGTATGCTAAAGGTTCCCAGGTGGTCTATTATTTCCAGTAGAAATTAGCTTAGATAATAATTAATATTCGTATTAATTGAATTTTACATGGAAAAAGCTTTGTTGCAAGTTTGTTATGAATGGAAAATGTAGTTGAATAGGATTTTTATAGTTAAAATAGAAATATTCTGTTCATTTTCATGCAATGCTGATTTTCTTTTTAAAAAATTTCTTAAAAAAAAAAAAGATGAATATAAACGTTTATAAAAGTTTGCATATCTTGTATATGTGTGCCCACACAGATGAGTGGGCTTGACAAACCACCTGTAGAAAATACACACTTTCATCTCTCTGACACTTTAACCAACATTTGCAGACACTTTCTAACCATTTTCATATCTGTAAAAAAAAAAATATATATATATATATATATATTTTTGTGCATTTATGAAGTGTTCCTCAAGCAGGTGAGTGGGCTTGACAAACCACCTGTAGAAACACTATTCTCTCCTCCTTACTCTACAAACAGTATAATTTGCATAATTAGCATTTCTTTTTTGTATTGCTGCTTCTTGTTAAATCACTGAATGCCTCCTCAAAAGTCACTTTAGACTAAAGTGTCTGCTAAATGGCTAAATGTAATGTATGTAAATGTTTATTGAGCACCAAATCAGTTTGACTTAAAATTTTAAATATTTCACTAACAATTTTATGAATGATTATTTAAAACATATTGCTGTTGCAGCCAAAGTCTTCTGTGAATGCTCTTCTGGCAGAAATGATCGCAAAATTTGAAGAGGAACCTCCACTGGGAACCAAATCTTCAGCACATGGCGACAGTCCCAGCAATCTACTTGATTATGTGTCAAATCTTACAATTACTGAAGGTTTGTCTGATTTATCAAGTTGAAGTCAAAATTATTAGCCTTCCTGTGATTTTTTTTTTTTTTTTTATTTTTTTTTTTTGAAATATTTCCCAAATGAAATTTAACAGAGCAAGGAATTTTTCAGTCTTTCCTATAATATTTTTTTCTTCCGGGGAAAGTTATTTGTTTTATTTCAGGTAGAATAAAAGCAGTTTTAAATGTTTTAAAAAACATTTTAAGGTCAACATTATTAGCCCTTTTAAGCAATATTTTTTTTGATTGTCTACAGAACATACCATCGTTATAGAATAACTTGCCTAATTACCCTATCCTGTCTAATTAACCTAGTTAAACCTTTAAATGTCACTTCAAGCTGAATACTAGTATCTTAAAAAATATCTAGTAAAATATTATGTACTGTCATCATGACAAAGATAAAATAAATCAGTTATTAGAAATTAGTTATTAAAACTATTATGTTTAAAAACGTGTTGAAAAAATCTTATTTCCTTTAAACAAAAATTGGGGGAAAATATACAGGGGGCTAATAATTCTGACTTTAACTGTATTTAAAATGTTGCTCCAAATCATAATAATCTGATGTACAATTGCACTTCTAGGTGGAAATCGACCTGATCAAGAGGTTAAAGTGTCTGTGATTGGCGGGGGAGATCTGGGAATAGCTGCTGTATTGAGCAATTATGGCAAAAGTAATTAAATAATTGTGCTTGGTTGCCAGAAATGGCTAATGACTACGTCGACACATTTTTTATGACTGAGCTGTAATGTCATTCTTTGCGTCACAGAGCTGTGTCGACAAACTGGTTTTGATTGACATACCTGAGAACTCAACCAAAGGAGGCACAATGGATTTGGAGATTTTCAGCTTACCAAAAGTTGAGGTCTCAAAAGGTGTGTATTTTTTTTTTTTTTTTTTTTTGTGCATTAAATATTACATATGGAAATCTCAGTTTTATAATGTTGGTAACATTTGAATTGCGTAGTCTTCATTTTATAATGAAATTATTATTTTTTTTACACAAATGATCATACGTTTTCATCAGTTATTATTTATATACTGTTATATACTGTTTTACTTTTCTATAGTGTGATGTATAAAATTGTAGAATAAAACATTTAGAGGTGGCGCAGTGGGGAGCGCTTTCGCCTCATACCAAGAAGGTCACTGGTTCGAGCCCTGGCTGGGTCAGCTGACATTTCTGTGTGGAGTTTGCATGTTCTCCCCGTGTTTGAGTGGGTTTCCTCTGTGTGCTCCCTTTTTGCCTCACAGTCCAAGACATGTGGGTGTAGGTGAATTGAATAAGCTAAATTGGCCGTAGTGTATGTGTGTGAATGCAAGAGTGTATGGGTGTTTCCCAGTACTTGCGGCTGGAAGGGCATTCGCTGCCTAATAACATATGCTGAATACGGTGAATGAATAAAACATTTTTATATGATGATTTTTTATTTTATTTTAATATACGTTATAGTAATTTTGTCACCTTAGAATTATAAGGTTCTATCTGACATTTTTGTCAAAATTGAGTTATTGACATATTCTTATTAAATGACAACTTATTTACATTATGGGATTTTTTTAAATAAGTTGTTTACATTTTAAGCCTTTTTTAAAAAAAAAACAAATGTTACACACATACTGTTTGCTATGGAATGCAAAATCTTTGAAGCTCAATATCTCTAAATCATTGAGAACGCAGAAAGAACCTTATAATTCCAAGGTGACGATTTGTTGTCCTTTTGTAATTTTCTTTGAATATTTAATACTATATAGATTCTTTATTTTGTGTATTTAAATTGTAGAGATTTTCCCAGTACTGGGTTGTGGCTGGAAGGGCATCTGCTGTGTAAAACATATGCCGGAATAGTTGGTGGTTCATTCTGCTGTAATAAATAAGGGACTAAGCCGAAGGAGAATGAATGAAATGAATAAAATAGTAGTGTTTTACCTTTCCATTTTCATTTATTATTTTTATTTTTTCATAGATTTTAATTGTGCTAAATTTTATTGTTATGTAACAACAATTTAAGCAACATACAAATGATGTATATACATTTTTACCAGTATATTGTATTTTTTAAATAAATATCAGCAATGTTTAAAAATATTAAAATTGTTATTTATTATTTTTATAGCAAAATTTGTAATTACAGTTGAAGTCAGAATTATTAAAGCCCCTGAATTATTCGCCCCCGTTATTTTTTTCCCCAATTTCTGTTTAACAGAGAGAAGATTTTTTTCAACACATTTCTAAACATAATAGTTTTAATAACACATTTCTAATAACTGATTTATTTTATCTTTGCCATGATGACAGTAAATAATATTTGACTAGATATTTCTCAAGATACTTCTATACAGCTTAAAGTGACACTTAATTGCTTTAAATAGCTTAATTAGGTTAACTAGGCAGGTTAGGGTAATTAGGCAAGTTATTGTATAACGTTGGTTTGTTCTGTAGACTATCAAAAAATATAGCTTAAAGGGGCTAATAATTTTAATCTTAACATTTTTTTTTTTTTTTTTTTTTTTTTTGAAAACTGCTTTTATTCTAGCCGAAATAAAACAAATTAGTCTTTCTCCCGAAGAAAAAATATTATCAGACATACTGTGAAAAATGTCCTTGCTCTGTTAAACGTCATGTGGGAAATATTTAAAAAAGAAAAACAAATTTAAAGGGGGGCTAATAATTCTGACTTCAACTTTATATAGTGCCCAGCATAAAGTATAACGCTTGCAGATCTCTTATTTTAAATTCTATAGGATACAATACAATAAAGTATTTGTGTATATACATTACATTGGTCAGTACCAAAGCCAATTAATTAATGAATTAATAAAAAATTTGAATGGAATCAATTTAACACAATAACTGAAGATCACGGTTCAAAAATAACTACACCCAAAAAAAATATTAGATAAAATTGTAATAAAGGTTATAAAAGAAATGTAGTCACATTTTTATTTTAAAAATAATTAATTAAACCAAATTTTCTTTCTATTCATAAAGATGTCGGTAACCACTCTCTTGTTCTAATGAATACAACTTTTCAATAAAAGTGTTTTATTTAAATGCACCAAATAATCATGTCTATATTTGATACAATTGAGAAATTGATGCAAAGTTCATTTTCAAAGGGGGTGTACTCATTTATGCTGAGCACTGTATATTCTAGAAATCATGTAATCATAATGTTATCCCTCCACAAAGTGATTTTAAGTTAAAAATTTTACTTTTAGTTATTTTAGTGCATTATCTTAGTCTTAAAAAATGAACAAAAAATAGCTTTTTTGAAAGTAAGATTGTTTGCTTTTTCATGGATTTAGTTTCTGAAATATCCCTGCTGATGATAGGAATTAAGTCACCACAAAGTCTTTAAATGTCTGTGTTTCTTTCTTCCTTTTTTTTTTTTTTTTTTTTTTAACTGTCTATATAAAACTTATTCAAATTCTTTTTTTTTTCTTTTTTTTTTATAGACCTGTCAGCTTCAGCAGGATCTAAGGTATTGGTCATCACAGCAAATGCCTGGAGTGATGAGCAGTCTTATCTGAGTGTAGTGCAGACTAATGTGGACATGTATAGAGGCATAATCCCTCGTCTCGCTCAGCTGAGTCCAAATGCTGTCCTGGTCATTGCTTCTCAACCAGGTTAGTGATTATTAGCAGCTACTTGCTTAGCCCAGGTCTCTCCAACAGATTTCAAATAGCTCGTCATGATGGAAATTTCATCTTGTCAGAAAACTAACTGACTAGTGTCCCACCATTTCCTTTATGAAATATATTATCGCCGCTAAACCGTTGGGCTATTTACTCTTTAAAAAAAATTATGATCAGATATGATTACAACAAGAGGACAAAATTAACATGCTTCCAGGCACTTTACTCAGCAGGGTGCATTTTTTTTGACTGTGCACCTGTCTTCCTTCTCAATGTCACAAGCTCATTGTCAGCATCAATCATCTTTTTCCCTATATACCGGTGCTCCTCAAATGCTACAGCAGACTACACTACCTGACAAAAGTCTTGTCACCAATCTAAGATTTAGGAACAACAAATAATAACTTGACTTTATAATAACTTTGTAGTTGATCGTTTGATATCAGAAGTGGCTTATATAAAAGGCAAAGGCCCCTAGATTGTTTATTTTACTAAAATAAAATATGGTCATTAAGGACAATAAGGTCTGAATTTGCTTTGGCAAAAGTCTGGTCACTGAACAGAAATAATATACAGTATAGAATATAAAGTCATAGTGCAGTGGAAAAAGAATTAATATTGTGTATGACTCCCATGAGCTTGGATGACTGCATTCATACATCTCTGCAATGACTCAAATAACTTATTATTAATGTCATCTGGAACGGCACCTTCAAGCTGAATTCATAGCAGAATATCCTGTAGAGTCCACTTTGCAGGGCACTTGTTGGTGAATTAGGACAAATGTGTGACGTAAAAATAGAGACTTAGGAAATGTGCAGTGTGGGGACCGGGATTGAGGAACGCTGTATTAATTTAAGCTTGCTTCTTTTTAAAGCAAGTTTTAAAGGGGACCTATTATGCAAAAATCACTTTTATAAGAGGTTTAAACACAATTGCGTGGCAACAGTGTGTGACTGTGAACTTTTTAAACTTTATATTTTATAATCACACTTGTATAAAAACAGTCTGCAGAAACACTTTGATTGACATTCTTCATTTGTACATGTCATCAGAGGTGGAAAAGCTCCGCCCATTAGTGACGATCTCTTCCTCATTAGCATTGGATGGTAATCTCGTTTTTGAACAACACATATGCATTTGTAACTCCGCCCTCAACTATAAAAGAGCACAATCTCATTTGAATTTAAAGTGACAGTCACCAAAATGGTGCAATTATGAAACTGCCCCTTTAGGCCCCTTTCAAAGAGTTCTAAAACATTACATTTTGAGCTGAAATCTCACATATATACTCTAGGACAGTGTTTCCCAACCCTGTTCCTGAAGGCACACCAACAGTACACATTTTCCCTCTCCCTAATCAAACACACCTGAATCAACTTATAATAACATCAGAAGAGACTCCAACACCTGAAGTTAATGGGTCAGAAAAGGGAGACATCCAAAATATGTACTGTTGGTGTGCCTCCAGGAACAGGGTTGGGAAACACTGCTCTAGGACATCAGAGACTTCATTCACATCTTGTAAAAAGGGACATAGTAGGTCCCCTTTTAAGTTAGGTGCAACATAATTATTTGATAAACCTTGATTTGATTGGGTCTAAATGAAAGCTTAATCCTTGTTGGTGCAGCCCAGCCAGTGAGAAATGACTAGTCAAAACCATTCAAGCTGTAATCATAGCGGAATATCCTGTAGAGTCTACTTTGCAGGGTTCTTGTTGCTGAATTAGGACGAATGTCTGATGGCAAAAATGACTAGTCTAAAATGTAATGGGCAACTTTGTTTTGTAGATCATGAATGTAACCTCTGATATTATTCCCACAGTAGACGTTATGACACATGTTGCCTGGAGACAAAGTCATCTTCTGCCAACTCAAGTGATCGGTGTGGGCTGTAATCTGGACTCAGAGAGGCTTTCTCACATTATCAACATTTCACTAGTGGCTAATAACACTGGCAAGCAGGCCTGGGTCATTGGAGAACTCTCGGAGAACAAGGGTGAGTGGGTCACATGGTTTAAAGATATTGGCTGTGTCTGGAATTGCATACTTCCATACTATATAGTAGGCTAAAACAGTATGCGAGCCGAGTAGTATGTCAGAATTCATAGAATTTGAAAAACAGTATGCGAGAAGTACCTGGATGACCTACTTCTTCTGGCGAGATTCTGAAGTGTGCATCCGATGGACGCTACACTATCCGATGATGCCACATGAGAGCATTCATGAATGCCAGTGAGGTGATGCAACTGACGCAGGTAGGTCACGGGCATCAATATATACACTAGATATCGCATAGGGACCCTGAGCATGCGTCAATAGCACTGCCACATTTGTACAGTGCTCCCACGACAAAAGTCATTTAACCGCACTAGTCAAGACAAGCTACGTGAAGATGCTGGACTTTAGCGCTGTCTGCGGGTGTAGTAACGAGCTAACAAAGAAAACAAAGCACAAAGGCAGAACATTTCATTGGTAAGATTTATTTTATTTACGTTTTTGTGTGTTATGAACTTTTGTGCTAAACAAGTAACGTTATTGATGATAAAACAGTCACTTACTCCATTCACCATTAGGCAAAATAGCACCAACTCGCACTAAATACTCTACTTATGCTAGTTTTGTTGAATAAAATCAGCTAACAATGTAAATGAAATATGACAACGAGATGCTGCGGTGCCAGAAACTTGTATTATTTTCGGCTAAGTGAACGAGTCGTTCATAACAGAGATTCATTCACAAACGAATTGCTCCCTCCGTCAGTATAAGAAGTGAAAGTGGGAGAGGGGGTGTGTTTCAGGACACAGATTAGATCAAATTTAACCGGAAGGGAGGATCGTACATTTCCATACACACAAACACAAGCTTTTTGTCAGGAATGCCTGTGCGATCACTTATCCATCATTGTAGAAAAGTGATGTAAAATTATAGTTTTCGTTATTTAAAAAAAAAATAAATGCATACTGACCTCCGGGAAAACTCCCGATCATAGATATATGTGTATATCTCTGGCTTTGGATGGCCACAGTCCTCCACTGCAGCTTGGTCCAGCGCTACCCTGTACTAAAATGGCAACTCTATTGACGCATTCCTTCCAATAGACAACAACAGGGCAGGCGACATCTAATGTATATATCTATGGGTCACTTGTTTATGAGAAATGGCGGATATAGTACGTCCGAGTTCCATTCATATTGTATAGAACATACTTTTCTAATGGTTATGTAGTAAATTAATATTCAAATGTAGTACCTACTAAGTAGTAGGCAATTTCAGACGCAGCCATTTTGAAACGTTCTGTTTTATGGATGTTATCTAATGTAGATAGTAAAGTTTTATGCATTAGAAAACTGTAATATTTATTACAAAGATTTTCCATTTTCACTCTTGGTCATGGACGGACCACTTAAAACAAAAAATAAAACTGCAACTGTGTGCACTTCGATATATAGTTGAAGTCAAAATTATGATATATGTGAATATATATATATATATATATATATATATATATAATTAATTTTTTTAATTTTTTTTTTATTTAATTTTTTTTTTTTCAAATATTTCCCAAATGATGTTTAACGGAGCAAGGAATTTTTCATAGTATTTCCTTAGAGAAAGTCTTATTTGTTGCAGTTAAATCCCTAACCCTTAAGCAATACTTGTTTTCGATTGTCTACAGCAGTGGTTCTCAAAGTGGGGGTTGGGACCCCCCGAGGGGTTGCGAGACAATGAAGGGGGGGTCACTTGGTGATTTCCAAAAATCTATTTATTTTTATTAAACCAGAAGATTTACCATATTTTATCCATAACCTACTGAAGAGAAAAAAATAGTTATTTATAGTTACTAGTTCTATTGGAATGCAACACCTGGGGTAATTACATTATATTAAAGACACAGCAATAGCGTCAGATGCAGCAGATTGATTTTGATAAACCAGGTTAAACTTTCTGGCACATTTACAGCACTGACATACATAAAAAAAAATAATTAAACGAAGAATAGACTTGGGTCTATTGGTGTGTGGGCGCCATTGCATGCAAGGTTTCTGTATTTATAACAACCTCAGAGAATATTGGGGGTTGCGAGTCACTGGCATTGTTATTTTGGGGGTCGTGGGCTTAAAAGTTTGGGAACCCCTGGCCTATAGAACAAACAATCTTTATACAATGATTTGCCAAATTACCCTAACTTGCTTAATTAACCTAGTTAAGCCTTTAAATCGCACTTTCAGCTCAATACAAGTATCTTGAAAAACATCTCAACTATTTTCAAATCCTGGGAGAAAAGCCACAAATCCTTTATTTTTAGAGTAGTGGGCCTGCTTTAAAGGGGTTACTTCATAAACGACAAAAACATTTACTCACCTTCAAACTGATACAAACCAATAAAAAGTGTGTTCATCTTCAGAACACAAATGAAAATGCCTTTAACCAGACTTAAGAAGTTTCTGCCTCCTTTTGAAAGACTATTCAGCTGAATAGGATCTCGCTTTATATGATGAACAGATTTTAGTTAGGCTTTTAAGCACATGTATAACTGAGTGAACAATGAGTATGTTTACATGGACGTCATTAATCAAATTATTTATCTTAATCTGAACATGACAATAATATGATTAGGAAGTTTACATGAGCTGCTTTTTGAATGTTTCTTTCATGATCCTGTTTTACATGTTATAGACAGATCGATTAACGTCATTGCATCACCACGCTATCCACGTTTCCTCCGGAGTTTCATGTAATTTCGGGTGTTTCATTTTTAATTTTTCGACTTCAGTTCGGCAGTTTCACATTCGTTCAGGAACATTTCATTTATGCGCCATGACAACCTGAGGTATTGGATGTGAGTTTGAAGTAAGGACTGGTGTTTTAATGGAATTTAATACGGCATGCTGAATGTAAAAAAAAAAAAAAAACACAGCATTTTGCAATGTGTATGTGCTTCTTTACTGACTCAATAGGTGCAGAGAATAGTGTCAAAGAGCCAGATGTGGAACATCCTTTTCACAAAACACGTCAAAAAAAAGTCCAACGGGATGGTAATCGTTTGATTGCGGCATTAACATGTCTGTCCTTCAATAATGCAATTTAAAATGGGAATACTCCACATGTTTTGATTCGATTTCTGTTTAGTTCAATTATGACTTTAGTCGGATTACGGTAATCAAAAATCGATGTTTACATGGTAGACTCTTAATCAGAGTATTGTCTTAATAGTATTCAAATCTTCTTATTGGTGTCCGTGTAAATATACTCTGTTTACAGTAGGAAAAGCTGAGCTTGTCTTTGTTATTTTTTAACTATTTGAAAAGCTCATTAATTATAAATCTTTCACATTTATGTAAAAATCTAAATTTCCAAAAGTCCATAAAAAAACTGGTCAGTTGGCATTTCTGTGTGGAGTTTGCATGTTCTCTCCGTGTTCGCATGGGTTTCCTCCGGGTACTCCGGTTTCCCCAGAGTCCAAAGACATGCGCTATAGGTGAATTGGGTAAGCTAAATTGTCTGTAGTGTATGTCCTGGTCGTCCAACGACCCACCTTATAAAAATGAGATGTTATGAAATACCAACAAGATGCAGCTAAATATCAACTTTGATATAAACTGCCCTGGGAGTGACTAAATTAAGACTAAAAAGCCACTTGATGTTAGGGTTGGTTGATAGACCTGCAGTAGACATCACGATTCTGAGCCGGAATCACGATCATCCGCCTCACCCCCGTCGCAGCGACAACCTGCTCACTAAAAACACACTGTTTACACTAATACATCTTAGTTTTAAAATGGCATTTTAGATGAAAACGATCCACGTCCACACTGTGTTTTACTTAGCATTTCTGAACAGCTCTCCATCCACACTATACTGCTGAAAACACAGATGACGTGACCACACACAAACATACACACTCTAGCATGTGCTTTCAGCAGTATATGCACATGTCTCTGAGCTCCAGTAGTCAGCAGGTGCTTTGAGCACAAAACCCCAGAGAGCAGTGTACGTCAGGCAGTTTGTCAAGGATGTACCTGGATAGCGTTTCACTATAGTTGTTAAACGTGATATTTAATTCATCTTACGACTCTTTGGTCTTTTGAATCTATCAGGTAACGTGTCACATCGTCAGTACACTGCTTCAGTCTTTCGCTTTTATAGTTGTACTTATTTTAGTGAAAACCTCAGATACTGTTGGTTGGTTCCTGTTGGTTGTGCACCTTTTTTTCCAAACCAAGTTTGTCGACGCCATTATAACGACGCAGATCACTCTGCCTATTCATGCCTGAGTCCTGTGGAAAAAAAAGTGATTGACAGGTGGTGATTTGTGTGTAAATTATCTTTATTTATTTATGACTTAATTATGGGTAAAACAAAGACCATGCGGGTCAGGTAGTTGAAACAGTAGGCTACAAATAATTAATTCGTTATTAATTAATTATTCATAAATAATTATTTCACTGCCTCCTACAGTGACCATGCCATCGTCCATCGTGATGTTTCACATTAGACATCCCAACCCTACTTGATTCCTAGGGATTTATTCTTTGATATCTTCAAATAAATTTTAGACCTTGCGTCTTTCAGTCTTTCTAAATCTGAATGAAAGTGTTACATTTCAAGATCTGTACAAGAAGCGTGTAAATAAGGTTTTTCATTTGTAGTGTATAAATGCGAATGTGTAAATATCAATGACATTAGGAAATATGATTCTGTGGAATTAAAAAGTCAGAAATTATCCTGGATGAAAATCCCCATTCAAATGTGTGCTTGTGTTTTGGTATAACAGTTGTTAAATTAACAATTTACAGCAACAATTTATAGCCCCCCTGTTTATTTTTTTTCCCAATTTCTGTTTAACGGAGAGAAGATTTTTTCAAAACAATTTCTAATCATAATAGTTTTAATAACTCATTTCTAATAACTGATTTATTTTATCTTTGCCATGTCGACAGTAAATAATATTTGACTAGATATTTTTCAAGACACTTCTATACAGCTTAAAGTGACATTTAAAGGCTTAACTAGGTTAATTAGGTTAAGGCAGGTTAGGGTAAGTAGGCAAGTTATTGTATAATGATTTGTTGTGTAGACTATCAAAATATATATAGCTTAAAGGGGCTAATAATTTTGATCTTAAAATGGATTTTTAATTTAATTAAAAACTGCTTTTATTATATCCGAAATAAAACAAATAAGTCTTTCTCCAGAAGAAAAAATATTATCAGACATACTGTGAAAATTTCATTGCTCTATTAAACATCATTTGGAAATATTTAAAAAGGAAAAAAAAAAAAAAAAATCAAAGGGGGGCTAATAATTCTGACTTCAACTGTATGTTTGCTTTTCTTTTGGTTGAATTTCAGTGGCAGTATGGGGTAATATGGGACCAGGAACTGACCAATTGCAAGCGTTAACCTCAGTGTCCAACTCCACCAAACCCTTAATGGACAGGTATACATTTAAACGATCACCATCCCACTACTATTATTGATTTTATGCTTTGTTATTTCATTGTAAAGTCTGAAATGTTTTTTCACAGAGCGTTAGAGATGATCAAGGGAAGAGGCCAAAGATCATGGTCTGTTGGGTTGTCGATTGCTGACATCACCCACAGCGTTGTAACCAATCAAAAGAAAGTACATTCCGTCACAACACTGGCTGAGGTATGTTTCTTTACTTGTTGTATGGTGTATATCTCTTCTGTAACTTTGTGCTTATTCATTTTGAACATGAAGAATTTAATTATAGATTATCAATCAAGTCTTGTTTGACTAGTCAAGTCTGATTTGTTGGTTCTAAAAAATAAAATCCCCATTAGGGATATTTATATATTTATTTACTATGTTTTTGAAGAAAAAACTAAACAAAACAGATCTATTACTTGAAGAAAACAAACATCAAAAACAGTAAGAATTACATTTTTTTTTTGTAGTTGCAAACAAATTATATGGGCTAAATTTAAACCTTGAACATTACAAAATTTAATTTGTTTGTTTAATTTAGCCCATATAAATTGTGAAATTACTGAATCATAGGAGCATGAGAACAATGATAATTTTAAAAAGAAAATTCCAGATGGCACTTAGAGGTTTTTACCTTAGAGGTATGAATATATGTATGAATCAGAATTATTAGCCCCCCTGTTTATTCTTTCCCCCAATTTCTGTTTAACGGAGATTTTTTTTCAGCACATTTCTAAACATATTAGTTTGAATAACTCATTTCTAATAACTGATTTATTTTATCTTTGCCATAATGACAGCACATAATATTTGACTAGATATTTTTCAAGATACTAGTATTCAGCTTAAAGTGACATTTAAAGGCTTAACTAGGTTAATTAGGTTAACTAGGCAGGTTAGGGTAAGTTATTGTATAACTATAGTTTGTTAGCTTAAAGGGGCTAATAATTTTAACCGTTAAAGGTTTTTTAAAAATTAAAAACTGCTTTTATTCTAGTAAAATAAATATTCAAATAAAACAAATAAGACTTTCTCCAAGAGAAAAAAATATTATCAGACATACTGTGAAAATTCCCTTACTCTGTTAAACATTATTTGGGAAATATTTAAAAAATAATAATTAATATTATAATTCTGACTTCAGCACTATATATATTTGATTATGCATATTTTTTTTAATGCATGGGTTTATTTTGCATTAACATGCATGTGTCCAATGAGCCTAATATTTGTGCTTTTTCATTCATTCAGGGTTGGGGTGGAATCGGTTCCAAAGTGTTCCTCAGCTTGCCGTGCATCCTCGGCGAAACGGGCTCTACTCGATTACCAGGAGTGGCTTTAGGATCAGAAGATGAAATGAAGCTGAGGGAAAGTGTGGCATGTCAGGTCAATCTCTTCATGCAGCTAAGATTGTAACTTAATCACCTCTTTAAGTGGTACATTTGCTCTGCAGGCTCTGCTAAATTCACACCTTTAAGAACACTTATTTTATGAGGGGTGAGTTCTTGAAGGACATTGAAGACCCTTCCAGCAATGCATACTAATATTTACACAGCAGTAGCACTAAAGACTTATGAAGCATTATGCAAAATATCCTTGCACTTCAATACTGTTTACAACACAAACTATATAGATGCAATCCTTTTGCTATATAACTTATTGGCTGGTTATCTGTTCAAACGGTGCCTTTATGGATGTTCATATTATGGTAAATGGTTAAATTATGGTTGTGTGGTACAAAGCTATTACTGATCAGGCAAAAGGCACGGGTTCTTGCTGTGCTTTAATGCAAGCGATTGTATATTTTAATTTCTAAAAAAAAAAAGATTCCTGACCTATATTTTATATTTTATTATTGTGTCATGTACTGTACCTCGGAATGTGAAATCAAGAATTAAAGATTGCAATAATGTAAATATTAAAATAAACACTTAAATTTATCATGTATTGTCTCATCACTATAGCGATTGTTTGTTTGTTTGTTTTAATTAATACTGGGATTTTCATGCACAACCATCTCTAGGGTTTACAGAGAATGGTCTGAAAAAGAAAAAATATCCAGTGAGTAGCAGTTCTGTGGGCGCAAATGCCTCGTTGAGGTCAGAGGAGAATGGCCAGACTGGTTCTAGTTGATAGAAAGGCCACAGTAACTCAAATAAGCACTCGTTACAACCAAAGTATGCAGAAGAGCACCTCTGAATGCACAACACATTCAACCTTGAGACGGATTGGCTACAGCAGCAGAAGACCACACCGGGTGCCACTTCTGTCAGGTAAGAACAGGAAACTGAGGCTTCAATTCTCACAAGCTCACCAAAATTGGACAATAGAAGATTGGAAAAACGTTGCCTGGTCTGATCAATTTCTGCTGCGGCATTCGGATGGTAGAGTCTGAATTTGGCATCAACAACATGAAAGCATGGATCCATCCTGCCTTGTATCAACGGTTCAGGCTGGTGGTGGTGGTATAATGGTGTGGGGGATATATTCTTGGCACACTTTGGGCACATTAGTACCAATTGAGCATCGTGTCAACGCCACAGTCAACCTTAGTATTGTTGCTGACCATGTCCATCCCTTTATGACCACAGTGTACCCATCTTCTGATAGCTACTTCCAGCAGGATAACATGCCATGTCATAAAGCGTGAATCATCTCAGACTGGTTTCTTGAACATGACAATGAGTTCACTGTACTCAAATGGCTTCCACAGTCAGCAGATCTCAATCCAATAGAGCACCTTTGGGATGTGGTTGAACTAGAGTCGCATCATGGAAGTGCAGCTGACAAATCTGCAGCAACTGCTTGATGCTATCATGTCAATTTGAACCAAAGCTCGAAGGAATATATCCAGTACCTTGCTGAATCTTTGCCACAAAGGATTAAAGCAAAAGGGTAACCAACCCGGTACTAGCAAGCTATACCTAATAAAGTGGCCAGGTGAGTGTATTGTTTAGTTAAAAAGTCAAACAAGAATAAACCAAATCAGATTTTTTTTAAAAAACTGTCAATAAAACTACAAAAACACCATATAACCTGAGAAGCATAACATGAAAGCAATTAAATACCATATACTCTTAATGCAAACAACTCAAGTGCAAATAAAACCTGTACTATTTACATTTACACACACACACACACACACACACATATAAACATTCTTAATATTAACATTCTTAATATTAACATTCATAATGGTAGCTGCATCCCAATGTTGTGCTTCATCACTTTCCACAAGGTGGCGTCAGAGGACAGTATATAGTTTAAAATTATAAAGCAGAATATTTTTTTAAGCACAGGAAGGAGGGCAGAAAAATATCCTGAAATCAATGTAACCTCTTATATGTTCTTGTGGTGAGATGTTTACATTTAAATGTGCCAGAACAACATCCTTTGGGTGTATTTTCATAATGTAAACAAAGTTTCAAAAGAAATAAAATGCACCAGGATACATAAAACAATATGACAACAAATAATTACAATGTATGATCTAATGGTGTTTCCCAACTCTGTTCCTGATGGCACACCAAGAGTACATATTTTGGACATCCCCTTATATGGCCCATTCATACATTAATTTTCTTTTCGGCTTAGTCCCTTTATTAATCAGGGGTCGCCACAGCGGATTGAACAGCCAATTTATCCAGCATGTGTTTTACACAGCGGATGCCCTTCCAGGCACAACCCAGCACTGGCAAACACCAATACATACACTACAGCAAATTTAGTTTATTCCATTCACCTATAGCGCATGTCTTTGGGCTGTGGGGGAAACCGGAGGAAACCCATGTGAACTTGGGGAGAACATGCAAACTCCACACAGAAATGCCAACTGACCCCTCCAGGGCTCGAACCAGCGACCTTCTTGTCGCATCTGACCCATTCATTTCAGGTTTTAGAGTCTCTTCTAATTTTCTGATGAGTTGATTCAGGTGTGTTTGATTAGGAAGAGGTTGAAAATGTGTACAGTTGGTGTGTCTTTAGGAACAGGGTTGGGAACCACTGATCTAATGGACAAAAAAGCAGTCAAATCAGTAATTTTGTCTTCCATGAAGATGAAAACAATGCTACGGTGGTACTTGTATGACAGGTTACAAGACAAGAAACTTTAAAACCCCTCAGCAAAACAACATGCAAACAAAACAGTGATAAACACATTAGTGGTGTCTGTCTTTTGTCGGATTAGTTCACCATTAATTGAAAATTTTGAAATAACTGAACCTAATGTCCTACCAAACCTGAATCCTTTGCTCACTTTCACAAATTAAGATATTTTAGATGCAATCTGAGAGCTCTCTCATCCTATACAAACCACAATGGTCGTTCAAAGTCCAGAAAAGTAACCAAAAACAGTCAAAACGTTGTGTGCCGTCATGTGACTTCAGCTGTTCAACTGTAATCATACCAAGTGTGCCACATCCCTACTTTTGAGTGACACTCCCGGCCGTTAGATTGCCCACTGGGGGCTGGCTGCAGTACAAGTCATAAAGCCCGCCTCCCCGTGTTAATGAACGAGACTCGAACCCAAATAAAAAAATTTAATTACACTTGCAATAAAATGTCCCGAAAGATAGTTTTGGTCAATTAAGGCACTTATTATCATGCTGATATAGGTTCAGATCTTCATTTTTGTTACAAGTATGTTTTTAGCCAGTAATTTAATGCTATAAAAACGGGGCGTGTCATTGTGATTGACAGTTGTGATTGACAGCTTCTCTAAGCAGACCGTCGGAGCTTCAGGAGGAGATTGATGTACCACTGTTTGATTTCTGTGTTATTTTACCATGATAAAATGAGTTGTTCAGCAGTAGACCATACTTTCTGACCTACAGGATCTGATGGGTCACCGTTTATTCGGTAAAGTGTGGGCTTTATCTGGCTTTAGCTTAGTTTGCTGATACACGCCTAGCCATGACAGGGAAAATACAGGTGATCGTTATCTAGTAGTAACTTTTTTTATGGGTCTGAAATAATAATTAGGAAGACAAAACTAATGTTAGCCCATGTCCAAATTGATCAGTAACGTTATTTGAATGTTTTGCGTTCAATGGGAAAAAGCGACGTCACAGTCACTGAACCCTACAGAACATAAAATCTTATCTGGACTTTGGAACATCTTTCGACCATTGCTGTCAATTGAGGATGAGAGAGGACTTAAAGTTCATCCTAAATTTTTAGTTCAGAACGTGAACGAAGGTCTTTAGGTATTGGAACAACGTGAGGGTGAGTAATTATTAACCGAAATTTCATTTTTAGATGAACCAACTCTTTAAGCTCCTCAGAAAAATGATTACTCAAGTCCCTAAATTGTACTTCTGATAACCAAAACCACTAGATGCCTTAGGAAATTGGATTCCAATGCACCACATTTGCTTTGAACACACACTCATAACTAGGGCCAGATAGAATCTGCGGACGTTTTTTGCTATTTCTGCTGAGAATTTTGGTAAAAATCTGCAGATTTTTGCGGAATTATTCTGGGAATATCATAACTAAAATCCTAATATGTGAAATAAAAAATAAAATCTTTTAAACTTTTATTTCATGTTTAAAATGCAAATCCAATTAGATTCAATTTATTTGGTAAACAAAACAAGTGTTTCATATAATATCTCTACTAAAAGACAGAAAATATTACTGTACAAACTGCATTGTACATAAATCAGATGAACATTTTCATATGTCAATAATATTACTGTAATTAATTTAAAAACTATAAATATAGATTTACACACATTTACTCAAGTAAATAAACAGAATTAATGATGGGCTAAAGATCTGCGGAAAATCTGCAGAATTCTGCGCGCGCAGATTCCGTGTGGGCCTACTCATAACACACATACACACTTTAGCATACTGTTTTCATGTAGAATACTGTATAACACACATTTAAACAAAACCAGAAATCTAAAAAGCTTAAAAACACTTCATATCACCAAGGCATAAAAGTTCTTCAGTTCACACTAACAATGGTACTTTCTTGAAAAGGTTGATTTCAGCAACTAGTGACTTGGAACATGCATTCTGTAATCAGAATGAACAGGAGGGGGCATTGTTGTCTGTAGTTTTTTGGGTGGTAGTCTTGGGGGCCTTGACTGACCTTTGTCTTGTTCATTCTGGTTCATAACCAGCTGACTGCACGAGACTGAAGATAAGAGGAAGGGTTGATCTTCGAACCCAACAGGTGGTTGGGGGAAAATGCAGTCTGGAGTTACCCAATTACTCGACGACTCAGTGCATAGAGGAGGTGGAGGGAGTGGCGAAGAGTCAGGGGTGTAAAAAAACATAGATGGGGGTGGTAGAGAAAGAGACATGGCATCTTCTGAAGGAAGGGTGTAAGCGGTGTTCTTGACGTCCAACATAGGGTTTTGTGGCAATGTGGCTGCCATCTCCAATAGGCGATCTACAGACTGATCCTCCTCTTCGGAGATGTTGTCATAATTTGAGGTGTTGGAAGGTCGCCGATCACCTGAGGATGGGGGAACGTAGAGGTTAATAGGAAACTTGCTTAGCTGCCGATAGGATCTATACAGCGAAGGTGATGACGATGGATCTTCTACAATGAGATCCAATGGTTGGGTAATTGGTGGTGGTGGTGGAAGCGGGGGAATGTAAAATGGGTCTTCTGGAAGTTCAACCCCTTGGTCAGTGTAGGGAAGAGGTGGAGGAGGTAATTCTGGAAGATTAAATGAGACTATACTGGAAGAATCTGTTATTGGTGGTTGATATGGAGGAGGCCAATCTTCAGACACCCCTGAAAGGGGCCTGCTGACACATTCATCTTTCAACGAAAGAGCTTCTGTTGAACGTGATGTAGGTTCTAGTTGGAGTACCTGACTCTGTGTTTGTACAGGCGCACTTTCTTGTGTCGTATCTGAATCTTCAGGTGTAGATTGTGAGAGTGAAGAGCTGGAAGGTAACTGGGTTTGCTGTGAAAGGGATGAAGATGAGGTAATACTAGGGATTGGTTTATTGCTGCACTGGTTGTGGGAGGCGTTGTCTTCCGTCTGAAGCTTTGTTGAGGCTTTATTGTTGTGTGCTGCTGGCGGTAAGGGCACGCGCTCTGTCTGGATTACTGGAAGCAGTTCTATTAAACGCTCTTCACCCAGGGGTATCTTTGGAAACTCATCTCCCTTGCCTAAAAGACAAATCCATAGAAAATTAAAACAAGTTTCTTACAAGGTTCCTTTGGATCAAGAGACAACCCTCTTTTTAATTTGTCCTGAGACCTTTGTTCATTTTGGGAACACAAATTAAGATGTTTTAGATGAAATTCAAGAGCCACCACAACTTCCATAAAGCAATGGTCCATAAATGTTCAAAGTTTAAAAAAGGAACCAAAACATTCCATGTGACTTCAGTGGTCCAACTGTAATCATAAAAATCTTAAAGTACTTTGGTTTTCCAAAAAACTGTAACTTTGTATATACCTTCATCAGATCAATGAGCGTTTACTATAAAGTTTACTATTGCAACACGTCCTACTGCCTATAGTAAATGTGCACCATGACCTGATATGGGAGAGAGGTATATACAATATTTTTCCCTGAACAAAAGTGTTCTTGGAGCCTCGTATATCACATGGAATGTTTTGACAATGTTTTTGCTTCCTTTTCTGGACTTTAAATGTCTGGACCATTGGCTCGTATATGGTGGATGAAGAAGCTCTCAGATTTCATCTAATAGGACCGTGAGTAATTAATAACAGAACTTTCCCTTTTGGGTGAACTAATCCCTTAGGTTCACCTGAGTTGATTTTATGGTTCCTGAAGTAACACCACAGGTTATAAGATAATTTCACTGGTCTTTAAAATCTTTAGCACCTGTACAGATGTACTGTACTTTGTGAACAAATATGACATCAAAAGTGTGGAACCACTTCCTTACCATAAGAGTCTAGAATCCTTTGTGTTCAAATCTGAAACCTTTATTTTTAAGGGTCTACACTTTCCAGACTCCAAAATCAATCTGAGTAGACTTATCACAAGTATCTTGTGACCAAGACTTCCTTTAATAGACTACATGCTAATTGTTGAGAAAGGTATAATTTACAAACAAAAATCAATCACTTAGAATTTTACCTGGAGGGGGGAGGTCAAGCTTCATCCTGCGAAGTTCTGACATAGATGATTGTAAGTGCTCAATGACAACATCATCACTCATGCTGAATGAGGAAGCAGTACGTTCCTGCAGAAACTCCCTCAGGTCCTCCAGGGACAATTTGAGAAGATGCTCTGACAGGGGGAGACATGAAGATTTAGACTTTATAAACCAGGGATGTCCAAACTCGGTCCTGGAGGGCTGGTGTCCTGCAGATTTTAGCTCCAACTTGCCTCAACACACTTGCAAGGATGTTTCTAGAAAGCCTAGTAAGATCTTGATTAGCTAGCCCAGGTGAATCTGATTGGGGTTGGAACTAAACTTTGCAGGACCCCGGCCCTCCAGGACCAAGTTTGGACACCCCTGTTATAAACCTTTAGCTAATCTTATCTACAGAAAGTTAAGTTTCTTTTTAAGTTTCCAACAAGTTCATGAATTTTCCCATGTGTGTACCAACAAACATTTGGTAGCCCAAACTTTAACCGCAACACTGTTGTGTGAAGACGGGGACTAGATGATAGCTCGTGAATTGTCCCTAGTAGATTTTGAACATGCATACTTCCCCAGCTCAAGATTTGTATCCAAAGTGTAATTCTTGCTTACTTTTGTGCAATTTGAGGAGAGTATAAGCCATGGCTGTTAGAACCTTTTCTCCTTCTAATATGTAGATATCCCAGAGACGTAAGGTGAGTGTGAAGGGAGTCTGTAAAACAGAAACACAAAAGATACAGGTCATCACCAGGCTAAGGAGAGCTCAAACATCAGCCCAGTCACATAAAACCTTCAGCAGATAATGTTTACTGTCTTTTTCAAATCAAGTATCATTGTGAGTGACATAATACTCATTATTCCCAAATAGTCAGCACAATGTTGCAGAATTTGGACTCTTTTTATTTAAAGCTACCATAAAAGGATTAAAATCTGGATACACCTAGGCATAGCTGAATAATAAGAGTTCAATACATGGAAATGACATATTGTGAGCCTCAAACACCATTGTTTCCTTGTTCCCATATAAATCCCTTGTGTGTAAAATCTTGGCGAAAAACAGGCTAATTGGAACAAAAAATTTTATCCACACAGGATTGTTAATATACATATATTTAATATAATGTATGTGGAACTCTAACTTTGAAAAAAAAGACAGGCTTTAATGAAGAGTAAGCAGTTCTGTGAAGCAGGGAGGCATGCATGAACATAGCTCATCAGAATGCAAAATGCGGGATATACAGATTATAAATTTAATTAATGCCACCTCAATGGGGCATACGGTCTGTTAAGGTTTGTAATGAGGCAGCAAACAAATATAATACTGCTGAATAGAAGTGTTTAATGCACTTTTATGCACTGTGTCATATCCCTTAGCTCCTACCATGGTGGCATAAAGATAGCTTGCTTACTACTAGCTTAAATTAGCATCTCTACCACTCAATTTTAATTTTTTTTTTAATAAAGTCAAGTGCTATTTTAGGGCTTCCACCTGGATTTTGCCTACCCAAATTCAAAAGCTTCCCAAATCCACATGCAGAGGTGTAAATGTAAAAGTTTGGTATCATTTTAAAGAAAATCCTTTGAATTTTCATAAAACACTGTTGAAAGTGATTAAAATAATTGTATATGTTCTGTGTGGTCTAGTCAGCAATCATAAGAAAAAAGAAAAAGGTCTCTATCATAATCTATGCAAAAGATATTCTATTCCAACTGATGAGAGAACAGAACCACTTATGGGGGTATTGGGCCAGTACGGACCTTTAAAAAAAACAAATGTGGAAGTAAATGACGGGCATCTGCTGACATAAAAAAACATATGCTGGAATAGTTGGCGGTTCATTCCACTGTGCTGACCCCTGATAAATAAGAGACTAAGCCGAAGGAAAATTAATGAAAAGAGACCAAAATACAATGTTCATTGACTAAAGCCTGGTTTATACTAGACGCATTTGCTATTTCTCTTGAGTGCACATGGCGAATGTGATGTCATTGATGTTGCGGAGGTTCGCTTTGGGTGCGCACAACATGATTTCAGCTGGTGGAGCGCACAATTTTTTGAGACTTGAGCGAACAGTTTGTGCGGTGCCGCATTTGATTTGAGTTGAATATGAAATAGATTTTGCCTGAAACATGTACCACAGACATCTGTATGATTGGTCTATGCATAATCATAGGCATAACCAGATGACCAATTATTGTTGGCTAGAAATTCCAACAGCAATGGGAAAGGAAGAAAGTTTTTGTTACAGATTTTGGAAAAACCTGAGAGATAAGTTTGTTAAAGCCAAAAGAGGACATGGCAAAAGTGTATACAGACCCAGGTACACAATTACAGAATATGTTTTTCCATCATTCATAGGTTTTACACTCATGTAAATATAATTTTTTTAAATTTAAAACAATTTAAGTTACAAACTTTAATTAAGGACCAAATTATTTCTTTGATAACTGGAAAGGAACATTTGAACCTATCGGTTTACAATATACTGATGCCCTGGCTTTATTGGTGATAATGGTTCGGAATGTTGGCCCATCATTGCCTTTTTAGCATAAGAAGAGGACAGAAACTAGCCAGATAATGTGTGAATTCTGGAGCGGGCTAAATCTAAAGAAACATCTGTATTTTTTAGTAAGTGTACTTTTTTTGCTTTTATTCTTGCCATAATGAAAAAATATATATTTGTAGAGGTGCGCCTCCTGCTGAAGGCACGCAACACTGCCTTCAGATCAGGGGATGCACAGGCCTACAGCACTTCCAGGGCTAATCTGAAGAGGGGCATCAAAAAGGCCAAGCACTGCTACAAGCTAAAGCTAGAGGAACACTTTTCCAACTCTGATCCTCGGAGCATGTGGCAGGGCATCCAGGCCATCAGCAACTACAAACCCAGCCAGTCCATCCCCACAGCCACAAATGTCTCCTTCCTGAACGAGCTAAATGACTTTTATGCCCGCTTTGAAAGAGACAATACAGAACCCTACACCAGGAACACTACCTCAACCGACCACTCCATTATCACACTCACCTCCTCAGAAGTCTACACCGCACTGAGTCGGATCAATGTTCGTAAGGCTGCTGGACCAGACGGTATCCCTGGGCGCGTCCTCAAAGCATGTGAAGAACAGCTCACTGGGGTATTCACAGACATTTTCAACCTGTCACTTAACCTAGCAACTGTGCCAACATGCTTTAAAACCACCTCTATTGTGCCAGTGCTGAAACACTCCAGCCCAACATGCCTGAATGACTACCGCCCTGTAGCACTCACACCCATCATCATGAAGTGCTTCGAGCGGTTGGTCCTGGCACATCTGAAAGACTCTCTGCCATCCACACTGGACCCACATCAGTTTGCCTACCGTGGCAACAGGAGCACAGAAGATGCCGTCTCCATAGCACTGCACTCTGTACTCACTCACCTGGACAATAAAAACACTTATGCACGAATGCTGTTTGTTGACTTCAGCTCAGCATTCAACACTGTCATACCCTCCAAGTTACTGATCAAACTCAGAGACCTGGATATCGACACGTCTCTCTGCAACTGGGTTATGGACTTTCTGACTAACAGACCTCAGAATGTTAGATCAGGCCACATCTGCTCCACCACCGTCACACTCAACACTGGTGTACCACAGGGCTGCGTGCTGAGCCCCTTCCTCTACTCCCTTTTTACCATCGACTGTAGGCCTGTGAACAGATCCAACACCATCATCAAATTTGCAGATGACACCACAGTGATTGGTCTAATCAGCAATAATGATGGGACTGCCTACAGGGAGGAGATACAGCATCTGGCCACTTGGTGCACCAACAATAATCTGCTCCTTAACACCAGCAAGACCAAGGAGCTCATTGTGGACTTCAGGAAGGGACGAACAGGCTCGCATGATCCCATCCACATTAATGGGATGGCCGTTGAGCCTGTCTCATCCTTCAAGTTCCTGGGGACCCACATCTCTAAAGACCTTTCCTGGACCACCAACACCTCCAGCCTGGTCAAGAAGGCTCATCAGCGCCTATTCTTCTTGAGGCAACTAAAGAAAAACCAGCTTTCATCAGCCGTCTTGGTGAACTTCTACCGATGCACAATAGAAAGCATCCTGACCAACTGCGTCACAGTCTGGTATGGAAGCTGCTCTGTTGCTGAGCGTAAGGCACTGCAGCGGGTGGTGAAAACTGCCCAACGCATCACAGGGACTACACTGCCAGACATAGAGGACATCCAGAAGAAACACTGCCTGCGCCGAGCACGCAGTATTCTTAAGGACACCTCTCACCCTGCTCACAGACTGTTTTCTCTCCTGCCTTCCGGCAGGCGCTTCAGGCTCCCCCGGACAAAAACCAGCAGACTGAGGAACAGCTTTTTCCCCAGAGCTGTCTTCCTTTTGAACTCTGCCCCTCACTGACTCTTTTGCCCCCCCAATACACCCCCCACACTCCTCTAACTTATACTCCTCACAATCACTGCACTATTTAACATTTGCACATTTAAAGTTTGCACATATTCATTGCACTGATTCATTTACTTGAACTATACATACCCACTGCACATGGACATTTGTAATTATGTTTATCTATCTGCACACTTCTGCTATTAATAGTATCCTGTACATATATTCATTTATTGTAAATCTGTTCATAGCTAATACAACCTGTATATAATGTTGATAGTACATCCATCTGTAAATATCACCATAGTTTTTCTATAACTGCACTTTATAACTTATACCTGTATCCTGCACTTGCTGCTATTGCACTGCTGGTTAGACCTAAACTGCATTTCGTTGCCTTGTACTTGTACATGTGTAATGACAATAAAGTTGAATCTAATCTAATCTAATCTAAAACTGTCCGAGATATGAACAAAAGCAAGTGATGCATCCATGTTTGATTAAAAAAATCTTGAATGGTTTTAAAAATCTTTATAATCATTTAAAATAATTTATGATTATTTTATTTATTAATTATTAATTATTTTTATTATTGATAAAAATAATTAGTTTAAACATCATTATTGAACGATAATAATGATATGATGTAGTTCCGGAAACTTCCTACTTCTATGGTTTTTATGGTGGGTTTCCTTTGACCACCCTCTGTAGTTTTTAAGAATATCACAATGGTGAACGCATCAAGTATAAAAGCCTCGTCCGTATCGTGATGTGCGCAAAAGTATGAATCAGGCTTAAGACTGCAATGTGATCAGTTTTCATTGACTAAAACTTGATGAAAATAGTTATGGATGATTCTGACTAAATGGCTCAGAATTTTAGTTGAGTAAAACCTGACTACACTAAAAAGTGTATACTTATAAAACGTGACTAAAACTAATAAATTCAAAAATGTCAGCTTCACACAAAGACTAAAATTAAAGCAGGCCGCCAAAAACAACACTACAGTGTATGTTGCATTACTAACCACACTGTCATGCTCAGAAAGGTCATGACAGACAGCACTCCGGTGAATGCAGTTTTACTGGATCGGAGTGATTAACAGCGAGACAAACATCATGACTGTTTTGCATTGGGTTTAGAAATAAAGATGAAATGAATTTAATTGTTTTTTAGAGATGTTGCCAATTTTTGTAAATGGAAACAACAAAAATAACTACTTGAGCACAGAAAAAGTTTGTACTTAAGTATAAAAATGCAAGTGAAAACACGTTAATTGTACAATAAAACGTGTAAAGTGCTCAGCATAATTGAGTACACCCCATTTTGAAAATGAATATTTTTCTTCATTTCTCAGTAAATATAGGCAATGTATTTTGGTGCATTTAAACAAAACAGATTTATTAAACAGATATACTTATTAAAATAATACTTTATTCAACAAACATATTTAGAAATTGAAAGATAATAGAATTAAATTCAAGCTTAATATTGCAAAACAAATTACAACCTACAAAATTTCAACACAATTTTTCAATCTTTTTTGCTTCTCTTGATTTTTCCTATTTTTTAAAATTTTTATTTAATATTTTTCTATAACATAAATTTGGCTGTACTAGTTTTTGGACCATTTTCATAAGTTATTTTGTTATATTTGGCTTCTAATATAACGTATATGCACAAATGTAATATTGTATAGCTTCCTATTAAAAATATGATTTTAAAAGATCGATTTGTGAGGGGTGTACTTATATATGCTGAGCACTGTATGCGTGTGTGTTTGTATATCAGAGAGCTATATTTTTGTAAATTATTATAACTATTTGCAAAACATTTTTTTTATAGCATTGCCTTTACAAAACCCATCCAGCCAACTGCAATGCTCAGTTTGATCAGCATCTTAGTCACTAGTAAGTTTGCAATGCTGTTTTCACTTTCACGTTTCTACGCGTTTCACTTTGTGGCCCTGATTTGACAAGGGGGTGGAGTCAAGGTAACTTGAGTGTTATGGCCCTTTGTCAAATCAGGGCCACAAAGTGAAACATGCCGAAACGTGAAGTGCAAAGTAAAACTCGCTCTTGACTAAAAAGGTAATCCAAATGAACATTTTAATATATCGTTTTTTTTTATTGCAAATATTTTAGTTTTTTTTTTTGCACTTTTGATTTTGATTTTTGAATTTTATTTTATTTGCAGTTCTTTTTGTTTGTTTGCAAGTTTCATTTTTATTTCTCAAAACTTAATTTTCCCTTTGCAACTCTTTATTTTTGTTAGCAAAATTCATTTTTATTTCTCCAAAAAAAAATAAAAAAAAATTAAATTCACTTTGCGATTTTGGGAAATTTTCATTTATTTATTTATTTATTTATTTAGTTATTTTTTTATTTATTTATTGCTCAACACTTTATTTTTTGTTTGCAAAGCTTTCTTTTATTTCACAAGAATACGTGGCCCTAGATTGACTCCATAATTATTGCATTACAATCAGATTTGGAAAAGTTAAGGTTATTAGTTACCATAACTTTATTAGTTACCAATAACTTTAATTAACTAGTACTAATAGCTTTTAACGGTTAAAGTTATTATACATAAACATAGTTAACCTGCAGTTTCATAGCATATTCTGTGTACATGTTCAATGTAGTCTATTCGTGCATTAAGTGTATGTGTTAAAATGAACCTATAAAACCATTTGTGGGTTTTTGTACTTACCTAAGCCCCATATCTTCTATTTAGATATCAGAGAATAATTTTGTATCAATGCATACCTATAGCATCTTTAAAAATAAAAGGGTAGACTGTATACTGAACATTTTGACTGGATCACAGAGAAAGGATCTGTGTCAAGTTCACATTGTGTTAATATTTTGTGGCACTTCTGTTAAGGACATGAAAACCAGTTTTACACAGACACACCTCTTTTTGTTTCCTGTATGTCTCTCTGTGATTTATTTAACCCAGTAACCAAGATTCTTTTACAAGAGACACACAGCACAACAGTAGTGAAAACAAATTATATACAGTACATTAAAAATGAAAATGTCTTACCCTGTCAATAAAGCACTGAAGGAACCATTTGGTTGTGTAGATACCAGTGGACATCTGTTCCTTTTCCTGAATTGAAGACAACATTTAAATGACTAAAGACTTGTATCTAGTTATGTTTTGATAAATCCAAGCAAACTTAAAGTGAAGGTTCATCCAAAAATGATCTTTTCCTGAAAAGTGGTTTGCCTTATGATCACAATACAAAATATTATGAATAATATTGCAAAAACTACAGGAACAGGTCAATTATGGAAGTCAATGGCTGCTGCTTTACAACATTCTTCAACATACACTCACTAGCCACTTTATTAGGTACACTGTACTAGTACCCCCCTTGCCTTCAGAACCTCAATCATGCTTGAATCCTTTGTGGCATAGATTCAAAAAGGTACTGGAAATAGTCCTCAGAGAGTTTGATCCATAATGACATGATAGAGTCATGCAGTTGCTGCAGATTTGTCGGCTGCAAATCTACGAATCTCCCGTTCCACCACATCCCAAAGGTGCTCTATTGGATTGAGTTCTGGTGACTGTGTAGGTCATTTAAGTACAGTGAACTCATTGTCATGTTCAAGAAACCAGTCTGAGATGATTCACGCTTTATGACATGGCGTGTTATCGAAGTGTGCCAAGAAAATATCCCCCACACCATGACTACCAGCCTGAACCGTTGATACCATTGATGCTTTCATGTTGTTGATGCCAAATTTTGAACCAACCATCTGAATGTCGCAGCAGAAATTGAGAGTTTTCAGACCAGGAAACATGTTTCCAATCCTCTATTGTCCAATTTTGGTGAACCTGTGTAAATTGTAGCCTCATTTTCCTGTTCTTAGCTGACAGGAGTGGCACCCGTTGTGGTTTTCTGCTGCTGTAGTCCATCCGCCTCAAGGTTGGACATGTTGTGCGTTCAGAGATGCTCAGCTGCATACCTCGGTTGTTATGAGTGGCCTTTCTATAAGCAGTTTGACCTGCAGCAGATCATCTTGACTATGTGTACATGCCTAAATGCATTGAGTTGCTGCCATATGATTGGCTGATTAGACATTTGCATTAACGAGCAGTTGGACAGGTGTATCTAATAAAGTGGCCGGTGATTGTATCTTCCTGTGTGGTCAACACAAATGATCACAGAATTGACATTTTAGGGTGAACTATACATTTAAGACTAAACCAAGAAGTCTTACCAAGTGCTTCCTGAGTTTGGAAAGGAGTTTGGACAGTATTTTGTCATGATGAACCTGAAAACGGTGGAGCTTGGGAAACCCTGGGATGAAGAATCCTTTTAATAATAACAGAGGAAGACATTGGATCAATTACAGCACATTCAACAAAGCTATCTATCTATTTATCTATGCAGAAAGTGGTTAGAGATTGAGCTCTGAAGCTTACCATGCATGGCATGTTTCTGATTGGTCAGTAGCTGTGATAAGGCCCAGAATGCATCCTCCTCGTTCATATACATGAGCAGAATGGCAGCGATTTGGCTCATCCCCTGACAGTAGCTCACTTCCTATACAAAAACCACATAACCAGATTATCACACTACACTTTTTGACACAAACACTGACAGTGGTCTAAGTATTAAAAGTGCTCATTTGTGGGGGTGCACATACATTTTTCGGTTTGGTTCTCAAATGACAGTTGTTCTTTTTCCCAAATTTCCCATATTTCCCAAATGATGTTTAACAGAGCAAGGATTTTTTTACAGTATTTACGATCATATTTTTTCTTCTTATTTGTTTTATTCTGGCTAGAATAAAAGCAGTTTTTAATTATTTTAAAACCATTTTAAAGTCAATATTAGCCCTCTTAAGCAATATTTTTTTGGTTGTCTACAAAACAAACCACTGTTATAAAGCCTTTAAATGTCACGTTAAGCTAATCACCTTGATTAGTTGGATCAGCTCTGTTTGATTAGGGTTGGAGCAAAACTGTGCAGAGCTGCGGCCCTCCAGGAATCCAGTTTGAGACCATTGCTTTAAGCTGAATACTAGCATCTTGAAAAAATTCTAGTAAAATATTATTTTTTGTCATCATGGCAAAGAAAAAAAAAACAGTTATTAAAAAGGAGTTATTAAAACTAATATGTTTAGAATTGTGTTGAAAAAAAAATATTTTCCGTTAAACAGAAATTGGGGAAAAAAATATACAGGAAGGCTAATAATTCTGACTTCAACTGTATATATGTGCCATATTTTAATATATTTGAAATCTAAACCTCAACTTATCATTTACATATGTGATTATTTGCATACATTTGCTGTACCTCAGATTTCTATATGTAGGACCGGATATAACCACCATATCTACAGTAGGTGATAATAAAGTTGTTGTTTTTTTGAGTCTGGAAAAATTGTGGATATGGACTTGTTTGCAAGTAATGGAAAGAAGCTGCACACTCAAAAAAAATGATTAATTGGATTTAATAATTTTTTTAAGGTAAGTGGTTGCAAATGATTCATATGGGCTAAATTAAGCAAATACAATTTAGCAATGTTCAGTTAAATTAATTGTTTAAATTCAGCCCATTTACATTTACAACAATTTGCAATGTACCATCTTTTTCGGTGTATAATGCTTGAGTAAAATCTTTTAACAAGAAGGCATTGGATGAAAGAGTTAACACTCCATGGCGTACATTTTTTTTTAAGATGAGCAATGATCTTAAACCATAGAGAGCACTGTATAAGCCACTGTTAACCAAAAGAGCTGGACACTTACAATGACGCATTTTACATGGTATTATTGCTGTAAAGGTGCAGCAGGTGATTGTTCTCAAATTTTTTTTTTGTTGTGCTGGTTGAAAGTTTCTTCACTGTCCAGTAGTAATTAAAGTAAATGATTTAAATGTGTTTATATGTATTTTTATATTCTGGGTAAGGCATAAAACTAAAAAATGTTAAATTAAATATTGTCGGGCCGACATCTACCATAATTCTGATAAGTAGCCCAAGCTGTCAGCAAATGTAGACTGCGTGTTCACATGCATTTGAGACAGTCACGGTAAAATCAAATGCTGAATTGAAACTTTTTAAAATCCTGATTCAATTTTGGAGTTACTTTTGCATGCTGGAGGAAGGACGACACCATGGCTGAAGTATTTCTGTTAGACAGGTAATACTATGTTTTAAACTATTTTAGTCCCCCAAAGCAGATGTATTGTGTTGTTATGAATGGGTTATATGCACAGAAGGGTTGTTCAACCACTGAAATCTACCGTTGAAAGACTGATGTGACTATTTTCAGTTTCATACGGGACCTTTTACAGCATCGATAATGTAGATTTTTATTTAGTTTAACAACAAAACATCAGTAAATAACAATATTCCGCCTAGCCTGCTTTACTGAGCTGAAGTTACTTTTATATTCACATTGGGTCATTTTTGATAAATGACAGCTTGTGACGCACTCCCTATATTGTTCACCATGCTACTCTGAATATTCACTCTGAAATAGCATGTAAGTGTAATTCCTGCACGTCTCCGGCCAAACACTAACTACATTTCAAACTGGTGAATAACATGAACTAGTCACTAGTGGGTTGTCTGTTCTCATGTCGTGGTGCGCGTTCGCGATTTCAGGAGGCGTGGCTTTGAAACACAGTCCCTCCCCTGCCGTCCGAAGTTAATATGCTAACCGGTTAGCATTTTGGCAGATCACCTACTGCACCTTTAATGCTTTTATTTTTGTTTAAAATCCAAGTGTTAGCAGTAAGTGTCCTTTTTTTCTTTTTAGTGAGAGCACAAACGTTTTTTGCATTTTAAATATGTTGAAAAAGAAAATGTCAGTTGTTGAAAAACACTGCCAATTTTTATCAGCAGAAAAGAAACAATTCAGGAAAAAGATTGAATATAATGTTAAAAGGATGCTTGCTTCTCTGATTAAATATTTTTTAATAGATTTTTTTAGAGAGAGAGAGAGATTTTTTCAACACATTTCTAAACATAATAGTTTTAATAACTCACTTCTAATAACGGATTTCTTTTATCTTTGCCATGACAGTACATAATATTTGACTAGATATTTTTCAAGACACTTCTATACAGCTTAACGTGATATTTAAAGGCTTAACTAGGTTAATTAGATTAACTAGGCAGGTTAGGGTAATTAGTCAAGTTATTGTATAACGATGGTTTGTTCTGTAGACTAATCGAAAAAAAAAATATATATATAAAATGGTTTTTAAAAGTTAAAAACTGCTTTTATTCTAGCCAAAATAAAACAAATAAGACTCTCCAGAAGAAAAAATATTATCAAACATATATATTATATATATATATAATATATTATATATATATATATATATATATATATATATATATATATATATATATATATATATATATATATATATATATATATATATATATATATATATATATATATATATATATATATATATATATATATATATATATATATATATATCTCCAAGTATGACACCGCTAGTAACGAAACAAATAACTAAATACAACAAAATAGGATTGCACAATATATAAACATATCGCTAAATTATCATTATCGTTCTAATAGAATATGCAGACACATGATAAATTACATTTATTTTGTGCACTATTGTTTATCTAAATTTGCCCTATCAGATGGGGTCTTACTATCTTTATCCCCACCTCCCCTGTAGTTGTTGTTCTGCTATTGGCTGAAGAGGCTCAAAAGTGAACCCAGAGCTGAAAATAAATACTAATGGCGGGAGTCGAGACAAAAGTGGAAAAGAGTCAATCAGAGTCAGTTTCCATTTATAGCGTTTTAAAGACTAAGCACCTTGACACAGTTTTCAGTCTGAACTAGAATTTAATTATATCTGAACAAATATCTTTAATTGTTTATTTAATATCATGACATAATGATTTAAAAACATAGCTAATAAAAATACTTTTTTTTCTAGGGATTTGTTATATTGTAAGAAATACACTGTTATCGCGATATTATCATATATTTCACAATGATGCAGCATAGCTGAAATTTCTGAGTTTGTAGTAACTTAAACGTCAACGCAGGTCTGCAAAAATAGTTCTCTAGTGCCGTGTCCTGTCTGCAGTTTTCATTTTAATCACGCATGTGCATCTGAATACCAGCTATGTGCCTCCTGCTCATTTCACTAAATACACACTTCTAGCTCTCCTTCCCTCTCCATGGCCCTCCTCTTGCCCAGCTGACTCACTTTCTACTAGGCACACTGGAAAGGAAAAGGAACATTGTACCACTTCTCGTCTCTTCAAAACTGACACTCTCCTCATTTTTACAAAGAAATTTGTGCTCCTGCAATTTTGTCAAAACATCCTGCCTAACCATGACTATAACAACAAAACAGTTCTTCCATTTGTCTTTGTACATCCCCTGTATTGTCTTTAATTAGGGTCAGTTTCATTAAGTACCCCAAAAATAAATTAAATAACACAACATCTATTCAGCACTAGACAGACGCGAACACTTTTACCTAACAAACTGCAGTATGCGCATTAAAAAAAGTAATGTGATTTTGTTATAAGAGAACATGTGGCGATAACAATGTGTGTGAATGGACAAACTTGTTTTAGTCATTCTAAAATGCCTTAACCATTTTAGTATTAGTGTTATTATATTACTAATTACCATCTCCGCATCTTATACCTTTAAACGTTCATTGCTTGTCGACATACTGTATTCTGAGGCGTAAGTAATTTATTAAATAAAGAAAAGATTCACGCAGCTTTTTCTACTGCAGTAAATTCAGTTTTTACTATTGATATTTGGCGCCAGTTAATCAGAAAGTGACAATTTTGTTCTCTTTGACTCATTGGATGGAAGCGCTGCTTTATTCGCATTTTTGGGATGGAAACATAGCTACTGACTACGTTTACATGGACATCAGTTATCTAATTATTTGACTTAATCTAAATAAGACAATAATATGATTAAGGTGTTTACATGAATTGCTTTTTGAACGTTCCTTTCATAATCCCGTTTTTCATGCTATAGTATAATTAACGTCATTAAGTAGCATTCGACGCTAGTTTCACGGAACAACATCAACGCACTATATTCTCAACAACCAAAGCCGGATCACTACTGCGCATGCTCGAGTGACGTCACTGTCACTGTTACGGTACCCTGGCTGCGTGTGTTTGGAGCTCTGTCGCATAGATTCGCAATTTACATTTTTATCATACAATACCTCCTCATTCGCTAAGTATTTGTCTCTCCTACTTTGGGTGAACTAACCCTTAATACATTTATACAAACAAATCTACTTTAAAACATTCTGTCTCTCGAGCATCCACTTGCTGTTTGTAGCTTTAGTCTGCTAGCGCGGGCCTTGCTCGATATGCCCTGCGCTCCGGCTCGCTCATCTGAGGTAGGTGTGCGATACAATCTCAACACTCCGTCCACCTCAACACCGTGTGTTTCTCTGTCCAGGCCCAGCGAACCAAGGACACGATTCGCCCAGGTGTCGTTCACGCCGGCACCCGGCTACCATAGCCTCTGGGTGCGGTGCGGTGCGATGTAAGGTGCTTACCAGGCCCCAGGGCAGAACGTCTCCTCCTCCCGTGTTCGAGATCTCCAAGGAGAACCACTTTGCCACTCTCCGCGAGATGGGTTTCGATGTGGCTATTATCGGTGACTCCATCGTTCGACACGTCCACGTTGCTTCCACTAAAGGTAACAACATACGTACTATTGCTTTCCTGGTGCTCGCATAAAGAATATTTCTGCCCAGGTACCTACTATCCTGAGTGCTGGCGAGAGCATCGGTGCTGTCATCCTCCACGTGGGGACGAACGACACCGGGCTGCAGCAGACAGAGATCCTGAAGATGGACTTCAGGAGCCTGATCGAGACGGATCGACGCACATCCCCTGCCACGCAGATCATAATTTCTGGACCGCTTCCTACCTACCGCCGAGGAAATTAAAGGTTCAGTAGACTTTTTGCTCTGAATGAATGGCTATTATTAACATGGTGTAAAGAACAGAAATTGCTCTTTGCTAATAACTGGAATCTTTTCTGGGAGCGTCCAAGGCTTTTTCGTGCTGACGGGCTGCACCCCAGTTGAGCTGGAGCTAAACTCCTGTCAGACAACATCTACAGGACACTTCGTTCTGTCTGACTAGTAAGTGAAAATTCACTAAATTCCCATTTTAGCCATATGGACTCTTGTTTGTCCCACTTAAATCACAGTAATGCATGTCTGGCTAACCCCATAGAGACTGTGTCTGTTCCTGTTCCTATTATTACATCAAGAAATAAACGTACTGTGTGCTCCAGAAAAAATCTGTTAAGAATCAAACCAGAAAAAACGCTAAAAAGTGAAAATACAAATTTCGTAAAGCTTGGCCTCCTAAACATCAGGTCACTAGCACCTAAAGCACTTATCATAAATGAAATAATAACAGATAACAATCTTAATGCACTCAGTCTCACTGAAACAAAATGACTATATTATAATAAAGCAACTCCTCCAGGATTCTTATATAAACATTAGGCTCGTCAAACTGGTCGTGGTGGTGGAGTTGCATCAATCTTTAGTGATATTCTTAATGTTAATCAGAGAAACAGACTTTTATTTAACTCCTTTGAAGTATTAGCGCTTAATGTTATGCTTCCGGATATTATGCAAAAAACTATGTTATCTCTCGCTTTAATCACCATATATAGACCTCCAGGACCCTATGTCAATTTTCTAAAAGAGTTTTCTGATTTTATCTCTGACTTACTAGTTAAAACTGATAAAATACTAATTGTAGGAGACTTTAACATCCACATAGATGACGCTAACGATACATTCGGCCCGCGTTTATGGATTTACTACATTCACTTGGGATAAAGCGAAACGTTGGTCCAACCCATCGCTTAAAGCATACATTATTACATCTAATTCTGTCTTATGGAATTGAGGTCATTGATGTAGACGTTATACCACAAAGTGATGATATTACAGACCACTACCTCTTACTATATAAGCTGTGTTTACCTGAAATTAGCAGATCCGCTCCGATATATCATCCTGGTAGAACTATCGTTCCGTCCAAAAAAATGAATTCACAAATAACTTGTCTGATCTTTCTCTATTTTGAAATGTACCCGCAAACGCAAATGACCTTGATGTAGTGACCAGCAGTATGGATGCCATCTTTACTAGCACTCTAAATACCGTGGCACCCATCAAATTAAAAAGGCTAGAGAGAATAAAACTACACCATGGTATAACAGTCATACTCAAGCTCTCAAAACAGCAACCCGTGCCCTGGAAAGTAAATTAAAAAAAAAATTTAGAGGTCTTTAGAATTGCGTACAAAGACAGTATGTCCAGCTATAGGGGGGCTCTAAAATCTGCCAGGGCTGAGCACCTCCGCAAACTGATAGAAAATAATCCTAGATTTTTATTTAGCATCACTGCTAAATTAACAAATAATTGGTCATCTTTGGAATAAAATGTCTCACTGCAAATTAGTAGTGATGACTTCATGAATTTTTTCAGTGATAAAATAGAAGGCTTTAGACAGAAAATAGAAGATGTTAAACTTTCTGCACTGCCTTATACTTCAGATCCAGTAAACATTCCACTGAACCTTAATAACCTACAGTGCTTCAAAATCAAAATCATAGAACAGGAAGAGCTAGATAAAATTATAAATAGTTCTAAACCAGCTACGTGTATATTAGACCCAATTCCAACAAAATTACTGAAAGAATTGCTACCTGTTATAGGAGAACTTCTTAACGTTATCAACTCTTCTTTATCTTTAGGCCATATTCCTAATCCTTACAAGCTAGCTGTTATTAAGCCTATTATTAAGAAACAACAACTGGACCCCAGCAGCTTAGCTAATTATAGGCCTATTTCAAATCTTCCATTTATGTCTAAAATGCTAGAAAAAGTTGTTTCTGCCCAATTATTCTCCTTTCTGCAGACGAACAATGTTTTTGAAGTGTTTCAGTCAGGTTTCAGAGCTCATCACAGTACAGAAACCACATTAGTGAAAATAACCAATGATTTACTCTTAGCTGCTGACCAAGGGTGCATCTCGCTATTAGTTTTACTCGATTTTAGTGCGGCATTTGACACCATTAACCACAATATCTTCATAAATTGCTTAAATTCTACAGGTGTCCAGGGACTGGCTCTACAATGGTTTAAGTCATACTTAGCTGACCGTTACCAGTTTGTGAATATTAATGGGCAGCTTTCATAAGTCAGCCCAGTAAAGTATGGGGTACCTCAGAGATCAGTTTTAGGCCCTTTGCTGTTTACAATATACATGCTACCAGTGGGAGACATTATTAGAAGACATGGGATCAGCTTTCACTCCTATGCAGATGACACTCAATTATATATTTCAACAAAACCTGATGAGACGTCTGTAAGGTCTAAGCTAACGGAGTTTATTAAAGATGTTAAATACTGGATGACCAACAATTTTCTTCTCTTAAAGAGAAAAGCTAGTTCATGCTTTTATGACTTCTAGGCTGGATTACAGTAATGCTCTGTTTGCTGGCTGCCCAGCATCCTCTATTAATAAACTTCAGCAAGTTCAAAATGCAGCTGCCAGAGTTCTTACCAGGTCTAGAAAATATGATCATATCACCCCAATTTTATCCTCCTTACACTGGCTGCCTGTTAAGTTTTGTATTGATTTTAAAATATTGCTTCTTACCTATAAAGCTTTAAATAATCTAGCTCCTGTTTATCTAACCAACCTTCTGTTTCGCTACAATCTCAAAACTCAGGGCTTTTGGTAGTTTAGTAGTAGATTTTAGGTAAGCTTGTAATTCTGGCTTGGGTTGCATTTTATTTGTTGTTGTATATCTTGAAGACACATTGAGTTTAAGAAAAGCGCATCATAAATAAAATGTATTATTATTATTTCTAATGCATTATAAGGGTCTGTTCTAATGCTGCTCTGTGCAGTCTAAAGGACCTTTGGTGTTTCCCTGTTAGACCTCTATAAAACCAAACTGATAATCAAGGGTGTATAACATAATTCCCATGATAACACAGGACATCGTCCATGCCACTATTTAAAATTGCTTATTTACTTTGATTTGAACATTCTTTGAAACATTTGGGATAATCTCAAGTACATAAATCAAATATATTGACAGAATTTTTTATTTTTGGGTAAGGAAATTGTATTGTTGGAAATGTAATTGGGTAACACTTTATTTTGATGGTCCATTTGAGTACTAGTAGACTTAATATCTGCTGATACTGCTCCTTCAACAGACATTTAACTGACTAAAAGAAACTTGGCAACTACGTCAACTTACACTGACCCTAACCTCAACCCTTACTTAACAGTCTACTTATAATCTAATGAAAATTAGCTGGCATGTAGATGCAATGTAACTTAAATTCAACAAAGAGACCATCAAAATAAAGTGTGACCTATAAATGTCAAACAACAATGTGTGGCTTATTCTCATAAATTAAATTGAATTATATTCAGGTTTACATTACCTCCTACTTTAACAAGCAACCATTTGGGATACTATTCGCCTAACCTTGCGAGCAGTACATTATGGGTTGTCTGGAAATTGGCTTGCAGCCATTTCTTTATTCACTGAAACAAATACAAGTTTTATTTTAGGGTTACGGTCTAACAATAACTGAAAACAATAGAAGTCTTTGGGAAGTCCCCATTAGCACGGTAATTGTGTGTGTGGGGGGGACTGTGTTGACAGGGTGGGACACTGATCTATACTTCTCCTCGGCCCGGATTCATCCAGCACATGCCGTTCTGAATTACATAACACACTTACACACAAACATTTTAACTCGGTCACTCCCTTACCGTGTTGTAGACTGAATAGGCTGCCAAAACATGGAACAGGGCTTGCTGCCTGTAACAAACAAGAAATTAGGTTAATAACAACTTCATAAGGATTCAGAAAGTTCAGAACTGTTCCTAATATAATATGACAGTAATACTTATGATTTTACACCTTTAGTTTCAATGTATGACATGATCAGTGACGTGATGCTGATTTTTTTGTACACAGATTTGATAAAAAAATACAGTAAGAAATGTACAATTTTGAAATATATTTACTGAATGTACTTTATTATATATTTTATTCCTGATTTAAAGCTGAGGTTTCAGCATTATTTTATCCAATAATGTCCAGCTTCAAACCCAGCTGCCTTCAGGTCGATGTATTTCAACAGATTTAGAGTGTTTTTACTGTGTTTTACATTTCTTTGTTTTTTTTTAATGGATATGAATGGTAGATCAATAGATGAATAGTAGTCAGTCTAATTCAAAGCAGAAACAATTTTTTTACCATCTCCTGTTGTCCTGTCAGGTTCATTTATTGAAGAAAATGCCCAAATATTCTGCAGTTGTAAAGAATAACTGAAGTAAAGAATTGAGGAGCTTTGTATCTGTCTGTGCGTTTTTTTTTTTTTGTTTTTTTTTGAAATATTAAATTATATATTATTATATTTTATTTTATATTTAAAGATATATATTTATATTGTTTAGTTTTTTATTGTTATAAAAATATTTTTAAAAATAAGAGAATAATAGAAGGCAAAAGAAATGTTTTGCTAATAAATAAAGCTTTAAAATGTGCATTTTCTATACAAAATCAATTTGGTCCTTCAAAACATTTTCAGAGATGGAGGTGGGCCTTGAAGTGAAAAAGTTTGAGAACCTTTGTTCTTAGATACTACTATGATTACAGTTGAAGCACTGAAGTCGGATGAAATGTTTTGACAATGTTTTTGGATCCATTTTGAATATTTTGGGACCATTGCTATCTACGGAGGATGAGGGAGCTCTCAGAATTCTTTTAAAATATCTAAATATAATATCTAAAATTTATATTCTGAAAATTAACAAAGGTGAATAATTATGATTTTGAGTCTTAATTTGTCACAACTATCAGCAAATGAATGATTTTTTTGGTGACAAATCATATTTTGGGAAAATGCTTTAAAAATTTAAAAAAACTACAATACACTCTATGCAAATTTACTACCATTTTGTTATTTAGTAGCTGTTTTTTTTTGCCATTTTGACCTTCATTATATTAACAATTTTTGATTGCAAAGCCATGACACCATATAATCATGCATTCTTGACTATTGGTGGTTTTGCCTATTGGGAAGAGGTAAATGTTCTAATTTGTACAGTTGATCATAAGTTGCAGATCAAAAAAAAGAGCTTTGTTTCTGGCTTTTTTATGGAGTTATTTGGAGTATAGTGTGTGTATGTGTGTGAGAATGCGAGAGAGACCTTTGCGCACTTACCACACCATGTCTAAGAGAATTAAAATAAACAGCTCGGCTTTCAGAACATAGCAAACATAGTAAGTGTGTTACGCATGCAAACTACAGTAAAATTTGCTGTTTTACTATAGAGCTCAGCTCAGGCCTATCTAACGGCTTAGATTATATGATTATATGCTGTCATGGCTTTGCAATCAAAAAATGTCATTACAATGGAAGTCAATAGGGTAAAAAACAGCTACCAACATAACGAAAGCGTAGTCAATGTGAAGTGTTAAGAACAGAATTTTCATTTTTGAGTGATCTAAGCCTTTAAAATCTAGATTTTGTATTCCTTTGTCAATAACCCAACTGCATTTTGAGCAAAACGCACTGAGGGTCCAATCTTAAATCAATCAGTGGAATGAAACTAGCTAACCAGCAGCAAGAGTGTATTCATGCATAAGCCATTATGTTCACAGGAGATGTACATTAATATTTCATAGCATCGGCATATTTGAAAGGATTTAGTGATGCATTGCAAGACCCCTGGTAACAGGCCAGAGGAAAGCAGAATTGTGACCTCTGTGCTGTAGAAATGCGGATGAGTAACGCAAACAAACAGCAGATGTGTCAAACGGCACTTCCGGACCTATATCCTCTTATTGGCTGCGCTGCGCTAATAAAAACGTAGAAGTCTTTGCTCATAGATTCCTTCTACCAGGCACCTTGTGAAATAAAAAAAGTGAAGTGGTTGCTCTTTGTCTATTGTGGGTGTATAGACCGCATGGTTTAAAACCTCTTGTGCACTTTGATCTACATGTACACACCGTGTGGTTTGAAGACCTAGCCTGTTATGTTACATGACGCATCTGGATTTCAGATATACCGGAAGGTTTTTGAAAAGCGTCCCACAGCAGGTCTATGTTTTATTAAAAACTCATGTCTGACTGGCTACAAAAAAAATGAAAAAAAGTAGTGTTTCTAAATTAACTTTGACTTGTATCTCATTGCAGACAATACAACAAACATTATTTAATGTGTTCCTAGATGATTTTTATTGTTTTGTTTTGTTTTTTTTGTCTCAAAATAAACACGTATTCTAATTTTGGTTCTTGCAACACATTTAAAAAAAAGAGTTGGGACAGGAGCAATTTAGGGCTAGTAATCAGGTAAATTGAAAGGTCTAGTACTTCAGGAGCAAAAATGGGCTGAAGATCGCCAGTTTGCCAACAAATACGTGAGAAAATTCTTGAAATGTTTAAAAACAATGTTCCTCAAAGAAAAATAGGAAGACATTTGGATATTTCACTGTCAACAGTGCATAACATAATTAAAAGATTCAAGTAATCAGTGCAAATTTCAGTGTGTAAAGGACAAGGGTGCAAGTCTAAGCTGAACAACTGTGATCTCCAATCCCTCAGGCAGCACTGCATCAAGCATCATCATTCATCTATAATCGATATCATCACATGATACTGTGACAAACCTTAGTCAAGCACCACAATACATACTGTAGTTACATCCACAAATGCCAGTTAAAACTGTAATGTGCCATAAAGGAAGCCCTATGTTAACAGTGTCCAGAAGCATTGTTGATCCATCAACATGCACTGTGGTGAGATGAATCAGTAATGGACGCCTTGTCCTCCGGACCCAAAAAAAAAAAAAAAAAGGTCATCCAGGCTGTTAGCAGTAAGTCCAAAAGCCAGGTTCTGTCATGGTCAGGTACCCTTGGTAAATGTAACTTGCACTTCTGTGATGACACCATTAATGCTGAAAAGTACATAGAGATTTTGGAGCACAATATGCTGCCGTCTTGTCCAGAGATGCCCATGCATATTTCAACAAGACAATGCAAAACCACATTCTGCACATATTAAGCCCTGGCTGTAGAGGAAGAGGATACTGGTGTCTTCAGTCCCAAATGGTGTCTTCAGTCCCAAAACGTCTTTAAAGTGTTTTAAAGGGAATAGCGATGTTACAAAGTGGTAAATGTTTTACTGTTTTCAAAACTTTTTTTGAAATGTGTAGCAAAAACCAAAATTGGAATGTGCTTATTTTGAAAAAAACACAATAAAAGTTATGAGGAACACATTAAATAATGTTTGTTGTATTGTCTGCAATGAAATACAAGTCAAAGTAAATTTAGAAATCACTACTTCATTTTTTTATTTGTGATTTTCATACTGTCCTAACTTTATCTGATATGGGGTTGTATAATTTAATAATTATTTTTTTGATATCGGTCCAATCTTAAGAGGACATTAAATCCCAAGTGCGTCTTCATGACTGTCCGGTGCAAAAGGAAATATTTTTTTTTTTTGTCATGACAGCGTGGCAGAACTTTAGTTGTTATGGAGAACATCAAAGTTTCTATTTATTCTGGGCATAATGGCAACGAGTCACCGGTCATGTCATTTCCTGTGAGGCCTTTCACAGTAACAGGAAGCTGATGAACAAAAAAAATGCACTGACAAAGAGGAAGTGAGCTCTTGTTTTGGTTAAGGGTTTGGTTAAGGTCTGAGAAGCTCATTTCAGAACCATCTTAAAATAAAACGCAGCATAACACGTGAAAAAAAAACTATATATAAAGCTAAATAAATATTATTTTTTGTTGAGTGTGTGTGCACATGTATGCGTTTGTGCAATGTCTTACTTGACCCCAAATCGTTCCATGAACATGATATGGTTTCTAAAGGTCCTGTTGACGTCAAGGTCTATCTGCTTAATTTCTGTTGAATACCTCTTGGCTTGTTCCTTCATTTTCTGCAAAAACATACAAGCCAAAAAAGTAGACAATTTATATTTTATAGGTTTTTTTGACTTCTGTTCATTAGGTTAATGTAAAAATATGCTTTCCCAAACCAAATTGTAACATTTTAGCATAAGCATCACTGAGGAGAATTGACAAAAACAAACACTGTCTATCTGCTATTGGGAGGATGTTATTGGGATGAGATGATAGATATCCTTCAACCAAAAACATAATTAACCAACAAATGATTTACTAATGGTTTTTCATGCAAATTTTACTGTTTTTTTAATTTGTTTATTTACATTTTTTTAACAATGTCACTACAAAATACTGGATGGAAAGAGCTCAGTATATACAAATTTGAAGCATAACAAAATTATTACTTAAAGTGAGCTATTCTTTAAATAAAATCCACAGTAAAACTTAAAAAAAGATGTGTAGTAATTGCTCATTTTGGTTTTATGGAAATAGACAATTAGCCAGCAACTGCTACTACATACTACGCATTGCTGTTACTGACAAACATTTTGAAACAGGAACCTTGATAGTCACTAGTTTCAATATAAGAGAGACACTTCTGCTATTTGCATTTACTAGAACAGTAAACAACTAAGATAGTATCATCTAGATATATCAAGAAATTCAGATAGGGATATGCTTTTAATTTAATTATAAGTACAAGAGAATCTTTAATGTATCAGAATAAAATTAGAACCATGGTATGGTAGTATCTACACTACTGATCAAATGTTTGGGGTTGGCAAGATTTTTAAATGTGTTTGAATTTATTAACAAGGCTGTATTTAAAAATACATAAAATGATTTATTATTAATGATAGTGTAATGATGATAATAATAACAATAATAATAATAATAATAATAATAATAATAATAATAATAGTAATAATAATTAAACTCTACTATTGTACAATCTACTTATTTCATTTCAAATGTGTCTATCTTCAGAACACAAATTAAGATATTGTAGATGAAATCCAAGAGCTCTCTTACACTCTGTAAACAGCAATGTTCCAGAAAAGAAGCCAAAAACATTTGTGAAAGCATTCTATGTGACTTCAGTGGTTCAATTGTAATCATACGAAGCTTCAAGAACAGTTTTGTGTGCTAAAACAACAACATCACTTTGTAAAAAAAACAACAAAAAAAAAAAACAACAACAACATAAACTGCTATGACAATTGTTTCCTCAGGTACTGATTATGTGCTTTATTCAGTGTTAAATGCTTCCAATGTAAGTTTGAACACCATTTTACAAGAAATTTCTCTTGCCATACTACTGAAAACACCAACAAGTGTCTTATTGCCCGAAGTAAATGCACCCTGATATGATGCGGAAAACATAGACGAAAAAAAGTAGTTTTTAAATTTTTTTTGAAGCTTGGAATATTTTGACAAATTTGGAATTTGAACGTCTCTCAGATTTCATCTAAAATATCTTAATTTGTGTTCCAAAGATAAACAAAGGTCTTAGGGGGTTAGAACAACACAACATTTAGACAAAATTTTTAGCCGTAATAGATATTAATACTTTAATTAAACGCAAAGCTGACTGAAATAAAAATAGCCCTCACTTGCGTATTATTCAGTTACAACATTGCACCATGCAGTCAAAAATGCAATACTAACAGAAACAAAACTGGCTGAATCGAGCATACACTAACATACGTATTATTCAATCAAAGGATTGCGCCAAACAGTCAAAATATATAAAAAATATATAAGGATGTGAATGTATTCACTGATGGTCAAGGTGATTCAAAGCATCCAGGTAAATCTGTATTAGGATCAGCATACCTTTAAATGTCACAACTGACCAATCGGAATAGAGTATTCCAGACAGCCATGCAATAGCATTAGTCAATACACTGTTAACAAAGACTAAGTTATATTAACTGTAATAAATGCTGTTTTTTTATCTTAGTAAAAAATGTGAATTAAATACTTTGATCCACTTTGCAGCTTATTCTAGATCTTTGTTGTCTTTTTTTATTTGGGGGTTGGGGGGGGTTACAAATATAGATGAAAAGAAAAAGTTGTTAGCATGCAAAGCAGCAAATATTTGTTATAAATAAAACATTGATGTGCCAAAGGCTCAGACACAACACGTCTGGCTAATTTAAACCCAAACAATCACACAGGACGAATCAAAACCCAAACAATTGAGTCATGGAACGAATCTCAACAAACAGGCAGTTATTCATTCAAAGGACCAACTGGAACCCAAACATATGTCACAAATGTGATCCTACCTCATACTTCCTGAAGTTTGCTTGTTTCACCTTCTCCACATCTAATAGAAGAGCCCAGGCCTGACCACGCAGCTTCAAGGGAATCCCCTTGTACACCCGCTTCATCATCTGGAAAATGCACATGGGAAAGAAAAACAAACAGATGGCGAGATTTATTTTTGGGTCCCCATAATTTAGGAAGTGTGTGCCTCTTTAGCCATAGCAGACTTCACTGTAGTAATTTTGTGACTATAATGGCAGCAAAAGCTAATTGATACAAGACAATAATGTAAATTAAAAACATTATACACAATTCTTAGATGTATTGTACAGCAGCTTTAAACATGTCATCCACTTAAAGGTGTAGCTGTCGATTAAAGTTACCTTTTCACTATTATGGTACTTTTCCCACTTTTTCACCATCTTTATCCATTTTTCCTCTCTTTCCATCTCCTGGAGTTTGTGCTAAAGAAAGAGCATAATACATTTTGAATTATATAATGCAACACTGAGCATACTGAACCAACATTTAAAAAAAAAAAAAGTTTTTTTATGCCTTGTATAGGGATGCACCAATACCATTTTTTTGGAACTGATCCGATCCCTATACCAAAAGTCTGAGTATCGACCGATATAGATCCTATCCAGATACTGTTTTTTTTTTTTTTTTTGCTGTTTTTTTTCATAATTGCAGTTTCTGTAGTTCTAGCGATAAGCTCAAAAAAATCTTCTTTAGTAAAAATAACAGACATAATAAACTAGACTACATTATTTGAGCATTCATTATGACATTGATTTGATCTGTTGTGGTCCAGCTTATGTTTCCTTTTTTAATATTAAGATTTTTCTTTGAAATTGTAATAGGCTACCACTATACACCCTAGTCATTGGTAAAATAACAAGCCTTGATGCAGAGTAAACTAAACTGTTTGAGGCCAGTTTTACTTATTAAACATTCTCTTGCTTAAACTTGTTGTAAAACAAGGTCTGCTTATGTGCTTCAGAGGCAAAACACAAACTGGTCAGTTAAATAAAATATTAATATAAATAAAATTACAGTGAAATATTCATAGTTTCAGAGTAGCCTACATTAGGCTAAATAATTTTGTTTTTGTATACAATCCATATAGAGCTTGTTAGTTTCATTTTTATTAATTTAATCAACTACTTTGACCACAATGAGCCGGTCAGCCGGCTTTACAAACTATTGGCAGCACTGAAAGTATTCCCCTCTGAAGAATAAACTCAGTTGGAAGGATGTGAGAACAGAAACTTATTGTGAGAATAACGGAGCGGCGCACATCGCAACTGTGCAGCTGGTGCATGGATGAATTGGTTGATGCATCACTGAGACACAGTGTGCAGCCCTCCGGTATCAGCAAACACTTCCAAAACAGCAGCACAAAGGGAAGAAATCAGTGCGTTGAGGATCAGGGCTAATGTATTACTGAGCCTTTTCTAATTTAAAATTTCAGGTAGGTCTACTTTGTGCGTGAGAAGCAAGTAATAACCCTCTCTACGCCAGCGCATGATTTAGAAGCAGCAATGAACTCCTTGTTGCAGGTCAAAATGAACCCATTTAATGCAAAACTAAATGCATTTCTCTTCAAATAGTCTTGGAGAAAGTTTTTCGTGTTGTCATAAAAGTACAGCATTTGAATTGTGAATGAATGAAAAATGATTGACAGGCGCAGCGGAGGGAAGCACTGAATTAAACGTGAATTTGACCACTTGAATATTCATCTGTACTTCACAAACTATAGAATGGCTTCAAAACATTTGAGATATAGTAGCCCTACATGACAACTTTCTAGTGCCTTATAATAGGCTACTTTCATGGCTTTTGTTGGCTTATAAATTACACAAAATATAGCACACGCAATATCGGATTTGGATCGGTACCAGCTGGCCGATATCCAATGCAGCAAAAATATGCGGTATCGAACCGATATCTGATTCAAGTATCAGGATCGGTGCATCCCTAGCCTTGTATGAACAATATTTTGTATTGTCTGTTATATTTATCTCGATTAAGCTGCATTGAAATTATCTGTATTGTATAAAGCAATTATACAGACAGAGTGATGAAGCCAATTATGATATGGGGATGGTTAGGAGGCCATGATGGACAGAGACCAGTGGGCAAATTTGGCCAGGATGCCAGGGTTAAACCCCTACACATTTTCGAAGGACATCCTGGGATTTTTAATGACCACAGAGAGTTGGGACTTCGGTTTCACGTCTCATCCGAAAGACGGCCCTCAATGAGCAGTATAGAGTCTCCATCAATATACTGGGGCATTAGGACCCACACAGACCAGAGGTTGAGCGCCCCCTGCTGGTCTCACTAACCCCACTTCCCGCAGCATCCTAGCTTTCCAATGTGTTCTCCCATCCAGGTACTGACTGGGCACAGCCCTGCTTAGCGTCAGTGGGTGACCAAATGTATATTGTTTCCATAAAAGAAGAATCTAGAAAGCTGATATCCTAATCTCACCTTCTCCTCCACTGCAGTTGGTGTTGGCAGTTCCTCTTCACTGGAAAGTATAAGGCGGAAATGGTTGAAAAATTTGTACAACTACTACTTGAGGTATGATTAATATATTAGCTATATTTTTACTGCTAATCCCCAAAACTCATCAGTCACAGATGTAACAAAATTCCCCATAAAAAAATATACACCACTGGTCAAAAGTTCGGGGTAAGTATGATTTTTAAATGTTTTAAAATAAGCTTGTTCATATTGATTTAATCAAAAATACAGTAAATATTGTAAAATTGTGAAATATTATTGCACTGTAAAATAACTGTTCAAAAGATTATAATTTAATTTAATAATTTATTCCAGTGATTTTGGGAATGATTTCCAGCTTCATTTCTCCAGTCTTCAGTCACATGATTCTTCAGAAATCACTCTAATATTAATTATTATTATTATTATTATTGTTATTATTATCATTATTATTATTATTATTATTATTATTATTATTGTTATTATTAATTTAATAGTAATAAAAGCAATAATGACTGGAGTAATCATTTCATTTGAAACTACCTACAATAAGTAATAAATGAATATTTAATAAATTTGTATTTAACAAAATACTTTTTTTTTAGTTAATAAATGCCGCCTTGATGAACAGAATCATTTTCTTAAAAAAAAAAAAAACTGACCCCAAACTTTTGACCGGTAGTGTACATATAGGGTTGCAAAGGGGCGGAAAGCGCTAAGTAAATTTCCATGGGAACTTGGGGTCTCTGGAATTTTCTGGAATGTAAGAAAACAGATTCGCTTAAGTTTGCTGTAAAAGGAACAAATTCCCTAACCCCCCCTAAATATCAAACTTACAACCTTAAATAATATAGGATTTGGATTCAAATGCAGAAATGTGGCTTTGATATTATTTTGATATTCAGGTATTAAACATTTTCACCTCGGTTAGTGTATTTGTTTATACAGTGGTAAATGTTGGTGCACAGTATTTTTGAATTGAATTTAAATAAAAAAAGAATTTAAATAAATCAAACATTTTTTTTAAAGTTATTTTGTTAGCATCAAGACAATTCAAGAAAATATCAGTGCATACAGTGTTGTGCACGTGTGATTTGAGGAATATGCAGGATAGAGAACTGCATTAAATCTGGTTGTTTTAATCAAAATTATGCAGTAAGATTTTTTTTTTTATTACAATATTGTACCCTGTCATAGGCTAACCTTCAATTAACCAAATTCACAGTTTATTCATATTAGTTCCCGTTAATTATCATAGGTTCCCATTAATTCCCATGGAAAGTTTCTAGCCTTGACAATACCCACAATTTTGCAACCATATATACAGTGCATTCGGAAAGTATTCATTTCGCTTGTTTTATGTTACAGCCTTATTCCAAAATGGATTAAATTCATTTATTTCCTCAAAATTCTACACACAATACCCCAAAATGACAATGTGAAAAAAAAAAAAGATTTTTTTAAAAATTGTTGCAAATTTATTAAAAATAAAGAACCTGAAAAATCACATGTACATAATTCAATTCAATTCAATTCATTTTACCTTTATTTGTATAGCTCTTATACAATGTAGATTGTGTCAAAGCAGCTTCACATAAAAGGTCATAGTAAATAGGAACAGTGTAGTTCAGTTTGTAGTGTTTAAGTTCAGTTCAGTTTAGCTCAGTTCAGTGTGGTTTAATAATCACTACTGAGAGTCCAAACACTGAAGAGCAAAACCAACGATGCGCAGCTCTATAGATCCCGAATCATGCAAGCTAGTGGCGACAGCGGAGAGGGGAAAAAAAACTTCACTAATTGAAGAAAGTGAAGAAAAAAAACCTTGAGAGAAACCAGACTCAGTTGGGCACGACCATTTTAATTTCTCCGCTGGCCAAATGTCTTCTGCAGAGCTGCAGTCTTAGAGGCGGAGGCTGGAAGCTGGCCTCAGCGAAGACTCGTCTGTCTCTGGAGCGTCACAGGAATAAGTAAGTATTTACAGCCTTTGCTCAGTACTTTGTTGATGTACCTTTGGCAGCAATTACAGCCTCAAGTCTTTTTGAATATGATGCCACAAGCTTGGCACACCTGTTTTTAGGAATTTTTACCCATTCCACTTTGCAGTACCTCTCAAGCTCTATCAGGCTGGATGGGAAGCGATGATGTACAGCCATTTTCAGATCTCTCCAAAGATGTTCAATAGGATTTAGGTCTGGGCACTCAAGAACCGAGTTGTTGTGAAGCCACTCCATTGATATTTTGGCAGTGCGCTTTGGGTCATTGCCCTGCTGGAAGATGAACCGTCACCCCAATCTGAGGTCAAGAGCACTCTGGAGCAGGTTTTCATTCATGATGACTCTATACACTGCTGCATTCATCTTTTCCACTTTCCAGACTAGTCTTCCAGGTCCTGCTGCTGAAAAACATCCCCACGGCATGATGCTGCCACCACTATACTTCACTGTAGGGATGGTATTAGCTTGGTGATGAGCGGTGCCTGGTTTCCTCCAAATGTAACTCCTGGCATTTACTCCAAAGAGTTCAATTTTAGTCTTAGGTCTTAGAGTCCTTTGGATACCTTTTGGCACATTCCAGGCGGGGAGTGGTTTCCGTTTGGCCACTCTACCATACAGGCCTAAATGGTGGATTGCTGCACAGATGGTTGTCCTTCTGTAAGGTTCTCCTCTCTCCACAGAAGAACGCTGGAGCTCAGACAGAGTGACCATCGGGCTATTGATAACCTTCTTGACTAAATCCCTTCTCCCTGGATCACTCAGCTTGGCCAGCCAGCTCTAGGAAGAGTCCTGGTGGTTCTAAACATCTTCCACTTACGGATGATGAAGGCCATTGTGCTTATTGGAACTTTCAGAGCAGCAGAAATGTTTCTGTAACCTTCCTCAGCCTTGTGCCTCGAGACAATCCTGTCTCGGAGGTCTATAGACAATTCCTTTGTCTTCATGCTTGGTTTGTGCTTTGACATGCACTGTCAACCCTGGGACATTATATATAGACAGGTGTATGACTTTTCAAATCATGTCCAATCAACTAAATTTAACACAGGTGAATTTCAATTAAGCTGCTGAAACAGTGGAAAAGTGGAAACAGAATGTACCTGAGCTTAATTTAAAGCTTCACTGCAAAGGCTGTGAATACTTAGATACATGTGAGTTTTTAGGTTTGTTATTTTTAATAACAACTTCCAAAAATCTTTTTTCACATTGCCATTATGGGGTATTGTGTGTAGAATTTTGACGAAATAAATGAATTGAATCCATTTTGGAATAAGGCTGTAACATAAAAAAATGTGGAAAAAGGGAAATACTATGAATACTTTCCGGATGCACTGTATATATATATATATATATAAATATAAATATATATATATATATATATATATATATATATATATATATATATATATATATATATATATATATATGTATGTATTTCGATATGTATTTTGATCATCATATATATATATATATATATATATATATATATATATATATATATATATATATATATATATATATATATATATATATATACATATATATTTACATATATATATACATATATATATATATATATATATATACATACATACATATATACACATACATACATACATACATACATGCATACATACATACATACATACATGGCAGTTCACAAGTCAACATTGATAACCATGGAGCAAGATAATTTTGCTAGCTTGTGTGGTAAAACTGCATGGATTGGCTAGACTTACTGCAGAAACCCGAAGCGGTCTGTGAACTTAAAGATGCTGTAGTCTGCATCCTCCCAGGGGTTAATGTGCACACCCTCCTGTCTGCCCTGCAACCAGGCCAACAAAGAAACTAAAAAGCTGACAACCACTATATAACATGACAAAATAAAGACAAAAAAGCACTTAAGCCAAGGTCACACTGCGAATGCTGCAGACTGGAAAGGCAAGCTTCTGCTACATATTTCGAATGCCACTGTGATCGAAAGTTCAAGTTTGGTGAACTATGACCTGAACTATGACCAATTTGCATCACGTGAATTTGTGAGGAAAATAGAGGTTCAAAGAGTGCAGAAAATTTTAAATATGGAGCAATTGTTTGTTTTATTAGTGTCACATCCTCTTGTTTTATCCAGCCCCTTTTCAAGGCACCGTCCATCATAATTTCACATGCTTAAATTCTGTAACCATGGCTTTAGGCATTTGATTTCTTTCTGACAACAGTTTATAACAACATCCAGATATCCAAAATAAGTTAGGCAATGATACAAAAAACCAAGAGAACCCACAATATCTTGAAACAGACTGACATGTTTGTTTGTCTATAGGAAACACTTTGGCCCAATCCTAATTCTACCCCTAAGCCCTTTCCCATATCCCTACCCCTCGTTTTGCGTGTTCACATGAAGGTGTAGGGGTGTCCCAATTCTATTTAGCTTGAAGGTGTAGGGCTAAGGGGAAGGGCTGGATACCCCATGAAACAAAGATTTTTCAGGACCACAGTAGAAGGGTTAAGAAAATTTCCCTAAATACACCATCTACAACAGCAGCATGACTACACATAGAAGTAAGGAGAAGCACAAATTTGTATTTTTTGTCATTACGATTTTTTAAAACAAACAAGCATATGTTTTAATGCATTCATTTAACCATCATGCTTTAAAAAACCCAGCTAAATTTCGCTATCTATAATCCATAATAAGAATAGAATTGGGATTGGGCCTTTATCTTTAGACAAGGAACAAAGGTATCTGAAGTACACTGAAAATTTCCATCCAGACTGTAGTATGTGTTTGAGTTTAGCAAGACATTAAGCTATTGTCCATCAAAAAAGGGCTTCCCTTCAGATAATTTAACCTCTGGCCTTATGTATGACACTTACATACTTCACAAATTGTATAAGTGGGCATTAAAAGGAATAAGAGTATAGTTCCTAGACATATCATAATAATTTCAATTTCTACTGGTCTTAGTCAGGGGTGCCTAAACTTCTTCTTTTGAAGGGCCAAAAACCAAACTTGAATGAGGCTTGTGGGCAGGTAAATATAGTTGCCATGGGTAAATTCTTAAATTACTTAATAATATTTACAAATGAATAGAAAATACAGTATTTAATTTTTTTTTATTTTATAATGAACTTATCACAGTAAAAATAATATCTCATTTATAACAGAATTACACAAGTTTTTGCCTTGATTTGCTCGCCTATGTCTTCCGCATAGTCCTCTATCCATCAAGACATTATTTACATTTTATAAAATCAGATGCATTTACAACATTTAATTGAAACATTTCATTTCAGATTGCTTTTTTTGTAGCTCACCAATAAAACAAACAAAAAATTACGTTCAATTAGAAATGACGATCTCTGTGTTAAAGGCAACACAGAGATTCCTCAACCTTCTCCATTATGCTCACTCTCCTCAGATGCAATGTTGGGCCAAATCAAAGGTTACAATGGGCCAATTTTGGCCCGCGGGCCCTACTTTGGGCATCTCTGATCTTAGTGATATGATGACACCAATAATTTTCAAAACTCTTTGGTCATTTTTGAGTGAGATGCTAATAGTTTAATCTGATTCGATTATCTATGTGAATGTAAGCTAACAGTGCTCCTGTTAGATCTGGAGATGAGCTGAATGGATTCAAAAATGGTAAAACTAAACTGTTTAACTCTAGGAAAGTTGTAAAAGAGGTTATTTTCCGAAAAAAAAAAGGGGGGAAGTACAGTCTTCCTTTTTTAGGCTTGTCTGGACCCGCTGCTCATACAACATTCTGTCCTATTTAACTGTGGCTACCTAAAGTTACCTTTAGTACAGTCCATGAAATTTCACAACTAGTTCACACACCAAAATGTCTTCTTTCTATTAAGGAACAAACAAATAAAAGAATTGTGACCCAATTTACACAGAGATCTACAGTAGGCACTATTGTGACCACCACACTGTACTTGGTTTCAAATTGAATATTCTTTTAAACCATTAGACATGATGTTTTATGTCTCTTCAAACCTGTCTGAAACATATCCTTAATATTCACCTTCATACAAAAACTGCTCCCTTGCTGAGATGCAGTAAAATGCAGCAACTTTTGTGGACGAGATAATATATATCTGGGATTCTTGATCCCTGAAATTTCCTCTCTAAGAGAACTGTCACTGTGGATACTGAAGATTCATTAACTAGTTCCCCTTTGTCTAGACGTTAGTTCATTGTTTTGATTTTTTTAGTTAAAAACGTAGGTCAACACTATAGAATGTCAGCCGGTATGCAACTTAAAGGATGTGCTGTAACTTGCCTTCTCATATTTTTCAATGATGTCAGCCCGTTCTTCTGCTATTAGCGTGTCGATGTCCTTCTTCATCTCAAAATCTGGAAAAGGAACAAAACAAATTGTCAAATGGATGAAAACAAGTTTCCGAAGGTCGCTGAATATGACAAACTACCCTCGACTAATCCTCCTCCAGGTCTGTTTGGCTAAGACGCATGAAAACGATCTGAAGCTTCTACATTCCAGCAATATTACAACATTTATTCAAGTTCTGCCTGAAGCGGGAAGACATCCATGTGAGGTGAGGTTGAGCAATTACCATGGGCCAACAACAGATGTTGTGTCAGGTAATTCGTCAAGTATATATTTGACCAAATTGATGGTCAAAACCTAACCTCCCCACCCATTAGGTGCGGTTATGCTATAGGATATACCAACCATTCTCAATATACTTAAAGTTTTTAAAAGCACATTACAGCTATATAGTTTCATATACCGGCAACATTTCTATCATTAAACAATTATACATATTTGCTAGATTGTTTTTAACCTTAATACAGTTTCTTTTTAGAAAAACATCATCTTTGACAGCACACTTTCATTTGAAGCACACAACTCAGTCTTGTTACGTTCATCTTCGTAATATTGCACACCTCCGTTCTCCTCTCACCCTGACACAGTACAGCCAATCTTGTTCACCTACTTGTCACTTCCCACATTGACTATTCGTATTTAGTTTACCACATAAATCTCTCCATCAGTTGATTCTGAATTCTGCTGACCATATCATAAGCAGGACTACATCCATACAACATGCTACTCTAATTCTGTTACGTATTCATCATCATGACTAATAAACCCACGGCTATGGAATCACCTACCTTTTTTGTTTTTCCAAACTCTCAACTGAAGTTTTTTAGTGAGTAAATTAAACATGATAATTTCAAGAGCATTATATACTACAAAGAGCCATAGTTCATAGAGAAGAAATGCAAACAGCTGTCATAATCCTTATTGATTGATTTATTGAATCAAATTAGATTTTAATATTAATTTTTGCATAGTTTATCATTGAACTACAAGTCTGTTTAGTGAATGTTGCTCCATCTGAAAGCAAGTGATGGGGGTTTTATTAGAACCGGCTTTACTGACAAAATGTGCATAAAAAATTTACTGCAATTAATCAACAACCCTGTTGCCATTGGATAATATAGAATAATATCGATTACTGATTATTTTCAGAATCAGAATCAGAATGAGCTTTATTGCCAGGTATGTTCACACATACGAGGAATTTGTTTTCGTGACAGAGCTTCTACAGTGCAACAGGATAACAGAGACAGGACAGAAATTTCTAATCAACCAATCACATGACAGCAATTTAATACATTTAGGCATGTAGAAATGGTCAAGACGATCTGCTGCAGTTCAAACCGAGCATCAGAATGGGGAAGAAAGGTGGTTTAAGTGACTTTGAATGTGGCATGGTTGTTGGTGCCAGACGGGTTGGTCTGAGTATTTCAGAAACTGCTGATCTACTGGGATTTTCACGCACAACCATCTCTAGGGTTAGAGAATGGTCAGAAAAAGAGAAAATATGCAGTGAGCGGTAGTTCTGTGGGTGCAAAATCCCTTGTTGATGCCAGAGATCAGAGGAAAATGGCCAGACTGGTTCGGCCTGATAGAAAGACAACAGTAACTCAAATAACCACTCGTTACAACCGTAGTATGCCGAAGAGTTGCTCTAAACACACAACACATCAAACCTTCCTTGAGGCAGACCACACCGGGTGCAACTCCTGTCAGCTACAATTCGCACAGGCTCACCAAAATTGGACAATAGAAGATCGGATAGAAGATGAATCTTGATTTCTGCTGCGACATTCGTATGGTAGGGTCAGAATTTGGCATCAACAACATGAAAGCATGGATCCATCCTACCTTGTATCAACAGTTCAGGTTGGTGGTGGTGATGTAATAGTGTGGGGGATATTTTCTTGGCACACTTTTGGCCCATTAGTACCAATTGAGCATTACGCCAATGCCGCAGTCTACCTGAGTATTGTTGCTAACCACGTCTATCCCTTTATGACCACAGTGTACCCATACTCTGATGGCTACTTCCAGCAGGATAATGTGCCATGTCATAAAGTGTGAATCATCTCAGATGGGTTTCTAGAACATGACAATGAGTTCACTCTACTCAAATGGCCTACACAATCACCAGATCTCAACCCAATAGAGGACCTTTGGGATGTGGTGGAATGAGAGATTCACATACACAAGTTAAACTTCAGATTAAAGTGTCTCTTCAGATTAAAATCCAAATCATAAGGATCATTGTAGCAATTAGAGTAAAGAAATAAAATAATATCAAATGTATTTGGTAAATCAGGGCAGTCTTACTTGAGGATTTAAATTTTGGGGTGCATTTAAATTAAATTGATGTACTAAAAAAATTAAGGGTTTCTACTTCGTATTTTTGAAAGATTTGCCATACAAACGGCCACAAAACGAAATCCCCCATTAACATAGATTTGAGATATGCAGCTAAAAATGCTGTGTTCTGCATTTCAGGCATCTACAGCAGGTCTGTTGCCTGTTCAGCACCATGTGTTGACATCTGTGGGTTCACATTCTCTGTGGACAGGTGGGACTTTTACAATCTCTAGTACACCAGACAACTGTTGTGCTGAGACACATGGGCACCTTGCTGTTAAACCACCTGTGCTTTTCAAAACATACGATAATATAAATGGAAACCCAGGTTTCCCTTTCAAACTTTTTTTTTCACTTACAAAAAAATGTGCAAAAATGGCATGTTTGTGGATATAACAGCTAATACCCTTAAAGGGACAACTTTGTACAAATTAATTAAAGCAGGGTTTCTGCGGGGTCTTAAATCTCAAAATCTAAATTTTAGGCCTTAAAAAGGCTTAAATTTACTGAAATATTGTGTGTCCTAAATCTTTTTTAAACAGGTCTTATTTTTTTTAGTTTATGTATTGCTACCCAATCTGGCCAAAACCCATAAAATCACCTACAATCCATCTCAATAAAACTTTTTTTTTTTTATTTTTAACTCTATTTATCATAATAGCTTAATTATTTTCCTTACAATAACTTTTGGTTAAAAGTGCTCCATGTATTTACAGATGAGGACACCAACCTGGACAGATTGTTGTGCATAGATTTAGTTTATTATAGTTTTGAAAACATTTAACGTTTGTTCATATTTTTTTTTATTATAAAGAAAGTTTATGTAGTAAAAGAAGTGTATGGATACAAGTAGAGCTTGCTTGTTTTAAACCAATATTTAAAATATTTTGATAAGAAATATCTAAACTATTAACATTTTTTATTATTAATATATAATTGTATTATTAGATGAATTCAACTATGATATATTGTTTTGATAGGACAAATAAAACTCTTTTCCATCTGGGCCATTTGAAAAATTCCTTAGTGTTTAGCCCTTTATGAGTCTAAAATTTCATTCATAATGGTCTTAAAATGTCTTAAATTTAACTTGGTGAAACCTGCAGAAACGCTTTAAAGGCAGTACAAATCTAAGATTTTAATATGTACCACTTAAAGGGCACCTATAGTACAAAATCTACTTTTCAAGCTGTTTGGACAGACATATGTGCATGTATGGTGTGTAGACTGTCATATTGGGGTGATATAAGTACACCCAGTGCTTTTGTTTTCAATTTAACAACATAAAAAACGGTGGACCAATTGGAGCGGTTTTCAAACCGACCGCAACTTTACGCAGGAGAGCGGTCCCCCGCCCACCAATATTGATTGACAGGCGCGTCATCATATCCTCAGTTTGCTGATTCATGTCCGCCATTTTCAGCGCGAGTCGAAGCAATATCACTAAAGGAACACCCTTGCTCTATTTTTAGATGCAAGGCTCATTGGGCTCAACACAAGAGCAATATTCTCCACATTATCACTCCAATCGGAATTATTGGTTGTATCTTTAGGTAGGTTTGCAAACATGTGTACTTCTCATTGAGTCTACCTTACACTTCAGCCGTTTGCATTTCTTGCGATCCCAGAAGCTCCCTGTAATCTTAACTAGCATGTGTTTTAGAATTCTAAACATAGGTTTCTATCAGGGTACACACAAGTCGACGGCTGGGCGCCGCGGACTGCTGCAGAAACCTATGTTTACAATTCAAAAATGCTTGGCGCTACGATTCGGGACACTTCATGTCTCTGCCTTGCCACAGAGAGTGTCTGGTGTGCCGTTTCGCGGCTTCGAGAGGCGCATCCGGTGCCTCAGTCAAAGTTTATTCAGTGTGCGTGGTTAATAGTTTCTGTGTACAAGCTCGGCACTTGAAACTAGCAAACAGTTGGCTGTAAAACTGTACAAAGACACATATGATTTTGTACTCTCTGCTTGGTCTGTGTCCGAGTCGTATATGTACGACTGATTGCTGATCCTCTCACTCCAGCTCCATCTCTGTCTGCCTGTCTGACTCTGTTGCAAACACAGAGCGGGTGAGCTCATGGCCCTGCCCCCTTGTTACGTTGGGCGGGAAGCCGAAACTAGTCTACATGTGAAGCAACACACCCCTAAATCAGCAAACTGTGGACACACCCCCAACATGACACTTTTTAACACATTATAATAAAAAAATCTGAATTGTGTTTTAAACTGAACCTAAACTGGCACACTCCGAAGAACCATAATATTAATATTAAATCATAAAAAAAGAGGTAAACTATGTGCCCTTTAAGAAAAGCTGAAAAGTTGCAAAGATGCTCCTTTAAATATAATGAGTATCTCTTGATATGTTTAAGCCCTTTGTATTGTTCAAATTGACTACCCTTTCGTTATGATAGTAGCTGTTTTTGCCCCATTGACTTCCATTATAAAAACATTTTTTTGATTGCAAAGCCATGACAGCATATAATCATGTATTCTTGATTGTTGGTTGTTTTCTTGTTGGGAAGAGGTAAAATTTTTACTGTTGATCATCAGTTGGCATCATTGACCCTTTAGGCCTGTGCAAAAAAAAAAAAGAAAAAAGTTTCTGGCTTTTATATGAAGTTATATGGAGTATAACAGCAGATTATATTGTGTGTGCATAAATACAATTACTTTGCTTACTATGTTCTGAGAGATGAGGTGCTTATTTATAGTTTCTCAGACATATCAACGTAAGTGCGCATAGGTCTCTCTTGCACTCGTACTCTCACACACACAAACACACCTTACTCCATATAACCCCAAAGCCAGAAACTAAGCCTTTTCGCACTGCAACTGATGATCAACAGCAGAAACTACAAATTTAACCTATTCCAACAAACATTATTTACAAAATTAATAATACATAACAATATGGTGTCATGGCTTTGCAATCAAAAAATTACATTACAATAGAAGTCAATGGACCAAAACAAGCTCACTAACATAATGGAAGGGTAATACATTTGCCCAGTGTTTTGTAAAATTTTTTCCAAAGCATTTTCCTAAAATATGTGTCATAAGAGTTGTTACCAAAAATTGTTCCATTAACTAAAACACAAAGAATGTTGTGGCCATATCAAGACTAAAAATCTACTTTATTGTCATTACACACGTACAAGTACAATGCAACAAAATGCAGTTTAGATCTAACCAGCAGTGCAATAGCAGCAAGAGCAGGATACAGGTATAAGTTATAAAGTGCAGTTATGGATAAACTATGGTGATATTTACAGATGGATGTACTATGAACATTATATACAGGTTGTGTTAGCTATGAACAGAGATTTACAATAAATGAATATATGTACAGGTAGCTATTAATAATCAGAAGTGTGCAGAATATATGTACAGAATGCTATTAATAATCAGAAGTGTGCAGATAGATAAACAATTACAAATGTACATGCACAGTGGGTGTGTACATGATTACGAAAGTACATGTGCAGTGGGTATGTAAAGTTCAAATAAGTGAATCAGTGCAATGTAGTGCAATGAATATGTGCAAATGTTAAATAGTGCAGTGATTGTGAGGAGTTTAAGTTAGAGGAGAGTGGGGGGTGTATTGGGGGGGCAAAAGAGTCAGTGAGGGGCAGAGTTAAAAAGGGAGACAGCTCTGGGGAAAAAGCTGTTCCTCAGTCTGCTGGTTTTTGTCCGGGGGAGCCTGAAGCGCCTGCCGGAGGGCAGGAGAGAAAACAGTCTGTGAGCAGGGTGAGAGGAGTCCTTAAGAATACTGCATGCTCGGCGCAGAGAGCATTTCTTCTGGATATCCTCAATGGCAGTTTTCACCACCTGCTGCTGTGCCTTACGCTCCGCAACAGAGCAGCTTCCATACCAAACTGTGACGCAGTTGGTCAGGATGCTTTCTATTGTGCAGCTGTAAAAGTTCACCAAGACAGCTGATGAAAGCTGGTTCTTCTTAAGTTGCCTTGTGAGCCTTCTTGACCAGGCTGGAGGTGTTGGTGGTCCAGGAAAGGTCCTTTGAGATGTGGGTCCTTAGGAACTTGAAGGATGAGATAGGCTCAATGGTCATCCCATTGATGTGGCTGGGATCACGTGAGCCTGTTCGTCCCTTCCTGAAGTTCACAATGAGCTCCTTGGGCTTGTTGGTGTTAAGGAGCAAATTATTGTCGGTGCACCAAGTGGCCAGATGCTGTATCTCCTCCCTGTAGGCAGTCTCATCATTATTGCTGATTAGACCAATCACTGTGGTGTCATCTGCAAATTTGATGATGGAGTTGGATCTGTTCACAGGCCTACAGTCGATGGTAAAAAGGGAGAAGAGGAAGGGGCTCAGCACACAGCCCTGTGGTACACCAGTGTTGAGTGTGACGGTGGTGGAGCAGATGTGACCTGATCTAACATTCTGTTGTCTGCATTCTATATTCTGAGGTCTGTTGATCAAAAAGTCCATAACCCAGTTGCAGAGAGACGTGTCGATATCCAGGTCTCGAAGTTTGATCATTAACTTAAAGGGTATGACAGTGTTGAATGCTTCATCCATTTTGTTCACCAGTGAACGTACATTGGCGAGAAAAATGCTGGGTAAAGAGAGCCGGTGTGGTGTTAGCTTTAGCTTAGCTCTTAGCCCGCTACACTTCCCCCGTCTTTGTTTATGGTCTTGATGCCGCCTTCGAGCACTTCCGCCCAGCCGGGCAGGGCGCTTAGCCTGGGGTGTTCTGGCGATCTCACGGATGAATTGAAGATTGCTAATAAAACTGTCTGGAATGCACAAACCAATATCCAAATCTCCTGTCGGGTGTACGATGTAAAGGCACTAATGTTCTGCACGAAGAGACCTGAAATGAGCAGGAATAATACTGCAAAACTGCAGAAACTGGAGAGACGATGGGCCTCGCGATGTGTTCGTGCCCCCATCTTGTCTGTTGGCATCCCTAACAGCACACAAGTGTGAAGTATACAGTATGAGAATTAACTATCTCTTTGCACTAATAGTTCCCTTGTATTAGTAGCACTTCTTGTTTGTTTTCATGTTAATTCACCGAATACCTCATTTGTAAGTCGTTTTTGATAAAAGTGTATAATAAATTACTAAATGTAAAGTAACCAGTGAAAGCTGTTCTATCACTAAAGGCACTAAATTAATGTTTTCTGACAGCGTGTTATGAATCTAACTAAAAGTGAGAGTAATAAATAGATGCAGTAGCTCACCGAATTGGCTATTTTGTCGTCAATTACTTACTTTCATGCATTTTAATATTATTGTAAATGGATCGCAAAAAAAAAAAAAGTTTCATGAGCTGCGAGGGTATTATTCAGTATATAAAAAAAGAAAGCATAAAAAACAATGAAGTTCTGGAATACCTTGTCAGTGACATGGGAGTAATAACCCACATCTTAAAGGGATGGTCCACTCAAAATTAATATTGACTTACTATTTACTCACCACCAAGTAGTTCCAGAACTTAAGTAGAACACAAAAGAAGATATTTTGAAGAAAGTGGAAAATCTGTAACCATTGACTTGCATAGTAAAAACACAAATACCTCAGTGCTGTGTTGATGCACTTAAATAGGCTATTGGTGCTGATCTCCTTTTGTGTTTGACAGAAGAAAAAAAAAGCTCATATTAGGTTTGAAACAAATAAAGAGTGAGTAGATGATGACATATTGTTTTTGGCTAACTAACTCTTTAATAATATAGCATATTTAATGATATTTATATTTTTAATGGTGATGATACACTGTCTAGGACTAAGATCCAAAACACCTTTCTTTTTCACACTAGGAAAAAGCTTCTTTTAAAAAAAAATAAATCTTCTATAAGCTGACCAGGGAAAACAGGTCAAATTGCAAGAGAACGATAATTTATTTACCACAGTCTCAGGGAATGTAATGGCTTGACAGAAATCAGTGTCTAGCATGCTACTGACGTCTGCATAAAATTAGCCATCCTTGCAAAAGAAGAATAAAAACAAATACTAGCAGAATTATTAGCCCCGTTTATTTTTTTCCCAATTTCTGTTTAATGGAGAGAAGTTTTTTATTTATTTACATATTTCTAAACATAAGTGTTAATAACTCATTTCTAAGAACTGATTTCTTTTATCTTTGCCATGATGATAGTAAATAATATTTGACAAGATATTTTTCAAGACACTTCTATACAGCTTAAAGTGACATTTAAAGGCTTAACTAGGTATAGGTTAGCTAGGCAGGTTATGGTAATTAGGAAAGTTATTGTATAACGATGGTTTGTTCTGTTGACAGTCGAAAAAAAATCAGCTTAAAACGGCTAAAAATTTTGAAATTAAAATGGTTCATAGAAGAAAAAAAAATGATCAGACATACTGTGAAAATTTTCTTGCTCTGTTAAACATAATTTGGGAAATATAAAAAAAAGAAAAAAAATATTCAAAGGGGTGCTAATAATTCTGACTTCAACTGTATATTGCTAAAAACACAATTAGGACACATATTTCACAAAAAAAGTGAAAATTGGTTGTTTTTGCGTTATTTCGAGCAAATTCGTTCCTCCGGTTTAAAAATTAAATTTTGAAGCTGTGTCAGGGCCATGAGATCCTTGTGTAAATTCTAGCGTGGAGACTGGACTTCTGTAGCGGCCAGTACAACGTGACAGTGTTCAGAGAGATGCAACGTTGTGTTGCTAACCGTAATTAAAACAAGTGGAAGAAGAAGAATTGTTTGGAGACATGGGTCCTCAGTGTTGTGTTTATAAATGTGCCGCAATGAAGGTTTTGTTTCCATTTCCCGACGATGAGAGCACCGCTCGCGTGTGAACCCACATTTGTGGATTACAGTGGTCTGCTAACACGCGACAAATATATATGTTTTTAAATATATGTTATATGTGTCATTTTTTAAAGACATACCTTAGTCAAAATGATATAGTTAATATCACTACAATATTATAGACATGTAAACATTACCGTCGTGTAGAATTTTTGCCTCATTTCGTGACAAGAGACACACACGACTGTTTGACGATATTCCTTGCACCTACCGAGTCTCTGCATCTACCGAGAAATGCTGAGTTTTTTTTTCTCCCATTTGGCATGCGGTCTCAAATTCTATTAAAACTACACTCTTCCAGCAGTTTCTCACATCCATTATTGCATGCATAAAATTTTGTGAAAATGAAAGTGCCCAACTGCAGATAAAGTTGACAAATTAAGAATGAAACACCCGAAATTACATGAATCTCCAGAGGAAATGTGGATAGCCTGGTGACGCAATGACGTTATTCGAATTATGTGCTATTACATGTAAAATGGGATCATGAAAGGAACATTCAAAAAGTAACTCATATAAACACCTTAATCATATTATTGTCCTTATCAGATTAAGGCAAATAGTTCGATTACTGATGTCCATGTAAATGTAGTCACTGTCTATCTCCCCTGCATCTGTGTTTGTGTTGCTGCTGTAAAAATCAGCGCGTGCATGTACTGAAACTCCCCATTTCATGCAAACCCTTCCATCTTTCGCCACTCGACACTCCCACCTAAACAAAGCTGGATTCACCCATTTTCCTGACTTTTTTCATACTAGAGGTGTGAAAACACCCTGCTAACACATGGAGGGTTTCATGGCCCTTTAAACAACAATATTACTAATAATACTACTAATAATAAAATACCTAAAAAATGTATCAATATAAATGTTTTGTCCAATTCACGGTAAGAGTAGTTTATCTCAAGCACATCTATGAAAAGCAAGCGAGAAGTGTCTTGAAGGGGATGGGACTATGGGATCAAATTCACGCCTAAAGTATAGTGGTCACGGATAGAAAAATTATGAGGTAAATCAAAATATTTTTATTGTGTGTAAACTAATAATGCACAAAAGCAAAAACTAAACGCACAATAAGAAACAACGGGGTCATGTAACGAAAGGCAATGCAAGTTTCATTTAAATTACAGGCGGACTTTTGAGTCATCATTGGTCCACTAGTCGAGATTGACGGTTGCTCCTTTAGCCAATGAGATGAAGAGGGATTTGACGTCACTCCAATGCAACTCATAGCTGCTTAGTGTGGCATTTGTTTCCAGGAGTTTCAGATAATATAGACACCTGTCAGTGATTGGTGATTCATATAAATATTATTTATACTGTAACATACACCTGTCCGTGATTCCAGGGAATTCCTCCCAAAATAATTTGACACGCGCTGTCAATACTTTTGATTTACGTGCATTATTTTTTTTTTATCTGTGACCATGGTACTTTAGGCAGGAATTTGATCCCATACGGGGCATGTAAGATAATAGAGAGAATTTAATTGGTCAATATTTGACCAACGACATGGGAAAAAAGAACAGTTGATACATTTAGATGGAAGTGAAAAGGCTATTTATATCTTCTTTGATGCAATTTTGTCACCGTTTTGTAACACATTAGATTATAGATATCTGCAAGTCTAAAACACTGATACTAACATCTAAAAAAATTTTATTTAAATATTCACAAGACCTTTAACTCTTCTATAATGTCTGATGAGGTTGGGGAACACCACTAAATCAGAGACAATTTAATAGAATATGTCCATAAAATAACCTTTATTTTAAGCTCAGGGACCCATTTTGCATTGATTTTGGAATCCTCATCCTGATATTCAGACTTTTTTTATTTATTTTTGATCCAATTTACTGTGGATGCAAGGCATTTTTTATTAATTCTTGTGTGAACTCTAAATATTAACTGAAGAAACTGGAGTTTGTTTTTTGTATGAGAGTTAGTATATCATTATTGTCTTGAAACTCTCCCAAACAATAATACTGTAGGTGATTTTTTATGACTCTGAAAGTCAAATAACTGCTGAAATCCTCCAGCTGTTATCCTAGAAGAGTCTCTGACCTCTGAAACTATTCTCCTCAACAATGCAGATTTATATCATAGCTAACCTCGCTCATGTTTAGCAAGAGCAATAATAATTCTGAACTAAAAGAGATGGTTGAACATTCTGAAATGCAAACTGTGAGAAAGCCTAATGGTAAGGCACAAGGACACAGGGAAATAAAGGGGAAAATGTACTCAAATAAACAAAATAATAAACTTAATGCAACACAAATACTAGCTGGAAAACAAATTGAGGCCAACAAAACAAAAATACAACAGAAATTCAGAAAGTCAGAACAAAATCAAACTGTCCTGCTAAATTAGATGCTTTGTTTCCAGTGAAGACTTAGAGAAACTTGTTCATGCTTTTATCAGCAGCAGGGTGGATTACTGTAACGGACTCCTCACTGGCCTTCCCAAAAAGACAGTCAGACAGTTACACCTCATCCAGAACGCTGCAGCCAGGATTCTGACCAGAGTCAGGAAATCAGAGCACATCACACCTGTCCTCAGGTCTTTACACTGGCTCCCAGTTACATTCAGAATAGATTTTAAAGTATTATTACTTGTCTATAAATCCCTAAATGGCCCAGGAGCTCAATACATTACAGAAATGCTCACTGAATACAAACCTAACAGATCACTCAGATCTTTAGGATCATATAAACTAGAAATTCCAAGAGTTCAGTCAAAGCAGGGTGAATCTGCTTTCAGCTATTATGCCCCTCGCTGCTGAAATCAGCTTCCAGAAATGATCAGATGTGCTCCAACAGTTGGCACATTCATATCAAGACTGAAAACACATCTGTTTAGCCGTGCTATTACTGAATGAGCACTGTGCTACATCCGACAGATCGCACTGCTTTTTCATTCTTTTATAACACATTTTATCAGTTTTTATGTTTTTTTTAACCAGTTTTATTATTTGTTTTTATTTCTCTTATACTTGTTTCTTTTATTCCTGTTTATGTAAAGCACTTTGAATTGCCACAGTGTATGAAATGTGCTATATAAATAAACTTGCCTTGCCTAAATGAAATGACTACAGAGTATTTAAAGACAAACAATCCACTTAAACAACATAGGGGAAAAAATTAAACATTTATAAATTAAGTATTTACTAACCAAACCAACTACAAAATTGTCAATTTGTGACAATTACAAAAAAAGGAAATAATTACTCAAAATAACCAAATCTTTTAAATTAATGAACAAACAATGTGAGCAGTTCCATGTAAATGTCAACCTCGCCATGAAAAAAATTCATTTTCGCCAAAATAGCAAAAACGTTTTTTTGTGTAGGTTTGTATTTTACAATGCTTTAAAAATACTCAAAAATGTCTCTGTCAGTGTATTCAAACAATTCTATTTGATTGACCAAAGTCACACTAGTGGCAATTTCACATCCATTACACCCATAACAGAGAGATGTCACATCCATAACGAAGCTTTTTTCTTATAAATGCATAAATGTAAAATCTAATAAAATCAATTAGGTATGGGACGATAACCGTTTTCAAGGTATACCGCGGTTTGGAAAAGTCGAGGTTTTAAAACTGACAAAACTTTCTGTAATACCATTCCTAAGGTATGTGTAAGATTTTTTAGTTACATTTTTTTGTTTGTTTTTTTAGGACAACATTATCTCCAGCAGAAAATATATCTAAAGATGTTGTTTTAAATAGTAAAGAGATCTGTGTTTTTGAAACTAATGTACACAGCAGAAGTCAATGATTCATTTGAATTATTTAGCCTGACATGTTTACTGTTCCAAAATATCATAAATCTTTCCAAAAATAAAATATATTGTTTTAAAAGGGGGAAAAAAGTTTTTGCTTTTTACCCAGACATTTAAAACGAATGAATTTTAGAGCAGTGAGCGCAATACCATGATACCGTGATATTTTTATCCAAGGTTATCATACCGTCAGAATCTTATATCGGGCCATACCTGAACTCAATCATGTTTGTTCTATCGTGAGCCAACTCTCTTTCTACAAAGTATGTTGTATACTGTAAATTTGCAGACTTTTTTGTCACATCCATAACGCATGTTTAATTTCCTCATTTAAAATATAAAAAATGTTTACAGATTTTTCTGCTCCAACAACTCTTTGGCTAGTAGTTTTGAAAATAAACAGATCTTTCAATATAATGTTAGCATATACTTCCTCTGTCAATTTACATTTTGAGTTTTTACTGCCAATGTCACATTCATAACGCTGGAATTGCTCGTATACAAATCATATTCCAATTGACAAAACTTCAAACCAGTTTGAGTCGAGCACTAAAGTTATTTTGAAAAATGTTAGAAATCTGTAACTATTGACAATCATTGTAGGAAAAACAAATACTATGTGCTAATACTAATAATATTTTGTGCTCAACAGAAAAAAGTAACCTAAACCAGAGCGCTTTTTATCAGACCTTAGCAGATAACCACAACACACTTTTGAACCTATGACGAAAATCTACTTTTAGAAGCTGTTTGGACAGAACGGTGTGTAGGTAGTGTGTCCATAGTCATATTGAGGTGATATAAAGAAAATATGTCTCTGTTTTTTTAACTTTCTGATGTTAAAATGGGATTCAAATCCCTCCCATTGTGAAGACCACCGCAACGTGATGTAGTGTGGAATTGATTGACACCCATGTATTAACATGTCTCCATAGAAACACGTATAATCATATCCACAAGACAGGACCTGCGCAAAGTAACTAGGATTAAAGATCTGTTGAGTTTGCTGTGATCATCTGCATCTCAATAATGCATGTTTGTAATAAAGAAAAGTAAAATCAATGTGTAATTCATCAAGAACATGTGTCAATCCCAGTTTGTGGACTTAAATCAGGTTTATGTTGTACATTAACATAACAGATGTCCATACAGCAGTGGAAATTAACGTATATCCTGTAACGAATTCATACGAATTAGCCACTAAATCAAAAAGTTACGAATTGCTGTGAGATTGTGTTGATTTATCTGTTATACTGACAAGTGTCACACAAACTACTCTCCCGTCTTCATTTGGAATAAAACTTAACAAGTGCAAAGGCAATTACAAGCGCAGTAGGAGTATTTATAGCCGCGGACATACAACCTTGATCAGTGGTAGAAAACTCTGGATTCAGGCAGGATAAAAACCTTGACTTTTCCAAACCTTGAAAACGGTTATCGTCCCATGCCTAGCTTTGAGTCAACCTAACAGCTACAACAAACAGCCAAAAGATAGCATGGCAACTGCAGACGCAGGAGACCTGTCGACAGAACTTGAACCTCCTCCTTTTTCACTGAAGTCGCCGGCGTGGAAGTACTTTGAATTTGCAGTGCTTTATGTTGACAACGTTTGTTTCAGTTTGCACACAAAAAACAGTTTGCAAGCTCTGCTATATACGTATACCACATTATTCCACCGGCAGCACGACTAACATGGCAGGGCATCTCCGCAGGCACCACAAAAACATAGATTTTTCCTGCCTGATCTCATGAGAAAATGTAAGTATTTTACGTTTTGTCAGTTTAGTGGCTAATTTGTTCGAATTTGTATGAGTTCAGTCATACGAAATTGTCAGATTTTAAAAAAGAGGCGTAGCACCTAACCCCACCCCTAAACTCAACCGTCATTGGGGGATGAGCAACTCGTACAATATTGTACGAGTTAGATCATACGAATTCATACGAATTAGCCACTAAATCAAAAAGTTACGAATTGCTGTGAGATTGTGTTGATTTATCTGTTAAACCGACAAGTGTTACACAAACTACTCTCCCGCCTTCATTTGAAATAAAACTTAAGTGCAAAGGCAATTACAAGCGCAGTAGGAGTATTTATAGCCGCGGGCATGCAAACTTATTCAGTGGTAGAAAACTCTGGTTTTAGGCATTTAATTATGCTACGAAATCCCAAGTAGAATGCATCTCACAGCTACGGTGATACACTCCATGTACAATAATGTGAAGGAGAGAGTTATTGAAGGTCTTAATAGTGCACATTTAGTAGCCTTGACTACATATTGCTGGACCTCCAGAGAAACACAGAGCTTTATGACTGTCACAGCGCACATAGGTCAAATATTATTATATTGCATAAAAGTCCTAAAATGGCATAGCTTGTGCTTTCAAATTTTTCTTTTTTAAATCGAGAATCGAATTGAAACGTGACTTTAGAATCGAAAATGTAATCAAATCGAGGATTTGGAGGATCGTGACAGCCGTATCCCTACACACACATTTAGCTATGTCGATGCTTATATTGTGCAGTCCTAATAAGAAGCTCAATGTCTAAAGGAATGCATTTTTTGGATACCTTTAAGTTTGAATCCTTTTTGATACCACAGCCTCAACCTAATGGACTAATGAGACTTGAAGTGAAATGTGCAAGACTAAATGCCAACTCTAAATGCACAGTTGGATTCCGTTGAAATTGGCATGTAATGCAGGCAAAGGTATATACAGGTGTGCCATCACCAACAAGCTGTTGTTTACACAGCAGGATCACTTCCTTTGTGAATACGATTAATCAGAGGTCAACGATAGGAGGGCAATGAAAAGGTGCTGATAGAAAAAGATCCTCAACATTGATCTGAGCTCAGTTCAGCTGTTCGCCAACACACGGACATGCAACAAGAATACACACAGCTTTGACACACTAGAGTTTACATGTATAGTCACATTAAGAACAGCTTTGGGTTAGTTTCAGAACCAAACTTTCAGTAATAAATTATTTAAAGGGATAGTTCACTCAAAATGTACTCATTATTTACCCTCAAGTGGTTCCAAATCTTATTTGGTTGAAAACAAAAGATGAAAAAAGCAGAAAACCTACAACTCATTGACTTCCATCGTAACAAAAAAAAAATATGGAAGTTACAGGTTACCAGTTTTCTTCACAAAATATTCTTCGTTATTCAACAGAAGAGAATCATAAGGGTCTGAAATGAGTAAAGGGTGAGTAATTGATGACAGGATTTTCATTATTGGGTGAACTATCCCTTTAACTTCCTTATATAGCTTTTATTAAAACACTGCACAAATGCTAAGATTTAGCATTATTAGTTTCACATCAGGCTTGGACTTTTCATGGACTGACCACATATAGTTTAAAGCTCCAAAGCCAAACTACTCTTAATCGAGAGTCAAATAATATTAAAAACAAGTACAATAAATGAGTTGATGTTATGTAAATTCTCATATATTATTTGTATACCACGAACGTTCTCAGAGTGAGCTGTTCTGTGAACCAGTAAACTATTTGAGGTACAATATTGGGACATCCTGTCTCTGGATATAATGTCAAATCAAACTCCTCAACTAATAGCTAGCATGACTGTTTAGCATGTGATACACACTATGAAATATCTCTGATAAACAGAGGACTAAATATTTCAAAACAATAATAATAATTCTGCATGACATTGTAAAATCTGACATTGCGATATTTTGTTTTTCTGCGGTATATACTGCGATTACAATTTCAGTAGATGACTTGAATAGCTCTTTTTGGGGAAAACAATCTTGAATTTAGATTGATTGGGGTGATTTTGTAAGGGTGTGAATCAAGTAAAAAATAATAAACAAATTACTAGCAAGATCAATTACAACAGAGCAAAGAAAAACTTAAATAAAAAGTGATTTTATGGTTTTCAGGAGTCAAACAGCATTCAGGTACAGAAATTGAATAATGAAATGTAAAATAACACTTTATAGGCGTCATTGTATTAAAAATTCAGTAAAATTGTTCCTCATTAAAGTGACAAATATTGTACTTTTTGTGTCCGAATGCTTTAAACTCTCTTGAAATGTCTTTGAAATCACATGCAAATGATAAAGTTTCGCTCTGTTATGGTTATACATTGCAATGAATCCACAATTTTTAGGTATTCTAAATTATTGTGCTGCACTGTAAAAAAATTATATGATCAATTAGTCATCATGACAACATGTTTTTAGGTCATTGTAGCTTATTAATGCAAGTTAATCATGTTTTTAATTTTATAAGTTATTAGGTTGCAAGTTATAAGTTACTCTATTATGGAGCGTCAAAAATGAAATTTCAATGTTAATTTGAATTATTGACAATTGTGATTTAATAAAACTGAATATTATCTATTGTTAAAAAATGGTTTTGAATTTCTTAACTTATTATATAAATTTCTTTATATTCTTTAATATTATATTAATTTATATTGAACATCGGAAAAATTAAGACAACTTAATTTTTTAAAGGCTGTTTTTATAGATGTATTTTCAAACTGTTTTGAATTTCTACTCTTTAAAATTCATATTAATTTATGTATTCAATAATTTTATAAGTTATGCAAGCTGTTTTAAGTCAGTTTAACGTAATATAAGTTCAATGGACTCATAAGGTTAATTTGATTCAGTTTAATAATTTAAGGCAACCAGGATTTTTTTTTTTACACTGTGATCAACTATAATCCCTCAACATTGCATATCCTACGATGTGACTATTGCGGACAAACATTGCGATATCGATGCTGAAACGATATATTGTGCTTCAAATTCAAAGCTGAAGAACATTCTAAATGTAAGCACAACAATTATTTTATTTAGTTTTTTTTAGGTCAATAGTATCTCCAGCAGAAAAGGACCCTCCTTTTCAAAAGCTAATGGTCAGCTCATGATTCAGGATACATTTGAAAAGCAAATCACTAATGCACCAACGTCCAGCATGCTACCTGAACAGTGCAATGGCTTACTTTAAATTCAATTAATTTATATATATTATTTAGCCTGACATGTTTACTGTTCCAAAATATTTTAAATGTTTCTTAAAATAAAATATATTGTGTTTAATGGGGGAATTAATTTTTTTTTTTGAATTCCAAGACTGCGGGTATCTAGTTTGTAAAAATTTAGTTTCAACTTTTCAAGATAAAGAAATTCAGAACATCAAATTCAGTATTCATAAATTCTAAACCAGAAATTCAGATTCAACGAAGTCAGGGGTCATCAACAACGAAGCATTTTGGCCAATCAGAGCTGCGTCAGCTTACTGGTGTCTACATGCGGCTCAGTTTAATTCAATTACAATTGTCAATAATACAAATTAACACAATTCAAATTCACATTGTTTTGTCATATACTAAGCTCCATACTATATCTGGAAGCACAAGCTGAAGGTTAACTAGAACTGGTTTTACTGGAAAAATATGCGTAAAAATTGCCTTTGATTAATTTTCCAGCCATAAAAATTTTCATTATCCATAAGGATAATTATTGACATTTTATATAGTAATTAAACAAATTGTAATAGTAATAACAGCCATAGTAATAAACTTCTAAATAAAAATACCCTTTAATACCCAGCCACACAATTTTCAAGTTTTGCAAAATTCAAAATTGAAAACACTAAAATAACATGCATTCAAAGCAATTTCAATATCTTAATATAGACAGTGCATCCCACAGATATACACTCAAAAAATGACTTTTGCTGCTTGTTGAAACTACTTATTTGATGAGCTGAAACAACACAGTTCATATGTTTTTTTTGTTTGTTTTTTTTTGGAAGGGCAACTTAATTCTTTTATGTTCAATCCACTTAAATTTGTAAAAAAGCCTTTTATTATAGTGTAGGAAAATAGGAAATCTGTCATTATAAGGTATTTAGCATCCTTCAATGAAGGCCTGAATCAAGCAATCATAATTTACTGTGCAACGAGCATTTCCGATGCATGATAATGAATGCAAAACACTGGAATGATCAAGCTGTCTTGCTGAAGATAACAATGATTCTTATTGTATTGTTTTGTTGCATTCAACTATATATATTTAAAATTTTACATTTGACTACTATTATTGCCATCTGCTGTCACTAAGAGAACACCATAAATAATAAACTAGAATGAAACTATCAATTGGTTTAATCAAAAAAACATTCTGTTGGTGTCAATACCTTAATTTTAATAACGTTTTATAGCCCCAGTCTATGCTTTTGTTAAAAAAATTCTCTATTTCCCATGAACAGTGTTGGGTAAGTTAGTTTAAAAAGTAATTAAAGTAACTTAATTTTTAAGTAACTTAATTTAAAGTTATTAATTACATCATTAAAATTGTATTTAGATTACCTTTTAAACTACTATGTTTGAAAGTAACTCAGTAACTCAATTAAACAAGTTGTTTAATTACTTCACTTTACACTAAAAATTAAATGCATAAATGCACTACGGTACATATACACTCACCGGCCACTTTATTAGGTACACCTTACTAGTACTGGGTTGAATCCCCTTTTGCCTTCAGAACTGCCTCAATCAACCCTTTTGTGCATTCAGAGATGCTATTCTGCATACCTCAGTTGTAACAAGTGGTTATTTGAGTTGCTGTTGCCTTTTTATCAGCTCGAGCCAGTCTGGCCATTCTTCTCTTACCTCTGGCATCAACAAGGGATTTGCTCCCACACAACTGCCGCTCACTGGATACTTTCTCTTTTTCAGACCATTCTCTGCAAACCCTAGAGGTGGTTGTGTGTGAAAATCCCAATAGATCAGAAGTTTCTGAAATACTCAGACCAGCCCGTCTGGCACCAACTACCATGCCACATTCAAAGTCACTTAATTCACCTTCCTTCCCCATTCTGATGCTCGGTTGAACTGCAGCAGATCGTCTTGACCATGTCTACATGCCTAAATGCATTGAGTTGCATGTGATTGGTTGATAAGAAATTTGCGTTAACAAGCATATGTACCTAATAATGTGGCCGGTGAGTGTAAACAGACAACAGAAATTAAACTTGACGAAGACTTAAATCGAAGCCAAAATAGGACTTTTTATCTTTATTAAAAAAAGTAACATTAAAGACTAATAAACATTATACGTATCGAAACAGAATACATTTCAAAGCTAATGACACAATATTTCATACACTCAAAAATTATTTTTGCTGCTTGTTCAAACTACTTAAAATGAGATGAACACAATTCTTGATTTTGTTTGGGGACAACTTAGTTGTTTTTACAAATTTAACTGGATTAAACATAAAACAATTAGGTTAACTTAATTAATTTGTGTTTGGACAACGTCAAGGAATTGTCTGGAACCCAGCATTTTGTTTTACAGCTTGCATACTACATTACCGGTCACAAGTTTGGGTTCAGTAAGGTTTTTAAATGTTTTAAAATAAGCTTATCCTACTCACCAAGGCTGCATTTATTTAATAAAAAATACAGTACAAATAGTAAAATAGTGAAATGTTACTGCACTATAAAATAACAGTTTCAGCTTCATTACTCCAGTCTTCAGAGTCACATGATCCTTCAGAAATCACTCTAATATTAATTATTATGATTATTATTAATTATAACACTAATAAAAGCAATAATGACTGGAGTAATAATTTCATTTGATAATACATACAATAAGAAAGCAGTTATTTAAATTTTGTATAAATATTTAACTTTTTTTTTTACATTTAATAAATGCTGCCTTGATGAACAGAATCATTTTCTTAAAAAAAAAAGAAGAAAAAAGAATGAAAACAAAAACTGACCCCAAACTTTTGACGGTAGTGTATATATTGATATAAACTGCTGACTCAATTAATTGTTTCTCAAGCATGTTCAATCTACTTGATCTATTAATTACTCTGCTTCTCTTAACTGATTAATCCAGAATTGATGATTTTATGTACAGTAAAACTGTAATTAAATTACTTGAAAATTAAAGGCAATCTCTTGAAAAATAATCTTTTTACAGTAACTATTTATTTTGTAACTAATTATACCCAACACTGCCCATGAATCCAGTTTTCCTAAAACTTTTTCTCAGAGACAATGTAAGTGTCCGTCTCACTCTGGATTTTAAAAGTAAGATGTGAGATATTTATCAAGAATTTAAGAGTGTCTATAACTTCAGCTTTTTAATATCAGTACTTTTTACCCACTGTAACAGTCAACTTTATCACATGAAATGAGTGTAGTTTACTCAAAATTTACTGAAAGTTATTTGAAAAAAGTTTTGAACACAGTGTTGAAGATAATGAGTTAATTAAATACCCCATTACTTCAACTTAAATAGAGTAAGTTCACAGTACTCATATAGATTAGTTTTTTAACTCAAATGGTTTGTAGCAATCGGTTTCCTTAAACGGTTTGAGTTGCCTTAACTTACTGTGCTCAGATTGCTTTGTGTACTCAAATAGATTAAGTTCAAAGTACTCATTAGGATTAGTTTGGGAACTTAGATGGTTTGTTGCAATTGGTTTCCATAAATGGTTTGAGTTTCCTTAACTTTATGGGTTTCACAGTGCAGTGTTATCTTCAAATGCACTAAAAATAAAAAAGCTAGCTACCAAAAACACTAAAGTGCATAACAAACTCGGAAAGTTCTACACATGTAGATAACATTTAAAGGTCAGAATTAGTAAGACATATCATCCAGATTTAAAAAAAAGCACAAAGTAGTGACTCACATTACTTCTAAACCACATTTCTTGAACCAAAAGAAAAAAAAAAGCAACGATCCTATTATTAGATGAGTCAACAACGTCTTAGTTTCTTCCCAGATGATCTCATAATTTATAACAGACATAATACAAATCAAATCTTCAAAAACAAATTTTAAATGCAAAATTTCATTAAAAGCGTCAACAATAAAGCACAATTTCACTATGTAAGGCACATCTACAAGAGCCTCCAAAGCTAGAGTAGCACCACAGCTTCTTTCTGAGCATACGCATGTGCAGCAGGCCACATGTCAGTGTGATTGTGGTTCATTAGTTCTCACTGGAGGGTTTCAAACAGAAACACATGCTTTCTGTTGGCCCACTTCCTCTGTTTAACGTACAACTGCAAAAGAGCATATAATCCAATGACTTCTACTGTATCAACAGTGTGTATATGAGGCAGATTTGAGAAGATGTATTAGTGTTTGAGCGGGCTACTGAAGTGGAAACCGGCGTGGGCCACACCTCACTCTCTGGTAGAAGGTAAGGAAGTAGACTGGTGACCACAAAGCATCCTGTCCTTCTGAAGTTCAAGGTTTGAACACAAAACATAAGAGTCTCATGGGAACAGCTAGCATTTTACATTTGAAATGTAAAATAGCCATCTTGTTGTTTTAAAACTAAAGTATTTTACTTTGACAGACTTGTCATACTAAATCAAATTACACTTAAATTACAGTACAGACCTCAAGGAATGTTGTAGCATATGCTTTAGTTTACGGAGTTAAAGTTGCTTTTATATTCGCACATTTGTTCATTTTTTAACAGTGACAACTTGTGACATCGTCCCTATATTGTTTACCACGCTAGTTTGAATATTTGGTCTGGAATCACATGTAAGTATGACTTCAAAACAACATGAGCACTATTTATTTTACTGTAAAGTTGTACATTGATAGTCATTGGCTGCTATTAATATGACTTCACTTTTTAGAATTAGCAAAGAATACTTTTTGAAATTAGCCTTTATTACTAAGGAGAAAAAACGAATGTGCAAAATATAAAACCAACTTTATCCCAAGCTAGTTTGTGTAGGTCTACATGGAATGACAAAAATAAGCCATATGTTGCTCATTTAGTTTGGTACATGTCTAGTGTTCCATAATGTGATCTACTAATGTCTAACTGATACAATTCTCCATCTTAATATCGACATCAATTTGTTTAAGTCCAATCACATGTAGTAAAAACGAAGTCACATGAAGTTTATGTACAAGAAACTTTTAGCTGAGAACTGCTTATTGAAAACATGATCAAGTTATTCTAGCTTCTAAACGACATAAAGACGCTGAAAACACAGATTCAGAAATATCAGTAGCCTAACGTTAGACTTCGCTGAAGTTGTAGCGTACGGATGTTGTAACAGCCTCGACCGTCAAAAAAAACAAACAAGCTGAGCGAAATATGACAACATCAGTATTATGAACTAATACAATCTTTTACCTTTAAAAACAGACGGTCTGCGCTTCACAGGCTGCAACCAAGTAAATAATCTATGTGTTCATAACTAATGAAACCGCTCAATGCGGACAGACGAGACTCCAGTTCCAGTCTGACTGATCACAGCATTAGCACACGAGTGAGAGTGTGTGAGCGTGCGCTTGTGACATGAGGCTACAGATCACAGCTCATAGTTTGGAAAGTTTCCGTGTAACTGCAAGAATCACAAGATATATTCTGATGCTGTTGTGGTTGTTGTTGTTGTTGTTATTATTATTATTATTATTAATAATAATAATAATAATAATAATAAATGCTTTATACATATAAAGTTCACATGTAAATTTAATTTAAACATATACTATATATGAAAACAAACAATTTTTTTTACAAATTATCTAATAATTACATTTGACTTTTATTTTAAAAAATACATGCATTTCTGTATTTTATAAGGCAATAAGTAGCCGTGTTGCGCCATCTAGCGCCCATTAGTGCTTGTAAATTTCTGACCAAGAGCGAGGTTTTAGAATAGATGTAGGCTATTTGCAAATTTTAATTCATTCATTAATTTTCCATCGGCTCAGATTCCACAACAGAATGAACCACCAACTACTTTGGCATATGTTTGGGTTTTTACGCAGCGTTTGCCTATAAAGACGCAACCCAGTATTATGAAACTATTTGCAAAATAATAAATAATAACAAAATATGAAAAAAATAAATATAATTTTTTAAGCTTAATATTGACACATTGCCCAGCTATTCAGTTTTATTACCCAGAAGCTGATGTTTATTCATTGCAAATTTATCTATTCTTAAAATTCTAAGTACCTACTTAATATATAATGTAACATTAAATATTAAAATGTGATTAAACCTATATTTTGTGCGAATTGCCTGAGAGAAAAAATAACTCAATATGTTGTTAGATAGACAACGCAAATTTGTAATGTTGTTCAACATTTCACCACAGTAGGGTAGGGTTTCAAAAAGTATTGTCAACATTCATGCAGAGACAATCTTCAAGATCCAAGATTTACTGATTCGTGTCCTTATATTTCAAATTAGCTGCTATTTTATGTTAAAAGCTATAATATTGTAGCCACAATATGCCAAAATGCCACTTGAAGTTTTGTTCATTCATGTTTAAATATTTCTTAGGAATTATTAGTCTTCAAGTAGCCTACATGATTTTGTAAAGTTTTTTATAAAAATATAATTGAGTATGTTTTACAAGAAAACACAATTTTGTCTAATCAAATTCTAAATTTAAATTAATACATTTAATTTCATAATCAATTAATTTCAAAATACAATTAATTTCATAATGTGGATGTTTCATTTGTAGATACTCAGCCATTTCTATTGCTTTTTTCAGTGTACTGGCTGCTTATAATTATTTTAGTGCTCTAAATATGTTTGTTGATTAATTTTGTACCTGAATTTATGACAATTTAGGGCGTCACGGTGGCTCAGTGGGTAGCACGATCATCTCACAGCAGAAAGGTCGCTGGTTCAAGCCCCAGGTGGGCCAGTTGGCATTTCTGTGTGGAGTTTGCCTGTTCTCCCTGTGTTCACGTACGTTTCCTCCGGGTCCAAAGACATGTGAAATAGGTGAATTGAATAAGCTGAAATGTCCGTAGTGTATGTGAGTGAATGCAAGAGTCTATGAAGTGTTTCCCAGTGTTGCGTTGTGGCTGGAAGGTCATCCGGTGCGTAAAACATATGCTGGATAAGTTGGCGATTCATTCTGCTGTGGCGACCCCTGATTAATAAAGGGACTAAGCTGAAAAGAAAATGAAGGAAAAATTACATTTTATTACCTTTGAAGAAACTTTTCCTGCAATAGTAACACTTATTGTTTACCTACACACAACAAAAATTGAAACAAAAAATTCACTCCATAAAAATGGATCACGTGTGTATGTGTGTGTGTTTGAAAATAGTCAGCCATTTTTATTGCTTTTTTTTCAGTGTACTGACTGCTTATAGTCATTTTAGTGCACTAAATATGTTTGTTGGTTAATTTTATGCCTGAAGAAAATACATTTATATTACCATACCTTGTAAAAATTATCTGTTAATTAGTTTGCATGTTTTGTGTTTTCCGTTTATTTGTGGTTGTGAATTGCATTATGGGGTGTTGATCTCTGCTCTGTCGACTTTTGATGTTGAAAATACAACTCTACAGTTAATTAAAGTAACATATTGACATTTTAGTAACTCGAAACAATATAATGTATAAGAAAAAATATATAGAGAAAAAAAAATCTGTAAAATAACAGAAAATGTAGTGGCAGCTTATTGCAAGGTAACCCAGACAATACTGTATATTGCTTTGAACTATTAAAAATGTTAATAAAAGTAACTTTTTTCAACTTTTTAAGCTTAAAAGTTGTCAGAAGAAAGATCAAGGTCCCATACTGCAATTCAAAAGCATAAATAAATAATAAAAAATAAAAAATAAAAGCATGAATCACAAAATATGGAACTGTTAATTTACAATATATATATATATATATATATATATATATATATATATATATATATATATATATATATATATATATATATATATATATATATATATATATATATATTTTTTTTTTTTTTTTTAAGTGTATGAAGAAACTATTCTTGCAGCAGTAACACTGTTTTCATACACTAAACAAAATTTGAAACTGCAATTTGAAAATTTGCAAAACTTTGGTTTTTGGTCCAACTTTTTATTAGCTGAAGTCAAAAATCTAAAAACCTTTATTATGTACACATTAAGATGCTAATTATAAACCATGATTATTGCATAAGTGCACCTTAGACTGGCCACACTAAAAGCACACTCTAATGTGCATTTTTATCACACAGTACCACACAGTTATTAATTAGTGCATGCCTTAATTATCATTAGTTCATAATGAAGTAATGTTTAATTTACGCATTAGTTCATTGCTATTCATTTACTATTATTGTAAAGTGATATTTCATTCATTCATTTATTTTATTTTCTGCTTAGTCCCTTTATTAATCAGGGGTCGCCAAAGCGGAATGAAACACCATGTATTTCAAGAATTGTTTATACATATTAAACATATAAATCATGCCAACTTTCTTGAGCTCATTTAACGATACAAAACTGGGACCGATCTGTCTAACCATAAATGGTTTCCCCGGCTTGAATTGTGTTAATCTGCGGGTCTGCAACTGAATATCTCACTATTTCCCTCACTGCTCATGCTGCATGTACACTGGATCTTTGTTTGGATCATGAACAAAAATGCAATAGTTGGCTCTTAATTTATGGACTTACTTTGCATATATTAAGAGATTTATTTCATTTGAGAAGTGGATTTGGTTTGGGGTTTGTTTTAAAAGTTCAGTTTAGTTTAGTTATATTTCACTCTCACAAAGAAACACGCAGCAATATCCTAATAAAGTGACAGTGCTTATGTCTTCAATCTGATTTTGTGAAAATAAAAATATCTATTTTTATATTTTTTATCTAAGAAAATCTAATTCTAGAATGGTTTTGAATCGAATCATGAGTGAAGCGTTACATCCCTGTTTTTATTAAACTCACTAACAAGCCCCGATTTAGAAAACTGCGTCAAGAGTTTGATTGAACAGCACTGTCTGCGGCAGCTTACTTTAGTCCGGCGAAAGGAAGTGATGTATAGCCTGAGGGGTTGAATCTGGTGTCTCTGGCTGGTATCAGGCATATTTATTTACCGGTTGCTCTGTTGCCTGCATGCAAAATGAAACCAGACTGTATTGTTTTATCCTGCTTAGAGGACATGTTTAATGCTTAGTGTTTTTATTTATTGTTTATACCTTTATTTTATAGGACAGTTTAGAGGAGACAGAAAAAATTGACAAGCAGAAAGAAAGGGGAAGGTTCAACAAAGGACCTTGAATCAGGTATCGAGCTCAGGTCATGGCACTGACTATTTTATTTTTATATACAGTTTATACAGCTTAATATTAACATTATTTCTGATGATGTCTTAGGGCAGTGTTTCTCAATTCCGGTACGGTTTACCCCACCCTACCCTGTACATTTTGTATGTCTTCCTTACTTAACACACCTGATTCATATCATCAGCTCATTAACAGAGAGATCCATGAACTGATCCTTGAGTGTTAAATAGAGAGACATACAAAATGTGCAGGAATTGAGAATCACTGTCTTAGGGGAACAAAATGGATGCAATAGCATAGCTCCCTTCTATAATTGTAACTTGTAAAACCTTGGCAAATCTTGCGAAATATTAGCATGTGAGAATACCAGGATTTTGGAAAATGAATTGGAATATATTTGTGCCAGGAAGAATGTAAAATCTAGTCCAAGGCAGTCTGGTACACTTTTGTTGTGACTTTGTACAGATCACATTCTCATATTAACAAGCCAAGCTATTTAAATATAATATAATATAATATAATATAATATAATATAATATAATATAATATAATATAATATAATATAAAGCCCTCAAGCATACCTAAAAGGATTTTTGTATGGCCCATTGATACCAGTGGTTCAGAATTGTACTCAAGCTGGTAAATTATCACTGTACCAGGTGTAAACAAACAAACAAACAAACAAACAAACAAACAAACAAACAAACAAACAAAGCAATATAAGTAAAAAAAATATATATTTCAGTATCGATATACACACAATATAAAAAAATTGACAGCATAGTTTAGTTGTTACCCAGCAGGCACACAATGTCATAAGACGTTAATATTGGGCTAGATTTAGGTTGTGACGTCATGTGACTAAAATTCAATGTCTAGCCAGCGCCTAAGGACAATGTTATTTTGCCACCCAAATACGACATCAAATGATGTTGATATTTGGTTGATTTTAGGTTGTGTTCATAACTGACCAAAATCCAATGTTGAGCCAACATTTTAAACATTATTCGTCAGGTATGGTAACATTGTCCATTGTCTGATAGACATCATAGTGGTAACGTCCACTTTTGTCGTATTTTGTCACAACGTCAAACTGTAACATCATTAGACATTGATATTTAGTTGATTTTAAGTTGGACATTGACATTCCAAACAAAATGCAATGTCCCCATGATGTTGGGGTACATCATTCTGACGTCATGTTGTATGTTGACATCTTGTACCTGCTGGGTAGATAGTTGCTAGCATGTTGCAGTATGGTAGGTAGAATGTTTATTTACAATTACAATTAAAATTTTCAACCATTTTTGAAATAAGGCAAAACACATTTCTGACAACTGTAATCTTAGCAAAGTGTTTAAATGAATTTAAGATTTAACTACAGTTTAACACATTTTTTTTTTAATTTAGCATCATCTTTGAATAATTAAATTCTGACAGCTCTGTTTCATTGCATATTTCTGATTTAAAAGTATCATATTAATATAGTATTGATATGTATCAGAACATCAGCATTTTGACAATATATTCTAGTTGTTAGTTCGTTGTTTTGTTGTTAGCATGCTGCAATATGGTTGCTAGCATGTTCATTTACAATCCAATTGAAATTTTCAACCATTTTTGAAAGAAACTCATTTCTGACAACTGTAATGTAAAAAAAAGCGTCTAAATGAAGAAAAGATTTAACTACAGTTGAACACAAATTACGTTGATATTTGGTTGATTTTAGGTTGTGTTAGAAAGTGACCAAAATCCAATATTGAACCAACATCTTAAATCAACGTCATTTTGACATCAAAAGCTGACAATTATTCGTCATGTATCTGATGTAAGTCTACACAAAGTCAAGCTGTAACATCATTATGTTGATATTTGGTTGATTTTAAGTTGGATGTTGAACATTGATATTCCAAACAAAACAAAATGCAACGTCCCCACGACGCTGGAGTACAACATCAATCTGACGTCATGTTGACGTCTTGTGCCTGCTGGGTAGGTAGTTGTTAGCATTCTGCAATATGGTTGCTAGCATGTCCATTTGCAATCCAATTGAAATTTTCAACTATATTTGAAATAAGGCAAAACACATTTCTGACCACTGTAATCTTAGCAAAGCATCTAAATGAAGATTAAGACAAATAGATTTAACTACTTTTTTTTTTTTAATTTAGCATCATCTTTGAATAATTTAATTCCGACAGCTCTGTTTCATTGCATATATCTGATTTAAATGTATTATATGAATATAGTATTGATATGTATCAGAACATCAACATTTTTGGCAACATAAGCTGCATTAGAAGTCTCATACTTCCATATAGTACGCTAAAACAGTATGCAAGCCAAGTATGTCTGAATTCATAGAATTAAAAAAAAAAACAGTATGTGAGAAGTACCTGGATGACCTACTACTTCTGGCGAAATTCTAAAGTGTGCATCCGATGGATGCTACGCTATTCCATGATGCACTGCAATAGAATTCATGAATGGAGTAAAGCGACGCAATTGACGCGGGTAGGTCATGTGATGATGACAAAATGGTGGACGTAGTATGTCCGAGTTCCATTCATACTACTGACATTCATACTGTATAGAACGTACTTTTCTAACCGCTGAGTAATACATTTAAATTCAAGTGCAGTACCGGGTAGGACACTATTTCGGATGCAGCCATAATCTAGTTATTAGTTAGTTGTTTTGTTGTTAGCATGCTGCAATATGGTTGCTAGCATGTCCATTTACAATCCAATTGAAATTTTCAATAATTTTTGAAGGCAGACAAAACTCATTTCTGACAACTGTACCCTGAAACCAAAGCATCTAAATAAAATAAAGATTTAACTACAATTAAATTCAGTTTTTTTAAATTTAGCGTCATCTTAAAAAATATACCTAATATATAACCTAAAAATATTACTTACAGTCAGTTTGCATGTTTATGTATGTGTCTGTAGTGATAAATTGTGTTCCCCAAAACAAGGCACACAAAAGCAGCCACCGTGCTATTACCGTGCTCATTATTGTCTCATCAGTGTCACAGTGAAATAGCCACCATTTACCTCAAGAGCAATTGCATTAAAACACAGATGATTCAAATGATAATGCCACATTTCTATCTCTCATTGACACAACAATCTATAAAACTGCCAGTGCTGCATATTCCCCATGCAAACCAGCGCTGACAGAGTATCCATTCTCTGTGAAGAAGCTTGTTTGCTCTGAAGGGTATAATTTTCAAACAAGATGGCCTGATGTCCACGGTGTTTTGGCAGATGTACAATAGGAGACACCTGTGACAGGCAATGGGGCCTTTAACAAGCCAGAGAGTGGCATAGCCTACGTCATTTGTACCTTTTTGTGCCCTCTAAATCCAATGTGGTCAAGCATGTCACATCCTAAACATTTGCCTAATCAGATATTAGCGCAGCTAAACATTTGTGTGAAAAGATATTTCTAGGACACGTTTGTACAGCGTCTGAGAAAGCTTAACGTGATGTCATTTAAGAAAACACACGCTATTACAAAAAACGCCAGCAAATTAAGAAAATATCTCCATTGGTTGGGGGGGACAATGAGGGGGGATCGCTTGGTCATTTCCAAAAATCTAATTTATTTCATTAAACTATTAGACTCACCATATTTTATCCATAACATACAGAAGAGCAAATAGTAGTTAATTGTTACATTTAAAAAAACAACATGCAAATAAAAAGCCATCGGCCTTTACATTTTTTCCCATTTGATTTACGTTATATTAGAGACACAGCAATAGTATCAGATGCCACAGATTGATTTTATGCCACCAGTTTAAACTTTCTGACACCTTTACGGCACTCATGTACATTAAAAATAAAGGCCACAACTCAATATGGAGGTCTCAGAGTGACGTTCTCCAAAATTAAATGAAGAATAGATTTAGGCCTATTGGTGTGTGTGCCCTGTTGCATGCAGGGTTTGTAGATTTATAACCACTTCAGAGGATATTGGGGGTCACGAGTCACTGGAAATGTTATTTTGGATGTCATGGGCTGAAAAGTTTTGGAATCCCTGGCCTAGATTGCAGCTCTGCAGTTTGACCAGTGGTGAAATGGTCGTGCCCAAGTCGCCTGGTTTCGCTCCAGGTTTTTTTCTTTCACTTTCGTAAATTGGTTAAGTTTTGTTCTTCTTCACTGTTGCCACTGGCTTGCTTGGTTAGGGTCTTGTGGAGCTTGATGGATTTGCTCTTCAGTGTTTGGACTTTAAGCAGTAAAATTTAAACCACACTGTATTGAACTAAACTGAACTTCAGCTCTGAAAACTGGACTGACACAGTTTCAATTTAGTAGAACTTATATGTTAAGCTGCTTTGGCACAATCTACATTGTAAAAGCGCTATAGAAATAAACATGAATTGAATTAAACTTAACTGAACAATAGCAATAGCACAGTAAACATAGATATCCCGGCCACGTCCATCTCGTTTTTGTATCCCCTTTTTACGTTGTGTTCCACGCTATTCACATGTGTTGTGTGAAAAGGCAGGTGTTTTCTTACTTTGTTTGCATTGTGAGAATTTGCAACATGTATGCTGTCAAACCAATGAGGAACTTTTCCCAATTTGCTGTCATTTTTTGTACTTCTATGTGTTTTCTTAAATTACAGCCTGTTAAGCTCTGTCGGCCACTGTACATTTGGGCATAATTGCTGGAGTCAAATAGAGAGGAGATGTTTCATGTTTCTAAATGTATGGTGATGGTTGATAACAGTACCTGGCATCATAATTCAACATAGGCTCATTATGAAAATGTAGCCATATATACATTTCTGGAGATCGTGGCCAGAGCTACGTATGGCTGCATTTCATCTTTAAAACATAAGCTACGGGGGGGTATGAGACCACAGCCGCATAGTGTCAGTACAATTATAAAATAAGATGCTTGAATCCTGGTTTGTGGACATTAAATCAAGTTTATTTTGTATATTAACATAACAGATATCCATACAGAAGATGTTAACGTGCATCCTGTCACATTTGCCGTGCAAAGCTAAACGTGTATGTGTGTGGGTGAAAATTCAGAACAGAAATTTCCCAGATTTCATTTTCTTTTCAGCTTAGTCCCTTTAATAATCTGGGGTCGCCACAACGGAATGAACCAACAACTTATCCAGCATATTTTTTTACGCAGCGAATGCCCTTCCAGCCACAACCCATTACTGGAAAACATCCATACACACATTCACACACACATACACTATGGTTTATTTTAGTTTACGTAATTCACCGGTACCACATGTCTTTGGACTGTCGGGGAAACACCCGGAGGAAACCCACGCGAACACAGGGAGAACATGCAAACTCCACACAGAAATGCCAACTGACCCAGCCGAGGCTCAAACCAGTGACCTTCTTGCTGTGAGGCGAACGCGCTACCCACTCCGTGTACTTTAAGCTGAAACTTTACAGACACATTCTGGAGACACATAAGATTCATATTAAATCTTGAAAAAAGGGTGAAAATAGGTGCCCTTTAATTAATAATTTTCTCCTAAAATACATGAAAGAAAATGACTGTTTATATGGGAGAGGAATAAAGTAACCGTTCTAGAGACATAAACAGTGTATATCTTACCTGAATAAAGCACATCCTCCAATTATATTTAAAAATAACAATTATTGCATCTCCACATAAATCAGCAAGTATTTTACAAGCTATAAATATTATGTTTTACTAGTACTTATGTACTTATGTGTATTTGAATGTAGGCTGATAACACCAGTGAGGTCGTACACGTGAAAGTGTTAACAAGGCATACTCAATTTTTAAAAATATTTTTGGACAAAAAAGTGCAAAAAAAAAAGTCACAAAAAAGTATTATTATTTTGCACGTGTTTATTTCAGAGTACATCACTCTGTGTTTTATGAGACAGACTGCAGGCAATGAGCTGCAGAGCTCATTAAAATTAACAACCATTCCAAATATGGTCAATGTCGACCTTCTGATTATGAATATATGAAATTAGCATATAAAGTAATTTCTGGAGAATTTCAGAACTTACATAAGCCACCTACTATGTAGATATTAGAGAAAAATTTTACATATTGAATCAATGCAGTATATGCCACCTTTAACATCGGTCAGGAGACATCACCTAGACATATTGCATATGAGTTTTTATTCTATCAAATGTCCTTCAGATGTAAACTCAAACATCAATTAGACTCCTCCATGATGTATATGTGCTATCAAGGTTAAGACATCGTAACAGTTATGATAATCATGACATATAACCAGTTGTTGTTGTTTTTTTCCTGCAAACACCAGTATTTCCTTTAGAAACAGCAAATTATCAGTTGATTTATGTGAATGAATCAATAAGTTTGATAATTGTACATTTGAGTACTTCGTCATCTCACTGGGAGTTCAAGAAATTGCAGGTTCTCTCTGTTTCAGGGTCAGGTCAAGCAGTAAGTACGCAGATTGTCTCAGATCCCATAAATACATTTAGTTTGGTTGACTCCCTGATCTGATAAAGGCTGCAAAAGCCCTCGAGCGCTGATGTCTGCGTGACCCTCGACTCCATTGGTCAGAGATGAAGCTCAGATTGCGCCAGGCACATGTGCGCCCTAACACATGCACCCTTCTCCAGTCCTCGCTGCATATACAGATGGAGAGGGGGCTACAATGAATGTCAGCCCAATTTATGTTTGCGCAGCTGAAATTGTTGACTGATGTGGAAATCGAAACCATCTGGCAAACGCAGCCTGCATTGTATATTTTACATCTAATGGTGGATTTGAAGTGGGCTAACACGAGAGGTCGCATTATTGATACAAACCCACAGTAGTGTATAGAATGCCTGTCCACGCATCCCCTGTTCTCCATTAGATCCTCTTCAGCCTAACTCTTCCCTGGGAGGCTTGATGAGCCCCCAAACCACTTGTGTGAGCTTACGGGGCTGGCGTGGACGCGTGCCACAGCTGCAGCCATTATCGAGAGGAAGTGGACGCCGTCAATGGGCGCAACAACACCCGTTGCTTCCACGTCACAGCTACAGACTGCCATGTTTACCAAAATGGCATTGATCCAGCCTTATGACGGTGTCAGCTCTCCGGTCACGCTGCATTTCAAAGGCAATTTACCCGCATCTGCTCCGATAAGCAATTTCAGACACAATGTCTTGTGTTGTGTCGTCCCACACATTCCGTGACAGAAAGCCTTTTATCGCCACATGCAAACAACGTTCTGCCCTCCGCTGTCATTTTAGCTGTCTGTCCTTGTCACTCCTCACAATTTTTTAGTCACTCAGAAACGTTTGAATGCTAAAACGGTAAAATATATCACCTAGAAGGCCAAATGAGACCTAAATGATATTTTGTTGTTGATCTCCAGTGTTTTGGATTCATTGACTTTCATGGACAGGACAGTGGAAATGTTCCACCGAGGAAAGAAAGTCATATGGGTTTGGAATAAAATATGTACACATAGTACTGTATGTATATATTCATTTATTTCAATTCAATTCAAGTTTATTTGTATAGTGTTTTATACATTATTTTTTCAAAAAAGCTTTAAAAAAGGTGCATAATATTGCATTACAATCAAATTAAAGAGCCCCTATTATGGGTTTTTGAAAATGAGCTTCCATGCATTGTGTAACACAGCCCTAAGTGAATGAAAACATCCAGCTGAGGTTTAAATCTAAAAGTGCACCTTGTTTAAAATGATTGATTCTTTTGTGAAATAGTCAAATAAACGAATAGAGTTGGGTTCGGATCTTTTGTTTGATCGCATCGATGTCGACACGGTACATCACCAAATATGTAGTTCCAGTTCCGGTAAAATGTGAACATGCTTTCACTTCAGATACTAGCGGAGGCGCGGGGGATCACAGGACTGATCATGACGCGAAGATTATGATCACTGACAGATGGTGATTCGTCTGCGAGGAATAAAGGGTTAAAGTTCATTTTCACAACAACATCACAGTATAGCCAACCTAGTGCTGTGTTTGTTCCTGTCATTTTTCAAATTTAATGATATAAATATAAATAGCCTACGCTGCAACGCGGGATTCGTCGGCCGTTTGTTTTTGAAGGAGCAGCAGAGACTATGGGACTTTGTCAGACTTTGACAGGGACTTTGTCAGTAACTTTTACAGTTCAAATGGACCAGTTTCTTCTTCATCCAGATTATAACATGTAAGTGTAATTAAAATTGTTACCTCGTTTTGAGTAGTGTGTGTAGCAAAATATTTTAATATTAAGAGTTTAATTGTGTGTTTTAAGTTGTAATGGCACCGCGCAGCTTGTAATCATGTATCTATTATACATAAGTGCTTGTACTTTATCTCTCAGGTTAAATCTGTATGGGATTCACATATCGCGTCTAAAACTACGTTAAAAATGTGACGCAAGCTTCTTCCTTTACTGATTTGAACGCGTTACTGATCCTCTGCTGTTTGCCTTTGCTATGGCTACCATCAGCTGTTCCTCACACACACGGTGTGGTCAATTTTCACAATAGTTCAACATTTGCCACTGTGTGGATTAATAATGAATGTGTGTCATTGTTATTACTTGGGGTCAGGTTTTAGAGTAGAGTATATGCTGGTGTTTAACTGCATTGCTTTATTGCATTCCTGCACTGGGCTCTCACATACTTTCTGCTACTTCATACTGTAGTCGTGGTGGGCATTTCTCTCTGTCTGAACCATGAAGCACACAGAAAGCATGAAGTGCGCTGCTGCGGAAGTGTCACAAACTTTATAGCGTGTGTGAATATCATCCCCGGTGAAGAACGCAGTGGAGATGTGCAGCGAGGAGACGTCTGACAACCAAGATGAGCCAGTAACTGCAAAAAAATGCCCGACTTGAGCAGGATTTTGAGCAGCTTTCTAGCGTGCACCATCATAGCGGTAAAATATGCATCTGAGCAGTTTATTTAGCAGTAAAACTACCCCGGGCACTAATGTTGCATTATTTACGAAATGAAAGTGTTGACAGTGCATTTGTTCTGCACTAAAATTAGTGATTGGTAATGTTGCATTGTTTTTGCAACATGTTATGAGCTGTCAAACAGCATGTATATATTTTTCCTGCAAATAAATCGCAAATTGTGGCATGTTGCTAAATATTGACATCTTTTTCGTTAATCGTGTTTTATTGATGATGTCAGCAGTGACAAGTCGACATCGACTCGACTTTGATAACATAAAAGTCGACTTACAAAAAGCTAAAGTTGTTTAACCCCTAGTTATTATATATTTAAACATAACCTGCAGTTTTATAGCGATGTCTATGTGTACATGTTTAATGAAGGTTATTTGTGTATTAAGTCTATGTGTTGCCCTCGAATTCCTTGATGGTTGGCTTACTCTATTCACAGGTCTTGGATCCCATCGATGGCACTGCACGATCTCTAGAGGCCTTGGAATGCTCAGGTAGAAGTAGAGAACAAAGAAAATAATTAGATGCTGTCACAATGGAAATTTTAACAAGCTATATTAAATATTAATTTGAAAATGGAGTGCTATAAATGAAAACAGGAGTTATAGAAACAAATATAGAAACAAACATATAAAACGCCTGGTGCATTAATGGCTCATTTCCACTGAGTGGTACGATATGGTATGGTTTGGTTCGCTTTTTTGGCTGTTTCCACTATAAAAAGATATAAAAGTATGGTTCACTTTTTGGGTACCCTTTTGAAAGAGTACCTAGCACGAAAGGGTACCAAATGGCAGAGCTAGACGTGCAGCTGAATGCTATTGCTTTACAAAGCAACGTCACCAGCATGTGCAACAAGCGAGAATGAAAACAAAGGAACCACCATTTTCTAATACACAGCCTAGATATTACACCATAATAATATATACATATAATAATGAGCCATGGTTGACCCGAGCTTAAACAAACCTTGTTGTCATCTTGATGAACAGCCACAGAGCCAAGAAGACAATCTACCCTGTGCCCCGTAGTTGTTGACAAGGCCGTCTAAATCGTGAGCAGTTTTGCTTTCTCACAATCCCTCACCGTGCGTCTATATTCAAAATAACGAACTTCTTGAGCCAAGAGTGAAGCGCGAAAAAACAAAGGAGAAGCCAGAATAATCAAAAGAGCAAATGACTCTTTCAGCAACCTAAAACATGAAAAAACTGCCATGTTTAACTATTATCATCACCTTTTGGACTATTATTACCTCGGAATGATGGAATTACTTTCTAACAAGAGGTTACATGTACTGGCGAAGATTAAAGATGCAGATGAGAGGTTGCGTGTTGTTTTTGAACTCAAATAAGGACTAAATGTATGCTGTGTGTAGTTTTTCTGTAATTGGTAACACATTGGAGACTGTAAGAGTCTGTAGGCTATGTGTTCATATATGTTGCATTTATTTAATTATTTTAAATAATTGCAGACGTTACAGTGGGCTATTTCGCATTGATATGAGGCTATCATTGATCTGCAGTTATAATCAAATTATGTTCACAGAAAGGTTAGTAATGAACATTTATACTCAAATATTTATGTGTATAAAGCATCTGTTTTGTGAGAAGTGCTTCCCATATGATATGTGAACGACCCGTACAGCTTTACTTAGACATTTCTTTGAGCGAGAATGATGTCGACATGATGTCGAAACTTTCTGTCATACACCACGGCCATCATTGGTACACTTTTGGCAGTGGAAACGCAAGACTGATAAAGGTGACCCATACCAGCCCCTACCGTACCGTGCTTTAGCACTCAGTGGAAACAGACCATAAGACAGAACTCACTTTGTCAAGCCCACTCACCTACATGGAGCACACTCACGCATCCTACAGTTATGTGATGCTTTGTGTGTATGCTTTACTAAAAAGATAGTCCTTTAATCTTGTTTTAAACTGTTTTATTTGGTGTCTTGCACGTTGTAAAACCCTTCATGTAATGTGTCATAAAACAGAAGACTGACAGACTCTCAGTAGGGGGTGGAAACATTACATCCTTTTGATTTTCTTTCATATAAAGTCAGTCTACTGGCTTTCATCCCAGCTTTAACACTTTGATGTTACAATAGTTACATTTCCATCCACCCATTTTTATGCACATTTTGGACACCAAGATGCTGATACATTTCGAAAATGCGCATAAAAAACATTTGCGCATAACTGAGTAGGATAAACTTTTTATTCGATAAGAAAAGATGAGCATAAGCTGCGATGGAAACACTTTTACTGAACAAAATCAAGTATGCGGATTAAAAAAGTCATGTGATTTTGTCATAAAAGATCATGTGATGGTAAAAATGTGTAGGAATAGATAAACCAGTAGGCTGACCACATTGTAAAACATTTAAAATGTTGTTTTGATCATACTAAAACACCTTAACCATTCCAGTATTAGTGTTTATATTACCTCCAGAACTGTCAAGAGCGTCTGTGCTCACACCTTAAAACACCACTGCGTGGTTACTTCGTATTTTGAGGCGCAAGTCGTTTATTAAATGAATAAAAGATTCACGCAGCTTCTCCTGCTGCAGCAAATTCCGTTTTTACTGTTGATATTTAACACCAGATAATCAAGAAGTGATGATTTTGTTCGCTTTGACTTGTTGGATAGAAACGCTGCTTTTTTCGCATGTCTTTTATGCGATAATCCAGTTTTACACATAAAGTTAATTCACATTTTTGGATAGAAACATAGCTACTGACATCAAATAACACAAAAATGCAAATTGATTTAATGTCAGTTGACTACCTTGATGTCCAAACAACATCGAATTGACATCTAACACTGGTATATACCCCTATATACATTTCTGGAGATCACAAAGTATGTAGCCAGAGGTTTGTATGGCTGCATTTTGTCTTTGAAACTAATGCCATGGGGCGGTAACCAGCTGACCGTTTACCTCTGTATGGACGGCTTTTCCGTTGTTATCAGTTTGTCCAGTGGCTCACCGCATACGTCGGTAGACTTGAAATGCAGAGTGGAGTTGACCACGACAATAGGGTTTGAGTCTGGCGAAGAATGGTTCCACAAAGCTGGTAAAACAAAAGTCAACAAATTTTAAAAAGCAAGTAAATAATGGTGACAATGTGGTAAAATCTAAAAACATGGTAAAAATTAGGCTGCCTAAGTGTGTTTAGAACGCAGAGTAATGTCCAAACACACGTCCTATGCCCCATATGGTGATGCATACGTCTCCAAAACCCGACAGATGGACAAATCTAAATTTGCTTTCATAAAAAATATATAAATATGCATATAATAAATAATACTGCTAATAATAATAACATTATAATAAAAATGCAAATTGTCATGAACAAACTAAAAAAAGCCCCCCGGACATGAAGAAGGCATGGAGTTAATGTTTTTTATACCTGTGTATTAAATAATATTTTTTGCAACATTTTATTCCTTTTTTTCAAATGTAAAGATATTTGTGTATTTCTGTACATCCTGTGTGTATTAAGTGTTTGAACCTGCATAGGCGCATAACTAACGCGCACTGCGTTGGACTTTAGACCAGCTTTTACTTGGTCAATGGCATGGTCTATTTCAGTTTCTCAAAACAGCAACGCACCGACAATGCGCCTTAACACACCACCTTTATAGACCGGCAGTGTTTGTATTTGGTTAAAGCCTTTGGTTAAACCCTTCTGTTTTAACTAGAGGTGGGCAAAGCGAGGCTTTATGAAACGCAAATGTGTCGAAGCTTCAAAACGTTTCTAAACCCATCTCTACAGTCACAACTAGTGGTCGTTTTTTATGTTTTGCTCTGAGACAACTTTAGCAAAGAAACAGTTAAGCAAGAGGTATTAAACCCCACGTTGTAGAGTTGAAGTTTCAAGTGATTTATTGAAGCGGTGAGAGTTCCTGACTAACATGCGAAGATGATGGGTTCAAATCCAGACTGATGCAGCTAAAGAGGTTAGATTTTAAATGCCTTGTTCTTGTAACGTGTGTTGTTTCAACATTGATCTGACCTCCGAACCAACACTTTATGAATAAATTTGTCTTGTTTTGGTCATAAAACAGCTTAATTAAAATAAATCAAGTCATAGTATGTGTACAAGCCAGGATTCAAACCCAGGCAATTTGCAACACTGGATCTTTGTGCACACTCAGAGTCCACTAAGCTATGACACAGATTTTTTCTGACCCTGTCAATCAAACACTGATTCGCCAGGTGCAGGGCTCAGTTTGTTGGCGGAACACACCAGATCCGGCACCTCATTTTACCAATCCCCCTCCTCAACCTCCCTCCTTCCCCATCCGCATCACTTTCACTTTCTTCTGCGACTCCCCAACCCTCTTCACTTTCGTCCGCGACACCCCAGGTCCCCTCACTTTTGTCCACGACACCCCTCCGCCATCCACCACACCAATCCTCAACCCTTTTGAAACACTTGCACTTCAAGACCTCGCCACTGTCGAAACATCAGTTTCACGTCAGTCGTCTCTAGTTTTAAGTCCTCAATCCAAGTGTGAAACCACTCCCATAAACTACCCAGGGGTTGTAAAACAACTCATTTTTAAATAAATAAAATGGACAAATATTTGCAATAATGAAGTGGGTAACACTTTAGATTAAGTCCTTTAACATTTGGGACCATCAATGAAGACCTTGGGCTAATTTAGGTACATAAACGTTCTTGGGGAATGTTGATTAATGTACACTGTCCCTTGTTGTGAAAAATAAATAAACTGAAACTTAAGTATACTGACTGCTTATTAGTAAGATATTGACTGTTTATTAGTACTTATAAAGCATGATCTTATTCTACATCCTTAATCATAACCAATACCTAAACCACCTAAACTACTACCTCAGTAACTATATTACGCAATGAATTATTAGTTTAATGAGCTAAAAGCCTTAAAAACATGTTGTGTGACCAAACAGCAAATACCATGTGAAATCTGTAGATCATTTTAAGAGCAAAAATCTGTGTTTTTGGCTTATGCCTCTGATAATTTACAAATCTGAGGGTGAAAACAGCAAAATCCATTTCTGTTGTTCTCAAGAACTGTAGATTTCACTCTGTGAATAAAGCCAAACATTTTCTCGGCCCATTAACATTTGAAGAACGGTATTTAAGAACACTTTTGTTGCTGTTTTTCTTGTTATCATCAGAGCTGGAGATTTGGAGAACAAAGAGCAACAGGAAGGAGATAAGACTGAGCAAAACAGTGTGTGTGTTCGGCTGCGAGAAAATGTCAGAGTTTAATTAGGAGGTGCTTCTGCGGGTTTAGGGTGTTCGTAATTATCACATCCAGTTCTATCCTTGCCTGCGGCAGGGGCTATTACGAAAGGTAAATTCAATAACATGCTCCCTCTCAGAGAAGGTTTGGGACTAATGGGAGAAAGGAAGCAGTGCTGTTGGAGCAAAATACCCTGAGGTGAGAACTTTCGTAATACATATGATGAGGTCTTTTGAGTTAAGTTACAATGTCAATGTACTTGACTAACATACTGTACAGAAAAAAGTATCTAAATAAATTCAGATAAGGCAAGGACAAGACAAAAAGCATAAATAAATAAAATGGTGTTTACTTTCTTGATACATTGACAGACCATGTTCAGCCTGATCATATATGGCACATGCTGACAAATTTATTAGGCATACCTTGCCCCTAATTCTTGGTATTGATTTAACAATTTAGATCTGTATTGATATGCAAGGATATCACAGTTGCTGGAAATTTAACATGAATTATATGAATGTCTCTTTCAACTACATCTCAATGGTGTTCTTTTGAATTGAAATATGATGATTGAAGACACTACTTGGGCATTGTTAACTCTCTGTCATGTTCAAGAAACTAGTTTCAGAAAAGCTTTTGAGATCAGTCAGAGCTTTGTGATGTTATCTATCCGGAAGTACTAATTACAAGATTGGTATGCTATGGTTAATAGTGTTTTAGCTGGTCGGGGCATTTAAACAATGGAGAATAGGTACAAAGGAGCACAAAGTGTGCCTAGAAATATTCCTTATGTAACTCTGAAGGTCCTACATCGGCCAAATTGCTCCGAGTTGGGATTGAACTGGTGACTCTCCGCATGGGAGTTGGTTGCTCTAACGGAGGCTAAACACCATGGTCTGTAGCATCTGTCGCTAGAGCACATTTTCAGGTTCAGAGGAGTGCGGTTTACCTGCAAAACACTTTACTAGCTGGCCTCTGTTACCCTCACCCCCTTTAACCTCACTACCATCTAGGTCACGGCCCCAATATAACCCTGCTAGTCACAAACCACCCAACCTGTTCCGAGGTGGGAATGAACTGGCAACTGTCCGCATGGGTGTCAGTTTCTAGAGCACATTTACTAGCTGGAGCTGTTTCACTTACAGTATAACCCACCCTCACCAGCCTTCTATTGTTTGGTTTGGGTAGTTTGTGCAAAAACTTCTGTCCTGACAGAAGTGACACTCTGCTTCAAGTTTTAAAATGTTATTGGATTTTTTTTTTATCTCCAATCTACGAGCACAAACCTGTTTGGCTACTCACCTCTGGTACAGTATAAACAAGGCCAGCCTATTTGGCACATATTCAAAGTGACTTAAAGGGGTGCTCAATACAGGAATTAAATAACTAGAATAAAAAACAGAATTCAATAACTAGAATTACCACAGTGGTCATTCTCACTGTTCTCACCTGATATTTCATCGTATTGTGAGGTCATATTAATGGGCCATGAAACCCTCCATGTCTCTGCAAGGTGTTTTCACACCTCTAGTTTGCAAAAAGTCAGGAAAGTGGGCTTTGTTTAGGAGGGAGTGTCGAGTGGTGAAAGAGTGAAGGGTTTGAATGAAAAGGGGAGTTTCAGTACGTGCACACACAGATTTTCACAGCGGCAACACACACAGATGCAGGGGACCGCTATGGTAATCCAATTCAATTAATCTTTATTTCTATAGCGTTTTTACAATATAGATTGTGTCAAATCAGCTTAACATAGAAGTTCTAGTAAATTAAAACTGTGTCAGTCCAGTTTTTAGAGTTGAAGATCAGTTTAGTTCAGTTCAGTGCCGTTTAATTTTCTCTGCTGAAAGTCCAAACACTGAAGAGAAAATCCATCGATGCACAGCTCCACAAGTCCCAAGGTAATTCAATGTAAAAGTACCCAGAACACTTAAAGTTTTATGGGTTTTATTTAAACAAAGGTATTAAATTACATAAGATAAATTCCCTGCCGTTGCTATGGCCACCATCAGCTGTTACACAGAAGTGATACGGTCAATTTTCAAAAAACTTTGACTTTTGATACTTTTTCACACTTGTGGATTAATATTGAATGTGTGTCGTTGTACTTGGCGTTATGGTTAAGAATAGAGAATATTCTGGTGTTTAACTGCATTGCTTTAATGCACTCCTGCATTGGGCTCACACATATACACAACCAAGCAACTTCCCTGTGCAAAGCTTTATTGGGGTCAATCAGTTGTACTCTTCAAAATCCTGCATTTTTAAGGGACCTTTGAAGTGGCCAGTTCTGAGCTCTTTAGTTTGGAACAACACTTCAGTATGGCAGCCATGGTTGTTTTCCCTCCAAAGTGACTTTCGGAGGGCAATATATTCAACACGATCTCACTGCAATTTAAATTTTTTTGATTTAGGGGCAAATTCGTATGAATTCGTACAATCTCATTCATACAATTTAGTACAATTTGTTTATCCCCCAATGATGGTTTAAGGCATCGATTGTTCATGAACAAACAGCAACATTACACACTTCCACAAAGATGAAAAAGGTTGCATAAATCAGAAATTGAATCAATGCCTGATTACCTAAGTTTACTGAGCTTTTGCCATCTGATTAGCTGAATAGATATTTGCATTAACAGGCAGTTAAACAGGTATTCATAATAACGTGGCCTGATCATCTTCATAAATTGTCATTTGAGACACCATTAGGCAGCTCAACAGTGACTATTTAGCTCAAGTGCTATTTAAAATGAACAAATGTAATTCATTAAAACCTTCTGGAATAAAACTATTATTAATTAGTTAGTTAGAATGGCTGTTTTGTCAGGTTACTTTATTTGTGAAAAAGCTTGTAAATAAAGTATAGTATATAATAATAAAACCATGCTACTCAATGATTAACATGTTAAAATGCAGAACTATCAATTGTTCTCTAATGCAAAAATACAATATGCTTAAAGGGACAGTTCACACATGCAAATTCAGCCATCATTTACTTGTTTACCTTTTACTTGTACATATTTTAGTTTCTTTCTTCTGTTGAACACAAAAGACCGTATTTTAAAAAATGCTGGTTGCTGGTACCCATAGACTTCTTTAATAATTTTGTAATAAAGTATGGAAGTTGATATGTGATAAGCATTCTCAAAATTATAATCTTTTATTGTTCAACAAAAAAAAAAGAAAAAGAAAAATGATAAAGGTTTAAAACCACACAACGGAGGAAAAATTATGAGGTAATTTTCATTTTTGGGTAAACTATGCCTTTGGATGATTCAAAACTTTCATGGTACATTACAGTTCTTCAGTTTCTGTTGTCGGCTTTGTTCTTTCACTCTGTCTGTCCACTTATATATAATATTCCAGTTTGGCTAGACTCAAAATAGCTGTCAGTTCAATCTCAAAAATAGAATCGACTCATTAAATTCAAAATGAAATGTTTCAGAAAAGTAATTACACAGTACACATTACTCCATGATAATGTTTCCAAGAACATTGTGTTCTCTCCTTAAAGATTTGGTGATAAAACAAGCACACATATATGCACACTCTCAGAAATAAAGGTACTGGAACTATCACTGGAGTGGTACCTTTTCAAAAACTACAAATAAGCATAATGGGTCCACACCATACCTTAGTTTTTGCAATTTCTAGACATTAATATATATCTTTTAGGTACAAATGTGGACTCGTTAAGGTACCACACCAGTGATAGTTCCCATATCTACACTCACCAGCCACTTTATTAAATACACCTTACTAGTACCCCCTTTTGCCTTCAGAACTGCCTTAATTGTTTGTGGCATAGATTCAACAAGGTACTGGAAAATTCCTCAGAGATTTTGGTCCATATTGACATGATAGCATAATGCAGCATAATGCAATGCGAATCTCCCATTCCAACACATCCCAAAGGTGCTCTATTGGACTGAGATCTGGTGACTATGGATGCCATTTGAGTACAGTGAACTTATTGTCATGTTCAAGAAACTAGTCTGAGATGATTCGCGCTTTATAACATTTGGGACATTCATTTTCCACGTTATCCTGCTGGAAGTAGCCATCAGAAGATGGGTACACTGTGGTCATAAAAGGATGAGCATGGTCAGCAACAATATTCAGGTAGGCTATTATTGATATTAATGGGCCCAAAGTGTGCCAAGAATATCTCCCACACCATTACACCACCACCACCAGCCTGAACCATTGATACAAGGCAGAATTGATCCATGCTTTCATATTGTTGATGCCAACTTCTGACCCTACCATCCAAATTGAGACTTATCAGACCAGGCAACATTTTCCCAACCTCCTATTGCCCAATTTTGGTGAGCCTGTGCAAATTGTAGCCTCCTTTTCCTGTTTTTAGCTGACAGGAGTGGCACCTGGTGTGAATCTTCTGCTGCTGTAGCCCATCTGTCTCAAGGTTCGCTGTGTTGTGCATTCAGAGAGGCTCTTCTGCATACCTCGGTTGTATCAAGTGGTTATTTGAGTAACTGTTTCCTTTCTATCAGCTGGAACCAGTTATTTTATTCTGATCTCTGGCATCAATATTTTCTCTTTTTCAGACCATTCTCTGTAAAGCCTAGAGATGCTTGTGCATGAAAATGCCAGTAGATCAGCAGTTTATGAAAAACTTAGACCAGCCCGTCTGGCATGAAAACACCCATGCCACATTCTGAGTCACCTAAATCACCTTTCTTTCTTATTCTGATGCTCAGTTTGAACTACAGCAGATCATCTTGACCATGTCTACATGCCTAAATGCATTGAGTTGCTGCCATGTGATTGGCTGTTTAGAAATTTGAGTTAACGAGCAGTTGGACAGGTGTACCTAATAAAATGGCCGGTGAGTGTATATTTCTGAATGTAGATAATAAACATTTGATATGTTATCAGTTTCAAATAAATTTCAACCACTCAAAAAATGACGTTTGATGTTTGTTCAAACTAATTTCAAATTAGCTGAAACAACACAATTCTTGAATTTTTTAATTGTTTTATGTTCAATCCACTTAAATTTGTAAAAATGAATAACTTTCTTTCAAGCTGTTGTAAGAATGGGTTTTAACCACAGCGGGTCGAACTGCAGTTCTGCCAAGTGACTAAAAAGTTATGAGTATGATGGTAAAAAACTGTACATTCTAGTCAAACCATTCTTCTGCAATCTTATTCCAAAAATGAAAATAAGGGCAGTATTAATAGCTTAAAATGAGGGAGAGCGTTGTTATTATGTGTATTTTTTTTTCAGTATTTTTTTTACAGTGTAGACAGTCAAAGCTTAATATTATTAGCTTAAAAAACAGCACTTATATGAAATACAAGGTGCTTTTGGGGACTTTAGACTGTCACGACACAAACGTAGTTATAGCTCAAACCACCTCTGACAAATTACATGTGCAAAAAAACGGCAGAGGTGCACTCTACGTGATTAGCCGCTTTGCTTGGCAGCTGTATTTTGACACACTGAAGTGCAATTATGCCAACGGGTAATTACATCCACACGCCATAACCAGCAAAACACAAAGTACACATATGGCTTTTGCGTTTTGATGTGGCTTGAAATGAAGTTTTCCCCCACCCTTTTTTTATTTTTTAGCATCTGAACTTTTTCATGATCGGAAAGCAGGTAAGACTAAAACAAAATCCCCCCCAAAATAAAATAAACAAGTAAAAAACAGGGTGAGAATGTGGTAAAATGGTAAAAAACGTGGTAAAAATCAGACGAGGGGCTTTTCTTTTTCTGGATTGCTTTATAAAATTGTTGGTTGGGTTTGTGGAAGTGGGTGGGCGGGTCAATTGGTGCTTTTGAAAATACTATTGGTTGGGTTTAGGGAAGGAGAATGGTGGGTCCGTCAGTCGATCGGTCTGTCAGTCATTCATTCAGTTAGTCAGTCAGTCGACAGTGGCCTCTTGTGGATTTACGCGAGATGAGCAGGTGCGAATGGCACCCCAGAGAGAAATTTGAGATCTCAAAAAGCATACACAGCGGCCTTTGGTGGATTCTTGAAAACAAAAACGCAAAAAAACGTACCCCCTGAGACATATTTGGCACACTTCAGAAATGTATATAGAGGTACGTTTTCAGATGGAGCCTGGGTTGGAAAAAATAGGTATTGTACAAAACCTGTATTAGGCCAAATTTGAAAGAAAATTAAAGCCAAATATCTGAACAAATTAAATTCCAAATTTGAAATGAGCTTTAAGTAAAATTTTGTTTGGCTGCAGTATCAATCAAACACCACCACCAGTTGACATTTCATTTTCCATTGTAACCATACAAGGGTGCTCCCTGTTTCTGTGTATGTTTTAAGGAATATGAACCATACAGTATATATATATATATATATATATATATATATATATATATATATATATATATATATATATATATATATATATATATATATATATTTGTTTATTATTTTGACAATATTTGCAATGTAGACATCACATTCTGAAGTTTTATTGCTACATATTTGAAATGAAGTGGCTTGAACTTAGCCATCAGATTTTATTTACATGTAGATTGCTGTAGCGAAATAATGCTTTACTCTGATGCATGTGCTTGTTGCAAATTAAAAAATAACCATTGGGTCGCACTTTATTTTAATGGTCCATTTGTTGAATTTAAGTTACATTGCATAAACACGCCAACTAATTTTTATTAGATCGTAAGTAAACTGTTAGGTTGGGGTTAGGGTTAGTGTAAGTTGACATGTACTTGCAAAGTTTCTTGAAGTCAGTTAAATGTCTGTTGAAGGAGGAGTATCAGCAGATATTAAGCAGACAGTCTACCAATACTTCAGTAATCTCTTACCAAAGTCAGTCAGATATGGAAACTAGACATTTTAACCTTTCAAATGATATATAGTTTGTCATGATTGCTTATTTTTAGATTATAATAAGGTGTAAAAATGTAACCGTAAATGGTCCAACAGGTTGAAGGGTGACAGTTAATATGTTTTGATCTCTTACTTTTCTTACATAACAAAAACATTGGTAAAATATGTATTCAGATACCTTATAAACATATAGTTTGTGCTGATTAGATTAGGATTTAAATGCAATATAGTGAAGTAAGCTAGCCATTTTAGGGGTTAACATTAGCAAAGCATCTAAATTATAGTCATATGATATAAAATTTTTTTTTAATGATTTAGTTTTTAACAAGTATGTGTTTTTTTTATAACTTGTTGTATTAAAAAAAAAAGTATATGTACAGTGTTACGACCCTGGTCTAGGGTCAAGGCTGCAACATAAAAAAACATCCGACAAATAAAATTCACTTTTGATGACCCCTTTGTGTAGGGTCTCTTTATTTGTCTTTTTTTGTCTTTTCCTTTTTTGTCACCAAGAAAAACATGAAGCCAACTCCCTCGGGGAGAATCCACAGAAAAATAATAAACAAAAATATACTAACTAAACACCCAAATGAAACTTACTATACTTAATAAAATAACAGAAAAAAACACCTATCTCCCTAACTAAGTACAAAAACAGGTGAAAATATTTACAAAAAGAAAAGTGGCGTCCAACCCCTACTGCCTCTTACCGTGTATATATTTACAATATTAACAATCAACAACACAAGAGACCAAAACAAAATGATAGGAAGGGGGAACATGGATGGGTATACAAAACTAGTTCAACAGCACGGAAAACACAATCAACGAAAACAACTTAGCAACAGGAATAACTTTATCACAACAATCTCAAACAACACGCCAAAAAAACTCGCTCTCCCGTCCCACGCCCGTTCTTCCGTTTTTAAAGGACGCCCTGGGTAACCTCCTCCAATCCCAGGGCACGTCGTCTGCATAGTTAGGGCGGGGCCTGCAGGTGGAAAGACAGACACACACAAACAAACACACCTGCCAATGCAACACCCCCACCCATTTAAGTCAAAAACTTTTCTTTTTTTTTGGAAAATAAGTATTGAACACATCATAATTTTTCTCAGAAAACATATTTCTAAAAGTGTCGTTGACTTGAATTTTTTTACAGAATGTTTATAGCAACCAAAGAAATTCAGATATGCAAAGAAAACAAATTTAATTAGTTTAAAAATTTGTATTGAACACATGAAGAGAGGTGTAGAAAGGCAGTGAAAGCCCAACTGAAATCTCTGAGTAGTTATTCAGCAACCGTCTGTCCCTTGTCATCGTAAATTAATGGTCCAACATCTACATTATCAGGATGGTGAAGATGAAACCAGGGTGGACATTTCAGCGGGACAATGATCCAAAACATAGCCAAGGAAACTTTAAAATGGTTTCAGAGAAAGAAAATCAAGCTGTAGAATGGCCCAGCCAATCACCTGACTTGAATCCAATAGAAAATACAAATTAAAGATTAGATTTGATAGACGAGACCCACAGAACCATCAAGATTTTTACAAATCTTGAAGTTGAAGTCTGTGAAAAACTCCCACCTGAGTAATTAATGTGACTTATTCTCCATATGAGGCGTCTTTAAGCTGCCATCACCAGAAAAACCTTTTATATAAAGTAATAAATACATTTCAGTAGTTCAGTAATTTCTCATGTCATTTCATTGTTATTACACATTCTCATTTTTCAGATTTTTTGTTTTGTTTTGTTTATATCTTTGTGTTGTTTTTTTTTCTTTCCAAAATCTGGTTTAATTTCATGTCAACATCTCCTTTAGAAATAGTATTCCCAGGAAAAAACATGATGCGTTCAATCCTTATTTTACCCACTGTATGTAAAACTACGTACCCCACTAACCCTAACATTCACCCATGGATAAACAGATATAAACGGGATTCATATGAACTCAAAATTAACCAAATTGTAAAATACTTATGAATTGTTTCAAACAGCCATTGTTATGCTTATTACACAATTTATTAGATTACATTTAATAGCATACTTATTTGTTGTCACTCCTAATTTGTGCATCTAATGAGCCTGTTGAGATGAAAGGTAACATTCAATGAAGAAGAAAAAGATAAAACAAGAGAAAGAAATAATAAAGGAAAGAGGAGAGAATTGTGGGGGACGAAGAATAATCGGCCAGCTGTGAGCGTGCTGCAATTACTCTGTCTGAAGTCTAACAATTATGCCGCGGCTCCCCTTCAGGAGGAGGCTACCATCCAATCAATACGTAATTGTGATAATTGTTCTCCCTGTACCGGTGTGGGTTCTTCTGTAACTTACAGAAATGCATAAACAGTGCATAGTGAATGCCAAAGCGATGTCACCTAGTTCGGAATGGCATTTCGAATAAAGACCGTCAATTTAAAGTGTGGAGAAACAGGCTGTGAATGAGGGTGATTCAGCGCATCAGGTGGTCATGGGTAGCCATTCTGCCTACATCTGTCAGTTAATATCCATGTGCCGACTAGAGCAAACAGGGACATGTTCCCTCAAGTGGTCTTGATGTTTGTAGATGTTTGACTGCAGCTTTAACACTGTAAAAATGCAGGGTTCCACACAATTCCTTCATGCTGTCGCAAAACAAATCAATTAAGCTAACCTAATAATTTGTACAAATGTAAGTGGATTGAACGTAAAACAATGAAGTTTTCCACCAAAAAACTTCAGAATTGTGTTGTTTTTGAGTGATTGTCTCAGATTAAATCCACGTTCATTATTTACTCAAAACCTGAGTGTTTGTTGATTGTTCAAACTACTTATTTAAAATGAGCTGCAATAACACAATTCTTGAGGTTTTTGGGGCAAATTCATTGTTTTATATTCAGTCCACTTAAATTTGTAAAAGCTTATAAGTTTACTTAATTCCTTCATGTTGTCCCAACCGAATGTGTGGAACCCAGCATTTTTTTACAGTGTAGCCTTTTTTATTATAATTTAAGCCTAAACTTGTTTTATGCAAGTGAAGTTGTTTGATTTTATAAGACGTAATATTTCATATTCACATTTTGTAACCCTTTAAATTACCGAAGAGTTAATAAAATAGAATTATGAAGGTATAGGCCATGCTTTACAAGGTTCTATAGACAAATTACCGGTTTGCAAACATTCAAGATGCGCTCGCAGCAAGGTTGCAGAAAAATAAAACGGTATCACTAGCATTTACAGCGAGGGAATGACATCCTATGCGGTACAGAGTTTGTTGTTGTATTAGAGATAAGTTATATTGATTACATATTATATATATTATTTACATAATGCTTTAAGCGTGTTATAACAGCTTGTCACTCAGTGATAAGCACAGTTATTCAGCAAAATTATTGTTAAAGTGAGCGGCGTTCGTCTGACAGGTCCATTTAGCACCCTCCCTATGGATATTGGATAAGACAAAATGGCCAAGCATCCTGCTCGAAATACAACTATCTCACTGAAACTCCAAGTGATTTTACAAGAGAGAAGTTAAAGACCTACAAGTCTTTAGATGCCTACATTTTAGTTCTGTGTGGTCATGTGAAAGAAATCATGTTCCACAATTACCAGATTCAAAACTATGTAGTGCTAAAAACCGAGGTTCTGCCTAGCCAAAGACAAGGAAAGAAGACAGAACTGTAGAAGGCGAGGGTAATCATCAACAAGCAAAACAACTGCATTCTGACAGCGAACTGCACCTGTACGGCAGGGTATGTGAAGGGTTTCGGGGTTTGCAGGGTTTCATTTTAAGCATTCAGTGTCCGCAAGTTTAATTAACAATATTTAACTGTTTTTGCTGGAATCATTGCTGCTTTCAAAAACAAGTAATGTGTATGATTCAGCATAGCGCGAACTTACCTGATATAAAATAACTGCAGAGTCAATTTTTAACTAGGTCCTCACTCCATTCAGGAGTGAAAGCAGTGTGGTGTACGGTAAAATTTAAGTTCTCTACTCAAATTTGGCATCCTACCGCACAACACGACATGTTTGCTATTGCAACCGGTCTTTTTTGCAACCGGTAGGCGCAGTTGAGCCCATCATATGTGCTGCAGGTTGGTAATTCCCCAATAGTTAATGCTAATTTACTAACATTTCAACTAATGCATTACAAACTAACATTATTAATGCATTATTTAACAAAGATGACTGTACTTTCATAGATTTTGCCTGTTTTAATAAATACATCATCTAATATTAATTAATGGAACCTTATGGTAAAGTGTTGACTGGTTCTGATAAAATATCCCAAAATATACACTTTTTTGTGAGGTTAACCAATTCATTGATAACTCTACCATTGTCCATTATAAAAAAGCTCTTTTTTATCTTGTCCATTCAGGTCTAGTTACTCTTCTGTAGGTCTCAGGTATATCTGGCATTTAGTATTTTTAATCATAAGTGACTTATAATACAACTGCAATGACAGTCTGCCTGGAGCAAGTCATGATCAAGGAGATGATGATGATGATAGAACGGGACTTAGTACTTTGGATTGAACCTCCAACCTTTGTTTCAGCAGCTCAGACTATTAAACATCCCAAGGGTAACATTTATGTTATTTGACATGAGCCAGAACTGGACTGGATGACTTTTTAAATGTAATTGGTTACCCTGCTGACTACAAATCTGACCCTGGGTCACAGAACCAGTCATAAGTGTACATTTTTTAAAAACTATTGTTCTATATTGTCATAAATACACATTTTAAGGCCTAAATGTGAATGAATGTATTTTTGGATTTTTGGATTTATTTTTATCTTCATCAAACATGATATTTGTGTAATATTCCAATATTAATTTTATCATATAAACATATTCTAAAAATATTCTGATAATCCTTTTTTATAAATGGTAATTTTGCCAAAATACAACCCTTGCTTGCATAAATAAGACAGATATTGGCGTTTTATGACACCAAAACTGCGATGTATTTTAGATATACCATGCTACCCATGTAATTAAAAGTAGAAGTTTCAAAAATGACATTTATAATCCACCATTAATAACATTCAAATCAGTAACTTGTCATGTTACTTAAAATATCTTCCTTTCGTCTTCTCTTTCCTAAAGAAAAATAAAATAATAATAATCAAAAGTCAACTGTGGAAAATTGAGTCACTTTATCAGCTCAAGCAAAAATCTATTGTCATTTTCCAGGGCAAACACAATTGCGATTAGAACCTGCCAGTTTGTTTTCTGTCTTCTACCTGAGCATCAAGTGATCCCTCCAGCCGTGGCGGGTTTGATGTGTAAATTGATTAAAGTCATGATGTGCAGAGCCCCTGCGGTCCTGCCGATAAAAGAATTACTGGCAGTTTTGCAACAGCTGGAGAAAAAAAGCTTGGGTCTCTAGTAGGATGAGATGAAATGCTAAAGAGTACTCGATTACCCTCAGGGCCGCTGTGCTAAAAGAGTGTCCTTTACTGATAGGACCAGGGGACAGGAAAAGATAACGCATTGTGACATTAAAAGAAAGCACAGATTTTCTGCATTGTTCAAATTCAGTTTGGCTATGAAATGCATTTGACCTTGTGTTTCCTCTGATCTCTAAAGATCTCTCCATAGGAAGGCACTGGATGGGGATTTGAATAATGGCTTCAAGTGTTTTCTCTTTAACTGTAGCTTAGAAAAGTATTAAAAGCGTAATGGGGATCACCGATATTCTTTAATAAACGTGACCTTGGAACACAAAATCCAATTTTTTTATATGGTATATAACTGCATAAGTAAATACAACACCTAATCAGAAAAAGTTAGGACAGTATGGAAAACACAAATAAATTCCACATTTGGATTTGTATTTCATTGCAGACAATATGAACACAAAATATTTCATGTGTTGTCTGGTCAGCTTTATTTCGTTTGTAAATATACACCCTTTCCTGTTATTTAGACCCACAGCAACGATCTCCATTCCTTCAGGCAGCACTGCATCAAGAATCGTCATTTATCTATAAGCGATATCACCACATGGGCTTAGGACTACTTGGGCAAACCTTTGTCAAGTACCACAATCTGTAGTACTTCGACAAATGCCAGTGAAAACTGTACTGTGCCAAAAGGAAGCCCTATGTTAACAGTGTCCAGTAGCGCAATTGACTTCTCTGGCCTCTGAGGCACCTGGGATGGACCATCACACAATGGAAACATGTTCTGTGGTCAGATGAATCAGTATTTCAGGTATTTTTGGGGGGAAGAAATGGACGCCCTGTGCTCCGGAACAAAGAAGAAAAAGATAATCCAAAAAAGGATCATCCGAAGTCCAAAAGCCAGGGTCTGTCAAGGTATAGGGTTGTGTCAGTGCCCTTGGGAAATGTAACTTGCACTTCTTTGATGGCACCATTAATGCTGAAAAGTACATAGAGATTTTGGAGCACAATATGCTGCCTTCTTTGCCAGGGACGCCCATGCATATTTCAACAAGACAATGCAAAACCACATTCTGCACACATTACAAAGTTCTGGCTGTGGAGGAAGAGGATACAGGTAATTGACTGGCCTGTCTGCAGTCCCGACAGTCTTTCCAATAGAGAATGTGTGGTGCATTTTGATGCGCAAAATGCAACAACAGAGACCCCGTACTGTGTCCTACCTTAAGATTTGTTTGTAGGAAGAATGGGACAAAATTACGCCTGAAATACTTCATCACTTGGTGTCTTTCAATCCCTAAACATCTTTTAAGTGTTGTGACACTTAAGCAATGTAAATATCTGAACTTTAAAAAAATGGACCCCTGGTTATGTGTTCTCACAAATCATGAAAGTATGTCTTTATTTTATTATAAACACTATTCAACAATTAGTTCTCGACCTTATACAGTTGATGTCAGAATTATTAGCCCCCCTGAATTATTAACCCCCTGTTTATTTTTTCCCCTAATTTCTGTTTAATGGAGAGATTTTTTTCAACACATTTCTAGACATAATAGTTGTATTAACTCATTTCTAATAACTGATTTATTTTATCTTTGTCATGATGACAGTAAATAATATTTTACTAGATATTTTTCAAGACACTTCTATACAGCTTAAAGTGACATTTAAAGCGTTAACTAGGTTAATTAGGTTAACTAGGCAGGTTTAGGTAATACGGTAAGTTATTGTATAATGATGGTTTGTTCTGTAGACTGGAAAATATATAGCTTAAAGGGGCTAATAATTTTGACCTCAAATTGGTTTTTAAAAAATTACCACTGCTTTTATTCTAGCCGAAATAAAACAAATAAGACTTTCTCCAGAAGACAAAATATGATCAGACATATTGTGGAATTTTCCTTGCTTTGTTAAACAGAATTTGGGAGATATTAAAAAAAATAATAATTCAAAAGGGGGCTAATCATTCTGACTTCAACTATATGTGTTCTGTTCCTTTACAGTGTTTTTTTTTTTTCATCCAAGTTAAGGATTTGGACACATTTGAATGCAACCTCAAAAAAAATAAGTTTGTTGAAAATATTGAAATGATAATTTTTATTATTATTATTATAATTTATCAGTTTTTTCTTAGAATTAATACTCAGATTGTGTTTATTCTGAAACAATTTTTTCCAATTTCAAACCACATCCATCTTGATAACTACACTGTAAAAAATGCTGGGCTCCACACAATCTGTGTCCAATTTGTGTTGGGACAACATGCAGGAATTAAGTTAATTTATTACTTTTTACAAATGTAAGTGGATTGATCATTAAACAATTAAGTTGTCCCCCAAAAAACTCTTTGTTTCAGCTCAATTTAAATTAGTATGAACAAACAGAGAATGCCATTTTTGAGTGTACTATTGGTCTTTGAAAACAAACTTTGTTTCAAATGCAAAATAACAGACAATGATAAAACTGGAAATTGAAAGACATTTTTTTTTCAAATATATTGTTATTTAGATTGTGAACAGGACCACAGTATCCAGTACTTTAATATTATGATCTAAAAATGTATGTTAATTGACTTAGACTCGAGGCCATTAGTAATAGACTGTTTAGGAATTTTTGGGGCTGAAATTGTTTTTGAAGAAAAAATACCAATATCAACACCAATGGCTTGTGATGATGCATCAAGGTTTAACAAAATGCAATCCAAGCTTATTATGCATATGTACCCCTATATATTTATTAAGAGTGCCAAATACATTCCAGGAGGTACTTTTTTTTGCAGTTTTTGTTTCCGTGAATCCACCAGAGACCGCTGTGTATGCTTTTTCAGATCTCAAATTTTTCTCACGAGTGCCATTCACGCCTGCTGTACTTACTTAAATCCACCAGAGGCTGCTGTCAACTGACTGACTGACTAACTGACTGATAAATTCAAAGTAACTTGGAATTGTTAAGTTGATTTAACGCATAGTTCATATAACTCGGTAACAAGTAATCCAGCTTTCTTCAAAATATCTTTGTGTTCAACAGAGAATGTTTTCAGATTTTACTACATTCTAACCCTGTTATTTATATGTTTGTTTTATTGTTTTGGCTTCTGTTTTTGTCTTGCTGCTTTCTGGAACTGTTCTTCACCAGACTTGAACCTTGTAGTCAGTCAACTCTGCTTCTGAAGTCCTCCGATGCATGTGACAAGCCACCAAACAAACTGCTGACAGTGGAAAAGCCATCCACAAGGAGGTAAGCGGTCAGCTGGTTAGCGCAAAAAGGAACGGCATCATGCTCTTCCATAGCATTCGGTTTAAAGACAAAATGCAGCCATATGTTTTTCTGGCAACAAAATTTGCAATCTCCAGAAACGTATATAAGGCTATGTTTTCAGAAAGAGCCTATGTTGAATTTATAAGTAAATAAACTATGTGCTAAATTACAAAAAATAAGTTAAATCATCTTAACAGTTCCAAGTTAAAATGTTTTTACTCACTTTCAAAGTCAACATGTCACTTTAAGTCAACCGGTTCACTCAGTTTTTTAATTAAAATAAATAATCACCTTTTACAGTGCAGGTTTGGAACAAGTAAATGGTCAATAAGGATTACAGGATTTTTAGTTTTGTGTTAATTTTAGTGTTGTTTAATTTTGTCTTTATTGTATCTGAAATTACTGTATTCAAAAGTACACTGTAAAAAGTGTTGTTGACTTTACCTTAAAAAAGTAGGTAAATCCATGATCTTTGCAGTATTAAGTAAATAAACCATGTGAAATTTAAAACAATTAAGTTAAGTGAACTTAACAGTTCTAAGTTGCAACAGAATTACTTATATGTTTTAAGTAATATCAACTTGTCACTGTTAAGGCAGTGGATTTACTCAATTTACGCTTTTTACTGTATAAAAAATCCCAGGTTTAAAAAATCCTTCATGTTCTCTCAACACAGATCGATTAAGTTAACCTAATCATTTTTACAAATTTAAGTGAATTGAACATAAAGCAATTAGGTTGTCCTCAAATTTTTTTTTGTTATTTTAACTCACTTTAAATTTTGAACAAGCCGCAAAATCCGTTTTTTGACATGCAGTTAGTTTTTCAACAGATTAGAATGTATTCTGATTACTTTTACTTTGTTGTTGTTGTTGTTGTTCATATCATACCATTTTACCATAAAGACATTCTCTAAAATGTCATTCATGGTAACAATGGTTTATATACAACAAACAGAAACAAATCATAACATCAATCTTGTCATTTAGAACAAGAATTATTTTATGAAATGTTACTCTCTTTAAAGGTGACGGTGGGATTGTAAAATAATTTAGTTTAAATTTAATATTATATATTTATACTTTGCCAACTTTTTAATTAATTACTTAATATGCAAGTGTGGTTACTTATTCATTTATAGAAATAATAAACACAGGTCAGAATAAAAGTATCAGTTGAAACATTAAAGCGACTCTTCGATTACTTTTAATTTGCCCTGACTGTAAAATATATGATCAAAATATTTAAAGTTAATCAATATCAGTAAATAAGTCAAGTTAACCATGCTTCTAATCTGTTTTAAGCTCTTGTGATTCAGTTTAATGTCATTTAAGTTAAAATGACTCACAAGGTTAATTTGATTCAACTTAAAAATGTAACCAGTAATTTTTTTAAAGTGTTGGCTATGCGATCATCTTTGGTAAATTTAGTTGAATTTGAGATAAATTTTACAATTATTGCAATTGTAATATTTTAATATTCCATTAGATCATATAAATATATTTAGCAAAAGAGATTTAATCAAGGAAGATTTGTTTAAATTATTGATCGTTGTCACTTTCAACAGGGGAGGCTGTTTATTCATAAACTAATACGTGACAAATGAGAATAGTTTAGTGAGACGCGCGCATTGGAAATGTAAACAGACGGTTACGCAGCAAAGTCAGAATCAAATTATGAACGAATGCGGTGCGAGGGGCTTCAAGATGTTCAATGACGGAGAAGGAAGAGGTCGGTTTGACGTCAGTCAAGAGAAAGGATCTCTATAAATAAGGGGGGAAAGAATGCTACATGGAAGTAAGTGACCAGCGCTCCCAAGAGACCACAAGATAATTTCAACTGTTTCGCGCGCGCGCCATCTGAACATGCCGAATTCAAGCAGCTCCACATCTTCCACAAAGAGCATCCGGAGAGCTGCTTCTGAACTCGAGCGCTCAGATTCTATTACGGTAGGAATCTTTGACTACACTGTCCACTTTTCTTCAACATGTTTAGCATTACAAATGAATAGAAGAATATAATAATTTGATATTGCTTCCACGCCAATTTCACTGTTTTCACTGATAAAAAAATGGACTTGATTTTACGCATGGAGATGTGTAAAAGCATAAATACGTATTATATAGAGTTTTGACATTTTAAAAAGTATACTAAGTACGACTCAATTGAATAATCCATAAATATATGCAAATTCAGAAATTCAGCTTAATGACCTTTATTTTATTTTAATTTCAGAACAAGATACTGAATTCGATCTATCTATCTATCTATCTATCTATCTATCTATCTATCTATCTATCTATCTATCTATCTATCTATCTATCTATCTATCTATCTATCTATCTATCTATCTATCTATCTATATAATGTATATAAAATAAAATGTATATATATATAATGTATATAAAAAATAAACAACATTGTAATAAAAATAAGTAAACAATGACATATTAAGACACGCAATAAAATTATATTAATATTTATTAATATATATATATATATATATATATATATATATATATATATATATATATATATATATATATATATATATTAATTATTATACATTATAACTTCACAAATAGTAGTATCTATTTACTTGTTGCATTTTATTGTATAATTTTATTGAGTGTCCTAATTTGTCATTGTTTACTTATATACTATCTATTATAATAGATCATTGCAATAAAAACATAATATTGTAATTAAAAAAAATGATAATTAAACAATGACAAATAACTCAAATAGACTCTCAATAAAATTTTACATTACAATACTACATGAAAATAAAAAAGCTCGTCCAGCATTTGTTTGCTGGTGTCACTTACAGTATTAGTTTATTATGTAATGTTTTATTACAATTAAATTAGTCAAATAGTGTGTTCAGCAACTTCTCGAATATTTTGTATGGATCATCCTTTTAGATGCACCTCCATCTCAACTGATTTTGCTGTGCGTAAACGGAATCTCCATTGAGATTTACGCACACAGTCCGCCGTCATATTCGACAACGCTGTGGAAAGCACTATTTAGAGAAGTATTTTTATTAAGAGCAAATGATTAAATCTGAGCTATACGACAGGTTTACATAGACTGCATTGAAGTTCTTATGCGCTTTTGGAGATGTAAATCACCTCCATCTGATGTCCAAAAGGTAAGCAGGGCTATGTTATTATTCCTAGTTTAGATGCTTTTAAAAACGAATAGAAATGTAGAATTTGTGTCGTCTGATGTCATTTGCGGTCTTCTCTTTCGACAGTCTCAGAAGTTTGTCGGGAGGCGGCAGAGTTTGATCGAGGATGCGCGTAAGGAGCGCGAGGCGGCGGCCGCAGCGGCGGAGGCTGCAGGACTGAACGAGCAGATCGTGTTTGAGGAGAGCGATGGAAAAGCGTTGATCAGCCTATTCTTCACTCTCAGATGCTCAAAAAGCCCAGCGCTGTCTCGCACCTTGAAGGTTTTCGAGGTAGGCTAAGATGTTTTTTTATTTCCTCCTCCCAAAAAAGACACCACTTTCTGACGCGAAAAATTTACTATGAAGTTTATTTATATTGTCATTTTTTAAAGGTACTTGGTCTTTTGAAATACGTAAATGTTTCAGAACTTGGGTCATTATCACCATAATGTACCTTTGATGTCCCACAAGATTGAATCAGTCCTTTATGAACATAATGCAAAATAATGAAATTCTGAAATATGTTTTTGTCAATTTTTGCCATATTCTTTCATTGAATGGATGTGATTTTTTCATGTCCCACACACTGCTCAGACAACTTCAGTGAGTCTAAAAAGTAGGTAAATTAAATTCTTATAGTCTTTAACAAGTAAACAAGTCATTTTGATCACTTTTATTTTGTTTTCATAATATTAATAATAATTTTGCACGTGTTGTTGAAATTGCTGTCCACCCTGTCATGATGTGGTATATGCCCTTTTAAGAAACCCTCTGAGGTACTCATTGGCATCCCCGTGCCATTTTACCTTTTTTTCAAAGGAGGTTAAAACATCTGCTGTGCACACAGTAGCTATCTACACTTATGTTTCCTATTTTTCCTCATATTGTGTTTGAAACTGAATGTTGTCAAGCTTACATGTCCACCCTGTCATACTGAAATATTAATTAATATAAAACAATTACAGCAATTAAAAACATATCTTTTAAACTGTATACAAAGAGCTTAAATAGGGAAATACTTTGCCAGCTGCATGTACAACCTGTGTTGAATAAATGCTATCTTTAGCCCAAAATGTCCCCCCTGTCATTGTCCACCCTGTAACAAATCCTTCCTTGACAGGCTGGTCACATGCATTGTTATTGACACTTTAATTATTTATTTAATATTTTAATGTTAAGTAGTTAATGTTTTTATGTTACAACACTTATACACACATACTACACCAGAAGATGCAATACACGAGTGGACAATACAAACCGTTTAGCAACATCTGCCTCAGTCTATATAAAGGATATCCTTTTAAAATCCATATAATAGAGCTCATTGACTGTTTGAAATAAAAATACAGCCCTAAGTATTTGTACATTTATGTGAACATGTAATCTGTTTATTTACCTTATTCTGAAAAAAAAAAAAAAACTGTATTATTAAGGTGTTTAAGTTGAGTTGCTTCCAACATTCCCTTCACTCCTTCATTACAATGTACAATGTAAATATTTACATTCATTAGCAAATTTAGTTTATTTTAAGGACAAATTGTTCATTTTCCCATTAATTTGCATATTGATAAAACATAATTGATAACAGAAGAGACAGCATGGTGGCTTAGTGGTTTGCAGTAGTTAATGAAAACAGAAGTTGAATCCTTGAAAACATTTATAACACTTTTATATTAACCCTTAAATATTTCTTGTTGTACCTATTGTTTTTCAAATGTTCCTCCATACTTCGCTGACTAAATAAAGCCTTTGTCCACCCTGTCATGCCAATGTCCACCCTGTCATCTTGTTTTCTATTTATTTATAACCTCAGCAAAACATCTTGTGTGATTTCTTAATTAACCTATATGGGCCAGTTAATATTGTTTGAAAGTTTGACAAAATAATTTAGATTTTTGGTTTTATTTTAAAAAGAACGTGCAGTGATTGCATATTCATTGGAAAATAAATGATTTGTCCATTATTTCATTAATATAAACAGACCTTTTCCATAATCTAAAAAGTTGGGTTGGTAAAGGGACACAACATCTTTCTGAAAATATACATTTTATAATCACACTGCAATGAAAATATGCTCATACTACTTTAAATTTGTCCATGACAGGGATGTCCCAATTTGAGGTTTGTTTACTGTTTTTCTGCTCACAGATTATTTGTAAAACGTGCAGGAGCTTAACCAACATTCATTTATTACAGCCTAAGGTCTAATTAATAAAACAACTATGTGGTTAAACAAAAAATCTCAAACTTTTTTTTGGAAAATTTGTAGCATTTTTAGTGATAATGAGCCAGTTCGCAAAAAAATGATTAACTTACGTAAGACATTATTGTTTAGGTCAAGAATATATTTGGAGCATATTCGGAAATTCTAAATTCTTCACCTTAACAGTATTGTCTTAACGAAATATCTCAATTATACTTCAGCCTAGATTTTTCTTAATACTGTATGTAGGCCTACTTTAAATGACAGCAAAATCCACAGTTTACATTTTTGACACACTGAAAAAAATTTAGTGGAATTACTACATTTTTGAAAGTTCAGCTGTTAAAAACAATTCATATGTGCTGAATTTAAACAAATTATATTTAGGAATGTTCAACTTTATTTGTTTATTTAAATTCAGAACATATTAAATTAAAACCTTCAAAAAATGTAGTAAATCCAATGAATCGTTTATTTCAGTGCAGTTATTTTAACCTTGTTTGGCAATGGCCAAAGTAGTACACATTACAAATCTTTTCTGTATATGCAGTATAAAACAAAACAGCATCTGCATTTAAAATATATTATTGATAATCATCCTTTTACATTTAAAGAGTTTAAATGCAATAACCTCAGTGCCGTCTGAAATTTTCATCTAAAATGAGCATTTTTCTCAGACTGTTTTGTGTAGTTTCAGTAATTTTACTCTTTGTGCAAAGAATAGGTTATTTTCATTGCATTTAAAGTGAAATAACTGAACATAAACATAGAAGGCTGAAAAAAAAATGCTAATTTTAGAGGGAAATGTCAGATGGCACTTAGAGGTTTTTGCCTCTAAAGTCTTCATTTTTACACATTAACATTCAAGGTTGTATATATTTGTCATTCCACATTCATTTATTCATTTTCCTTAAGCTTAGTCCTTGATTTATTAGGGGTCGCCACAGTGGAATGAACTGCCAACTATTCTGGCATGTGTTTTACACAGAGGATGCTCTTCCAGCCATGCACAACCCAGCATCGTGCTGGGAAACACTATTCCATTTAACCCTTATGTACTGTTGGGGATGTTTTCATCCACTCTGTTGTGATTTTGAATCTTAATTTGGCAATAACTTTTCTGTGTTTCAGTTAGCAGAATGATTTTTGGTGACAAATCTTATTTTGACACATATTTTGAGAAAATGCTTTGAATAATAATAATAATAAAAAAACCCTCAAAGATACACTCTCTGCGAATTTACTACCTATTTGTTATGTTAGGGATGAAAACATCCACCGAATTAAACTGCTGTAAAAATGCATCAGATAAATATATTTTTTTCAAAATTTTTTGCATAAATCTGTTAATCAACCTCAGTCCTGATCACAACTACTAAATTGTTTAGAAACGTAGATGATACAACTCTTTAATTGCCAAATTCATGAATTATGTCACTGATTTGGTGAAATAAAACACACACAAAGTGACGTATTTTCAACATAAAAAGTAACTGTGTACTGTATTTTTTAAACTTTTTAACAGGTTTATATATAAATTTTGATTGTGTACAATGTTAAATGTTGTCATGTATTTAATGAGCAATAAATGGTATTTTAAGTTACTGCATTAATTTTGAGCATTAGTGTTTTTAATATATTTATTTTATTCTGATGCTCAACTGAACACCACAGACATTTGAGGCCAAGATCCACCATCTTGAAACCAGACCCAGCCGAAAACCAAAGGATGGCTTGGAGGACCTGGAATATTATGTTCAGTGTGAAGTGCACTTGTCGGATGTTAGCACTCTGGTCAGCTCTCTGAAGAGAAGTGCAGAAGATGTCAAAACCACAAAGGAGGTCAAATGTAAGTCTGTTAAAATGTGACGTTGCTTTGTTTTTGATTTTCTGTTATGCTTGGTTGTTGGGCAATGTACATTTTATGACTGCAAGATAACTATGCACAGTTGAATTCAAAATTATCAGCCCTCCTTTATTTTTCAAGTATTTCCTAAATGATGGTTAACAGAGCAAGGTTTTTTAGGCATTTGAATTGTCATTTTAATTATGTTAGGAAAAAGCTTCCATATATACATAACATTCATTCATTTTCTTTTCGGCTTAGTCCCTTTATTAATCAGGGATGTCCACAGTGGAATGAACCACCATAGACATAAGTTAAATACAAATTAACAGTCAACATGTATTAAGTGTTTCTTTTTGTAGAGTAAACTAGGTAAATGTGATATATTACAACTGAATAATAATTTCAATTATATTAGCATTATAGCAGTATTTTGTTGTTGTTGTTAATAATAATAATGACATTAATGTTAGTATTGGTGCTACTATTTTTTTTGTCGTTGTTGTTGGGGTTAGAAATTCTGCAACATCTATTTTTTCAAGTGAGGAGGTCTGAGATTAACTCAACTTAAAGTAACAGAAGCTTTTGGCAGAAGCTTTTTTTGGGTGAAATTGCAAAGTTTTGCAACCAAAACATTTTTTTTTGGTCACACTTTATTTTGATGGTCCGTTTGTTACATTGCATCTACATGCCAACTTATTCTCATTAGATTATAAATAGACTGTCAGGTTGGGATTGGGGTTAGGGTTAGTGTAAGTGGACATGTACTTGCAAAGTTTCTAATAGTCAGTTAAATGTCTGTTGAAGGAGGAGTATCAGCAGATATTAAGACAGTCTATTACTCAAATGGACCATCAAAATAAACTGTTACCAATTTATTTTTTACTTAATGAAGAGAATTTTGATTTAGGTTAAAACGACGTGTTAAATGTAGTTGTACAGACATTTGTACTGATTTATACCAAACCAAAAAAAGATTTTTCACAGTGTAGTAGAGCCTTTAAATTGCACTTTAAGCTGAATACTATAGTGTCTTGAAAAATATCTAGTAAAATATTATGTACCGTCACATCATGGCAAAGATAAAATAAATTAGTTATTAAAAATGAGTTATTAAAACTATTTTGTTTAGAAATGTGTTGAAAAAATTGTCTTTCCGTTAATCAGTAATTGGGGAAAAATACAGGGGGCTAATAATTCAGAACGGCTAAAACACCTTAACTCTTTCTGATTTTGGATGTACAGGGTTTCTGCAATTTTCTTCAGGTCAAATTTAAGACTTTTTAAGACCCTTTTAAGACCATTATGAATTAAATTTTAGACTTGAACCGGGCTAAACACTAAGGATGTTTTCCCCAATGGGTTACTTCTGTAAATAGTTTGTGTATTAATGGAAGATCATGCCAAGGGATGTATTGCTTTAGTTGTTTTTTCCTGCTTAGGCAATTTATTTAGTAGAATTTGCTGTAACAATGTCTGACAGCTCTTGTGTATCTCTTTGCAATAAAAACGGATATAAAAAAAAAGGTTTTATGAGATGGACTATTGGTGATTGTGTGGGTAGCTTTACTTGGACATAGGGAAACTAAGACCTGTTTAAAATGATTTGAGACCTTCAACACAATATTTAATTGATTATAAGACTTTTTAAGGCCTAAAATTTTGTTTTTGAAATTTAAGGCATTTTAAGACTTTTTAAGACCTCGCAGTCATTCTGATGTAATGTAATAACGTGCACCTTTTGTTAAGCTGCTTTGAAACAATATTTATTGTGAAAACCTTTTTTGTAATTTCTTCCTCCCAGTTCATTGGTTTCCAAGAAAAATTGCTGAGCTTGATAAATGCCATCACCTTGTCACCAAATATGATCCTGATCTGGATCAGGATCACCCAGTAAGTGCTGGAGTATTCATTTCTAATAAATTAAAAATAAAATATATAAAATAAAATGTAAAAAGTAATGTTCAAAACATAATCTAAACATACTTTAAACTTGTTTTGCATAACAAACACTCTTATCTTTGATTTCTTTTGCAGGGATTTACCGACCCTGTTTACAGAAAACGACGAAAGATGATCGGAGACATTGCCTTCAAATACAGACAGTGTGTTGCAAGAGCCCTGCAGGCACAGGACGTCAACATGACGTCATATTGATGTTGTACCCCAACGTTGTGGGGATGTTGGATTTTGTTTGGAAATGAAAATCAGGTTGACATTAAATCCCAGCGTCAGGCTGACGTCCATATCCAATGCCCAACCTAAATCAACCTAAATTCAACCAAATATCAACGTCTAATCATGTTACATTTTAATGTTGTGTGGACGTTACTACTGTGACACCGATCACACATTGGATTTTGGTCACTTTCCAACACAACCTAAAATCAATCAAATACCAACGTAATTTGATGTCGTTATTGGCCGTCAAAATAACATTGTCCTTAGATGCTGGATAGACATTAAATTTTGGTCACCTGATGTCATGACCTAAATCTAACCTAATATTGATGTCTTATGATGTTGTGGGCCTGCTGGGAAAATTTAACATGCTGCATTTGTTTCAGCACATGAGGACACATATATTTTATTGACCCTTGTTTGTTTTTTGTTTTGTTTTAGTGGAGAACCAATTCCTAGAGTGGATTATACAGAGGAAGAAATCGGAACATGGTGTGTTGTGTTGAAATAAGTAGCAAAATAGATGAACACAGGCAGAGATTCTCATATCATGTCTTTATTGCAACCAAATGTGTGCAGGCGGGAGGTCTACTCCACCCTCCGAGATCTGTACACGACCCATGCCTGCAGTGAACATTTAGAGGCTTTCCGGTTACTGGAGAAACACTGCGGCTACAGCCCAGATAACATCCCTCAGCTGGAGGATGTGTCCTGCTTCTTAAAAGGTACCAATCGGATTATAGCACAGCCAGAAAACAGCACAAATCCATAACTATATATTAGAACAAATTGTGTTTTGATACCATAAATAGGTCTTTCCAGTAAGACTGAAAAGATACCAGAAACAGTAGCGATATCAGAAAACATTTTTTTTTAAATTCTTTAAGACCTTGCTCTCAATACTGCATCCTTGTTAGTTTGTGCACACCTTAGGCTTAATTAAATACTGCTTAGAAAGAGGGGAGCTTACGTTGGTGACATGACTTGGATGGTAGTGAGGTTTAGGTGTGTGTGTGCAGAGTGTGAATTACATGGGTTTTGGGGGGATTGACCTCCCTAATTAATTCTTGCTCTCCCTCTGAAGGACATTAAAACAACATGTATGAGGGTCAGCCCTCTAAATAGTGAGAAATAGATTGTTCTGATCTGTATCTTAAATAATAAAATTAATTAAAATAATGGATTATATAAATATGCATTTGTCCACCCCTATAATGGTGCATACTATTGTAAATGCATATTGGCATCACGCCAATCAGTCTATGTGAGAAAAAATTCATTCAACAGTCTGAAACTGCCAGATCTAGAGCACAGATAGACACAGTAAGTGATCACAAGACACTTTACTTGCAAGATTGGAGCTTGTTTCGACATATAGCCTACAAGTAAAGTCAAATTAGCTGCATAGTTTGTATAGTTTGACCTTCACTAGCTTCTGAAACAGCTACTCAGAGGTTACTGTAAGTCAGAATACATTAAATATCCCACAAAAGTGAAACTTAAATATGTTTTTTTTTAAATTTTGATTTAATTCAAATAAATACATAGATTTGATTTGCTGAAACATGTATTATACAAACTATATCCATACTGAGTGTATGCCTGCCTATTGGAGACCCCAGTTTGGATAGTTCACAGCTACAGCTCAGGATCCACCCAGCAACTACATACCAGGACTCTGGCAAACACCAAGGACTAAGCAACCCTGTAGCAATTTGGTAGAAAATAACCTATGCACCTTAGCAACCACATAGCTCTTGTCATAATATAACCAGCATGCAAATTCCACAGGGGTTTGGGGTGGTTGACACCCCTAATTAACGTTGAGGCCCTTAAAAGATGTCAAAGTAGATGGGTTGTCTAGAAAAAAAAAATTGCACTGATCTGTATCTGAAATTGTAAAATATTAGTTAATATAAATGTAAATTTGACCTCCCCTATAATGGTTCGTACCATTGACACCTAAATAGTATTATCATAGCAAACACCCAGAATGACATAGAAACACTGTGACAACCAATAAGAATGACCGAATGACAGACCTATCTCTCTCTTTCTCTCTCTGTCTGTTTGTTGTTTTTTCATGTATAAAGAGCGCACAGGATTTCAGCTGAGGCCAGTGGCAGGTTTGCTCTCTGCACGCGACTTTTTGGCCAGCCTGGCTTTTCGTGTGTTCCAGTGCACACAGTACATACGCCATGCTTCCTCCCCCATGCACTCCCCTGAACCGTAAGAGACTTCCTGTCACATATTTCACATTTATCAAGACATTTCCTGTTTATTAAGCATTGATTTACATCAAGGCGTAGGCTCAATGCACTCATTGCAACATGCTATAAAGGTCAAATAAATGTGCTGAACAAAAATAAAAAACAAATACAAAATTTATTGTAATCCTTGTGAAAAGTACTGCATAATTATTTTTTTTAATTATTATTAATGAAAAATTATTAAAAATAATATTTCTATTCCTTCCTTCCGCTCAGCCCCTGATTTATCAGGGGTTACCACAGTGGAATGAACTGCCAACTACTCTGGCATATGTTTTGCACAGCGGATGGTCTAAGCCATAAATAATATACTTAGATAGATCTATATAAAAAAAAAAGTTGGACTGTTTTTCTTTTCTTAAAATGGCTTAACCTGAAGTGCTGTAAAAACTTGTTTTAAGGTACTTTATGATATGTTGCCATATGGCAACAACTTCCAACAGTGGATCTAACTTAGAAATTAATAATTATAGTTAATTTTAAATTAATTATTAATTATGTAATATATTTAATAATTTTGTTGTTTGTTTTGATTTAATTTGTTGTTGCAGTATTATAAGCTTTAACACAGAACTTATAAATGACACCTTATACATACTTTTCAACAGCATTATATTCCAACAGCTTTCATTTATTCTTTTTTGCGGAATATTATTGAAAACTAACATAATATCGTATTATCGTATATACAACATACAGTAAATATAAGTATTTTCTCCAGTAAATATTATAACAAATAAATAACAAGTGTAGTATATCCAGATGCATCAGAATAATGTAGCTACTAGCTAACAATGTTTATATATTATACTATACTGTATACTATACTACGTCTGTCTTATCTGCATCTGAGCTAACTTACCTGAACTGTCTCCATCACTGCTCTTATCAAATGTCCAATCTGCATCATTCTCATGGTCACTAAAACCCATCTCATCCTCACTTTTATCTGCAGGAAGAGCCAGTTCTGTCTGAACATGGTGGTGCTCGCTAAAAAGCTGTTCCCTGTATTCATATCTAGTATTTCCATTATAACTAGATTTTATCCATAATTCAAAAGCCTTTAACATACAACTAATTGACATTATATTACTAGCATTCATGTTGTTATTGTTACAACTTAAAACATCACAGCTGACCCTGCTAGCTAGCTAACCCATTGCAGTATTGCATTTTCCACTATTGCACAGAGTTGCCATTTGGCAACACACACATTTGATTAATTTATAAAAAAACTAATTTGATAAAAACCTTTTTGAGTGATGAATACAGTATGTCATTAGAACTTACTGGAGGTGATGTTTCAGATTTTTTTGTGGATCTGACATAATTTGATCCTTTGTTTTTATTGACAATTACATTTGCATTCAGCAACTACTCACAATATACTCGAGTCTGTCAGAAATCACGCCACAAAAAAACACTGCATGTCATGTGACTTAACCAAAGCACATCATTGGCTACACTAAGGTCCAACCAAAAAATTCAATGTTGGTCTTAAAGAAACAGTGGCAGAGAAATGAACATAAATATCATGTATGGTAACACTGTGCGGTAAGGGTTAAGTGAAAACTGAATGTAACAATAACTGTTTACTGTTGACAATTTTAGAAAACCATCTTTATTTAAACTAAACAACATTTACTTGGTCTCAGGAATGAGAATTAGAGCAATAATCCAAACAAGAACTGAAAGATACCAAAATAAAAAAGGGGGCTTTTATGTACACACAGGACTGAAAGGCTAAATCAATGATAAGCAGGTGGACACAGTAGGTTGCTGATGTGTGGGAACACACAGTTGCTGATGAAATGTAGCACAGATAACATTAAATAAATATATTTAATCAGGTTAGATCTTAGATGTAAGGGTGGTTAATAAATGTAACCTCTTTTTATGTGTTTTACCAGTTAATTTACAACAACTGCCATTTGCGGACTTAAAAATACACACATCTAAAAACATACTAATGGAAGTTTTTGAAAACAATACCGATATTGGCTAAACCACATGGCTGTAATTAAAAGAAATTGATGCATTGTGAAATTGCGATTAATGGCTAGTGTAAGATTTTTGGAATGCATCATATTCTCTCTGGAAAGAATACTGAGCTTAGTTTTTAACAGCAGATGGCGTTCTAGGCTAGTTCTTAACCATTGTTAGCCAAATGCTCACAAAAAAAAGAGTTCATGGCTAAGCCATGTACTGTAAACAGTCAAATGTACATGCTCCTCATCTTTTAAGCCACATAATTAATATAAATAGCTTATGATAATCTCACTAAATTTACTTAGACCTTTGTTCATTTCAATAAAGATTATTTTAGGCTCAAGTGGTATGTGCAAGGAATTGGAGACAAGCATATATCTGTTTGTAAAGCACACAATGGCAACTGTTGCTAAAAACTAAGCTCAGATAGAGAGAATTGTAATGCATTTGGAAAATCTCAGAATCAATGCAGAACCATTTCTCGATTGGCAAAGAATTGATCATCCCAGCTCTAGTAAGCAACAGAATTAAAATGCATTTGCAATATCTGTGATGTTATGCACATGTTTTACATGTTTAATCTTAAGGCTTGATGAATAAATAACCATTACAGTAATATTGTAAAGCAGGGCTTTTTATATGTATGTGTACAAGGTACATAGTGTTTCTTTTACAAAATGGCATTGCCAACTCCAGGACTGGCAGAAATAAAGAGTATTTTTCATTACTAATACCAAGTTCAAATTAATATCATATATATTTATGCATTTTTTAATTTTCACTGGTCCACATGAAATAGGATAATTTTGAATGTTTTAGGCTGTACTTAAACCTTTTCAAAAACTTTAAAAGAAAATGATGTTGGTGTTGTGCTCCAAACCAAAACCGAACATATTGTAATCCTCACATCAGGATTAAAAAAATCTTAATATTTAATTTTAAAATGACTTAGTTTATCTTTGAAACATTTGAATGGATCAACAAGCATTTACGGTATAATAAAATATACTTTAATGTCACTGAAGTTTGTTTGACTTATAATTCATTTACAGTAATTTTACATTTAAATGTAATCTTGAATAAAACACTATGGTGCTTTAGTGGGCTACACTGTTAACAGTTTCTTGTAGAATCTACAGTAACTCACTGGCAGCAGTTCGCTAGTACTGTATCTTACTGTAATACAATTACAGCAAAAAATATTTACATACATTTGCAGCACAATTTACTTGCTGTATATGTATTTACAGTAGTGTATCTTTACTGTAAAATATACTGTAATGCAACTTTAAAATACAGTAAGACACTGTATAACTGTCCTACATGAAAATACAGTTCATATTACAGTTAAACACTGTGTAATTTACAAAAATCGTTAACATTATGTACACTATGTCTGTGAACAGAAACGAATTTGCGTCCTTACTTTAGGTACGATATAATTGTATTACAACAATTATTAAAAATGTTCTTTAAAGTAAAATGCCTGAATAACTGCAAGTGAAAATCTACTCACTTTATTTCACATGAACTATCCTTTTGTTTTATTAAAAACATTATCTGCAAGTGCTGTTGTTTAAAAACAAATAAACATAAAATGGGTGTACATTTAAAAGCAAAGGGCCAATTTAAACCCTACATAACAATACTCACTTCATTACAAATGCACGCGTTTTTATAAAGAGACCAAATTGTTAATAGTGCATGTATACACTGTTAACAATTTTCTGTAGAATCTAAAGTAACTTACTGGCAGCAGTTCACATCTACAATAACTTACTGTAGGCCAGTTACTGCAAATATACTGTATTTATATTCACAGCAGCATTTATCATGCTGTAATCATTTACAGTATTGTATATTTACAATCTAAAATATACAGTAATTTTCATAATGCAACTTTAAAAATACAGTAACTTACTGTATAATTGTCCTGCACTAAAATACAGTTCGTATTACAGTTAAATACTGTGTAATTTACTAAATTTGCTGGTGTATGGTTTAAAAACATCTACAATGAATCAGTTCATAAATATTCTTAAACTAATAATCACTATTATTTTATGTTTCCCTTTTAAGGGATTGCGTCCATGAACTTCTTGGCCATGTACCAATATTGTCTGATCGAACATTTGCACAGTTTTCTCAGGTAAAGACATCAGCATAATGCATATTTTCATTTCTTTTAATTAAGTGCATATTCAATCTTTAATTTGTGTCCTTAAATCTCTGCTCTCTCAGAGTATTGGTCTGGCATCTCTTGGAGCTTCTGATGAAGATATTGAGAAGCTATCGACAGTAAGTAAAAAGCAGTTCAAAGCTTATGAAACTGAGTATTCTATATGTAAACTAACTGCTGTATGTGTTTTTCAGATGTACTGGTTCACTGTGGAGTTTGGACTGTGTAAACAGGGAGGGATGATTAAAGCATATGGAGCAGGACTGCTGTCATCTTATGGAGAGCTGGTGGTAGGTGGCCTCAAGTCATTTGTAAACTTTTGTATAAATGACTGAGTGCCAAAATGATAAAAAAAAAAAATACTTCATATCTTTATTAATTTTAGGAACTTTTAACATGTACTAACGAAAACAAAACATACAACATTATAAAAAATAAAATAATAATAAAAGTATATAAATAAAAAACAAATGCATGTACTGTACATACACACATAAAATAAAGATGCATCAAAACAATTGCATATTAATAGAAGGTGACACAAGATACAAGTTATATGGACAGAATATTCATATAACTTTTTTTCAGAAATCCTACAAAAGGATTTCATATTTTGAAAAACTTTTCAGTTTTTCTCTTTACTATATACATAAATTTTCATAATGCAAAACAGTGAGACAATTATTGTAACCATTGTTTAAAAGGAGGTCTTTCTGTATTTTTCCAATAACTAGCCATTAGTCAAAATGATCATTTTTAATAAAATCAATAATAATAAAATGCTTTAGTCCAAATATCTAGTCAAAATATCTAAAAACTCTTATATCAAGCAGCATTTTGTAGACAAGTACAAAATATTGTTGCAGAAATAATATCAAATTTTAGTGAGCTTTTCCTTGAAACAAGCAAAATAATCTGTCAATACAGCCTGATCTCATGAGGAAACATAACTATTTTACATTTTTGTCAGTTTAGTGGATAACCAATTCGTACAAGAAAATGTACGATTTGAAAAGGAGGTGTATCACAAAACCCCACCCCTAAACCCAACCGTCATTGAAGGATAAGCAAATCTTACTAAACTGTACGAATGAGATGGTACGAATTCATACAAATTAGCCACTAAATCAAAAAGTTACGAATTGCCGTGAGATTGTCAATCTGGTCAATCTTATTTCAAAGCGAAAACCTAATTATTTTGCTTAACCCATTGGCAGATTAATTAGCTTTTTCACTTACTTTAATTTTGATTTATTATTTCTGAAATCACGACAATATTTTTGCTAGTCTAAAAATGTTTCTTGATTTAAATACTCATTGCTTGTTCTGAAAAAAAAAAAAAAAACTATACTGAACACAATTATGCACACATATTGATTACATATATACTTTATGGCATGACCTACTAAATGAATAGAAGAACGAAATAAACATTTAATAAAATCTGAAGACTACTTAAAGTCAGTATTAAATTAAAAAATCAAGTGTAAATTCATCATAATCTAAACCAAAAAATACAAAATAAGGCAGAATCTGTATATAGGCATATTAAAATGATAAAAACATGCTTACTTTTTTACTTGAACATTATAAAAAAATATAAAATAACATAAAAGTATAATTAATATCTAAATAAATATGTCTAACAACTTATTTAACTAAAAAAATGTATCTGTTTGGTTTTCTGAGAATGAAAGGATTTACAGATTAAAGTACCCACAACAGGTACTTGTTGCATTCTCTCATCCCTGTATGAATTAATATCTCTAAAACAATGAAAGCATATACAGACAGTTATTAAATTAAATTGTTGAAACTCTTTGAGAATTCAGCGCTTTGTTGGTTAGGAAGTAACAATTTAATTGGTTCAAAAGTATGTGCAAATAGGGTTAAATTAATTATTTTAGTGTATTTTATAATATAAGCAATTCATGAAATTATGAATTAATGAACATAAATTGAGTATTAGATGACATGGCATCATGTAAGTTCTCAAGTAGTGAGATATTTCAATGAACTGGAACATAATATCAACATAACATCATAATATCTTTTGAAATGTTCAGATCACATGCCGAAGATAATTTAATTAAAGAATTAACAATATGAGCATTTTGGAGGAACACTCCAAAATATCAAAATTCTTTGGTCATTTTTAGAACAAGATGCTATTGGTCTAATCCAATTCAGTGATCTGTGCTAAGCTAAGCTAAACATGCTCTTGCCAGACCTGGAGATTGGCTGAATGGATTCGAAAAATGATAAAACTTTAACATAGAGGAATGGTAAAATGCATATTTTAATCAAAATAAAATAAAATAAATCATTACCTCAAGATGGCATGAAGGATGAATTAGAACTTTCTATTCTAAAAAATACAGCTAATTATAGTGGATGGAAGAACTTATTCATTCAATTTAATGCACCGAACAATGCTACATGTTTCTGTTTTTGCTCTATTGGTGATCAATATAAAATAAAATTAATAATAAGAAGACTAATGTAATCTATTTCGTAAATTGTGTGAATTGATGAACCAAAACAAAAAACTAAGTGACAATATAGTGTGGTAAAAAATCATTAGGCAAGGCAAGTTTATTAATATAGCACATTTCATACACAGTGGCAACTTAAAGTGCTTTACATAAACAAGAATAAAAAAAGACAAGTATAAGAAAATATAAACAAATAAAAAAAATTAAAAAATAAAAACAAATAATAAAAATGATTAAAAACAGATAAAAACAGAATAAAATGTGTTTAAACAGGTTATAAAAGAATGAAAAAGAAAAGAAAGACACAATAGTATGATCTGTTGGACGTAGCACAGTGCTCATTCAGTAAAGGCACAGCTAAACAGATGTGTTTTAAGTCTTGACTTGAATATGCCTAATGTTGGAGCATGTCTGATCATTTCTGGAAGCTGATTTCAGCAGCGAGGGGCATAGTAGCTGAAAGTAGATTCCCCCTGCTTTGACTGAATTACTTGGAATTTCTAATTTATGTGATCCTAAAGATCTGAGTGATCTGTTAGGTTTGTATTCAGTGAGCATATCTGTAATGTATTGAGGTAGGCTAGACTATTAAAACTCAGATCTGACTCCAGAGTCTTGACCCTATTTTTTGTAGTTTGACCTTTATTCACCTTGAGAACCTTATCTCTGTTCCCAAATGCACTGACTTCAGTTTTATTCACTTCATTACTGTTATTATTTCACAATAAAGTCAGTTGATTTTTATCTTTTTATCCCATTTTCTCAGCATTCTCTCTCAGATGAGCCAGAGAGACGAGAATTTGACCCGGATATTGTTGCTGTTCAGCCATACCAAGACCAGACTTACCAACCTGTCTATTTTGTGTCAGAAAGCTTTGTGGATGCCACTGAGAAACTGAGGTAAGCGGCACGAAATATACTATGACACAGATTTATTATTCCATTTTTAAAAATTACTTATAAGGTAAAAGATGATGAAATAAAAAGCAACAGCCTAGAAATAGCTTCTAAGCAGTTTTATATTATGTTTAAAAACACCTGAAAAATAACATAATACAAAAAAGTAAATATATCAATGAATCAACAAATAAACATGCATTCATACATACATTTAATAAAATATATATATATATATATATATATATATATATATATATATATATATATATATATATATATATATATATATATATATAAACCCCTGAATTATTACCCACCTTGTTTATTTTTTCCCGAATTTCTGTTTAACGGAGGAAAGATTTTTTCAACACATTTCTAAACATAATAGTTTTAATAACTCATTTCTAATAACTGATTTATTTAATCTTTGTCATGATGACAGTAAATAATATTTACTAAATATTTTTCAAGACACTTCTATACAGCTTAAAGTGACATTTAAAGGCTTAACTAGGTTAATTAGGTTAACTAGGCAGGTTAGGGTAATTAGGCAAGTTATTGTATAACGATGGTTTGTTCTGTAGACTATGGAAAAAAATATAGCTTTAGGGGCTAATAATATTGACCTGAAAATGGTTCATAAAAAAAAAACTGCTTTTATTCTAGCCGAAATAAAACAAATCATACTTTCTCCAGAAGAAAAATATATTATCAGACATACTGTGAAAAATTCTTTGCTCTGTTAAACATCATTTAGGAAGTATTTAAAAAGAAAAAAAAATCAAAGGTAGGCTAATAATTCTGACTTCAACTGTATATTTAAATAGATCATAAAACAACAAACACATTTTTTAAAATACATTTATAGGTTCTTTTCATTCACATATGATAATAATCACATATATTGGGCATGATCCTTGTGTCATGAAGAGGGTCAAGTTTTAAACACGTTACGCATGTTTATTCCGCCAAAATGCCAATAAAGACTTGGATTATTGCAAAATAAGATGGAGATTTCATTGCAGCGATTACATGACAGGGTACATTTTTTATATTCTCCAGGATTTTGTACAAGTGTGGCGTTGTTTGTATCTGATTTTTATATAACACATTAACATATTTATACACATAGCTAGGCCTTTACATAATCTTTATTGGTGCTGTCAAACGAATTATCGCGTTAAAAAAAAGCTTGTACACATGGATGTATTGAAAAAATATTTATTATATGCCACCTTTTCTTCCGTTTTTCAGACAGTTTCTTGATCTTTTCCCCCTTTATGAGCAAAAACGTTTGAAAGTCTATAAAAACTGTTCGCCATTTCTTATTTTGGATAATTTAAACAATAATAAACAACTTAAAACAGAAATATTTTGATGTTCTGATAGAGATTTCTAGAAGAACCACTTCCTGCCCTCCTTTTGAATTTTGCGCATCATCAATGACGTCATGTGAAAACAACCTATTGCATGCATTTGGATTTTGTTTTTATTGTTTGGAAATACACAATAACATTGCATTGCTTTATTAACGCATAACATGCATAACAGTAAAAATAAATAACACTGGTTTACATATTATTGACAATGTAAAGGAAACGGTATATTTATGATTTATTTCAAATGGTCTTCTGATGTGAAATTTTTCCCTTTTTAAAATAATAATAATAATAACAATAGCAACGACAACAACAACAACAACAACAATAACAACAATAATATCAACAATAATAACAATAATAAAAAATATATTTTATTCTTATTTAAAATAGTTTTAAACTCACAAAGCAAAATGACGCCAAATAAGACAAAACTTTCTGAAGTTTTTACAGTACGTCAACTATCAATTTTTTTCAACTAGCTTTAAAAAAATTTTATAAACCTTTTTTTTCAAGACATATCCCTCAAAAACAGAGCATGAATTGACTAATTACATAGATTTTTATTTATGAAATGTTTTTTTAATGATCATTTGCAGAACATATGTGACCCGCATCAAGCGACCATTTTCAGTGCGGTTCGACCCATACACGGACAGCATAGAAGTGCTGGACAACCCACTGAAGATCCAGAAAGGCCTGGAGACCATAAAAGACGAACTGAAGATTCTCACAGATGCCCTGAATGTGTTGGCTTAATTCTGCTGAGGAACCAATCAGCTGTCGCGTTCCTCAATGCTTCACGTGTGACAGTCTCATTGTTATACTGTTCTTCTATGTCTACTGTACATCTGCTGCTATAGACATTGTTGCTTCTAAAATGCTGAAAACAAACTTTAAAACCACGAGTGTTAAATTACGTATCCAAAAAAGAAAGTTCATCACTTACACTCACATTATAGTAGAATATATTAATAGAGATAGAGAGAGAAAGAGTTTTATTTCTGATTGTTTTTTTATTTTCAACAGAAGAAAGTCATTAATGATCAAATTTAAAAATTATAACATTTTGTGATATAATTTTCATTTTGAGGTATATGACATTTAATTAATATATTTACAGTTTTTATTTAAATTTCAGACAGATGTACACTTGTTATTTAAGCTATTGAAGCCAAAAATATTACCAGGGGCCATATTCACAAAACATATTAAGCCTAAAAGCAGTTCCCAAGTTTCTGATTTAGATTAAAAAATATATTTATAAATATGGGCACGTGATTCCTAAATTTAGAACTCCTACACGAATAATCCTCAAATCCTCAAACGAATACACGAATCCTCAAAAATAAAGGTACAAAATCTGTCAATGAGGTGGTACCTTTTCAAAAGATACATCTTTGAACCATAAAGATGGACATTAGTAGTTTTAGGGTACACTTTTATAGCTTTAAGGTACTATGAGGTGCAAATTTTTACTTTTCAGGTATTAATGTGTACCTTTAAGGACCAGTTAGGAACAAAAATGTACGCAATGACAGATTTTGTGTCTTTTTTTCTCAGAGATAGCGTAACTGAGGTGGTACCATTTCTAAATGTACACTTTTTACCTGACAGATGGACATTAGCACCTTTAGGCTACATTTTTTGTACTTTGAATTTTTTGTTTGAGGTACACATTTTTACTTTTTAGATATTGATATGTACCTTTAAGGACCTGTTAGGAACAAAAATGTACCCAATGACAGGGTAAAGTCTAGATTGGATACGCGGCCAGCCGGAAGTGCGATATGCACATCAATATATCAGCATTTTTTATGACACTGTATAACAATAATAAATATTTTACAGTACTGTGACGGTTGGGTTTAGGGTTGGGGTGGGGGTAGATGTTAATAAAATACAATAAATGGGAAATTTGATAAATAATATAAATAATTCTCATTAACTCGTTAATTCTCGATAATGCAGCCATATCCGATCTAGCAACAACCGTGCAAATTTTAACTTTTTAGATATAGATATGTACCTTTAAGGACCTGTTAGGAACAAAAATGTACCCAGTGACATGTTTTGTATCTTTCTTTCTCAGAGATACCATTTAAAAAAATGTAAACATTTGTACCCCACAGATGGCACCTTTAGGTTATATTTTTGTATCTTTAAGGTATTATGAGGTACAAATTTGTACTTTTAGATATTGATATGTACCTTTAAGGACCTGTTAGGGACAAAAATGTACCCTGTGGCAGATTTTGTACCTTTATTTCTAAGAGTGCATCAGTTGGTACCATTTCAAAATGTGCACTTTTGCACCATACAAATAGACAGTACCTTTGGAATACACTTTAAGGTTCACTTTACTTTTCATGAATTAATTTATACCTTTAAGGACCTGTTAGGAGCAAAAATGTAGCCTACCCAGTGACAGATTTTGTACCTTTTTTTCTGAGAGTGTGTCTCTGAAGTGGTACCATTTCAAAATGTACACTTTACAGATGTGCATCTTTACTTACTTTTTAGGTATGAATGTAGCACAAATTTGGACCTGTTATTCTCAAAAGTGTACATTTTAAAAGAGTGACAGATTTTGTATCTTTATTTCTGAGAGTAAATTTTTGCTAAAAAGTATTACACAAAGTATAAGCTGCTAAACCTGTAAAACATTATACAAGTAAAAAAGATGACTCCTAACAACTAAGAACAAACCTCAAACTATTTTAAAATGGCTGTTGATGGCAATTTACATGAGAAAGAAAACAGTTTAAAAACATTTGACCATAATGAGCTTTTAACAATGTTATTGCTCATGCACATGGTCCGAAATATGCTTTGAAATTCTATATATATATATATATATATATATATATATATATATATATATATATATATATATATATATATATATATATATTTCAAAATTCTTTAAAAGCTCAATTATTTTCCAAAAAAATAGACTAATTTGTAACATTGGAAGATAATCTTTATTTCAAGTCTAAATGACCAAAATCAAAGAACACACTTTTTATTCGCTTAGCCTATTTTTACGTTTTATTTTTAAATACTTTTATTTGGAAACTTTTATTTGATTATTGCAACATAATATTGTACTCTACAGAGTTTCCAGAATTAATCTCTAACAGACTCCTCCCCTCCCCATCAGCCAATCACTGTGTGCATAGTTAGTAATTGCTGACATCACCCATAGCAACAAGGTCAACTCTTCCCTTACTCTTATCTTAAGTCTGTCCTTATTTCTAACTAAATGTTTGTCTCCGCAGCTTTGTAAATAGATTAACGAAAACATCTTAGCTAAAATCTTTCACTGATATTTAGGAGAACACTTAGTTGTTAAGATAAAATGTTTTGTGAATATGAGCCCAGACACTAAAATAAATAAATTAAATATGCACAGTATATAACCAAATTTGTATAATTTTTAATCAAAACAAACTGAATGTATTATTATTATTATTATTACCAAATATATATTCCCATTGAGCTAAAGTATTCTCCTACAGATGCTAGAAATATTTTATTTTATTTCAGTGAATCATTCATTAATAATGGCAGCAGACTAATTGATGTTTGTTTATATTCATCCTTGTCCTGAAAACAGGAAATATAGTATATGAACGCAATAGTCTATCTCTGCAATGGTGTAATATTTGGAAATATTGTTTATATTATTTAAGCTTAAATAAAGCTCAAATGCAAAAACAGTGTAATGCAAATTCCATATTGTGTGTTATTATGAATAAAAATATATTTAGTGATTCATTATAAATTAAATGCTGAGACCCAATGTTGGTTCAAATATGCACTGTCAAAAATATATTGTAAAACTTACAGTAACTTACTGGCAATTTTGGTAGCCAGTAAAACTGTAAATTTACAAGCGAACTGTAAATTCATTCATTCATTTTCCTTCGGCTTAGTCCCTTTATTAATCCGGGGTCGCCACAGCGGAATAAACCGCCAACTTATCCAGCACATGTTTTACACAGCAGATGCCCCTCCAGGTGCAACCCAGTTTTGAGAAACATCCATATACACTCATTCACACACATACATTACGAACAATTTAGTTTATTCAATTCATCTATAGCGCATGTCTTTGGACTGTGGGGGAAACCGGAGCACCTGGAGGAAACCATTGCCAACACAAGGAGAATATGTAAACTCCTAACAGAAAAGCCAACTGGCCTAGTCGGGACTTGATTTCAGCAACCTTCTTTCTGTGTGGTGATAGTGATAACCACTGAGCCACCATGTCGCCTGCATGCACTGTAAATTAATAATTACAGTTTACTGTGAAATTTACCGTAACTTACTGGCAAGTATTGTTGGTTGTAAGGGTGTAAATTAATGATTAAAATGTACTAACTTGGCATTTTGGATATCAGTTAGACTGTAAATTTACAAACGTATTGAAAAGTAATGATTACAATTCTATTGTAAATATACAGTACAATTGTAGTTATTTATTTAAAGTGTCCTTGTAAATCCACAATCTTACTGGCAACAACTGAAGTTATCAGTAAGTTACTGTAAATTTTGCAGTATTTTATTTTTTACAGTGCAGACAAGCTGAAAAGTCTGTTAAAAATAAAAATTATATATATATATATATATATATATATATATATATATATATATATATATATATATATATATATATATATATATATACAGTTGTAATCTGAATTATTAACCACCCTGAATTAACACATTTCAAAACATAAAAGTTTTTATAACTCATTTCTAATAACTGATTTATTTTATCTTTGTCATGATGGCAGTATATAATATTTTACTAGATATTTTTCAAGAATTTTCAAGATTTTTTAAAGGCTTAACTAGGTTAATTAGTTTAACCAGGCAGGATAGGGTAACTAGGCAAGTTATTGTATAACGATTGTTCCCCTTCGGATGGGGAACTCCAATGCTATGTGGAAACTTCCACTATGGGGATTTCGTCAGAATCCAATCATCTGAAAGAGTATAAAAACGGGCCAATGAAATGCCAATGAGTTGGCAGCGTCAGCGTGCACAGCTGGCGTCAATGACAATCAGTCATGCTATAAAGACGCAGCCAGTGCCATGCTCGACATCCTTTCGCTTTCAGAGCCTTTCACGAAGCTTCTGAGAGAGTCTTTGAGGGTATCTCCAACCTGTGTCTACAGAGAGAGATCGAGAAGCAGCTTCTCCCGGTCCAGAGCGCGTATACGCAGTGGCAGATGGTCGAGCTGGGTATTTCTCCCTTGCCTGGCGTCCTTTGGGTCCGGTCCTCCAAGAGCGGTTTGTATATAGGAAAAAAGCTTTCCTAAAAGAGCAACACGGTCGTGCAGCGCGTCTTTTTCAAGACGTCACTCCGACCGTGCGTTTCTGGATGCGGTGGTTTCCTATCCCCGGATGATGGGCACGAGCACAGCGTTTCATGTCTGGGGGTCCAGCATGTTAATGCGGTGCTCGCGGGCAGTGCATGCCATCACTGATGTCATGTCTGTTGCGCAGTTAAAATCGCGGCTCGCTCTTGCAAAAGAGCCACCCACCCCAGTTGTCCCCCGCACTGCGGTTGGCACTCGGGCAGATCTGAGGGTTTCAGTGAGAGTAAATCCGCCGCCCCCGGGCCGTGGACCTCTCGCTCCTCCACGCGCTCCATCCAAGCTTCAGGTGAAGAGAAGCGCTCCGTCCTGGGATGGTCGCTCTCTCACCTGATGACACCGGGGGTCAGATGTCCATCGCTGCATCGGAGGATGGGCTGTCATTGTCTGATGAGGATGCGAGCCCGCTCGCTCCCTCCCTCCGGGGTGGAGAGCGCGGCGTTAGCATCTAAAAAGCAGACATGATGGCCGTGCTTTCTCGGGCTGCTTCGGCCGTGGGTCTGGTGATGGTTTATCCCCCAGCCCCGCGGCCGGACCGACTAGATGGGTGTATGTGGAGGATATAAGGAGGCAAGACCTTCAAAGCCTCCCGTCCCCTTCTTCCCGGAAGTGCACAGTAAACTCACGCTGTCCTGAGGGCACTTTTTTCTGCCCGATCTGCGTGCGCTTCCATCCTCACCATCCTTGGAGGTTGGGCTGTCAAGGTATGACGAGGATTTGAACCCGCTCGCTCCCTCCGGGACTTTGAGCGCGGCGTCGAATCCAGAAGCAGACTTTGCGGCTGTGCTTCCCCAGGCTGCTTCGGCCGTGGCTCTGGAGATGGTTTATCCCCCAGCTCCGCGGCCGGACCGATTAGAGGGGTGTGATGTGGAGGATGAAGGCGAGACCTTCTAAGCCTCCCCATCCCCTTCTTCCTGGTTGGGCACAGTAGGCTCACGCAGTGTGCTGCGTGCGCCTTCCCCCTCACCATGCACGCTATGGCCACCTACCAGCGCTACCAAGCGCAGGCGCTGGCCCGGCTGCGCGAGGATGGTTCTGACCCAGGACTGAGCATGCGCTCCGCACCGCAACCGACTATGCTCTTACAAAAAAAAAAAAAAAAAAAAAAAGTCGGCTGTGTGTGCCCTGGGAAGGACGATGATCACATCCGTGATCCAGGAATGCCACCTCAGGCTAAACCTGGTGATGTGCGTGACGTTGACAAAGTTCGCTTTCTTAACTCACCCATTTCCCAGGCTGGCCTGTTCGGCGACACTGGCAGTGAATTCGCCCAGAAATTCACGCCGGTGAAAGAGCAGTCGGAGGCGATGGGCGAGGTCTCTATCGGCGGGATTGTATGACCGCTCCCCCCCGCCGAGCCATCCACATCCGCTGCTTTTTCGCCGAGGACGCCCGCCCGCAGCTTTGCTTCGCCGCCCCGCCTGCGCCTCCGGCCACGCGGCTGCGCCGAGCATCGCGCAGGCAACCAGCGTCCCCCGCCCAGGGCGCCGCTAAGTTCGGTAAAACGGACCGCGAAGCGTCCCTGAGGCGGGCCATCTGGGGAGGAGGGAATTTGCTCTTTCCCCGCTGGAGGGCGGGGCACGTTATTTAAAGGCGTAAAAAAAAAAAAAAAAAAAAACGCCATCAAAATCCTCAGTGAAAGAGCACTTTTCCCCTCCTCCGGATGTGACAGCCCGAACACTGCCAGTCTGGGACGCTATGCCTTCCAGCTCGCAGGATCGGTGCATTTCGCCAATGGCTCATGGAGCACGAGAGAACGGTCTCCTTTCTCTCCACTCCCAGCCCCTCTCCTGGAGTTTGAGTGCGAGACGAGAACATCTCCTCTCCTGCTCTCCTGTGGGACCCCAGCGCTCCCCGGATGAGCCCACTCACTCCACGCTGCCCCGCCGCTGGCACGTCAGCGATCGTGCGGGTGGGACCATTTGCGGGGGCTCTGCCTGCCTGGTTAGCGCGGGCCAGCCCATCGCAATGGCTCATCCATACGACCAGACTCGGCTATGCGATTCAGTTCGCTAAACGGCCTCCCAGGTTCACGGGCGACCAGGGTCAGTCCTGCGTCCGCCCCTGTCTTGCGAGAGGAGATTGCTGTCCTCCTGGCGAAGGATGCAATCGAGCCGGCCCTCCAGCCGAGATGGAGCGCGGGTTTTACAGCCCGCACTTCATCGTGCCCCCCCAAAAAAAAAAAAAAAAAAAAGCGGTGGGCTATGGCCAATCCTATATCTGCACATTTTGAACCGCTACCTTCACTGGCTGCGCTCCGAAATGCTTACGCAGATGCGCATCACGCAATGCGTTCGTCCTCAGGATTGGTTTGCAGCAATAGATCTGAAGGACGCGTATTTTCATATCTCCACACTTCCACGCCACCGGCAGTTTCTGCGGTTTGCGTTTGAAGGTCGAGCGTGGCAATACAAGGTCCTCCCCTTCGGGCTCTCTCTGTCTCCGCGAGTTTTCACCAAGCTCGCGGAGGGTGCCCTCGCGCCCCTTCGGCTCGCCGGCATCCGCACGCTCAATTATTTCGATGACTGGTTGATTTTTAGCCCACTCTCGGGAGCAATTGATTATGCACAGAGACAAGGTGCTCCGGCACCTCCGCCCGTTGGGGTTTCAGGTCAACCGAGAAAAGAGCAAGCTCGCCTCCGTGCAGAGCATCTCCTTTCTCTGGTTGGAGCTGGACTCGATCACTATGGAGGCGCGCCTCTCACGAGAGCGCGCCGAGGTAATGCTGAACTGTCTGAGAGAGTTTGACAGGAAAAAAAGTGGTCCCCCTGAAATTATTTCAGAGGCTCCTGGGGCATATGGCATCCGTAGCTGCGGCCACGCCGCTCGGATTGCTCCATATGAGACCACTACAGCATTGGCTTCACGATCGGGTCCCCAGACGCGCATGGCACGCGGGCACACACCGAGTGACTGTCACTGCGCTGTGTCACCGCACCCGCACCCCCTGGAAAGGACCCCTTCTTCCTACGGGCCAGTGTGCCCCTAGGTCAGGCGTCCAGGCAGGCTGTCGTTTCGGCAGATGCCTCCAGTATGGGGTGGGGGGCCGTGTGTAGCGGGCATGCTGCTGCGGACCTGTGGAGGGGAACCCAGCTGCATTGGCATATCAACTGCCTAGAGCTGTTGGCAGTGTTTCTCGCTCTGCGCCGCTTTTTACCGGTGCTGAGGGAGCAACACGTGCTGGTCAGGACGGACAGCACGGCCGCGGTAGCGTGTTCCATCCGGATGGGGGTATACGCTCCCGCTGCATGTCTCAGCTCGCTCGCCGTCTGCTCCTCTGGAGTCATACGCGGCTGAAGTCGCTGCTTGCTATTCACACCCCGGATGGGCTCAACCGTGCGGCCAACAGGCTCTCACGGCAGCTCCTTCCCCGGGAGAATGGCGACTCCACCCCGAGTCATGCGTAAGTATGCACTCCCCCCAGTGAGCCTACTCGCGCAGTTTCTGTGCAAGGTCAGGGAGGACGAGGGGCAGGTCTTGCTAGTTGCGCCCCTGGCCCAACCGGACCTGGATATCAGAACTCTCCCTCCTCGCGACGCCCCCCCTGGCGAGTCCCTTTGGGAGAGGACCTACTCTCTCAGGGACAGGGCACCATCTGGCACCCTTGCTTAGTTCTGTGGAACCTCCACGTGGGGTCCATAAGACGCGACGAGGAAGACTTAGGTAACCTACCGGTGGCGGTGGTTAATACCATCACTCAGGCTAGTGCACCCTCTACGAGGCATGCTTACGCCCTGGAGTGGAGTCTATTCACTGAGTGGTGCGCTTCTCGCCGAGAAGACCCCCGATCTTGCCAGATCAGTGTTGTGCTTTCTTTCCTTCAGGACAGGTGGAGCGAAGGCTGTCGCGCTCCACACTGAGGGTTTACGTGGCCACCATCTCCGCTCATCATGATGCGTGGATGGCGGCACCGTGGGGAGGCATAACCTCATCATCCAGTTCCTCAGAGGTGCGAGGCGGATGTTTTCCCCCGCCCCCCTCTCATACCCTCTTGAGATCTCGCGGTAGTGCTACGAGCCTACGTGGAGATCCCTTCGAACCACTCGACTCAGTATCCTTGAGATTTCTGTCCTTGAAGACAGCTCTGCTGGCCGTGTTGGCATCGGTTAAGAGGGTTAGGTACCTGGAGGCATTTTCGGTCAGTGACTCGTGCCTAGAATTCGGGCCGGCCTACTCTCACGTTGTCCTGAGACCCCGGCCCGGCTATGTGCCCAAGGTTCCTACCACATCGTTTTAACAATCAGGTAGTGAGCCTGCAAGCGCTGCCCACGGAGGAGGCAGACCCAGCCCTTTCATTGTTGTGTCCTGTTCGCGCTTTGCGAATATATGGGGACCACACTCAGAGCCTTAGATCCTCTGACCAGCTCTTTGTCCATTACAGTGGTCGGCAGATGGGAAGTGCCGTATCTAAACAGAGGTTGGCCCACTGGATAGTGGATGCCATCTCCCTCGCCTTTGGGGTGAGCCGTGTCCCCCGGGGGTGAGAGCGCACTCCACTATGGAGCATCGCATCCTCCTGGGCGTTAGCACGCGGCGCCTCTCTGACAGACATTTGTAGAGCTACGGGTTGGGTGACACCCAATACATTTGCAAGGTTACAATCTGCGAGTGGAGCCGGTTTCCTCAAGGGTATTAGGCAACCCTTGGTGATTGAGGAAACGATTCGGTTGAGGTGTCGAAACACGCTTGCTGCGCCACTCTCCCTAACCCGGAGATACGTGCGCTTTTTCAGCTTTGTCAGTTTAGTTCCCCATTTCTTTGGCGAACCCTGCAGAGTTCCTCCGAGGCCCCCAGCACCTGACTCAGCGGAGGAGTCAGGTGTTGGCCCGTTACGTTGTCGGCATGCCCGCTGGTCAGCCCGCGTTCTGGGTATAGGTGCCTGCTATGTGTGATCCCCGCTGGCGATCCCATACGTTCACTCAGCCACGGTATAGTCCCCCCTTCTAGGGCAGGCTCGTGTCTTCCCTCCCCGCTAACCATCCTTATGCTAGGACCCCCCCATCTCTGGGCTGGTCCATAGATTGTCACCAGGTCTCCCCTCTGGGTAGCAGGTGAGCTCCGCAGCGTCCTCCCTATCGGGACTGAACGCTTTCCCAACGTACTGTCGTATCAAAACCTTTTTACTGGGTTATTGCGACTCCCCGAAAAATATAACCGTTTCTGAACAGGTAAGTGAGGGCCAGGGGACACGTTGGAAGACTGTGTCTCGGGGCGTTGTAGGTGCGCTCGCTCTACTGCGTGGCACACCCTTCGCCAGGGGCGCAGTAAGGTTCTTTCGTTGTGGCGTTTTCCATAGATTTCCCCATAGTGGAAGTTTCCACATAGCATTGGAGTTCCCCATCCGAAGGGGAACGCTACGGTTACTAAAGTAACCCTTCGTTCCCCGAGGGGGGGAACGGAAATGCTATGTTCCTTCGCCACAACGATTGTCCCTTAGCTGTTGAGCGTGAAAGTCTCTTCAGCTAGAAAAGGATGTCGAGCATGGCACTGGCTGCGTCTTTATAGCATGACTGATTGTCATTGACGCCAGCTGTGCACGCTGACGCTGCCAACTCATTGGCATTTCATTGGCCCGTTTTTATACTCTTTCAGATGATTGGATTCTGACGAAATCCCCATAGTGGAAGTTTCCACATAGCATTTCCGTTCCCCCCCTCGGGGAATGAAGGGTTACTTTAGTAACCGTAGCGTTTGTTCTGTAGTCTATGGAAAAAATATATAGCTTAAAGGGGCTAATCATTTTGAACTTAAAATGGTTTTTAAAAAATTAAAAACTGCTTTTATTCTAGCCGAAATAAAACAAATAAGACTTTCTCCAGACGAAAATAATATTATCAGACATACTGTGAAAATTTCCTTGCTCTGTTAAACATCATTTGGGAAATATATAAATAAGAGAAAAAAAATTCAAAGGGGGTTGAATATATATATTTGAAGTTTATCAAGAATGTTTTTCAGGACTTCTTTTAAGACAAGAATGGGTGTTTTTTTAAGTTTTGATTGAATTTGAAAGGTTTTGATCCACTTCAAACTACTGTCGATTGTAAATATTTTCCAAATTATTATTTTAATTAGCTATTTTATTAATACAAAATACAACAATAAATACAAATATATACTGTATATATATATATATATATATATATATATATATATATATATATATATATATATATATATATATATATACATATATATATATATATATATATATATATATATATATATACATATATACACATCTAATAACTATGATACAAAAATATTATTTATTATTATTTTATAAATTAATTATCCTGCATTTGAAAAAAATAATGAAATAACAAATATAATTTTTAAAATAAGTAAATAGATGTATACAGTAATGTAATATATAGAAAAATGTAATGTAAGTTATATACAGTAGTCAACATTTAAAGTGGATCAAGAATGTTTATCAGAATTCTAAGACAAGAATTTTTTTTTTTTGATTGACTCTGATGAAAGGTTGTGATCCACTTCAAACCTTCACTACTATAGATTGTATATTTTTCCAAATTGCTTTAACTATTTTATCAACAGATTTTATCAACAAACAAACTGTAGTACAAACTGTAAAATTAATTAATACATTCATAATGTAATAAGTAGAAACTATTTATTATTAAACTATATATATTCATTCATTCATTTTCTTTTTGCCTCAGTCTTTTGCCTTTATTAATCAGGGGTCGCCACACATCCAGCCTATGTTTTACGCAGCGGATGCCCTTCCAGTCACATTTATATATATTATATATATGAAATTATTTTAATATGAATTTGTAAATATATATATATATATATATATATATATATATATATATATATATATATATATATATATATATATATGAAAAACATTGGGTTGGGTTTTTCCCAACATTAAGTTAATAAAACATTTGTTTTTCCTACTATGGATGTCAATGGTTACAAGTTTCCAACATTCTTTAAAACGTCTTCTTTTGTGTTCAAGATTGCCTGTTAGTCTCATTTTTGCCCACGCATAATAAATAAAAAATATTTTATTGAATATTTTAAACCCTGTAATGAATTTGATCAAATCTGTACTAGCCTTTCAAAATACTAAATTTTAATAAAATTAATAGCCTACACTTTCAAAACCATGAACACATATTATATTATATTATAACATATTATATTATATTATATTATATTATATTATATTATATTATATTATATTATATTATATTATAGACCCAACATTGAGCTAATACAATACACTTTTTACTTTCTGATAAATCCTTTTCAGAGGAAAATGATTTCAGAACTAGCTGGTTTTAGATGGAAATCTTGAAGGCATTCTTGACACATCTATCTGACCATTCTTTACCATACCTTTGAAATAAAACAACCACCAGCAGATGGTAGTCTAAGCATGCAGGTAAGGCATCTGACGCAAGCACATTCTGGGTGTCCTTAAACTGAAATCTGTTATAATTCTCACAGCCTAATGACTGGGGCTTTTGTAAGGGTCGTGTCATGAGGTTAGAGGTTACAATCAGGATAAAGAAACAGATCTCGGATTCAGTAAGTAGGAAAGATCTGCCATTTAAATACGCAACCAACCACTAAACACATTTTACCAGGACAGATAAAATCCCACAGTGGAATACGTCATGTAGAAAATCAGTAGGTGTAAGATATTACTCTAATCAAGCCTGATATAATATTGGCGGGGCTTACCTAGTTTTAACAATTAAACAGAGGTCACTGAGTTTAAAACGTAGAGTTACTGAATAATAGATGTTGCTTACTGTATATTGGTATAACACAAAATCTCCTGAGATCCTCTTCTTTTTTTTTTTTTTTGAATGGCTTCTTCGAATGGTTTGTGCTAGACTAGTTGGCTTTGTATTATGGGAAATTATATCCATTTTTGTGCATGGCAATGTGACTAAGATGAAAATGCTGCTTATTGAATGGAGTGAATGATTTATTGCAAAGCCCTACAGATCTTTTGGGTTTCCTGCTTCCCTCATCTGATGGATAATAGGAGACAGAGGAAGAGAGGTTTAATGTCTTTATAATGGTGCTTCCAGTAACAGAGTGCATTGATAATTCATGCCAGCAGCAGACCAATTTTATTATTATTTTTTCAATCTTGTGGCGCTATTGTTTATTTAAACAGCAGGGGCGCCATTTTCAAGACACATAAAACAGGAGCCACGCTTTTCCATATTCCAGACATTGTGCCATTGTTCATAATTTCGCATATTCTTAAGTACACAGTTTTCAGTGCATGTTTGCACACATATCATAACTTAAAATAAACATTATTCAACATTTCCGAATCTAAATTTATGTTAAACAAATATGCCTTAGCTTTACAAATTGATGAATTAATAGCCTTCATATCCAAGATCATAAACACTTTTGACACTTTGATATATATACAGTTGAAATCAGAATTATTAAACCCTCTTTGAATTTTTTTTTCTTTTTAAAATATTTCCAATATGATATTTAACAGAGCTAGGAAATTTTTATAGTATGTCTGATAATATTATTTTCTTCTGGTGAAAGTCTTATTTGTTTTATTTTGGCTAGAATAAAAGCAGTTTTTTATTTAAAAAAAAAAAACTTTTTAAGGTCAAAATTATTATCCCCTTTAAGCTATGTATTTTTCAATAGTCTACAGAACAATCCATCTTTGTACAATAACTTGCCTAATTACCCTAACCTGCCTAGTTAGCCAAACTAACTAGTTAAGTCTTTTAATGTCACTTTAAGCTGAGAAGTGTCTTGAAAATATCTAATTAAATATTATTTACTGTCATCATGGCAAAGATAAAATAAATCAGTTACTACAAATTAGTTTTTTAAAGCTATTATGAATGTTGAAAAAATCTCTCCGGTAAACAGAAATTGGGGAAAATACAAACAGGGGGGCTTATAATTCAGGGGGTTTAATTCTGACTTTACTGTACTGTACTGTACTGTATATGCATTTAATAATTATAAATACATATATTACTTCCACATGCTGATTTAAAACAACTTTAAAGGACAATCAGTGATAGACACTTTGGCCCTGCATTTCATATCAGACGTAGACTTGTGTCCATGAAAAATAACATCTGCATCAAATAATGGCCCCTTATTGCCTTGCCAGGTGATGGATGACATTTCCAGGTAATTCGATCAAACCAATTTAAGTTCAATTCAAGTCCAGCTAATTCTTCATTATCCTCTCAGTGCTCTGAATGGGTCAGCCTGTAAAGTGAATTACCATCATTACCGCCACTATTCGCGTGAGGATCGATAGGCAGGTGGTTTATCAGAGGAAATGACGGCATAAAGCGTTTCATCCTTTCCCCTTATCATCCGGACACTGCACATTGTAAAACATTTTACACACCGACTGTCCTGTCAGAACTTTGATAGCTTGATAGAAAGATATTGATGACGTTGGCGTTTCAAAAACTTTCGTTATTTTTCTTCATTCTTTCATTGTGTAGTTACTTTGTTTGTAGATGTAGATTTATTTCTATTCTACTTAACATGTTAAGAAAACAACAACAACAAATAAAGTCAGACATTTTAAACAAGGAGTTGAGCTGACATTCTCTAAAGTTCAATGAACTTTTTTTAATGTGTATTCAGTGGAAACAGTGTAGAACTCGGCTAGACTGATGGTTTACAGGCATGCGCACAAGAAGTGCGCATGCCTGTAGGGTGTAAGGAGGGTGTTTAGGGGCGGGTTGGGTATATAATACTTCTCTCAGAGAACTTTTGCCTGTCGCCTGATTTTGGGACAGCTCCACACTACATCCTAACACCATCTAGGGGACTTAATCCGACCTTCACAACCAAATACAACAGCACAGCATTTTTTACGTTGTCATGGAAGACCAACTAAAGCATCATTCTGTTTGCCATACCTGCTTGAGAACAGACAGTTTCGTAAATAAGGTAAAGAAAATCTTTTAAGAACCTTGGACATAAATGGGAATTGCTTTCGTACTGTTGTTTTGAATAGAAAACAAACAAATAAAGAGAGAAACGCTTTATAGAAACTGTTGAATCGCATTTTAAAATGCGAAACTGGCACGGTGGATAAACTAAGGAGATTTAATACAGTGTTCCCTTGCTGAAGCTAATGCATTGGAGATGGTTTTGACAATCTTAACAGTTAACAGATCATATTGACAGCGCTAAACTGCTGAATGTGGACAATGGGAATTCAAGTTATTAACTTTATTTCTATATAACTGCTTTTAATCTATCTGTATCATGAAAAGCGACTGCGAATATATATTATAATGACTTGACATTACGTTCTGGATACGCACGCACGGGAAAGAAAGTTGCACGAGGGGGCGACAGCACTTTAAATGACTTGGATTTAAGGAAATTATATGCTGAGTTGAAAGGAATGAGATAGTTTGGTAGATTAAGTAGTCTTGCAACTTGTTGAACGTTGTGTAAGAATGTAAAGGACAAGATAAACCCTTTCGACTTGGATAAGCAATTCATCGTTAAACCTAAAATTAAAAAGTCGATGCATGATGCATAATATGATGGACGAACTAATGACATGCCTAATGCATGACGTTAAAGATAGTTGATCAACAGGTCTCCAGAAAAATTATTGATATTGTTTTGTGTGGAAAAAAAGAATTCATAGTTACAAAAAGTAGTTGAATTTCAATTCAGTGTACTTACTAAATACTAATAATAAATAATAAATAATAGCTTCCAAATGTATGAATAACATCTTAACATTATTAATTATGCATTTAGCTGAGGATTGTTAGGCAGATATTTAGACGTTAAAGTCAGATTTTTATTTTTGTTCAAACCTGAAAGGTGTGATCAGAAAATTGCATGCATGCAAATAATTCCAGAGTATTGCAAATGTGCATTGAGTACACTGGCATATTGTATGTTGTGAACAACAGTGCATTATGTATAGACTGTAAAGGCATGCTTCTCCATACTGTAAATTGACCATGTGATTAAGCAGATAAGTGAGGAGTCGATTACCATGCATTCACACACTAAAAGATTCCATTACTGAAGTCAACGTCTTAAGTATTCTAATAACACATATAGAAGGAAGAATATGTATTATGTTCAGCATTTAAGATAATTAAAGAGACAAGATTTGTCCATTAAAAAAGAAATGCAAACTCTCTAAACTGAACTAACTAAAGCATGTCATCTTTGCAGGTCATAAAGATGTTCTGGTCCATACGGATGCCAATATGCATACTGTTTTTAACCCTGTCTGCCTTCGAAGTTGCTTCAGCTGAAACGTTATGTGGCGGAGAGCTGGTGGACGCTCTACAGTTTGTGTGTGAAGACAGAGGCTTCTATTTCAGTACGTACACTTCTCAGCATTTTTTTTGCTTTTGCTTAGGAGTCCTGCCAATTGCATGTCACGAATGACCTGGGTTACGACCAAAGTCTCGGCAGATTGTGCTGACTGGGCGCATTCTCTCGCGATATCTGTGATTGCATATGAAAGGGATGCTAAATGAGCCACAATGGCCTGGTTGTTTACTTGCACATTCCGTAAGGGAAAGTAATAGTACCCAAGTGGCATTCCATTCACCTCTCCAGAAATGTTCCCAGGCTACACTCAATTGAAAAAAAAAAAAGTTGTTTGTCCTCTTACACGGCTGGATGGAATCGAGACAGCTTCATTACTATTTTAGCGTAACAGATACTAACCAATACGTTCGCACTATTTCAAAGCAGCGCCTGCCAACCGTGCAATTCAAATACATCTGTTGGATGTGCACTGCTCGCATGCACGGAGGGAGTCGAGAGCGCAACTTTTTAAATATTTGTCGTCTTCCTCACGCCAGCACTGACAAACAGACAAGGCCTTTGTGTTCTTTTGGCCACAGAAGCCTAACTACCCCGAAAGATCATTATCCAATTTGGGCCAGCACAGATTTTCCCCCCTCTGTCCACCACTTCTACTCTTGTTCAATGTTTCCCATCCTACAATCAAGAACTCCCTTTCAGATCACTGTGACTATGAGAAGCACAAATCGTTCGAATACTATTTGACTGAAAATCAATTGTTCCTTCCTTTTCCCGGTCCAGCTTCCCCCCCCCCCCCCCCCTCCATTACTGTGTCCTGTATCTTTGCTCTTTCATGCCAAGTCTGTTCTTCTACCCCTCCCCCTTCCTCTCTTTCATGCACTCTTTATCTCTGCTGAGCTGGCAAAGGACAAGGTCAAAGGATATCCACCATTTACTCATCTAAACAGAAGCGAAGACTTTTGCCCTTCAACTCTTTCATTGCCTTGCTCGTAGGCTTTCGTATCTTTCGTTCCTGGGAATGTGGTTCCTGGTGAATTCTTCGAAACAGATTTCGAGCAGCTCAATTAGACGGCATAACAAGATCAGTCCAGGCGAGAAAACAAATAAACAGACTCCATTTTATGCCACAGATTTTGGCTTTATTATACACCGCAGATGCATCACAATGAATTGATAATGAAATCTGCCTCGACAATGGAATCAGGTCACTGTAGCTTGATTTACATTGACTTGTTTGCAGGGTTTGTTGAATATGTTTGCATGCTTGATAGTGGCTGTTTGGACAGCTTGAGCCAAATGTCTTCTTTTTTTGTAATAACACTCAAACTAGTTGGTTTGTTTATCTTAACTGGTTAAAGGTATGTGTTCAGTTAGATTCTTAAACCAGTCTGTGCCAGTTACCAGACTTTTCAGGCTGGATCATTAGTTACTCGAGTAAACAATAGCTTGGTCAGACAGTAAAACTAAGAAACCAGTTCAGACTTGTTTAGTCAGGCTTTTTAAAGTAGAGTTAGCTGGTCAGCCAGCTTGTCTCCTTTCCTGACTTGTTGACAAAAGCGCAGTGTCATCTGACCAAGCAGGGATACCAGCAAACCAATGTATACGAGTGTGAAATAATAGATTAGACCAGTAAAATGAAACATCTGTCTTGTACTCACTGTCATGTACTTCCAAGACTTAACATAACATATGATATTTTGAGGAATTTTGAGGAAAACCTTTTGTCCATAGAGCCAAAATGGGGTCCAAACAACATTGGTCTCTACTAACGTTCACTAAATGGATAAAAACATTTTCAAAAACATGAGGGTGAGGAAATTATGTCAGAATTTTCATTTTTGTGTATATTTTCCGTAAGCTAAAGGTGTTATTCTCTGATGTAGACAGAATAATATTATTGTCCATGAACTCATGATCTCCATCTGTTTCCCCCGCAGGTCGACCAACTAGTAGGTCAAACAGTCGACGTTCTCAAAATCGTGGGATTGTGGAGGAGTGTTGTTTTAGTAGTTGCAACCTTGCTCTGTTAGAACAGTACTGCGCTAAACCTGCCAAGTCAGAGAGGGACGTTTCAGCCACATCGCTACAGGTCATTCCAGTGATGCCCGCATTAAAACAGGTATGTTGTCCGTGGGAAACAACAAAAACATCACACCTCACCGTCATGATTTTCCTTTGCTTTCTGCTGAACTCGTACATAATGTCATGTGGGTTTTACAAAAACAGTTAGCTGGAGGAAGGAACTTGTAAGCAAGTATTGTCCTAAACTGCTGACAAAGTGGAAAATGAGATGATAGAAGTGAGAGGTCACATATAGTTTGAAATTTTCCTTTGGATTATATCAAAAACGGTTACAAAACATCTCTCAAAATGGCCTGATTGTTGAGTTGGTGATTAAGCAATGGAGACTTTGAATTAAAACAATTTAATTACATATGTTGGTAACACTTTATTTTGATGGTCCATTTGAGTATTATTAGACTGTCTGCTTAATATCTGATGATACTGCTCCTTTAACAGACATTTAACCGACTACACTCTCCAGAAATAAAGGTACACGAGCTGTCACTAGGGTGGTAACTTTTTTCAAAGGTACAAATTTGTACCTAAAAGGTCCATATTAATACCCCAAGGGTACATATTAGTACCTTAACATTACAAAAGTGTTCCTCTTAAAATTTTGAGGCACTAATATATACTTTTATGGTACCAATATGTACCCTTTAAGTACAAACATGTACCTTTTGAAAAGGTGCCACCCCAGTTACAGCTTGTGTACCTTTATTTCTGAGAATGTATAAGAAACTTAGCAGGTACATGTCAATTTACACTAATCCTAACCTAACAGTCTACTTATAATCTAACGAGAATTAGTTGGCATGCAGATGCATTGTAACTTAAATTCAACAAACGGACCATCAAAATGAAGTGTGACCCATATGTGAAAGCAAACAAGATCAAAACAAGAAAACCATTTGGAATAAAAGGTGTTCCTCAGGGTTTCGTCTTGGTAGTTTAGAGTTTTGGGGTATTTTCAGCAAAATATCTGATAAATCTGTGACAATTTGGACTCATTTTCTAACTCTACTTTTTTTTCGCAACAGGAGGTCCCAAGAAAACACGTGACCGTCAAATATTCCAAATATGATGTGTGGCAAAGAAAGGCTGCTCAGAGGCTACGGAGGGGCATCCCTGCCATCTTGAGGGCCAAGAAGTTTAGGCGGCAGGCGGAGAGAATCAAGGCCCAGGAGCAACTGCTCCACCACAGGCCTCTCATCACGCTTCCCAGCAAGCTGCCTCCAATCCTTCTTCCCACAGAAAACTACGTTAGCCACAAGTGAAAAGACAGGATCGTTTGCACAGAGTTGATAAAAAAAGACTGAGGGATCAAAAGCTTTTTTGTCTCTGACGTCATTTCTGTGGCAGTCCTCAACAACCCTTCTTCCTACCCCACCAAACCTGCTCACACGCTCTTCCAGTTTCTATTCTTATTGTTTCGTTCACCAACAAAAAGGCACATCGTAAACGAGAGGAATTCAGGTGAAGAAGCAAAGAAAAGAGCCAAGCAGTCGTGGAACGTCTTGCCAGGACATCAAAGAGCGCGAGGAACAGCGAAAGCTAGCATGAAAGAATCCATTCCACTGCATTCTCCCAAGACAAAAGTATTTCTCTTTTAGTCCTTTTACATATTAGTTTGCACCTGTAACTATAAAGGGACATCCACACTGTAAGGAATTGTTGTAAAATTAGATTCCTGTTCCAGCACCTTGTAATCACAAATGAAAAGCAGACGAAGCGTCTGCGAATTGCACATCGCCACGGATTACGTCAAAGTTCTTGTTAAGTAAATAAAAAAGGCACTATTTTTTTATGGACTATGAACGTGTAGCTCAAAAAATGTCATGGTGCTAGCTTTGGGAAAGGACTCAGAGGAGAAGGGTTTGAAAAGCACGTGTTTTTTTTTTCCTTTGAGACTTTATTAAGCTTTCCGTTTTAAGGAAAGTGTGACTTTCGAAAGGGTAATCATGAGCATATTGGCGGCAAGGAAGATCGCTGCATGCAGACGTGTATGTAAGACACGCGACGTATGCTTTGGGTCCCGCGCTGCCATCGCGGAAAAGGAAGGAGCAGTGTGGGGATGCTGGAGGGATCATGTTCAAGCACCTGGACGTGGAGAACTTGTCTCCTTTCAAGCGTGGCTGCACAAAACCCCTGCTTTGCACTGCAGGAAGAGGGACATTGTGACCTTGAAAAAAGTGGGATGTTTGTATTTTCTATGTTATTTTTTTTCGTGAAAATGCTTCAAGGAAAAAAAAAGAAAAAAAAAAGGAGGAAAAAAAAAAGCCCAGTTTCTGGTACCGTGACATTCTTGTTGCAAAATAGGCTTTGTGTTTTTGTAACGTTATTTTACAGTTCTGAAGAAAAAAAAGGCACAAATATCAATTCAAAGGGAAAAAACGCAATAATGTCAACTAACATATATTTTTAACGTTTATCCGTAGTATTCACATGCTTTTGCCTGAAAACAAATACTTGAATATATATATAAATATATATATGAAATAAATATAAAAATATATATTGTAATTAGTTTCCAGGGACGTCATGTACTATTCTTTTAGTCTGAGCTGTATCTTGCGTAATGAGCCGCCAAGCTTCTTTTTGTTTGTTTGTTTGTTTAAGTACAAATATGGGCACTGTATAAAGGCATTATTTATTTTGTTATAAAATTATATATATATATATATATTAAAATCGGTCCAAATACAGTAATATACATAGCACTGATGCTCAACTGACGGATTTTATTTGATGTGCTCTCCCCCGTTTTACATGTAAATGCTTTTTTGTAGATGCTTTGTACCAAAAAATATTTCCTTTTCTCCTTTTGGTTCGCCACTGAGCTATTTTAAAATCAATATTTTAACAGCAGCTGTAGCCTGGATCGCTTAGGCATGTTGTACTACAAAAATAGGCACATACTCAGAAGACTCTCTCTCTCTCCCTCCTGCATGGCTTTTTAATCTGCCAAATGGATTTCTCTTTATATAAAATAAATAAATAAAAACAAACAAAAAAAAAAATACAAAAAATAATAATAAAAAAAATAAAACTTTGCATTTAACTTACCTGCATAAACCTGGTCTCAATGGAAATGTTCACAAACCACTACAGTTTAAGCCACTTTACTGCCATTTTCACTATTGTATCTTCAGTCTGGGGTAGGCAGCAAATGAGAGCCATGTTTTGGGGGTCGAGAAAAGCCTGCAGAAGGATGAAGGTGTTGTCCCTGGTTCAATGTTTTCCTTTGTTGCTGAGCAACTGGACTGCAGCTATAAGGCAGAGTATAAACAAACCCATTATGGCGATGCCACAAAGAATGAACTGTTCATACATCCCCTCAATCTCACCATCTTCTAATAATATGCCCTAAATCCTCTTATTTCCTTTGGTTTGGGGTGGTTTTCTCAAGTCCTCCATGTATCTTCATTTCAGTTGTTGAAGGGCTACCGTACTTAGTTACCCTAATACTCAGGAAATATCAACGGAATTATGTGGAAAAACCCAACGCAAGTCTTTTTTAGATGTTTCTTTTAATTAAAGCTCATAAAATGTTACTATAGTATTGCTTAGTACCTAAAGGTCTAAGTGCCTCCCCCTCTCTGCCTTGATAATCCATCCTATTTATCTGATTCATATCAGTTGTGATGAAGCAGTGCAATTATTTTAATTATTCTCATTGTTTTTATTATTCGAGCGTCCCAACTGCCATTTTTTTCTACGATGTTATTCTTGCAAGCACTGCATTCTCTGTTTGTTCTTTCCGAACTGGTTATTTAACTTTCTGCGTGAAAGTAACAATCTTTTGCGCTCAAAATGAAGGGATCTTTCTGTCTTTCTTTGGCAATGGTTTAATATCAGTAGCCCACGCAGCCTGTGTGTATTTTAATTGATTTAACCTCTGCACGCTAGAAAATACGTCCGAAAATGCACAATTCTTGTACTTTCATTTTTAATATCAATAAAAACCATTTTATCGAACATGTTTCAGTCATGTGCGAGTGTGTTTTTATTGCTGGGTTGCACTGTAAATGATTTAGTAGGTGTTGAGGCCTACGCTGTGTTTTCTTTTTTGCTGCTTTTAGCATCTTTTCTGCTCTGGCTGATCTGCAGAAAGTAAAAGTGTGTCAACGGAAGAAAATGCACTATAATGCCACCAAACATAGGAGCAGATTAGTGATAATACTTCTGTGTTGCTTTTTTCATTTAAATCAATTGATTTATTATTAACCCTTTAATTACCCCACAGAGGAAAAAAAATGTTTTGATTGCTTTTCTTAACTTCTAATGTTGCTAGTTAGCACACTCATTTTTTCAACACATCCAAAAATTTCTAAAATATCAGTCTCTACTAAATGGTTGAAATGTCGGTTTATGGTAAAAATACTGGAATTAATACACACAATTAAAGTCAGAATATTAGCCCCCCTTTGATTTTTTTGTTCTTTTTTAAATATTTCTCAAATTCTGTTGAACAAAGCAAGGAAATTTTCACAGTATGTCTAATAATATTTTTTCTTCTGAAAAAAAGTCTTATTTTTTTTATTTTGGCTAGAATTAAAACAGTTTTTAATTTTTTTAAGAACCATTTCAAGGTCAAAATTATTAGCCCTTTTAAGCTATATATTTGTTCCATAGTCTACAGAACACACCATTGTTATGCAATAACTTGCCTAATTACCATAACCTGCCTAGTTAACTTAATTAATCTTGTTAAGCCTTTAAATGTAACTGAAAAAAAAATATCTTGAAAAATATTTAGTGAAATATTATGTACTGTTTTCATGGCAAAGATAAAAGAAATCGATTATTAGAAATGAGTTATTAAAACTATTATGTTTAGAATGAGTTCAAAAAATCTTTCCATTAAACAGACATTGGGGAAAAGAATAAACGGGTATATAATTTAGGGGGGGCTTATAATTCTGATTTCAACTGTATATGAAAAATCTGAAAATATGAAGTGTAAGACCAATTAAAAAAAAAGAAAAAATATTCAAAATAAAAAAAATTTGAAATGATAAAATCACTTTATTTTTTTAAGTATGCCATAAAATATTCAGATTCTTATTTAACATGTTTTCAAAACTGAAATCAAGTGTAGTAGTGCAACAGGATTATGTTTTTTGATTATTGTTTTGTAAACCAACATTGCTGTGTGTGTAAACTGTTTTTAACCATTTTACTTTAACAATCATTATTTAAAACAGTAAAAACATGGTCAACTGTTTGGTAGAGCGACAGTCAAAGGGTCAACGTGAGACTTTAAATCAAACGATAAGCTTAATCTTTGTAATTTTTCATTTAAAACATGATTTATTTTATCCACCATGAGCACTAGTAGTGATCATTTACTTAAGGGTCGCATATTGTTGACTTAGCGCTCCTATGAGTCATGGATAATTAGTTCAAGACTGAAAGAACCTACTGTACTAACAAAACAAAACTAACAATTTGTATTACTTTGACATGCTCTTTAATGCACTGACACAGCTAATGATTTCTTCATCAACAAATCATCATCTGCCCACAGTTCTTAAAGCAACAGATGAACACATCACACCAGTGAACACACTCACATTCAACTTTCTGCCCTATTAGTGGCAGAAGTATCAAAATTCTAACGTTGTTATGTTAACTTCTACAGATGATCCTATTCCATCAAGCTATCTGCACTATACTCAGTTAATTCTCCTGCAATCTTCAGGATAATAGGCATCTTAGGAATGACACTTAGTTGTTCAGATCTTACCTCTCAGATAAGCCATTGAGGTTGTCTTAATGTCCACCACAGATACCGGGGTGCCTCGGGATTCAGGTTTTTTTTTTCACTATTTACACATCACATGGATCTGTTATTCAGTAACATGTTTTTTTTTTTCCTATCACTGCTGACACTCAATTTCACCTCACGCTCTCGCTTGATTATCTGACAGTAGATGCTCAAATTTCAGCAAGTCTAACAGACATTTCTTGTTAAATGAGGGACCCTTACTTTCAACTCAACCTTGTCAAGACAGAGCTGCTGATCCAGAATTTGTTAGCAAGAGTACACTATGGCCAATTTAGTTCATCCAATTCACCTGTACCGCATGTCTTTGGATACTGGATGGGCATCTGCTGCGTAAAACATTTGCTGGATAAGTTGGCGGTTCATTCCACCATGGCAACCCCAGATAAACAAAGGGACTAAGCTGAAAAGAAAATTAATGAATGAAAGAATGAATATATATATACAGTTGAAGTCAGAATTTTTAGCCCCCCTAATCATTTTGACCTTAAAATGGTTCATAAAAAAACTGCTTTTATTCTAGCCAAAATAAAACAAATAAGACTTTCTCCAGAAGAAAAAATATTATCAGACATACTGTGAAAATGTCATTGCTCTGCTAAACATTCTTTGGGAAATATTTAAAAAGGAGGAAAAAAATCAAAGGAGGCCAATAATTCTGAGTTCAACTGTGTGTGTGTGTGTGTGTGTGTGTGTGTGTGTGTGTGTGTGTGTGTGTGTGTGTGTGTGTGTCTGTGTGTGTGTATTTATATATATATACCCAATTTTTAAAATGATATTTTTATCCATTTCTCAGTGAATATTGGTCATATATTTTGGTGCATTTGAACAGATTTATTAAACAGATATATTTCTTTCAAATAATATTTTATTCACTGAACATCTTTAGAAATAGAAAGACTATACATTTAAAATATTGAAAAAAATTACAAACTGCAAATTCTTTTCTTTTTTTTTTTGTTTCTCTTGATTTTTGCTATTTTTTTTTAATTGTATTTCATATTTTTACCTAACATATAAATTTGAGCTACTGATTTTTGGACCTTTATTGTAAGTAATTTTGTTAGATTAGCTTGGGATTTGACTTTAGTACTGATTAATGTAATGTATATGCACAAATATAATACTTGAACGCATACTAAAGAAAACATGAATTTAAATGAAAGATTTGTGAGGGGTGTACTTATATATGCCGAGCACTGTATAAATAAGTGTATACAGTAAGTATAATATAAATTCAAATTAAAATAAAAAATGTAAAATGTAGGCTTATTGCAGAACTGAAAAAACTATGCTCCTTGCTTTTAACGTTTTAGACATAAAATAAAGCCTACAAGTTGTTACAAATGTTTTTATTTTCATAAGCATTTAAACAAATATGTTTTTAAATGCTTTAATTTGTTTAAATATACTTTAAAACCCATATAAAATGGCCGAATTTGTATTTTTAGAACATATATTTGCGTAAATATATTTTTGAGAAAATGTTTTTAGACATTTTTTTTTTTTGTGTTTTTTTTTTTTATTATTATTTAAAAACCTATCATGTCATTGGAAAATATGTTTTGACATGGGAATACCCCTTCGATTAAGGCAAAAACTTTTTAAAGTCTTTTAGCCTTAAGATGTATTGTGAATATGGCCCCTGGAAAGAAATAAAACCTGAAAATGGTAATATATTTCTTTCTTTACTCTCTTTTTATACAGTAGATGTCCATGACTTGAAATTGTGTATCAGTCTAGAATATTATTCCTGTCCAAAAACGTGATCCAATAATAATAATAATAAAAGCACCTAACCTTGACATAAACTGTAAACTAATGATCAAATCTGACTAGACGATTGAAAAGTTGTGATGAACTGGGGTGGCACGGTGGCTCAATGGTTAGCACTGTTGCCTTACAGGAAGAATGTCGCTGGTTTGAGTCCTGGCTGGGTCAGTTGCCATTTATGTGTGGAGTTTGCATGTTCTCCCCGTGTTTGCGTGGGTTTCCTCCAGGTGCTTCGGTGTCCCCCACAGTCCAAAGACATGCGGTATAGGTGATTTGGATGAACAAAATTGGCAGTATATACTATAGTGTATGAGTGAGTGTAAATGTGGGACTGTATGGGTGTTTCCCAGGCGCTGGAAGTGAATCCGCTGCGTAAAGCATATGCTGGAATAGTTGGCGGTTCTTTCTACTGTGGCGAACACTGATAAATCATAGGCTAAGCCAAAGGAAAATGAATGGATAACCAAGAACTGAAACTGTCCATTTAATGAAAGTTCACTTGCACAAAGCATCATTGACTACAAAAAACCCGCACCTTATTTCCCTCGTATTTCATTATTACTTATCTATTTATCTTTTAGTTAACTTTATTACAAACTAGTGAGAGAAGTATAAAAGGAATGAAAACGGTGAGCTTAATACGTCATTTTAGGTGCAATACTCCTTTAAGATGAATCAGCGTTGGTTCGTGTAATATTGCAGTCCCCTATCTTTCCAGAACAGCTGACTAAGGAGTACAAATTCTTCCTTGAAGCCTTTTAGATTCCTTTTAGCTGTCAGAGGCTGCACATTAACGCACAGAGCAGCGGTGTGTGACAGATCAACTAGTGAAGCATGGTGACAGGCAACCTGGTGTGTGCTAGCGAGTACTTGTGTCTGTAACATGCTATAATGATGAAAGCACTCGACAAATCCCCCTCAAGACTCCACGTGAATGTCATTACAGTACGAGAGAAAACGTTAAATGTTGCAAGACTTTAACCTGCTTGTTTAATTTAGTGCAGTGTGGCGGTTTAAATATTAACCAGTGCTTCTGCACAATTCCATTTCCCTGCAACAGATTTTAATCGGAGAACAGTGTCTTAACAACACGAATGAATATTTCAAAATGTAGGTTGTCATTCAAGATTGTGTGAGCGTGGACTCAATGAACCCAAACACTAGAGTTTTTTAAAATAATTTTTTTATCATGTTCACATGTTGATATACAGTTGAAATCAGAATTATTACCCCTCCTGAATTACTAGCTCAATTATGTATATTTTCCCCCTATTTAACGCTGTTCCCCCTATTTCCTTCTGTTTAATAGTTTTAATAATTAATTTATATATAATATAAATAGTAAATAATAGTAATATTTTATGTATTTTTTTATTATACTGGTATTTACCTTAAAGTGCAATTTAAAGGGTTAACTAGGTTAATTAGGCAATTTACAATAATTAGGCAAGTCATTGTATAATGATGGTTTGCTCTGTAGAAAAAATATATTGCTTAAGGGGACTAATAATATTGACCTTAAAATGATTCTAAAAACATTTAAAACTGCTTTTATTCTAGCCACAATAAAACAAAAAGGACAAAAAAAAAAACATTACAGGTTTGAAAAAATGAAAAAAATCCTTGTTCTATTACACATTATTTGGGAAATATATATAAAAAAATTATAATTATAATAATAGTTTTGACTTCAACTGTATAATATATTATTATATATTTATGCATTACTATACATTAGGGCTGCACAATATTCAAATAATCTGATATTCCAACATTTTATTTTTCTGCGATAAATTTTGTGATATGATATTCGCTTTCTGGGCTGTATTTAGGTACATAAATTAAATAATTGCATTGCTACTCTGTTTTGTCTAATTTCTAGTCTAAATATCAAACTTTCTTATAGAGCATGTAAATATATTGTTTTGTTTTCACCATCAGACGAAATAAGTCAAACTTTTTTCCTTAAAACAAACTAAATTATCTGCCAGTGTGGTAAGTAATAAACAATCTTGTTTTAGCTTTGAAATGTAAATATTTGGACTAGAAACAAGACTAAAACTTCAGTCAGAAAAATATTTTTTTGCATAAATCGTATAAATTACATATAAATACAGTAATTAAATACAACTCTGTAGCTCCTGGTCAAATATAATTCAGACTCAACATCGCATATCTTCACGATGTGACTATTGCGATTGTGATATCGATGCTAAAATGATATATTGTGCAGTTCCACTATGCCTTCATTATTCAATTTTCAATAATTAGTTTAACCATTCACAAATTTAAAACATCAGAGGAGGCCACTGTTCTCATGGAACTTTCAGAGCAGCAGAAATTTTTCTTTAACCTTCCCAAGGCTTGTGGCTCGAGACAATCTTGTCTCGGAGGTCTACAGACAATTCCTTTGTTTTCATGCTTGGTTTGTGCTTTGACATGCACTGTCAACCCTGGGCTCTTATATAGACAGGTGTATGCCTTTTCAAATCATGTCCAATCAACTGAATTTACCACAGGTGAACTCCAATTAAGCTGATGAAACATCTCAAGAATGATCAGTGGAAACAGAATGTACCTGAGCTCAATTTAGAGCTTCACGCCAAAGGCTGTGAATACTTAAGTACATGTGATTTTTCAGGTTTTTTATTTATTTTTTATAAATTTGCAACAATTTCAAAAAAATCTTTTTTTCACATTGTCATTAGGGGTTACTGTGTGCAGTATTTTGAGAAAATAAATGAATTTTATCCATTTTGGAATAAAGCTGTAACATAAAAAAATGTGGAAAAAGTGAAGAGCTATGAATACTTCCCAGATGCACAGTATCTTTTTTGCTCAATACATGGCTGTCAATGGGTTCAGTGATGGCAAGTGCTGGAATTGCCAGACGTGTGTGCTTGTTTCTATGCAATGGAAGTGTTTTGTTTGGTCAAGAGGAGTTTCCCGATTTCTGGTCAGACATTGCCATATAGTTACAACCAGGTTTAATTTTCTCAATCTTAACACAAATATTGCATGGCAGTGGAACAATACTGGTGACAAAAATTGTGAAAAGATGTCTAGTTTAAACAACTGATTACCTATCTATTGTTTACATATCCTGGATTTTGATCTTCCAGTTTCCTTAAAAATTTCCAGCCTAAGTCGCTCTGGCCTTGGTGACCTGTTAATTACATTTTATGTTTCATCCTTGCATTCATTCATTTATTTTCCTTCGGCTTAATCTCTTTATTTATGAGGGGTCGCCACAGCGGATGCCCTTGCAACCCAGTCCTGGGAAACACCCACACACTCTCACATTTACACACTCACTCATAGACTACGACCAATTTAGTTCATTCAGTTCACCTATACCACATGTCATTGGACTGTGGGAAACTGGAGCACCTGGAAAAAACCTACGCAAACACGTGGAGAACATACAAACTCCACACAGACATGCCAACTGACCCAGCCAGGAGTCGATCCAGCGACCTTCTTGCTGCAAGGTGACAATGATAGGGTAACAGGGTTACAAATAACAGGGTCATTTAAAAACTGCAGTGGGCCGCGGAAACATGTGGGTTTGGTTTAGGTTAAAAAAGGTTGGGGAACTCTAGTTGGTTGCCAAGTAATTGTTATGAAGTTGCATATTGGCTGATTTTAACACATTCTATACTTGTTTATGGTGGTTTATATGTGTTTTCTTTAGTAATATTATGAATTCAGCATGTTTTTGTGATTACCAATATGTTGCTATGTGGTTGCTTTGCCATTTCTATGTGGTTGCTATTGTGTTACAAGGTGTTTCATATTTTTATGACATTCAAATGGTTTTTAGCATGTTTATTGTCAGGATGTTTCTTGGCTGATGTCAGGCTATTAAGCAGTTGCTTATGAGTGATGTTTTGCATTAGTGATGGGAAGTTTACAGGATTATTTACCTGAATTGTCCCACATATAATACATTCAAGGCCACATTTTAAAAAAAGAAATTTTACCAGGGACTCTTTGCTCTCCTCACCTGTCCTCAGGTGGTTGATTGGTTATTTTGTCATGTCACATCTCCATTAGCTGCAGCTTTACAGAGTATGTATGTACAGTATGTCTGGAAACTGAAAGTATTTGTACTTGGGTTTGAGATGAAAAGCCAGGGGTGTCAAACTTAGATGGAGGGCCACAGCTCTGCACAGTTTAGCTCCAAACCTAAATAAACACACCTGATCAAACTAATTGAGTCTTAATTAAGTCAAGCTTGTTTGAATCCTACAGATAAGTGAATTGAAGCAGGGTTGTAACTAAACTGTGCAGAAGAACTGCGGTCCTACAGGGACTGAGATTTACACCCCTGTCATAAGATATACGCCATCAAAACAGAAATTATTAGATCTTCTATTGAGTCCTCAGGTTTGAGATATTGATTCAAGTGATGAATGAACACCAAGACACAAGAGGTGAACGAATCTTTTCTGTGCACGTGCTGTGCATTAATACTTATGTAATAGGTCAATGGGTTTGTTCAACTTTCGAACTGTCCTTAGAAAGCCTGCTGTCCTGACCCTAATGTCAACCTATTGTATGCTTTACGAGGGCATGACCCATAAAACATAAAGACAGCATCATATCAACCCCTGTCAGCATATGCCATGCTCCATAGGGCTCAAAGATAATTCAAAAATACTGAATGTCCATCTATTGTTTACAAGTCAGAAACTATGGTTACATAATTAGAAAGCTTCCTTCACAATACTGGTTGATTAGGAACTGACAATTAGATCACATTGTGGAGCACTGAAGAAAGACAATCTCGTCTTTATGTGGCGCTCCTGCTATAACAAACAAAGCATTGGCTGGGATGTGGAGTGAAATAGATTTCATTATGAAATCAGGCTCTTTGGAAAGAAGAAATGCAAAAAAAAAAGAAGCAAGAAATGTAGATGCTTTAATCTTTAAACAAAGATGAAGGGCATGAAAAAAATCATGGCTGTTGGAAGAGTTTGCTTGGTTCAAGGAAGTGACCCCTTTTGCCTCCTTTGAGACAGGAGTAATTAGAGGAGCTGTTGCTTGTACAGGAATGCCTGGCCACGCTTTACCCAAGAAAACCAATGTTGGCCTTTTTGGCCAAGCCAAACCTGTCTAGTGCTGCCAATCCACTTTCAATAGTTGGCTGGAGCTCCAATGCATCCCGTGCATCCGACCAACCACAAGTAACGCTTCTCAGAGTGTGCACTTTGGCCAACTCTTATCAGCTGCCAGAGCCTCTTTGCCCAGCGTCAAGTTGACAGAAAACCATACGCAAGATTACTTTTTGTAAATGAATGCTAAAGTTAATATTAAAACTCAAACTGAAATACCATAAACATTTTATAAGAAAAGAAAAGCTAAATTAGCAACACTACATATTTGGGTTACACTTAATTTCGATGTCTACTTTGATGATACTCTCAATATAAGTAACTTTCCAAGTTGCAAGACCATGTCAGCTAACTTTATTTAGTCCAAGCCCAGTCCTGGAGGGCTTGTGTTTTGCAGAGTTTATCTCCAACTTGCTTCAACATTCCTGTTTCTAGTATATAACAAAACCTATTGAAGGCAAGCCTGAAATGATCAGCCTAAAAAGGATAACAGCTAATGCTAAAGTTGCCTCTATGGCAGTATGCAGAGAAGAAGACTAAAAGCCACAATGTGATTGGCTCAGATGTGCTTCATATGACCAATATAGCATTACAGGTTTTCCATTTGTAGGTAATACAGACATTTACACCTCATTCATAGTAAGAAAATCGCTGCCTGGTAAGAGCTGGTTCAGGTGTCTCTAATTGAGGTCAGATCTTAACTAAAATGTATTTATAAACCAAATTATATAAGAATATCTCACATCAGATAAATGGAGGCCAAACAAATGGTATAACAAATGGTCTGTGAGCAAAATTAAATACACAGCTTGCCATATTTGATTCATTTCATTTCCTTCGGCTTAGTCCCTTTATTCATCACGGCATATGTTTTACACAGCGCATGCCCTTCCATCTGCAACCCAGTACTGGGAATCATCCATACACACATTCACACACATATACTACGGCCAATTTAGCTTATTCAATTCATCTATACTGCATCTCTTTCAAGGGAAACCGGAGCACCTGGAGAAAACCCACACAAACACGTGGAGAACATACAAAGTCCACACAGAAATGTCAACTGACCCAGCTGGGGCTTGAACCAGCGACCTTCTTCCTGTGAAGTGACAGTGCTAACCACTGAGCCACCGTGTCACCCCACCATATTTGATAATTCTAAGAAATTATCTAAAAAAGCAATAGACATAAAGCTAAAGCATGAATATGTATGTTAAGCTCTGCATCTTGAATTAGCTCAGGTGACATGACCTTAATTATGCAGAAATGTAAGGCTTAATATACATTAAACAAGTTCAAAAAAAATAAAAATAAAAAATCACCCACTCACAGTTGTCATGAAGCTAGCTATATATACCAAAACATTTTTTTGTACCAGGATGTAAACACCTTTTTTTCTGCTGTAAAATTGTCCATTTTAACATGGGATTTAATGGGGATTTGTCTCTTTTGGAGCCAACCCCCAGTGGCCAGTCGATGAATTGCAGTCCCAGTTACCTCTGTAACTGCTTCATGAGGCAGAGTGTGAGGTGAGTTTTCTGTAACAGACTACAGAGTTAGAGTTAGGATTAGAATAAGATGACATATAGTTACTTATGGTCAGTAGAATGTCTGTTATGGGTCCATAAGGCATAAAGTGTTTGCAAAAATCATGAAGACAGTCTACTTATTCTCTTATGTTTCCTATAGCTCACATGTAGTCTCAATGTCGCTTACAGTTAATAGAATATCTAAAGTGGACTATCTAAGTAAAGAAATACCAATGTTTGTTTACTTAATTGATAAATGCTTACCCTGTGGCATAAAATCTGACATGGCTGTTTAGTTTAGACCAGCAGTCTGCTTAATAACTATAAATAGCATTTGATGGATTTGAGGTTAGCTTAAACATGAAACAGCATTTTTATGTAATATAAGCTGTGGTATAGTTAAACAATATGTCACAACCAAAAGAAATGTCATCATAATTGCAAATTTGACAATGATAATAATTTTATTAGCGCCCAAATAATTAATCTTGATTAATCACATCCAAGTTAAACATTTGTACCTTTATATAATGCATGTATATATATATATATATATATATATATATATATATATATATATATATATATATATATATATATATATATATATATATATCTGTGTGTGTGTGTGTGTGTAGAAAAAGTTTATTATATATTACAAATTATATATAAATACATATGTCGATCTATTTATTTTTTTCAATTTCAATATTTTCAATATTTCAGTTTATTTCAGGCGACATGGTAGTTCAGTAGTTAACACTGTCACTTCACAGCAAGAAGGCCACTGGTTCAATTTCCCCCACAGTCCTAAAACCTATAGGTGAATTTGGTGAACAAAATGGGTGTTTTCCACCACTGGGTTGCACCTGGAAGGGCATCCGCTGTGTAAAACATATGCCCGAATAGTTGGTTCAGGTTTCATAGGTGGTGACCCCTGATAAATAAGCCAAAAGAAAGGAAATGATGATGTATATTTCAATATTATTTAACGTATGTGTGTTTATATATACATAAATATACAGAACAAACATATGTTAAGTAAATACAATGTTTAAATTAATTTTGGATGCAGTTAATCATGATTAATTTGACAAGACACATTTTTATACAAGGGTTCAGTTAATGAGTAGCAAACATAAAATGGCTAATATTTTTCTGTGTTGACTTGCTATTTGACTTGCTATTGCTATTTTGTTATTGAAATTAATTCCAAACTAAGATCGCTCAATATTTTTAACAAATTGGAAAAGTCAGGGATTCAAAGATTCATTGCTTTAGATTTCCTTTTGAATCAGCTGCTTAAAGGCGCAGTAAGTGTTCTGCCAAAATGCTAACCGGTTAGCATAATATATTTAAAACACTGCCGTCCAAAGCCATGTCTCCTAAACACAAATGCACACACCTTAAAGATGACAGCTGACAACCCACTTGTTCATGTCATTCGCCAGTTAGAAAACTTTACAGTACTTTATAATACTACAATTCTAAATGAAAAACTGTATTACATCTAGCACATTTTCAGCTGTGTAGCAAGCAAACGCGTGGTGCAATGGTGGATCTGCATGAACAGAGGAACTACATTTGTTGACAGTCTGGGCTACTTACCAGAATTATGGGAATTTACTTAAAATTTACTCTTACTTTTACATTACTTTAATCAGTAATATTGGAATGTGAAGAGACTTTCAACCAACACAACAAAAATGTTTCTAAAGACAATCACCTACTGCATCTTTAAATGAATCAGCTAAATGAATTACATACTCTTTGACCTACTTATCGCCACCTACTGGCAGTTTACTTAAAGTGCTGTAAAAAAAGATTTACATGAATTATCATTACATGTTTGGCTCAGGAGGGAATAGGAGGTACTCATGGCATTGCTTTCAATGTAAGAATTATTGCTTGACTCTCTCTCAAGAGATAATAAACTAGTATTTGCAGGGAGCATGTGCAGCTGCCTGAGCTGAATGCTTTCATTATGATGATTTTGCTGGGTGATGCCCCACCCTTGATTCTGTCTTGTGAGATGGGAATCGCTTCCTCTCTATTCCAGGGGTGTCCAGTCTAGGCATACTAGAAACTTCCACAAAGTTGTTTTCAGGTAAGTTTGAACAAACTCAGTGGAGGACAGTGGCCCTCTAGGACCAAAGTTGGACAACCCTGATCTACACTTTTGTGGAATGAGTATCTACACCTTGCAATTTGCACCCTGCAGCCATTAAACCCGCAGAGCTGAATAGATTGTAGGGGTTGAAGAGAAAGCAGATGTTTTTGTTGTTTCTGGAATCTTTCTTGAGATATCAGAATGCAACATTTGGTATTTAGGGGAGATGAATTCTGTCATCAAAATTTAGTTCAATCCATTTGTAATTTTCTTTTAAAGGATGAGAATAAAGTATCTACACCTCCGGATTTACATCCTGCTACATGTTGAGGTCTTATACCATAGGCAGCCCCATGCTATTGGAGAGGAATATTGCTATGGTTCCCCTCCCTAGACCCCCACTCAGATTCTGAGTAATTCTGAGAAGTGAGCTTTTCTGGAAGATATTCTGAGCTGCCTTGGATTTATTGCCAGGCTTAAAGGGTTAGTTCACACATAAATGAAAATTATGTTATGAATTGCTCATCCTCATGTTGTTCCAAGTCCCTGAGACTTTCATTTATCTTTGGAGAAGAAATTAAGATATTTTATGTGAAATCTGAGAGGTCCCTTATTCTCCATAGACGGCAAGTTTCCCAGTTTGTTCAAAATTCAGAAAGGTATCCAAAACATCCTTAAAATAAACCATACATTAAGTCATTAGTTGTTCGGTTGGAATATTATCAAGCTACAAGAATACTTTTATGCACACATACAACAAATATAATGACTGTTCAACCATTACTTCTCAGTGTCTTCTCAGTATATTGTGTGTGTTCATGAGAACTGTGCAGTGACAAAGTTTTAGTATTTTTCCTTGACTTTGGATGAGTCTGGAACCTTGTGTCTATGGAATATGAACAAGCTCTCAGATTCCACCTAAAATATCTTAATTTAATTCACCTAAAAATACTAATGAAATGATTGGGTTTGGAATGATACAAGAGTGATTAATTAATAACCTAATTTTAATCTTTGTTCTGAATTTTCTAGTTATTTTGCTGTTTTTCTGCTTCCTGTAGCTCCAGCTCAATTGCAGTTCCAAGCTGTAAGGCTTTTGTTTATGGCATTGTTAGACTACAAAAGGCTGAGCTCTTGATTCCCCTTAGCTTTGCCTTGTTGGTAAGTTGTTAAGGGTCTTTAGGAGTCTCTTTGATAGGTGTAGTTTGAAGCTAAGCCTCCTCTTGCTGTATAGGGTTGTCCTACTGAGGTGTCTGTCATCTGAGTTCACTTAAGGGGGCTGGGTTGCTAGATCCTGCAAGCCTCCATGTCTAATGCCTTTAAAATGGGAACATTAAAAGTTATCAGTTAAAGAACTTAATCCTTTAGTATGGCAGAGATGGTACAGTGCATCTGGAAAATATTCACAACACTTTTCCCACATTTTGTTCTATAAATATGATATTTCGACAAAATTAACGACCTTGCATGATATAAAAGATGTTTGTTTGAAATCTTTGCAAATTTATTAACAATAAAAACAGATTTCTACAACAGTTTCGACAACTTGATTGCAGTTCACCTGTGTTAAAAACAGTTGATTGTGCATCATTTGGAAAGGCACAGCACACATCTTACACTATTAGATCACACAGAAGAAAGCCAACACAGGCTCATTCTGAAAACGTGCCTTTATATACGTTTCTGGAGGCCACAAAATACATCCCAGGAGATACGTATTTTTGCAATTTTTGTTTTCGCGAATCCAGGAGAGGCCGCTGTGTACGCTTTTTCGTATCTGAAATTTTTCTCGCGAGTGCCATTCACGCCTGCTGTTCTCGGGTAAACCCACCAGAGGGTGCTGTTGACTGACTGACTCACTGACTGACCGACCAACCAATCGACTGACCCACCCTCCTTCTTCCTTAAACCCAACCAATTTTATTGATTGACCCACCCACTTCCCTAAACCCATCCAATGATTTTCAAAAGCAATTCAGAAAAAGAAAAGCCCTCGTCTGATTTTTACCATGTTTTCAGATTTTATCATATTATCACCCTATTATTTACTTAATTATTAAATTTTTTTGGATTCTGTTTTTGTCTTACCTGCTTTCTGGAACCTTTCTTCACTTGACTCGAACCCCGTCATCGCAGTCAACTCCTCTCTGCGTCTCAAGTCCGCTAACATACATGACGAGCTAACTGGACAAACTGGTTGCAGCAGGAAAGTCGTCCACACGGAGGTAATCGGTCAGCTGGAAAGCACGAAAAGAAACGGCGTCATACCGTTCGGTAGCATTCGTTTATAAAATGAAATGCTGCATACGTACCTCTAACTACATAATTCGCGGTCTCCAGAAACATACATATGACTTTGTGAGCCTGTGTTGAAAAAAGCACATTTCAGAGCACAAACCAAGCCATGAAGTTAAAGGAATTGTCTGTAGACCCCCGTGGCAGGATTCTATCAGAGCTCTGGAGAAGGTAACAAATACAGATTCAGAGCACAAACCAAGCCATGAAGTCAAAGGAATTGCCTGGAGACCCCCGTGGCAGGATTCTATCAGAGCTCTGGAGAAGGTTACAAATAAATTGCTGCAGTCCAAATACAGTGGCTCCCATTCATTCACACTGCCCAGGAAAACTTAGCAATAGGAAGAGAAAGTCAGGGAGATGACCAAGAACCAGATCAATCTGAAAGAGCTCCAGTATTTCTCTGGAGAAAATAATGTTTTAATCATTCAACCATGAACAACCATCTTTGCAACACTCCACCAATGCTTAGTAAAGGGCACATGACAACTTGCCTAGAGTTTGGCAAAAATGTGCTTGAAGCACTTTCTGTATATGAGAAGCAATATTCTCTGGTTTGATGAAACAAAGATTGAACACTTTGGCCTGAATGCCATATCATATCTGGAGAACCAAAGTCCCTTTAAGGCAACTCATTTCACTTGACGGCCATCTTTGAAACACCTCTCAGGCAGTATGCTCGTGCCTTCTGACTGAATATGGAAACATCAAATTCTCCAAAAGTGTTTGCCAAGATTACGATTACATATCATATTTGGATTCCCAATAAAACCAAACAACAGCTGTCTCTTAAGTTTCATTCATAATGTCCAAATCAAACAAAATCTGCAAATTTTCAGGTTGCCCAAGCTAATGCACATGCTCACTCAAAAGCAATGAGATCATGACACCAACCTCATTTATGGCTGTTCTATACATTATCATCTTCTGGGTAATGATTGTCAGATCGCGCTGGTCTTCTGAAGTAATTCTTGGTCTTGATGGCGAATCTCCTCCAGAAATGACAGCGACTCTATGTTTACAAGTTTGTGGGCGTTTGAGTAGTTGCTGTCATGTGATGTGCGTTTTACAGAATGGACTGTACCTCGTGTTAGTTTCATTCAGATTGAAAAACCAAAAAACTTTTGTTTTCAGGTGCACTTGGTACATATGAAAGTACAGATTTCAAGCTTTATTTGGATATAGTTATTATGTCTGTGAACCAAGAATTTGCTGAGAATCCAGTGCGTTTGTTGACCACCAAACTGTCGTAAAAACACACGTCTGGTCCGAGTTTCCCCCAGAGAAACATCAGTCTATAGCAGGGGTGTCCAAACTCGGCCCTGGAGGGCCGCTGTCCTGCAAAGTTTAGTTCCAACCTTAATCAGACACACCTGGGCCAGCAAATCAAGCTCCTCCTAGGCTTTCTAGAAACATCCCTGCAGGTGTATTGAGGCAAGTTGGAGCTAAAATCTGCAGGACACCGGCCCTCCAGGATTAAGTTTGGACACCCCTGGTCTATAGCGATCGCTGATTGGCTCATGTACTTGTAGGCGGTGCTTCATACACCATATTGACCGTTACATATTCAAAACTATATGAGTGACACATCTTGTGTATACTATAGTCTTTGGGAAAACCCAACATCACTCATCACCAGGCCAAAACTATCCCTAGAGTGAAGCACGGTGATGGCAGCATTATGCTGTCAGGATGTTTTTCAGTAGTATGAACTGAGAGATTGGTCAGGATTGAGACACTGCTTCAGATATGCATGTCTCCAGACAAGAAATTGATGATGTATTCTACAGGTGCACTTTTATTCTCATTACAGCAGTACTGATGGTAGCTAGAGGCAGTTTCCTGTCAATGTGGTCATGCCAGAGGTATTCCTCGTAGTGCCTGAAAAACAAAATGTTTTATTCCCTTTCTCACAGATCCAGGGTTGCCTTTGTAATCTGAGCCATTTTTTTCAGTTTCTTATAATAATGACTTAACACTAAACTGAAATTTATGATAGCAATATTAAAATGAATATTATTTTTATATTGTATATTAATTAGTGTCTAATATTTATCAGATGGTGTTTCTTTTTGTTTTCAATGCAAAGAACTTTTTCTCACTCTCCTTCTGCTTATTACCTTCTTTGAATGAACAGCAAAATAAACTACTGTGCAATTTTTCATTTTGAAGGTAACTTCCCAAATAATTTGAACAAGAGAAACTTTGGGTCACTAGGGCTTCTGTGGGGACATGTCACTGTCACAGGTACCGTACTGTTGGCATAGTATGCACCTGTGATAACCAGCTGTGGAACATTACTAGTATCCAAATCAGCAGTTTTGAGTCTAAATGCATCGCAAGGTGCAACAAATAGGAACATGCTGAGCAAGGACATTTTTCTCCAGAAAATTTCTTCAGAGGTAGTGGATAGTCAAATGAAACTGAAAAATTCAATCACGTTGTCGCTGTCAATGCGATGATGTCTGCCTGTAATATTTACTGCAATTCTGCAAACATTTTTTTTGCATAATTATTTTTGGTAATACCTCTTAACATTGAGATTTGACAATAAAGAAAATCCAGCCCCTTACCTCCATTTATTACATATTCAATGAGTTAAAGGGTCACGAACCCCCACCAACTCTTTCAGTTCAAGTTTACCTCAGAATTAAAAAAAAATGTTTTATGATGAGCGTGGAGTGCTGAGAGCAGAGGGATGAGGGGGCGTGGCTGGCAGAGCAGGGGGAAAAAGAGCGGAGCGAAAAACTGTCAGTTGGGCGCACAAAATGAGACACAAACCGTGAGGAGACCTATGATTTTATAGTTTACAAAGATAAACTGCAAAAAAATAAACAGTAAGTAATTTAATGCCCTGCTACATATGTTATTCGTAATTTCTTATACGCATAACCACAATTTGTTATGTTGTTTTAAAGAGAATCGTGTTTACATAAACACTTTAAATGTTGCAATATTTCTATGCATTACTATTTAAATTACTAATTTGTGTCATGGCGAACCTGCCAAGATTTCAGCAGAAGTTGCTTTTTTCTAAATAATAATTCATAAAATAATAAAAGAAGGAAAATAAAGAAAATAAAAGAAATAAAACATTACTAAAATCTAAACTATATAAAACTAAACTAATAAACTACTAGTATAAATGCATTATTGTTGTTACGATTATAAATTTATTGTTAATACTAATAATCAACCTTAATTTTATTTATTTATTATTTTAAATATAAAACTGATGTGTCTTAGTTTTAACTTGTCCTTTTTATACATACAGTTTGTCACACCCTCGGCTCCTTCCTGCAGTCCCAACCACCTCAGCCAATCACAAGCCACTACACACCACTCACGTAAACCATCACCCGAATGCTAATAGCCCACCCCTGGTACCCCAATTATGCACTCCCTATAAAGTCTCGCCTTCCCCAGTCACTTACTGGCTGGAATCAATGTCAGATTGTCTTCCTCATTGGCTCTCCTATGATCCCTTTCTCCTGTGGATACAAACTTGCTGTTGGGGTAATAATTCTGACTTCAACTGTATTTGTATTATGGCACTTACTTTTTCAATTTAGTTTTTTTTTATGTATAATATATGTTAATATTAGTTAATTGTTGATAAGGAAGATCATATTGTGTTCCACATGGAACATGAATTAACCCAAACCCAAAGAGTGGACTTTGTCTTCTCATGTCATAAGTCCACCACACGTCACTGATGTGAATCTACTACCGCTAACCTCAAATTCAACCACAAGATTAGTTATTGGTCTACCTGCCATGCTGCGGTTCAATAACCGGGAATTGTTTTTATACGAGAAATGAAATGTAGTTGTACATGCCAAACATGGTCAAAATATTTACAGTAACCATAGTTCTGGCCATCAACACAAAAACACCATGATTAAAAATGATGCCGTGGAAATACAAAACTAACCACATTCAAAATACCAGCCATGAATGAAGGATCTATATGAGTTCTGGAAAAAAGACGAAGTAAAGATTGAAGTACTAGGAATTAAATGCATTTTCTTTACACAGCATATAGTGTGCGAAACAGCTACATGGGCTTCATAAGCTCACTCAGCTGCAACTACTGACTGTTATACTGTACAGTTTCTCAGTGGCTCAATGCCAGAGAGGTCACACAGTCACTGAGCAACATGTGCAATTTCAGAGATATCACCGACTGGTTTATAGTCTACCATTACCCTGATAAACAGGTGAGATGAAAGAGTTTTTGATAGAGTAATTATCTATCATCTGTAGAGTGTGCAATTGAAATTGAGCGAGCGTAATTCAAGAATTGTTTTGCAGATTTCAGCAGGAACAAGATACGGCCTAATTGTTTACAAGGCATTCATTTTCATTTGGACACGCTGTTGGCTTGAACGGTTAGATGAATCATGCCCACATACTGGCCCAAGAAGAACATTTGTACTGTCCCTTTCACAGAATTAATGGAGCTTTCAGTTTCAGGTTTAATTTCAGTATAAACTTTGACCTAGATGTTTCTCCTAAAATAAGAGAAGTAACAATTGAGTGTTGCATATAATAACAGTCCCTTATAGGATACTATAAGGGACTGTTGTACATGTACATAACAGCTTCACATATAATGTTGTATATAGTAATAAACATGTACAAACACTTGTCAATCTGTATATTTGCACTTACTACTTCAATTTTTTAGAAAATATATTTATTATCTGTTTTCTGTCCTGTCTCTGTAATCCTGTTGCACTGTAGAAGCTCTGTCACGAAAACAAATTCCTCGTATGTGTGAACATACCTGGCAATAAAGCTCTTTCTGATTCTGATTCTGAACTATAATGATAAATGAATAGTTTTAAAAATATTCCCCATTAAGTCACAGATATTGTTAGAATTTAGTAGACATTGTTACTTTAAGAGACATTTTTTTCCCCATCCTGGGGTGCGTTTCCCCAAGACCGTTGTTACCCAACTAAGATCACAAGTTTTGTCATTGCAAACCTAATTAGGCGATTCAGTGTTCCCAGTGGGAGCATAAACAATGTAAAAATGGTGCTAAAACAGATCCTTGAGGAATACCACAGGAAAAAGGGTCTGAGATCGACATATATCTCCGATCTAAACAGAGAAACTTCTGATTTACTGAAAAGACTTAATCCAATTCAAGACATTGCTACAAATACCTACACTAGTTTCTAGTCGAGCACTTAAAATCTCATTGTCGTTTTTATCAAATGCTGTGGTGAGATCTAAAAGTAGAGGTATAGTCACATTACCAGAATCAGTTGCCATATATATATATATATATATATATATATATATATATATATATATATATATATATATATATATATATATATATATATATATATATATATATCAAAACAACTTCAATAATAGCATTTTCACTAAGGAAGGACTCCAGTTGTTTAAAACTTCATGCTGTGTATGGTAATATACACTCACTGGCCACTTTATTAGGTACACCTTACTAGTACCGGGTTAGACGGGTTAGACCTTACTAGTACCCCCTTTTGCCTTCAGAACTGCCTTAATACTTTGTGGCATACATTCAATAAGGTACTGGAAATATTCCTCAGAGATTTTGGTCCACATTGACATGATAGCATCACACACAGTTGCTGCAGATTTGATGGCTTCACATCCATGATCCAAATCTCCTGTTCCATCACATCTCAATTTGCTCTATTGGATTGAGTTCTGGTGACGGTGGAGGCCATTTAAGTACAGTGAACTCATTGTTATGTTCAAGAAACCAGTCTGAGATGATTCACGCTTTATCCTGCTGGAAGTAGCCACCAGAAGATAGGTACACTGTAGTCATAAAGGGATGGACATGGTCTGGGATGGCCGTTGAGCCTGTCTCATCCTTTAGTTCCTGGGGACCCACATCTCAAAGGACCTTTCCTGGACCACCAACATCTCCAGCCTGGTCAAGAAGGCAACTTAAGAAGAACCAGCTTTCATCAGCTGTCTTGGTGAACTTCTACCGCTGCATCATAGGGACTACACTGCCAGCCATTGAGGATATCCAGAAGAAACACTGTCTACGCCGAGCACGCAGTATTCTTAGGGACACCTCTCACCCTGCTCTCTCCTGCCTTCCAGCAGGCGCTTCGGGCTCCCCCGGACAAAAACCAGCAGACTGAGGAACAACTTTTTCCCCAGAGCTGTCTCCTTTTTGAACTCTGCCCCTCACTGACTCTTTCCCCCAATACACCACACTCCTCTAACTATACTCCTCACAATCACTGCACTGTTTAACATTTGCACATTTAAAAATTGCACATATTCATTGCACTGATTCACTTATTTGAACTGTACATACCCACTGCACATGTACATTTCTAATTATGTACACACCCACTGTACATATACATTTGTAATTATGTTTATCTATCCGCACACTTCTGATTACTAATAGCAACCTGTACATATATTCATTTATTGTAAATCTCTGTTCATAGCTAATACAACCTTTATGCTCATAGTACATCCATCTGTAAATATTACCATAGTTTTTCTATAACTGCACTTTATAACTTATACCTGTATCCTGCACTTGCTGCTATTGCACTGCTGGTTAGATCTAAACTGCATTTCGTTGCCTTGTACTTGTACACGTGTAATGACAATAAAGTTGAAACTAATCTAAAATCTAATGGTCAGCAACAATACTCGGGGAGGCTGTAGCTTTGACACAATGCTCAATTGGTATTAATGGGCCCAAATTGTGCCAAGAATATATCCCCCACATCATTACACCACCACCACCAGCCTGAACCATTAATACAAGGAAGGATGAATCCATGCTTTTATGTTGTTGACGCCAAATTCTGACCCTACCATATGAATGTTGCTGCAGAAATCGAGACTCCTCAGACCAGGCAACGTTTTTCCAATCTTCTATTGTCCAATATTGGTGAGCTTGTGCGAATTGTAGCCTCAGTTTCCTGTTCTTAGCTGACAGAAATGGCACCTGGTGTGGTCTTCTGTTGCTGTAGCCCATCCACCTCAAGTTTCTTTTGATGCATTCCTGCATACCTTGGTTGTAATGAGTGAAAGTCACTTAAATCACCTTTTTTCCCCATTCTAATGCTCAGTTTGAACTGCAGCAGACCATCTTCCAGCTTTCAGCTCTGCACAAGACGTTTGGCCAGTGGAGAAATGGTCGTGCCCAACTGAGCCTGGTTTCTCTCAAGGTTTTTTAATTCTTCACTTTCGCAAATTGGTGATGTTTTTTCCCTCTCCGCTGTCGCCACTGGCTTGCATGGTTCGGGATCGGTAGAGCTGCGCATCGATGAATTACTCATCAGTGTTTGGACTCTCAGTAGTGATTATTAACCACACTGAACTGAGCTAAACTGAACTGAACTTAAACACTGAAAACTGAACTACACTGTTTCAATTTACTATGATCTTCTATGTAAAGCTGCTTTGACACAATCTACATTGTAAAAGCGCTATACAAATAAACGTGAATTGAATTGATTCTTGACCATGTCTACATACCTAAATGCATTGAGTTGCTGCAATGTGATTGGCTGATTAGAAATTTGCCACACCGAGCAGTTGGACAGGTGTACCTAATAAAGTGTAGTTATCATTTTATTTAGCTTAATCCAGCTTGGTCTTGATGTACATAGGTCCTGAAGGAATAGTTCACCCCAAAATGAAATTTCTGTTATTGATTACTCTCATATCATGTCATTCAAGAGATCAGGGGTCACCAAAGTTGATCCTGGAGGACTGGAAGAACTTCAACTTGCCTCAACACACCTGCATGGAAGTTACAAGTATACCTAGTAAGACCTTGATTAGCTTGTTCAAGTGTGTTTTATTAGAGTTGGAGCTGAACTCTGCAGGTCACCGGCCCTCCTGGACCAAACATGGTGACCCCTGCCCGAGACCTTTGATCATCTTCTGAACACATACGAAATCCAAGAGGTTCCTAATCCTCCATATACAGCAATGATCCTGAGACATTTGAAGTCAAGAAAAGAAAACATTAGCCCCTTTCACACATGATCCCTTTCTGGAAAATTGGCAGTAATTTTATGGAAAGGGATCATGTGTGAACAGGCCCCTTTTGAAAATACAGGTAAATTCGTTTTGACAATTTTTTTGGAAAAAAAAGTTGTAACATTACTGGTAATTTGCCGGAATGCTGCTCAATTGCCAGAAAGATCGCACTCAAGTTTAGAACGCACTGACGTGGACGTCTACTCCAACCAATCAGACAAGTTCACTTCCAAGCTGTTTATGAAAACACATTTAGCTGCTGCTTGTTAGTCATATAATGTTTCTATGTTCCTTCTTAGTTCTTTCTTAGAAAAAAGGATCAATAAATGCTTATGATAAACCCCTGTGAGTTTACCTGTGTGACATGCGTGCATGTGAAGGAGCGATTTTGTGAGTCTACAACACTGGGAGTCTTTCATTTTAAAAAGTATCTCACAAACTGCAGCACATACTTAAACACATCTCGGTATGTGAAAGTGTTCGTCCAAATTTTATCATCGATGTTCACAATATCGATTTTTTTAATCCATCAAAAAGCAGCTATGCATCACTGATATGAATGCAAAAGTTTTAAATAAAAGTGAAACCATCAAGAAAAAAGACGGACCGACTTCATGTTTAATACAAGCATGGCCATTTAGAGCTCATTTTTGTTTTTTCATTTCATTTTTGTTTACTGATGTCAGAATTTACCGATATTTTGGAATGGACGTGTGAATGGTCCTTTCCAGATATTTACTGGTATCACTGTGTGAAAAGGGCTGTAGTCAAAATATTCCATGTGATTTCAATGGTTCAACTGAATCAAACGAAGCTGCAAGAACACTTTTTTTACGCCCAAAAATCTGTAAAAACAACTTTTTTCTCCTATATCTTCAGGTGCATGTTTACTTTTGGTGCACAAAGATGTTTATGGAGCTTTGTGTGATTACAGTTGAACCACTGAAGACAAATGGAAACTTTTGACAATGTTTTTAGGTCCTATTCTGGACTTTGAAAGAGAACGTTCCTGTATATGGAGGATGAGAGAGCTCAAATTTGACCATTTGTGATTCTAAGATGAATAAAGGTTTGATGAATAAAGGTTTCAGAGGATTGGAATGACACGAGAGTGAGTAATTATTGACATAATTTTAATTTGAGTGTGAAATATTGTAGAATATTCAAAACAGCATTTGTTGAATGTTTGTGTGGGCGTTGTTTTGTTTTTTGGTCAAGGAACACCAACCTGATTTCACCAAGTAGAACATGTTCCAGGATTTACATCTGTGTTGATCCTGGAACAACATTCCAATCAGCCAATTAAAATTAAGGGATATGTTTACCGTTTATGTTGTATGTTGAGTTTAGGCTTATGGTTAGGCTTATGCACTTGTACATGATTGATAGGTCACACTTTATTTTGACGGTCCATTTGCTGAATTAAGTTACACTGCATCTACAGTACATGCCAACTAATTCTCATTAGATTATAAGTAGACTGTTAGGTTGGGGATAGGGTTAGGGTTAGTGTAAGTTATCAAGTACTTGCCAAGTTTCTTATAGTCAGTTAAATGTCTGGTGAAGGAGCAGTATCAATAGATATTAAGCAGACAGTCTACTAATACTCAAATGGACCATCAAAATAAAGTGTTTACAGTTATGGTTGGGTTTAGGGGTAGGGAATAGGTATAAATTACCTTTTCGAATAAAAATGATGTTCTAGGATCAACATAGATGTTAATCCAGGATCCCATCATACTTGGCAAAATCATGACGTGCGTCAAGAAAAGTCTGATTTGGTTTCTTCATATTCTGGGGAGGCAATAAGATATTAGAGTTATTTTTTATTGAAGATACTGATAAGCAAATTCATCAGCTAGCAGTGTAGTATTATGCACCTTGTTTTAAATGAATCAAGATTAAACTGGATTGAATATCACATGCCTCTTGTGTAGTGAAGGGTACCGCAGTGATTGGTATCTGTTCTGAACGTGTGCAAAAGTTCAGCCAGTTGGCTGCAACCTGACTCAGTAAGTGAACAAAATAAAGTTGATAAGGTAGTCAGTCTGTTGTTATTGTCTAATAGGACGTTATGGTATAATCTTTGTTTCTTTTTCTTTACAATTGTCAGTGATAGTGTCGTTATATTAGATTAATACATTTTTTTAAAAGTTTTGTAGTGCAGTTTGAAGTCAAAACATGTTTAAAACAAATCTCTAAGACAGATATGTATATGTTTCCTCTATTTCCCCATCATAGCAATGAGTAATAAAATATTATATTAGAACGTCTTAGGCCAGTTTAAATTGTCAGACCAAATCTCATGTGGTCACTGGACGAGTCGTTAATAATATTTGGTGCAACCAAGAACTTGTGCAAGACCTCACACATCTCTTTTATAGTACCATGTCTGCGGTTTTCTTTTGTTCCCATGATTTTTTTCTAGGTCTCCTGACATTTGAACCATTTTAATAACCATTTCTAGGAATCTGTGGTGTGGTATAGAATGAGAATTCCATATGGGTTATGTTCTTTTCAGTTGGAGAAGATTGAACGCTAGAGTTTATGTTGCTTATGATGGTTTTTAAAAAGAAAATTGTATAAATGTATCAAATAAAAACATAAATGACTTTATATCTTTTATTAAACAGAAAATAACTACAGAAAGAATAAAAAAGCAACAAAAATACCTTGTTATTTACTTTTTTACCTTTTAAATAGTATTTTAATTATTAGCAAAGATGAATAATTGATCAAAGTCTGCTGATTAATCAGTGAAATATTTAAAAACAATCAAAATAATAGTATTGTGATAATATTGTTTCAGCAGTACACTCGAAAAACAAATTAACAATCAAAACAATTATGAGTGTTAATTAAAAAATTATGTTGTGTAGAAAACATTGTTGCCATTGTAACCTCAGACCAAAACAGCTTGGCCAGTTGTCGGACTAATGGTTCTCTCTTACTGGACACTGGGGGATTTTTTTTTCTCTTGTACCATCCGTTTCTCTGAAAAACTGTCAATTTCATTTTAATGCCCCATTAATGCAGATGGGACAGCTTCCAGAACTGCTCCTGCACAGGGCCAGCCAGTACACTTGCACACCACAAATTACAACGACTTTTCTGTTTGTGAGCTGTACACAAGACTTTGTGACTAATGATGAGTGGCAGCAGGGTATCTGTGTGTTCCGGAGCAATTGGCGTTATTAGAATGGGCAAATCAGCAGCCAACCGCAAGAGAGGCAATTAACGACAAGAGATGAGCCAACTATATAGGTTACAGTTCACATGATCTGAATTAAGACGGCAGCAAAGTGTGTCAGAAGTTTTGTATTTAAACAAATATAGTAAATGTAACATAAGAATCTCAGAATTATTAAAGCTGTACTTTTACCTGATTTAATACATGAATTTTAAATAATTCATAGTGGGGAAAAACATATATATACACAGTGCATTCGGAAAGTATTCATAGCTCTTCACTTTTTCCACATTTTTTTTAATGTTACAGCCTTATTCCAAGATGGATTAAATTGATTAATTTCCTCAAAATTCTGCACACAATACCCCCTAATCTTAAATTAATAATAATAATTTAATATTAATAATAATACTAATAATACCCCAAGTCATTTTGAATATGGTGCCGCAAGCTTGTCTTTGGAAATTTTTGCTCATTTCTCTTTGCAGTACCTCTCAAGCACTTTTAGGTTGGTATACAGCCATTTTCAGATCTCTCTAGAGATGTTGAATAGGATATATGTCTGGGCTCTGGCTGGGTCACTAAGGGATATTCACAGAGTTGTTGTGAAGCCACTGTATTGAGCCACTGTCATTGTCCTGCAGGAAGATGAACAATTTTAGTCTCATCAGACCAGAAAATTTAGTTTCTTATGGTCTGAGAGTCCTTCAGATGCCTTCTGGCAAATTCCAGGTGGGGAGTGGCTTCCTATACTCCAACATAAATAACATAGCGTAGGTTTGATGGAGATGAGTAAATGTTTGTAAAAGATGTGAAGAACTGTATATATCAGTTTATACACTTGACTTTTAGTTGATCATTTGGAAAAGTGTCAGAAGGTAGATTTCTTTTCAATGAATCATCTGTTGAACTGCATCCCAATCATCACAAATACTGCAGAAGACCTATTGGAACCCACATTGACCAAAGATTCAAGGAAATCAGTCAAGATTTTGAAGGAAAATTATGGTTTGGGGTTACATTCAGTATGGGGGCATGTGAGAGATCTGCAGAGTGGACAGCATTTGTGTCATTTGTGACTGCTTATTACATTACAAACCACAGTAGCGGGCAAATTCTTCAGCAGGATAGCTCTCCTTCTTACATTTGAGGTTGCACATCAAAGTTCCTGAAAGCAAACAAGGTCAAGGATTGGCCAGCCCAGGCACCAGAAATGAACATTATTGAACATGTCTGGGGTAAGATGAAGGAGGAAGCATTGAAGATGAATCCAAAGAATCTTGAAGAACTCTGGGAGTCCTGAAAGAACGCTTTGTGAAAAAGGTAATTTTAGCTGTAGCTGCACAATGCAGCTTTATATATCACCTTAATTAATTTGACAGACAAACCACTTCATTGGAATTGACAAACTATAATTTGAGCTATAGGAAAATGTCTCACGGGTAGCCTAACATACAATATTTTTACATTGAGGTACTATATGCTTAACTGTGCTGGGCCTCCATTCAAGGAAATCAGTCAAGATTCTGAAGGAAAAATCATGGTTTATGGTTACATTCAGAATGGGGGCAGGTGAGAGATCTGCAGAGTGGACAGCATTTGTGCCATTTGTGACTGCTTATTACATTACAAACCACAGGAGCGGGCAAATTCTTAAGCAGGATAGCTCTCCTTTTCACACTTGAGCCTTCACATCAAAGTTCCTGAAAGCAAACAAGGTCAAGGATTGGCCAGCCCAGGCACCAGACATGAACATTATTGAGCATGTCTGGGGTAAGATGAAGGAGGAAGCATTGAAGATGAATCCAAAGAATCTTGAAGAACTCTGGGAGTCCTGAAAGAACGCTTTGTGAAAAAGGTAATTTTAGCTGTAGCTGCACAATGCAGCTTTATATATCACCTTAATTAATTTGACAGACAAACCACTTCATTGGAATTGACAAACTATAATTTGAGCTATAGGAAAATGTCTCACGGGTAGCCTAACATACAATATTTTTACATTGAGGTACTATATGCTTAACTGTGCTGGGCCTCCATTCAAGGAAATCAGTCAAGATTCTGAAGGAAAAATCATGGTTTATGGTTACATTCAGAATGGGGGCAGGTGAGAGATCTGCAGAGTGGACAGCATTTGTGCCATTTGTGACTGCTTATTACATTACAAACCACAGGAGCGGGCAAATTCTTAAGCAGGATAGCTCTCCTTTTCACACTTGAGCCTTCACATCAAAGTTCCTGAAAGCAAACAAGGTCAAGGATTGGCCAGCCCAGGCACCAGACATGAACATTATTGAGCATGTCTGGGGTAAGATGAAGGAGGAAGCATTGAAGATGAATCCAAAGAATCTAGAAGAACTCTGGGAGTCCTGAAAGAACGCTTTGTGAAAAAGGTAATTGTAGCTGTAGCTGCACAATGCAGATTTATATATCTCCTTATTTAATTTGACAGACAAACCACTTCATTGGAATTGACAAACTACAATTTGCTATAGGAAAAGCTATAGGAAAATGTCTCATGGGTAGCCTAACATACAATATTTTAACATTGAGGTACTATATGGTTAACTGTGCTGGGCCTTGGATAATTTAGGCAAATAATGCATGTGTATATATATATATATATATATATATATATATATATATATATATATATATATATATATATATATATATATATATATATATATATATATATATATATATATATATATATATATATATATATAACAAAATATGAATTTTAAAGTATGGAGTTCAACAAGGCTCTGTTCTAGATCCTTTGCTTTTTGTCCCAAATATCCAAATTTGTGTCGGTGACTAATTAATAACAGAATTAAATTTTTTTTGGAGGAACTAGCTCTTTAAACAGTGATGCTGTCTGTCCATTATTCACATTCATACCTGACAAATTGTCATCAATGCATCCTGAACAACCCATATAATTAACATATACTGGCTTTTACATTTAAATTCGACACTTTTAGCCATTTCACAAGGATATTGATTAGCCTTCACTATAAATTCCGTCCTTATCAGAATCTTATAAAATCACCCAACCTCTGTGCAACTAATGAATCAATGTGCTTTTCTTTTAACTTAATTTCTCACAAATAGCATTCACTTGATAATCATAAATATCTTCTGTTCCCAAAGACAGTTATGTTATTAAGCCAATCAATCCACAATGTGACTGGATTTTCAAGGCAGGTAAACATGTATTATTTCCTGCATAGCAGACAGACTGTGAGTGTGTACAGTTCATGTGCTGTATAATTTTGGGCCTTAAGTGAACATTTACTCGTCTCCACCAAACCTACGCTATGTTATTTATGTTGGAGTAGGTCAGCCAGTGTTGTCGTAGATGGTAATAAATGTGAATGAAAACCAGACAGGCAAAAGCTGCTGATTCTTACACATCGGTCTCAGCATGCTACAGTGAGTCAGTTTAACTCTGAGGGACAAAGGGCAGCAAAAACACAGTGGTCATTTCCTACTTTTTCTTCCTACATGCTTTTCAAAGCATGTTGTTTTGTACCGTAGGATTTCCTAATAGTTAAAGAACATTTCAAACTCAAGAATACCTGGGTATTGTGAAAATTTGGATTTTGCTTCATCTACTTCATTGAATACTTGCATAGATGGCTCATTTTATACTTTGTTATGTTAAATTTTGAAAATATAATTTGATGCCTGACACTGCCCTTGATGACTTGGCGATGCCATGGTTTTAGTCATTTCCAGATCACATTATCTTCTTTACTTAATGACTTTTATGGACACTTTTCACTTCAGCAGCGGAGGTCATCTTAGTTAGGTAAACTTTAAGTGAATGGGAAAGTACAACAGATGCATTTTTTTCGCATTCGTATGTGCTCAATTAATGAATGAAAAACTCAATGATAAGAGCATTTACTGTGCATAAGAATCTCAGAATTGTTAAAGCTGTACTTTTACCTGATTTAATACATGAATTTTTTATAATTTATTGTGGGGAAAAACATATATATACACAGTGCATTCGGAAAGTATTCATAGCTCTTCACTTTTTCCACATTTTTTTTTATATTACAGCCTTATTCCTAAATAGATTAAATTAATTAATTTCCTCAAAATGCTACACACAATACCCCATAATGACAATATGAAAAAAGATTTTTTGAAATTGTTGCAAGTTTATTAAAAATAAAAAAACCTGAAAAATCCCATGTACAGAAGTATTCACGGCCTTTGCTCAATACTTTGTTTTTGCACCTTTGGCAGCAATTACAGCCTCAAGTCTTTTTGAATATGATGCCACAAGCCTGGCACACCTGCCTTTGGGAATTTTTGCCCATTCCTCTTTGCAGTACCTCTCAAGCTCTATCAGGGTGGATGGGAAGCGATGGTGTAGCCATTTTCAGATCTCTTCAAAGATGTTCTATATGATTCAATAGGGCTCTGGCTGGGCCACTCAAGGACATTCACGAGTTGTTGTGAAGCCACTCCATTGATATTTTTGCGGTGTGCTTTGGGCCATTGTCCTACTGAAAAATGAACCGTCGCCCCAGTCTGAGGCCAAGAGCACTCTGAATCAGGTTTTAATTCAGGATGTCTCTGTACATTGCTGCATTCATCTTTCTCTCTATCCAGGCGGGGTGCAACTTCCGTCTGGCCACTCTACCATACAGGCCTGATTGGTGGATTGCTGCACAGATGGTTGTCCTTCTGTAAGGTTCTCCACTCTCCACCGACGAACGCTGGAGTTCAGACAAAGTGACCCTTGGGTTATTGATCACCTCCCTGACTAAGGCCCTTATCCTCCGATCACTCAGCTTATATGGTCGGTCAGCTCTAGAAAGAGTCCTGGTGGTTCCAAACATCTTCCACTTACTGATGATGGAGGCCACTGTACTCATTGGAACTTTCAGAGCAGCAGAAATTTTTATGTAACCTTCCCCAGCCTTGTGCCTCGAGACAATTCTTTCTTGTAGGTACACAGACAATTCCTTTGTCTTCATGCTTGATTTGTGCTATGACATGCACTGTCAACCCTGGGACCTTATATAGACAGGTGTATGCCTTTTCAAATCATGTCCAATCAAATGAATTTACCACAGGTGAACTCCAATTAAGCTGCTGAAACATCTCAAGAATGATCAGTGGAAACAGAACAGTACCTGAGCTCAATTTAGAGCATCATGGCAAAGGTTTTGAATACTTATGTACATGTGATTTTCAGTTTTTTTTTTTTTTTTTATGAATTTGAAACAATTTTAAAAAATATTTTTTTTCACCTTGTCATTATGGGGTATTGTGTGTAGAATTTTGAGGAAATAAATTAATTTAGTCAATTTTGGAATAAGACTGTAACATAAAAAAATGTGGAAAAAGTGAAGCTTTACGAATACTTTCCGGATACACTGTAGTAACAAGGGCAAGATTACCAGCTAAAGTTCAAACCAAGCATCAGAATAAAGAAGATTGGCGATTTAAGTGATCTTGAATGTGGCAGGGTTGTCATTTCTGCCAGACTGATAGATCTGAGTATTTCAGTATTTTTAATAATGGAATTTTCACCATCCACAAGGTCTACAGAGAATGATCAGAAAATGAGAAATCATCAATGAACAGCAGTTCTATGCATGGAAATACTAATTAATAATTTCAGAGACTGAAAGACTGGATTGTGATGAGCCAAGTAGCCAATTTTTACAGCCAAGGTTTGCAGAAGAGCATCTACTGTATGATTGAACAACATGTCAAACCAGGGGTCACCTGCCAACCTGATTTCACCAATTCCTGGATTAGCACTTTTGTTGATCCTGGAACAACATTCCACTCAGCCAATCAGAAATTAGGGTTACATTTACTGTTTATTTTAAGTTTAGGCTTACGGTTAGGTTTATGCACTTCTATATGATTGTCATCCAACTGTTCCCCTCTGACTTTGGGAATAATTTACAGTAATGGTTGGGTTTAGGGGTAGGAAATTGTTTTACAGATGCTTGATATCTGGCCTTCAAACAACAGGCTGCTGTCAAAAATCATCCCCAAATTTTTGAATGAAGATGAGGACTGAAATAAAAATCCATCAAGGATTTTATCTGAATTTGGTAATAAGAAGTTATTAGTCATCCAATTTTTAATATCAGCTATACAATCTGTTATTTTCGAAAAATTCATACAAATTATCAGGTTGGGAGGAGATATAAAGTTGTGTATCATTAGCATAACAGTGGAAGCTAACTCCATGTAATGATATCACCTAGTGGTAGCATATATAGTGTGAAAAGTAAGGGACCAAGAGCTGAGCCTTGTGGTCCCCCCACAGTGTACTTTTGATCTGTATGATACCTCTTCATTAACTGATACAAACTGATAACGTTCTGATAGATAAGACCTGAACAAGGCTAAAACTTTTCCTGTAATACCAACATCATTTTCAAGCCTATCAAGGAGAATATTATGATCAATTGTATGAAATGCAGCACTGAGGTCCAATAACAGACAAATGCAAATGCAAATAAGAGAGAAATGCAACCACGATTGGTCGACAGAAGGAGTTTGTCATTTGTAACTCTTAAGAGTGCTGTTTCTGTGCTATGAAATGCTTTAAATCCAATTAGAAATTTTTCATAAGTATTGTTTCTCTGTAGAAAGGAACATAGTTGAGCAGATACAACTTTTTATAGTATCTTTGACAGAAAAAGCAGGTTTGAAATGGGTTTATAATTTACTAAATCTTTTGGATCAAGCTGTGTTTTTTTTTTAAATAAGAGGCTTAATGACAGCTAGTTTAAAAGTTTTAGGAATATATCCTAGAAGTAGAGATGAATTTAAAACATCAAGAACAGGTTCAGAAACTTCTGAAAGCAACTGTTTTAATAATTTAGTTGGTAGAGAATGTAGCATAGGCGTTGTTGATTTGGATGAATTTATCAGTTTAGACAGTTTTTCCTCACCTACTGCTGAAAAAGTTTGTCGTTTATCCATTAATGATCAACAGGGCTCTAATTGGGACAATGCTGTAAGAGGCAGATTGATGGTGCTTATATTAATTTCTTCTATTAAAGTGGAAAAATAAGCAGATCTGGCAGACATTAAAACTTTTCTAAAGTTAAGTATACTTTCTTTCCAGGCCAGATGAAAAACCTCAAGTTTTGATATCTTCCATCTCTGTTCCATTTTCTGTTTTACATAGATGTTAATCCAGGACCGCATCATTCTTGACAAAATCCTGACGTGCAGGGGTCACCAAACTTGGAGGGCTGTTGTCTTGCAGAGTATAACTCCAACTTACCTCAAAACACCTGACTGGAAGTTTCAAGTTTACCTACTGTTATTAGACTTAGACTGTGATTAACTTATTTAGGTGTGTTTGATCTAAAATATGCAGGACCCTTACTGTGTCTAGGACAACATTTGCTTCAAACCCTGAAGCAGATGGGCTAAAGCAGCAGAAGACCACAACAGACTCTCCTGTCAGTCAAAGGGTCATGAAACCTTCCCTGACTCAGAAGGGTGTTTTTACACCTCTGGTTTAAAAAGTCAGGAAAGTGGGTGAGTCCAGCTTTGTTTAGGTGGGAGTGTTGAGTGGCAAAAGAGGGAAGGGTTTGCATGAAAAGGGGAGTTTCAGTACATGCACGCACTGATTTTTACAGTGGCAACACAAACACAAACACAGACATAGTGGAGAAAGACAGTGACTACGTTTACATCAATAATCTAATGTTTTACATGAGTTCCTTTTTGAATGTTCCTTTCATTATCCAATTTTACATGTTATAGCACATAATTCGATTAATGTCATCGTATCACCACGCTATCCACATTTACTTCAGAGTTTCATGTAATTTTCTGTGTTCCATTCTTAATTTGTCAACTTAAACTGCAGTTTGGCACTTTCAGCTTCTTTCATGCATGCCCCCCATGACTGAGATATTGGATGTGAGGAACTGCAGGAAGAGTGTCGTTTTAATGGAATTTGACACCGCACATCATATGGGAGAAAAAAAAAAACTCTCCACATTTCTCGGTAAATGCAGAGACTCGGTAGGTGCAGAGAATAGCTTCAAACAGCCATGTGTATATAGACTATCCTGTCACAAAATGTAGCGAAAATCATACACGTGAAAATTCTACATGACGGTAATAGATTGATTAAGGTGTTTACTTGTTTTCGAAGAGCAGCATTTACAGCAGATCTTTCAGTCAATATTATTGTATTGATATTAACGTACAGTAAACTTAGTAACTAAATCATTTTGACTAAGGTATTTCTTTCAAAACTGAAAGAGTACTGCTGACTAACTTTGCCATAAAAATAAACATAAACAAAGACATTGATTGCACACCAAATCTGTAGAGACAGGAATATCAACACAAACTGGAACCGTGTCTTTTTTTAAAAGGAGACGAATGGCAAATCTGGATTTCACCCTTTCCAGATGCGAAAAGCTCTTGGGTAAAAAATCTTCCTTACAAACATATTTTTGTTGCATATTAGCAGACCACTGTAATCCACAAATGTGAGTTCTCTTTTATAGCGGGAAAATGGAAACAAAAACTTTAATGCAGCACTTCTTCTTCTTCCATTTGGTTTAATTACGGTTGGCAACACAACGTGGTGTCTCTCTGCCTGAACACTGTAACAGGTAAAAACAATCTTTGAAGATTTATCATGCATATTAATGAAGTTGCACCTCATCCAAAATAGAGTGCGCTGATTGGTTCGAACCAAGTCTTTTCTTAGTAATGAAAACTCAAACACATCATGTTGTACCGGCCGGTACAGACATCTAGTCTACACGCTGGAATTTACAAAAGCATCTAATCGCCGTGACGCAGCTTCAAAATATCTTTTCAAACTGGAAGAACAAAACTGTTCAGTGAACATCTCAGAAAAATGTGCTTAGGTGTTTCTTGACGCTTTAAAAAAATATCTGTAACACTTTATAATAACTAAACACTATAAATCATTTATTAAGCAACTTTTTTCCAATCTTCTGTTGTCCAATTTTGGGGATCCTACTCAAACTGTAGCATTAGATATTTTGGTAATACTTTATAATAACTACACACTATGTATCATCTATTAAGCATTAGCAAATATTGAATTCATTATTTGTTAAGCATTAACTCTATATTAATAAATGTTAGCAAGCAGTTTATAAATGCAGCTACAAATGCTCTATTATTGACTTATAACCCCATTTATAATGTGCTTAATAATTGTACTTTCATGCTTTGTGAAATTTGAGGTTTTTAAGATCATTCAGAATGAGTTAGTAAATGATTAATGAACTATTGAAATGAACATTTCTATATCATATTATTATTAGGCGTATAATAATGGTTATTATGTATATTAATAAATGCTTTATTAACTCAACTATTAACTCAGTTTTGTGACCTAATCTGAAGTGAGGACCAATGATGCTTTATAAATCCCTTATAAATGACATCTAAAGGCTAAGTATCAAATTAACGATAGTCTTTACAATCTTATCTAAAAAATAAAATTACTGTAAGTTTAAACACCAACAAATAACAGGAGTGTCAAAATACGACATAAAATTGAATAAAACAACAACAATATAATAATTAAAAAATATATTATGATACAACATTCCAATGTTATTTAGCAATGTTTGAACTGTACAGTAATTTTATTTTAGATAAGGTTGCAAAGATTTCTTTTTTATTTGATACAGTTTCATTTCTATATCTTCAAATGAATAGAAATGAATAAAGTCGTTTATTTTCTTTTTTCCTGTTTAGAATTTAACTGACCCTTTAATTGTCATTCATGAGGGATTTATGAAGCATGAATAGTCCTCACTTTAGATTAGGTCACAAAACTGGATAAAGTTGAGTTAATAAAGCATTTATTACATATAAATCAACTTTTAGTATACGCCTGATTAATTAGAATTATAAATGTTAATTTGAATAGTTTATTAATCATTTACTAACTCATTCTGAATGGTCTTAAAAAACCACCAACTATGCTTAAATATCTGGTCTGTAAATAATGCAATGCTTAATTTAGTAATGAAAAATAAATAATTAAAAAGTATGAAAGTACAATTATAAATAACCTAACCCTAACCCTAACCCTAACCCTAACCCTAAGTAAAGAATACATTTGTATTTGTATGTATTTGTAGCTGTATTTATAAACTGCTTACTAATGTTTATTATAGTAGAGTTAATGCTTAACAGATAATGAATTCACTATTTGCTAATGCTTAATAGATGTGTGTAGTTACTGTTAGTGTGTAGTTATTATAAAGTGTTACCAAAATATCTAACGCTACAGTTTGAGTAGGATCCCCAAAATTGTACAACAGAAGATTGGAAAAAAGTTGCCTGGTCTGATAAGTCTTGATTTCTGCTTATACAGTCTGATTACTGGGTCAGAATTTGGTGTAAACCACATGATGTTGGGGAGGTTTTCTTGGTTTCTTTAACATAAACAACTTGCCATTGTTTAAACATGACAGCAGTACCTTACTATTGTTGTTCACCATATACATCCCTTTATGACCGTAGTGTATCCCAGTGTTTCCCAACCCTGTTTATGGAGGCACACCACAACAACACAATTTCCAGCTCCCCTTAATTAATCACATCGTACTCATCTCATCATCTTGTCACTAGATGAGACTGCTTAACAAAATATGTGTGGGTCAGATAAAGGAGATGTGCGATGTTGGTATGCCTCCAATAACAGGGCTGGGAAACTCTGGTGTGGCCATCTTATGATGAATACTTACAGTAGGATAACATGTCATGTTACAAAGCTTAAATCATCTTAAACTAATTTCTAAACTAATAGCTTTCCAACACCCTGTGTTAATGCATTTTGAAGTATTGCATTAGAACGGAGTGATAGAAACATTTTGAACCAAAAAAGAACTAAACCTAATTAACAAAAAATTTGATTGAGGTGGTTTTGCAAAAGATGTGAGATGGAATCAAACTTGCTGAATAAACTCTGAAATGGCAAACACACATATCTAATCAGCTCTCTCCATATGCTTGTGTTGTTTACTGTTGGTTACTAGCAGGGCTTGACGTAAAATTTTTTGATCACCAGCCATTTTGTCTAGTAGTTTTCCAGCGTTACTAGCCACTCGCCATTTTTACTAGCCACAATTTTGTTGTTTGGAAAATTTGACTTTGACATGCTAAAATGACTTTATTTAGATTTTGTGTTATGTCCACATGCATTTCACTTTTTTGTGTGTTGTGTATGACCTTGCTCAATGTGCATGAGCAAATGAGTTGTGGTTTCATAGTGTCGCACTGGAATTAGTTTTTATTTCACATGACTTTTCAGCGCTCAAAATTAAGGATTTACTTAATTTATCTCAGACCACACCAAACATAAATAATAATTTTTTAGCCACGAATTTTAAATAATGTGTCAAAACAAGCATAAAAATAGCTATATATATATATATATACTTTTTATTTAATAAAACTTTTCTTGAAACAAATTTACATTTAAAAAAAATTATTATTGTCATGTCTCTAAAAAAATGCAAAGTCTGGCTAAAGGTCTTAGGTTACCAGTTAACTAAATTGTAAGTTAATCTCCTATTAAAGCAATCTTATTGTGAAAAAATACAATTAAAGCATATTAACAAAAATAACTATAAGCAAAAGAAAGCAGGTGAAAAACATACCTGTGTGTGATAATGAAAGGATCAACGTTAGGGCTGTTATCTGTTCAAACAACGGTTAAAGCGAAAGCAGCAACCACTGCTGCTTACAAAAAGACTTAAAAAAAAAAAATCTTGAGCTCTTGAAAGCAGCAGAACTATGGGTGCACAAGCATCACTTTTTGTCAAATCTATTTCTAAAGAACCGATCGCACCAGTTAAATTTCAAGGGCACAGTAGCTTTGCAGAAGAAAATGGGAGCGGGCATGTTTTTTAAACAGTCGTGCACATCACATTACCTGTGTGTGCGCGAGTTATCATCCTCTCATTTGGTATTCACCTGCTTTCCTTTGCTTGCGCGAACAGTTATTTTTGTCAGTCCTGCTGCTTCTCGATTCTAATATCACATTTGGCCATCTTTATTGAACCCTGCTTTTAAGAAAACTACAATTAAACTTATTTTTCCAAAAAAGTCAAAGTGGCCATAGTGGGAGCGCTGTCTAACCCGCCGGATATCAAGCCCTGGTTACTAGGTTATCAATACTAACATCAGCCGTTCTAACAGTTTGCATTTTGGAGTTACTCTTTTTTTTTTTTTTTTCCAAACTTTTGCAAAAGATTATCTTCACGTTAGATGAAAAGCCATCTATTGAGCTCATTGAAGGCCTTCTAAATACAGCCAGAATGTGGGGGAAAAGATATTTGTATCATAAATGTGCAACTGACAAGCCTGCAGCAAATTGATGTCAGTATGAACCAGAATTTTCAGCATCTTGGAATGTTTTCAGTACCTTGTTTAATGTATGCAATGATGATTTATCAGCTATGAAGTAAGGAAGTTTTACCCAATAAAAGGCAACTGTTCTGTCAAAATTCAGCGTTTTATTCTGGAAGTATTCTGAAAGTGTTCATTCACTCATAAAAAGAAATTTATTTAAAAGTCTTGTCGTCAATACCAGTTGTAAGAGCCACAAATAATACCTTGACTTAGTTGATCATTTGGAAAAGTGGCAGAATTTTTCAGATAAATCTTCTGAACCCAAGATTCTTACAGTATTCAGTCACGTTTGGTGAAAGAAAACTCATGGTTTGGGGTTACATTCAGCATGCGAGAGATCTGCAGAGTGGATGGCAACATCAACAGCCTGAGGTATCAAGATATTTGTGCTGCCCGTTACATTACAAACCACAGGAGAGGGCAAATTCTTCCGCAGGATAGCACTTCTTCTTATACTTAAATCTACACATCAGAATTCCTGAATACAAAGATGGTCAAGGTGCTCCAGGATTGGCCAGGCCAGTCACCTGACATGAATTTTATTGAGCGTGTCTGGGGTAAGATGAAGGAAGACGCATTGAAAATGAATCCAAGGAATCTTGATGAACTCTTGGAGTCCTGCAAGAATGCTTTCTTTGCCATTCCAGATGACTTTATTAGTAAGTTATTTGAGTCATTGCAGAGATGTATGGATTCAGTCCTCCAAGCACATTGGAGTCATACACAATATTAATTATTTTACCAATGCACCATGACTTTATATTCTTCACTATACATTGTTTCTGTTAAGTTACAAGACTTTTGTCTAAGCAAAGTCAGACCTTACTGTCCTAATTGAATAATTAAAATTCAAGGCATGATCATATTTTATTTTGGTAAAAGCGTAATCTAGAGGCCTTTACCTTTCATATAAGCCACTTCTGATACTAAACGATCAACTAGAAGTCATATTATTATTTGTTGCTCCTAAAACTTTGATTTTAGAATGGGTTGGTTTTAGCTATACGTGGTTGCACACTTGCTTTATACATTATTAAATCTTTGAATGCTGAATGTAATTGTTTAGTTGTCAGATCAAAAAAGTATCATGCTGATCTGATTATATCTGAGTGGCCACATCGCATAGTTTTACATATGGTTTACAGATGGTTTTGAAACCCCATGTGCACATATACATAACATTTAAACAATGTTTAAATGAGGCCATATATTTAACAGACCAATCTATAAATGCTTAAAGTGACAGGCCATTACTGGTATTACAGTGACGTATTACTTCAATAAAAGCATTAATATCCTATATTCTTATGATGGTGGGCCTGTCAAAATTCACAAGTTGAATCCAAATCCTGGTGCAAGCAGTGCTGTTATAGTCATTACATATTGTAACTTTAAAATCCATTAGTTGGAGGTTCCTGAAAATGAAACCAATGCAAAGGACAAATTTCAGACTAGCTTCATAAAGAATTAAGGGACTTTACAATATATGTGTGTTGATGTTAAGTTTTGTATTTATTACTGGAGCTAAATAAGCTGATTTTATGCATCAAGACAGGGGTGTACAAACTTCCTGGAGGGCTGGTGATCTGAAGAGTTTAGTTCCAACCCTTTTCAACACACTTGAACCAGCTAATCAAGCTCTTACTAGATATACTAGAAACTTCCTGGCAGGTTTGTTGAAGCAAGTTGGAGCTAAATTCAGCAGGACACCAGCCCTTCAGAGGGGTATTGCACAATAGCAAGATAAGGGATTAAGCTGGGATTTTTATACTATAGCTTAATTTATCCTTGACTCTTTGGCTTGCATGAAAACAGGCTAAATTAAGCTCAATTAAGTTACAACAGAGATCTTCAGAGCAGGCTAACAATCAGGTTAAGATTTATCCTAGCGATTTATATATTAGATTTATTGTCATAGTGCTAATAGAAATTAATGTGTTTTACAGTCACTCATTACTCTTGGTGATTTACAGTACATATATTTTCCAACTATCTGAATAAAAAATATGCATGTTCAATTGTATTAACAATAGTTTTATATATATATATATATATATATATATATATATATATATGGTCATTTCAGATTTAAATATAGGGGAGATAAAAATAAGAGATATAAAATAGATGAATGATTAGAGAAAAAAATGTATATATATTTATATATGGTGCACAGCATAAATGAGTTATGGCAACCATTTTTCAGTGAATTTAGATATATTTTGGTTTACAAAGCAGTTTTATTAAACAGTTATATCTTTTAAAATAAAAATGTGGTCACTGAACATCTTTAGGAATAGAAAGATAACACATTTGAAACATTTAAATGAGTTATTGCAAAATAAAATCTTGTAAAAAAAAACTACAATGTTTCAACTAGTTTTTCTATTTTTTTATGTTTCTCTTGATTTTTCCTGTTTATTATCATTCTATTTAATACATTTCTCTAAAATACTAACTTTGGTGTACTACAATTTGGACTTTAAAGGGCACCTATGGTAAAAAATCTACTTTTCAAGCTGTTTAGACAGACATATGTGCATGTATGGTGTGTAGACCGTCATATTGGGGTGATATAAGCACACCCAGTGCTTTTTTTTCAATTTAACAACATAAAAAACGCTGGACCAATTGGAGCGGTTTTCAAAACGACCGCAACTTTACGTAGGAGTGCAGTCCCCCCACCCACCAATATTGATTGACAGGCGCGTCATCATATCCTCAGTTTGTTGATTCACGTCCGCCATTTTCAGCGTGAGTCGAAGCAATATCACTAAAGGAACACCCTTGCTCTATTTTTAGATGCAAGACTTATTGGGCTCAACACAAGAGCAACATTCTCCACATTATCGCTCTAATCGGAATTATTGGTTGTATCTTTAGGTAGGTTTGTAAACATGTGTACTTCTCATTGAGTCTACCTCATACTTCAGCCGTTTGCATTTCTCGCGATCCTAGAAGCTCGCTGTGATCTTAACTAGCCTGCGTTTTAGAATTCTAAACATAGGTTTCTATCAGGGTACACTCAAGTCGACGGCTAGGCGCCGCGGACCGCTGCAGAAACCTATGTTTAGAATTCAAAAATGCGTGGCGCAACGATTCGGGACACTTCATGTTTCTGCCGCGCCACAGAGAATGTCTGGTGTGCTGTATCGCAGCTTCGAGCGGCGCATCCGGTGCCTCAGTCAAAGTTAATTCAGTGTGCGTGGTTATTAGTTTCTGTGTACAAGCTCGGCGCTTGAAACTAGCACACAGTTGGCTGTAAAACTGTACAAAGACACATATGATTTTGTACTCTCTGCTTGGTCTGTGTCCGAGTTGTACATGTACGACTGAATGCGGATCCTCTCCTCCTGCTCCTTCTCTGTCTGCCTGTCTGTGTTGCAAACACAGAGCGGGTGAGCTCATGGCCCCGCCCCCTTGTTACATTGGGCGGGAAGCCGAAACTAGTCTACATGTGAAGCAACACACCCCTAAATCAGCGAACTGTGGACACGCCCCCAACATGACACTTTTTAACACATTATAATAAAAAATTCTGAATTGTGTATTAAACTGAACCTAAACTGGCACACTCAGAAGAACCATAATATTAATATTAAATCATAAAAAAGAGGTAAACTATGTGCCCTTTAATTAAGATTTCTGGATCTTAATTTTATTTTTTGTTAGATTAGTTCATCAGTTTTGTCTTTCGTACTGACTAATCTAATGTATATGCACACATATATGACTGTATAGAAAATATTAATGTAAAAAAGAGATCTGTGAGGGGTCAACTCATTTATGCTGAGCACTATACATATGTACATACATACTGTACATACAAACATACATATATTGTTAGAAAGAAAAAAAAAGCCTAAATGAAGCGATATACACTCACAGGCCACTTTATTAGGTACACTTTAAGTTTGTGGCATTGACACGATGCTCAGTTGGTATAATGGGCCCAAAGTGTCCCAATAAAATATCCCCCACACCATTATACTACCAACCTGAACTGTTGATACAAGGCAGGATGGGTCCATGTTTTCATGTTGTTGTACGCCAAATTCTGACCCTATCATCTGAATGTCAAAGCAGAAATTGAGACTCATCAGACCAGGCAACGTTTTTCCAATATTCTTCACCTTTGACCTTTCATCCCCATTCTGATGCTCAGTTTGAACAGCAGCAGATCGTCTTGACTATAGCTGCGTCCGAAACCGCATACTTCCATACTATACAGTGTGCTAAAATCAGTATGCGAGCCCAGTAGTGTCCGAATTCATAGAATACGAAAATCAGTATGAGAGAAGTACCCGGATGACTTACTACTTTCGGCGAGATTCTGGAGAGTGCATCCCATGCATGCCGCGCTATCCCATGACGCCCCGTGAGTGAATTTATGAATGGGAGCAAAGCGACGCAACTGACGCAGGTATGTCACCTGACCATGACAAAATGGCAGATGTAGTACGTCCGAATTCCATTCATACTGTATAGAATGTACTTTTCTAACGGCCGAGTTGTAGGTTTAAATTCAAATGCAGTACCTACTGAGTAGTAGGCGGTTTCGGATGCAGCCTATGTCTACATGCCTAAATGTATGGAGTTGCTGCCATGTGATTGGCTAATTAGAAATTAGCCTTAACGAGCAGTTGGACAGGTGTACCTAATAAAGTGGCTGGTGAGTGCATATATACATACGAGTGTATATACGTTTACGTTTTGTTTTGTCTCCCTCCCAGATCAGTCGGAAGTACCAGGTCGGTGGGCGGTAGGGGCATTTTTCAGCTCATTACCTCTCCCACCTGCAGTTTCTTCACGATGGATGTCCAGAGATCTTCAGCTTCTGGCGCCTATACTGCAGCTCTGCACAAGAAGTTTGGCCAGAGGAGAAATGGCCATGCCCAATTGAGCCTGGTTTCTCTCAAGGTTCTTTTTTTTCAATTGGTGAAAACTGGCTTGCATTTGCTCTTCAGCGTTTGGACTTTCAGCAGTGAAACTTAAACCTCACTGAACTGACCTAAACTGATCTTCAACTCTGAAAACTGGACTGACATAGTTTCAATTTACTAAAACTTCTATGTTAAGCTACTTTGACACAATCTACATTGTAAAAATGCTACAGAAATAAACATGAATCGATTGAATATTGAATAATGAGTTTGCTCTCATCGGGTTTTATCCATATATGCATCATTGGTTCTGATGCTTAACCAATGCCATGTATGTGCACTTATCCTGGACATCTACTCTGAGCTTTACATAGTGGCTCGTTCTCATCCTGGATCAGTAACTATGCAACGGACTAAGCCCAGAGGACCCTATTAAACTAATACCCCAAATACTCTCAAGTACCAAGTTTGGACACATTTAGAAATTCAACCAGCCTCAAAAATTATGTTCAAAATAAGTAAAAATTATCCATAATGTACAATTATTTCTTATTTTTGTTGATAAGACAGTAGAGATTACCAAAAAAGAGGGGGTAGAGAGAAACGAAAGAGTTGTTGAAAACAACTGCAAGACAGGAATCGAACTTGGATCGCCAAAACAACAGCTGCGCCATATGTCCATGTGCTAAACCACTAGGCTATCCGCACTGACGTGCAACTTTTTTCCGATAAAAGCATACAATTTCAACTTTCGCCAAAAAATAAATAAATAACATCAGGCATGTTGAAAAAAAATGTCGGCCCTTCTGTGAAAACAATCAGTGCTAGCCAAAAAAGAAAAACATATTACTCAGCGAATATCCTCACATTCTCAGGAGTCCTATCAGTTTTCCAGTGTTTTCCTTTCCAAGAGCGCATGGATAAGGGTGACTTGCTTTTGCACATCACTTTCTCGAAACACAGAGCTCCGCATTCCTAAGCGGCCAGAAGTTCCAGTAATGCCAGCGTCAGGCACCGTTTCGAAATCTGGAATCCAGAACATCATCTATGATCCCTTGCAGATTTCGACAATTAAAGAATGTGTGGGGAAAACAACTAGAGGGGAGATGCCACAGAGGAAATATGAGCAGAATTCTCCTTTTATTAATAATGTGTGTTTTGTAAATCTTATTTCCGACAGGTGCCAAGAGAAACATGTTAAAGGGTCGTGGGTGGAGCAGATGAGCACTAGCGTATCTCTAACTGGCACAAACACAGCATTGAAGTCAGCTCAGGGATTCAGTACTATTCATTACTCACATTATCGGTGATTAGCCGTTATCAGATGGTTTAAGTAAATATTTGAGGTTTCCTCAGTTTTCTCAGAAAGAATTGCAGCTTAATCGAATAGGTCACGCATATTTACGGTTCAATTGAGGAAACATTTAAAGATGATCCGAAGCAGTGGGAAGGTCAGAAACATTAAAGCGAGTGGACCATGGAGCTACACTTAAACTAAATAATGTTTTAATACAAGAAATATAAATGGTTGGCGACACATAGGCTCAGTGGTTAGCACTGTGGCCTCACAGCAAAAAGGTCACTGGTTTAAGTCTCGGCTGGGCCAGTTGGCATTTCTGTGTGGGGTTTGTTCTCCCAATGTTCGTGTGGGTTTCCTTCTGGTGGTCTGGTTTCCCTCACAGTCCAAAGACATGCGCTGTGGGTGATTTAGATGAACTATGTGTGTGAATGTGAGAGTGTATGGGTGTTTCCCATTGCAGGGTTGCAGCTGGATAGGCATCCGCTGCATAAAACATATGCCGGAATAGGTGGTGATCTATTTTGCTGTGGCGACCTCTGAAATCAGAGACTAAGCTGAAGGAAAATGAATGAATGAAGAAAATTAGGGATAGAAATATTTTGACAAAGTAAAAAGGTCAAAAATATGAGTTGGAAATATACGAATAAAAATACCTTGTGTACTAATTGCTTTACCAGTTAGTTTTATTTATATTTATTCAGAGCATCAAGCGTTCTTGATTTTAAAAAAGTCCAAATGTATGACATAAAGTGTAAATGTAATTGTTTTAGAGTGGTATTACCTCGATCAGAATGGGTCAGTCCCATATACAGTAGACTCACCACTGATCTGAAACACTATGGCATGTAAAGGCATACTCATTCATTGATTTTCCTTCAGCTTAGTCCCTTTATTCAACAGCTTATGCAGCATATGTTTTACACAGCGGATGCCCTTCCAGCTGCAACCCAGTACAGGGAAATACACTCTCATTCACACACATACACTAAGGCCATTTTAGTTGATTCAATTCACCTATTGCGCATGTCTTTGGACCGTGGGGCAACCAGAGCTCCTGGAGGAAACCCACGCGAGCACTGGGAGAACATGCAAACTCCACAGAGAAATGTTGACTGGCCCAGCCGGGACTCAAACCAGTGACCTTCTTGTTGTGAGGTGACAGTGTTAACCACTGAGCCACCGCATCGCCCTCTAAAGTCACACTGTAACTGTAAATATTTTTCTGAATTGCTTGTTTATTTCATAATTAAATGAGTTGTAAAGCTTCATTTGTTTTTTCAAGGGTTCTTATGTATGCAATGGTCTTACTGAGAAATTAGAACACAATGATAATAATAATAATAATATTAATAATAACATTAATATATTTTTCAAAATAGCCAAGGGGGCTGCACGGTGGTGCAGTGGGTAGCATGTTCGCTTCACAAAAGAAGGTCGCTGGTTCAAGCCTCGGCTGGGTCAGTTGGCGTTTCTGTGTGGTTTGCATGTTCTCCCCATGTTCGCGTGGGTTTCCTCCGTGTCCTCTGGGTTCCCCCACAAGTCCAAAGACATGCAGTATAGGTGATTTGCGTAGGCTAAATTGTCCGTAGTGTATGTGTGTGAATGAGTGTGTTTCCCAGTGATGGGTTGCAGCTGGAAGGGCATCGGCTGCGTAAAACATATGCTGGATAACTTGCGGTTCATTCCACTGTGGTGACCCCTGATTATTAAAAGAACTAAGCCGAAAAGAAAATGAATGAATAAAAATAGCCAAGTATTCATTTCCATTTTGCCTATAGGTGCACTATGCACCTGTCCACGTGGAAGGACAGGTAGAGCACCCTGTCTCAAAATAATCACACACAAAAAAAAACTATATTGCATGCAGCTAATCCTGGTTAAATCCTTTCACTTAGGTGCAAAATATACTAATAATTTAAGTTCATTTTTAAAGTTATCATTTATTGAAGTTTTAACTTTTTTCATAGGTGTAATTTTAGGGGTATTCCTGTCAAAGACATATGTCAAATGTTTTAACAATCGAAGTCATGGTAAGATTGTGTATTAGTCAACTAGTTATGCTGTACGGAGACTTGAGATTTTTGACTAAACAGTTGACAAATTGGTGACACCGTGACACAGTGGGTAGCATGAATTCCTCAAAGCAAGAAGGTTGATGGTTCGATCCTCGGCTGGGTCATTTCTTTGTAGAGTTTGCATGTTCTTCTTGTATTGGCATGGGTTTCCTCCGGTTTCCCCCACAAGTCCAAAGACAGGCGGTACAGGTGAATTGGGTGAGCTAAATTGTCTGTAGTGTATGTGTGTGAATGAGAGTGTATGGGTGTTCCCTATTGATGGGTAGCAGCTGAAAGGGCATCCGCTGCGTAAAACTTATGCTAGATTAGTTGCGGTTTCATTCTCCTGATTATTAAAGCGACTAAGTCGAAAAGAAAATGAATGAATAAAAATAGCCAAGTATTCATTTCCATTTTGCCTATAGGTGCACTATGCACCTGTCCACGTGGAAGGACAGGTAGAGCACCCTGTCTCAAAATAATCACACACAAAAAAAACTATATTGCATGCAGCTAATCCTGGTTAAATCCTTTCACTTAGGTGCAAAATATACTAATAATTTAAGTTCATTTTTAAAGTTATCATTTATTGAAGTTTTAACTTTTTTCATAGGTGTAATTTTAGGGGTATTCCTGTCAAAGACATATGTCAAATGTTTTAACAATCGAAGTCATGGTAAGATTGTGTATTAGTCAACTAGTTATGCTGTACGGAGACTTGAGATTTTTGACTAAACAGTTGACAAATTGGTGACACCGTGACACAGTGGGTAGCATGAATTCCTCAAAGCAAGAAGGTTGATGGTTCGATCCTCGGCTGGGTCATTTCTTTGTAGAGTTTGCATGTTCTTCTTGTATTGGCATGGGTTTCCTCCGGTTTCCCCCACAAGTCCAAAGACATGCGGTACAGGTGAATTGGGTGAGCTAAATTGTCTGTAGTGTATGTGTGTGAATGAGAGTGTATGGGTGTTCCCTATTGATGGGTAGCAGCTGAAAGGGCATCCGCTGCGTAAAACTTATGCTAGATTAGTTGCGCTTTCAATCTCCTGATTATTAAAGCGAGTCCATTGTTAAAGCGAGTCCATTGAACTTATATCATGTTAAACGGACTTAAAACAGCTTGTGTAACTTATAAAATTAAGTTAGAAAATGATTAACATTGTTTAATAAGTTACAATGACTTAAAAACCTATGCTGTCAGGACTAATTGATCATAGAATTTTTTACAATGCAGGTGTTGAGCATCTTGAGGAGTTCCTGTCAAAGACAAATGTCAAGTGATTTAACATAAGCTGTCATGATAAAATTGTGTGTTAGTCAACTATGCTGCACAGAGACTTGAGATTTTTGAATAAACCATTCTCAAATTGTTGGCTAAAATAAAATAAAAATAAAATAAAATAATCTAAAATAAAATAATATGGCGGTAGCACTGTCACCTCACAGCAAGAAGTTCACTTGTTCGAGCCACGGCTGAGTCAGTTGGCATTTTAGTGTGGAGTTTGAATGTTCTCCCTGTGTTCGCGTGAATTTCCTCCGGGGAAATATGTTGATTTATTTATTTTATTCAATTTCAATAGTTCAGTATAATTCCAGCGACACTGTAGTTCAGTGGTCAACACTGCATCACTTCACAGCAAGAAGGCCACTGGTTCGGTTTACCCCACAAGTCCAAAGACATGTGCTATAGGTGAATTGAATAAGCTAAATTGGCCGTAGTGTACATGTGGGTGTGAATGCAAGAGAAACGAATGTATGGGTTTTTCACAGTACTGGGTTGACGCTGGAAGCACATTCGCTGCACGAAACACATGCTGGATAAGTTGGCGGTTCATTACACTGTGGCGACCCCTGATTAATAAAAGGACTAAGCCAAAAAGAAAATGAAGAAACAAAATAAAATAAATCTCAAATCTCCTGACCACTAGGTGGCACTGTGCTAAAACGATGGCGAATTTAAATTAGCTGCTAATTTTTTTTATTGGCAAGTGACAGACATAAGAATCTAGGGTTTTATGATTCAGTTATTAACATAAATGCTAATTTGGGCAGTTGATGACACTATACAAGAAAGAAAAATTTTTCATGTGGCAAATTTATGACCGTACAGTTCTGCCATAGACACAGAACACTAACCATGTCAGTAGCCAACAATTTTTAACACCATCAGTCAATAAAATGCAGAATAATTTTTTGCTTCATTATTCTAATGACAAAACGGCTCATTTTCCTGTTGTTGGCCTTGTCAGAAAATGTTTTTGCCCCCCTGGGCAGACCAATTGAAGGCCCATTACCCCTGTTAAGAGGTCATAATTCACTTGTGCTGTTCTTGCACAACCTCGCCAGTCTTGCCTCTTGGCAAGCATGCCAGGGCTTGGATATTTCAGCCAACAAAGACAGCTCTGTGCCACTCCAAATCAAGAGAGGAGATTAAAGGAAGGATAGATTGAAATTGCCCTGGCCCAGTGAAAGAAATGCAAACTGTACCGTGGAAAATAATGAAGTAATGATATAAAGTGGCTCCTTTCTGCCATTCGGGCCCCCCCTCCCCCATCCGATCCTCATTGATGAATCAGCAACCTGCTATCATTTAGACCACTGGCCTAGTTCTGCAGTGGAATGTGACCTATGACATCAGTCAGTCTGCTTTAGAGAGGGCAAAGTCTGCGGTGGGCTCTCCAAAATCTCCATTTGTCCCTTTAAATGGGAAGGCATGCTTTGAAGACTAGAGTTTCCTAAATGAGTGACCTTTGACCACTTTTTTTCTTGCTTGTTTCATTGTCTGACAGACAATCCAGGGAGTTGAATAGGAGACAAAAGCTGGAGGAAAGGAAAAAATGCTGAAAAACAGAAAACGTGAGAACAGAGACTAAGTAATCCTGTCTTTGGTCCCGGTTTCTTAAGATCAGACTTAGAAAGCCCTCCCTTTTCTGAGAAGACTTTCACATGACATTTTTATTATTAACTGCATCCTTTTTTGGATAAATCTCACGACACTTGTCAATAATCTGTAGAAATGTGATCTTACAATCAGTAAAACAAACCAAAAAATAAAATATAACCTGTCAAAATATCCACTAATTAGCAGTTTTCTGTATTTCTTTTTTTGTTTTTTGCATTATTAGACCTTGATCTGTCTTCCAACAACTTTTAACTATGAAAAGTTTGATTATTAACATTATTAACAAGATTTTTTATTAACATTTTTAATATTCAATTCAATTTAATTCAATTCATGTTTATTTCTATAGCGCTTTTACAATGTAGATTGTGTCAAGGCAGATTAACACAGAAGTTCTAGTAAATTGAAACTGTGTCAGTCCAGTTTTCGGAGTTGAAGTTCAGTTTAGTTCAGTTTAGTTCAGTTCAGTGTGGTTTAATTTTAATTGCTGAAAGTCCAAACACTGAAGAGCAAATCCATCAATGCACAGCTCCAAAAGTCCCAAACCAAGCAAGCCAGTGGTGACAGTGGCAAGAAACAAAACTTCATCAATTGACGAAAGTGAAGGGAAAAAAAGGTTTAATACACTGTCAGAAAAAATGGTAAAATGTTGTAGCAACGATAGTACAAACTTTTTTATGGAACAGAATTGTACCTTATGACAAAAAAAACAAACTTGTACCATAACAGATTTGTACCTTTAAGGACATGATTTGTACCATGGGAAACCAAAATGTACCTTTGGTAATTAAAACTTGCAGATTCATCAAAGGTGCAGTTGTGGCATTTTGTATTTAAAATGGGTCAATTTATTTTCAGTAAATATAAAACATCAAATACGTTTATTAAACAAAGTTTTTTAAAAAGCTTCTTTTTGTGTAATACACCTTTTCCATTTACAATAAAGAATAAAAATTACTTTAACATAAATCAAAAGATCTATTTTTTGCTAAACATTTTACAACACTTTTCACAAAAATGTTAAAGAAATACATTTTCCCAGGTACAATATAAAACCTTTTTTCTCCATTTTTCACACAATACCTTTGTAAATCACTTAAAAGTTTATTTAATTTACTTCATTTTAAAATAGAATTATGCAAAAGTATTGTAACGTGATATACACAATGTTTGATTAGTTTTACAATACTAAAATGTCTGCATGAACACTTTGCATATGCAGGACTTTGCCAGCTCACGTGGAACGCCAAAAGGTGCGGATTTCAATAATGAAAATGTGTTTATCAGAAAATGCTTACCAAATGTTTATTAAAATGCCATAAATGTTTAGTTTACAATATCTATAATTTTATTTTACCAGTTGTTTTGTAATATAGAACTTATTTATGAATAAGTATCTTTAAACATGCTTTTAAATGATGATTCATGTTTTAGTATGGAAATCATTCATAAAATCACTTTGCCTTTCCAGTAATATTTATTTTCATAGATATTGTAATAAGGAAGGAATTGTCCAACAATGTGTACCTATTTTATGAGAACAATTGTGTACCTTCATTTCACCATAAATTGTGTACCTTCATTTTCCATATAAGGTACAGAACAGTATCATTAGAGGCCTTTTCTGTACCATATAAGGTATGACTTTTACAAAGGTACAAAACTGTTCCTTGATGACCATTATTTATATCACCGTGTAGCTTTTTTTTCTGAGAGTGTAATTTTAAAAAGTTTTAATAGTTTAAAGTGATATATTATCTGAACTGGTGTTGTATATTACTATACAAACACCTTGTAATTAACTGCCAGTCTTTCAGTCGTTTTTTTTATTATTTTACAGACTTATTTCTCTCTTTATATTATTTCTTATATACATTATATTACTTCAAACTGCTAAAATGTTAATAAAAGTCACTTTGTTAAACTGTTGAGTTGAACTTCCAACATTAAAAGTCGACAGAGCAGAGATTAAGATCCTATAATGCAATTCATTACACAAGGCTAAAAGTGCCCTTAGTTGAAGATTTGCCCAAATATACTAAATAGATATGGAAGAAAAGTTAATTGTTTGTTTTGAAATTTGTGAGTCCCAAACAAAAAACACACAAGGTTTTTTGTTGCGGTGAATCCAGCCATTCGTGTAATATTGCAGCTTCTGCAGTCCCTCTTCAGATGCTGCACCGGCCAAATCAATCGTTTGATCTCGGTGCGTTGTCACGGTACTTTGATGCCACATAAGCTAAATTGTCCGTAGTGTATGTGTGTGAATGAATGTGTATGGATGTTTCCCAGTGATGGGTTGCAGCTGGAAGGGCATTCGCAGTGTAAAACATATGCTGGATAAGTTAGCGGTTCATTCCGCTGTGGCGACCCCAGCTTAATAAAGAGACTAAGCCGAAAAGAATATGAATGAATGAATGAATGAAAGAACTTACTACATGGGGAAAAACTTTTTTTTCCTTCGACTTAATCTCTATTTTAGAGGTCGCCAACTATTTCAGCATATGTTTAATGCAGCATATGTTATTTGTGTTGAGTTTGCTTGTTCTCAGCGTGTTTGCATGGGTTTCCCAACGTCAAATTATATTGATATTTGGTTGATTTTAGATTGTGTTGAAAAGTAACCAAAATCCAACATCTGATAGATGTCATAGTGGTAACGTCCACACAACGTCAAGGCGTACCATGATTCGGTTGGATGTTGGCCATTGACGTCGACCTGACGTTGGGTTCTGACATCAATCCGATTTTCCTTTCCAAACAGGGCCAACGTTGGGGTAAGTTGGGGTACAACATTAATATGACGTCTTGTTGATGTCCTGTGCCTGCAGGGACATGTGGTTTAGGTGAATTAAATAAACTAAATTCGGCGTAGTGTATGTGTGTGAATGAGTGTGAATGGATGTTTCCAAGTACTGGGTTGCAGCCGGAAGGGCATGTATAAAACATATACTGGATAAGTTGGCAGTTCATTCTGCTGTGGTGACCTCTGATGAATAAAGGGACTAAGCCGAAGGAGAATGAATGAATGTAAACAATGTATTTTGTGACTGAGCATACTATGAAAGGATAGACTTTATTATCTTGTCCATATGATATCGTCAAACTGCACAGAACTACAAGTGTGCAACAGGTGGTGGTTTATGAAATGACAGCATTTTATCATTAAATCACTTAGTGAGTGTCAAGTGTTTGAGTGTTTTTAAAATAATAATAATGTGTGTATGTCCTGTCGCCAGTCCCATTTTAAATATGATGGGGAAGCCACCCCAAAGTTAAGAGACTTGGCTTATGTGGCCTAAATTCCACTTTAGGAACGGAAAACAAAAATATTGTTGTAGTACACGCTGTGCCTTTCATGTTTGAGTCGACGAATACAACCCATAGTTAATGAAGAGTAATAAATCTCTCTGTTCCTGTGGTTATCCAAGTTTCATGTAACCATGTAGGGATTCCATTAAAAGCCATCACACAATGTTGCTTTTGAGTTGCGCGCCCATTATAAATACTTTTCCTATTATTGAAGTGTTGTTTTCTGCTGATTTACGAGGCGAGCGTTGATCTCGCTCATTTGTTTTCGTTCACCCACCCCCCCACCCCCCTTTGAAGGTTATCGGACCCTACTGACTGAGATGTGTCTTTTCCATCAGGTGGCATCGTTAAACGCTCGTCTGCATAAGTAACCTCATTATTTTGGTAGAAATGACATCACTTTTCCCGAGTTTGAACCCACCTCAGCTGGAGTTGGAAACGCGAAGGAATGTTTTCTCTCCCTCTCCAGAGGGTAGCCAAAGGGGAAATGAGAGGGAAATGGTTTGAGTGTTTGCCACAGTGTAAACACCAGATCACACGGGCCTGACCCAAGCTTATCAGGAAAGTTCTCTCTTTCTAACTGTCTTGAGGGAACACGGGTCACTTCCCAGCATCCTTTTTGCCATTCTCCTATTGTGTGTACGTGTTGCTCTTGTAAACGTGACAGGCAGTATTGCGACTCCTTCCAGCGAAGGCAAACAGACTCGAATAGCCTACAGTTTTAAGACTCTGCTTTGTTAGTTAAGACAACAGGGCGACATGTTCTCGCGCACTGTTGGTAAACACTACCAGGTGTTCGAGTGGTTGAGAATGTGCGGTATGGTTTTCAGATGCTCTTGCGTCAACAGAAGACGTCTTGAAAACATCTCCTGTGAAGACTGTGAATCGGTTGGGATTTGTTACCTCGTTCACTTTGTAGTGATCAGACAGAAGGATTGTGGATTGCCATCTCAGAGGCTCTTGTGTTTTGATCCATAGCGTGGCTCTGATGTTATAGACTCTGCGTTGACATGTGGCATATCATCGGCGTCTTCTGAGCTAATAAAGATGGACGCTGACATGTTCTGTTTGGCAACACTGTCATAATTCATGCAGCAGTCAGCGTGTTATTGAGTGCAGATGTTCAACAGTAATGAATCCACCACTTATTTTTCAGCTCACAAAGAGCTACAATGTGCCCCAAACAGTCGGATAAAATGAGTAAGTTGTGTTCTTCCAACCAGTGCAGGGTTTTGGGGAATAAAACGCAGGTGCGTTTTTGCTTATATCTGGATCAGCGCCACCTGTGAGGTTACAGTAGCAGCCTGTGCCATGTGCTCATCTATAATATAGATGAACTACTGTGTATATTTAAGGTTCATTCAAGGCAATGCTGTATGCCCCTGAAATTAAAAGGCCACCGTTTTTTTTTTATTAATAAACTAGTCAATAGTTAATTCATCATTTACTTTGTGTTTAGCTTGCTTAGTTGTGAAATGAAAGTTACCAATTTTTATGATTATTTCAACTACATATGAAGAGTTCAGATGCAAAAACCTCTAAGTGTTTGTTTGTTTGATGGTTGGTTGGTTTGTTTTCCCTGTAAAGTAGTTTTGACATTATTTATTTATTTATTTATTTATTTATTTATTTATTTATTTATTTATTTATTTATTTATTTATTTATTCATTCATTTGTTCATTTATTTATTTATTTATTTTGTTTCCCCTGTGAAGTTGTTTTGACACTATTTATTTATTTATTTATTTATTTGTTTGGTTTCCCCTGTAAAGTTGATTTGAAACTGTTTATTTATTTATTTATTTATTTATTTAGTTTCGCCTGTGAACTTGTTTTGACACAATTTATTTATTTATAGATTTTTTTCTGGTGAAACTGTTTTGACACTATTTATTTATTTATTTATTTATTTATTTATTTATTTATTTATTTATTTATTTATTTATTTATTTATTTATTTATTTGTTTGTTTGTTCCCTGTGAAGTTGTTTTGACACTATTAATTAATTATTTTATTTATTTAGTTTCCCCTGTTAACTTGTTTTGACTATTTATTTGTTTATTTTTCTTTATTTAATTATGTATTTATTTAGTTTCCCCTGTGAAGTTGTTTTGACACTATTTGTTTATTTATTTGTTCCCTGTGAAGTTGATTTGACACTATTTATTTATTTATTTATCTAGTTTCCCCTGTGAAGTTGTTTTGACACTGTAGTGCCATCTGAAATTTTCCTATAAAATGGCAATTTTTCTGAGACTCTTTTATTTATGTCCACTTATTTCACATTAAAGGCAATGAAAATAACATATTAGCTGACATAAAAGGGAAATTACCCAACGTTTTTGCATCTTTTAGATTAGATTAGATTCAACTTTATTGTCATTACACATGTACAAGCACAATGCAACGAAATGCAGTTTAGGTCTAACCAGCAGTGCAATAGCAGCAAGAGCAGGATACAGGTATAAGTTATAAAGTGCAGTTATAGAAAAACTATGGTGATATTTACAGATGGATGTGCTATGAACATTATATACAGGTTGTATTAGTTATGAACAGAGATTTACAATAAATAATTATATGTACAGGTTGCTATTAATAATCAGAAGTGTGCAGAATATATGTACAGGATGCTATTAATAATCAGAAGTGTGCAGATAGATAAACATAATTACAAATGTACATGCACAGTGGGTGTGTACATGATTACAAATGTCCATGTGCAGTGGGTATGTACAGTTCAAATAAGTGAATCAGTGCAATGTAGTGCAATAAATATGTGCAAATTTAAATGTGCAAATGTTAAATAGTGCAGTGAGTGTGAGGAGTTTAAGTTAGAGGAGAGTGGGGTGTATTGGAGGGGGGAGGGGGGGGGGGGGGGGGGGGGATGGGGCAAAAGAGTCAGTGAGGGGCAGAGTTCAAAAGGGAAACAGCTCTGGGGAAAAAGCGGTTTCTCTGTCTGCTGGTTTTTGTCCGGGGGAGCCTGACAAACAGCGCAGCTTCCAAACCAGACTGTGATGCAGTTGGTCAGGATGCTTTCTATTGTGCAGTGGTAGAAGTTCAACAAGACAGCTGATGAAAGCTGGTTCTTCTTAAGTTGCCTTAAGAAAAATAGCCGCTGGTGAGCCTTCTTGACCAGACTAGAGGTGCTGGTGGTCCAGGAAAGGTCCTTTGAGATGTGGGTCCCCAGGAACTTGAAGGATGAGACAGGCTCAAAGACCATCCCATAAATGGATGGAATCTGAACTCTTCATTTGTAATCAGAGGAGAACAAGCACATGAACTGAAGTAAGCTGAATAGTTTTTGATGCTCTACATCAAATGTTGCAACATCAACATTATTTTATTGAACCGGATCAAAACTAGATTAAAAACTGAATAATGGCACAACTTACAACTTATTAAACACTAAATTTTCTGGATCTGAATAAAGAATGTTGAGTCCTAACCCCAACCGTAACTCCAAGCTAACAGTCTACTTAAAATCTAATGAGAATTAGTTGGCATGTATATGCATGGTAACCTAAATTCAGTAAACGGACCATCAAAATAAAGTGTGACCTAATCTAAATGGTCTCCAAAGTTTATTTATAAAAGTTCCCAAGTTATTTGTTTGTCAATTCATTCTCCGTTCGTCGTTTGTTTGTTTGTTTGTTATTTGTTTGTTTGTTTGTTTGTTTGTTTGTTGGTTGGTTGGTTTGTTTCCCCTGTAAAGTAGTTTTGACACTATTTATTTATTTATTTATTTATTTATTTATTTATTTATTTATTTATTTATTTATTTATTTATTTATTTATTTTTCTTGTGAAGTTGTTTGACAGTATTTATTTAATTTCCTTGTGAAGTTGTTTTGCCACTATTTATTTATTTATTTAGTTTTTCTTGTGAAGTTGTTTGACAGTATTTATTTATTTATTCATTTATTTATTTATTTATTTACCCCGTGACGTTGTTTTGACAGCATTTATTTATTTAGTTTCCATTGTGATGTTGTTTTGACACTATTTAATTATTTAGTTTTTTGTTCTTTGACACTATTTGTTTATTTATTTATTTTGTTTCCCCTGTGAAGCTATTTTGACACTATTTATTTATTTAGTTTCCCCTGTTAAGTTGTTTTGACAGTATTTTTTTATTTATTTAGTTTACCCAGTGAAGTTGTTTGACACTATTTATTTATTTATTTATTTATTTATTTATTTATTTATTTATTTATTTAGTTTCCCTTGTGAAGTTGTTTTGACACTATTTATTTATTTATTTATTTATTTATTTTTTCTTGTGAAGTTGTTTTGACACTATTTATTTATTTTTTAGTTTCCCCTGTAAACTTGTTTTGACAGTATTTATTTATTTATTTATTTATTTATTTATTTATTTATTTATTTATTTATTTATTTATTTATTTTTCTTGTGAAGCTGTTTTGACTCTATTTATTTTTTAGTTTCCCCTGTAAACTTGTTTTGACAGTATTTATTTATTTAGTTTCCCTTGTGAAGTTGTTTTGACACTATTTATTTATTTATTTGTTTATTTGTTTATTTATTTATTTATTTATTTATTTATTTATTTATTTATTTATTTATTTATTTATTTATTTATTTATTTATTTATTTTCCTTGTGAAGTTGTTTTGACACTATTTATTTATTTATTTATTTATTTATTTATTTATTTATTTATTTAGTTTACCCTATTAAGTTGTTTGACAGTATTTTTTTATTTATTTAGTTTACCCAGTGAAGTTGTTTTGAGACTATTTATTTATTTATTTATTTATGTATTTATTTATTTATTTATTTATTTATTTATTTATTTATTTATTTATTTAGTTAGTTTTCTTGTGAAGTTGTTTTGACACTATTTATTTATTTTTTAGTTTGCCCTGTAAAGTTATTTTGACACTATTTATTTATTTAGTTTCCCTTGTGAAGTTGTTTTGACACTATTTATTTATTTATTTATTTATTTATTTATTTATTTTCCTTGTGAAGTTGTTTTGATATTATTTATTTATTTATTTATTTATTTATTTATTTATTTATTTATTTATTTATTTATTTATTTATTTATTTATGTTGTTTCCACTGTGAAGTTGTTTTGACACTATTTATTTATTTATTTAGTTAGTTATTTAATTTACCCTATTAAGTTGTTTTGACACTATTTATTTATTTATTTAATTTACCCAGTGAAGTTGTTTTGACACTATTTATTTATTTATTTATTTATTTATTTATTTATTTATTTATTTATTTATTTATTTAGTTTCCTTGTGAAGTTGTTTTGACACTATTTATTTATTTATTTAGTTTCCTCTGTAAAGTTGTTTTGACACTATTTATTTATTTATTTAGTTTACCCAGTGAAGTTGTTTTGACAGTATTTATTTATTTATTTATTTATTTATTTATTTATTTATTTATTTATTTATTTATTTTCCCTTGTGAAGTTGCTTTGACAGTATTTATTTATTTATTTATTTAGTTTCACTTGTGAATTTGTTTTGACACTATTTATTTATTTATTTAGTTTCGCTTGTGATGTTGTTTTGACACTATTTATTTTTTTTATTTTCCTTTTGAAGTTGTTTTGACACTATTTATTTATTTATTTATTTAGTTTCCCTTGTAAAGTTGTTTTGACACTATTTATTTATTTATTTATTTATTTATTTATTTATTTATTTATTTATTTATTTATTAATAAATGGTGAGAGATTAGAGCTGATCCAGTGTGCCATAGCCTGGACGAAAACCGCATTGTTCCTCCTGAATCCTAGGTTCACCACATTCTCACCATGTTATTTACTTGTTTATTTTATTTTATTTTTTGGCTTTTGTTTTTGTCTAACCAGCTTTCTGGAACTGTTCTTCGTCAAACTCAACAACAAAACAAAACAAAACAAAACAAAACAAAACAAAACAAAACAAAACAAAACAAAACAAAACAAAACAAAACAAAACAAAACAAAACAAAAAATAATAATAATAACATGCAGTCTAAAATGCAATAAGGTGACTTTACTTAAATAAGTGAGTAAACCTAAATAATTTTTTACTTATTTTTTACTAACACTTAAATTGTGTTTTAATTTAAAAACCTTTAACGTAAAATCACCTAATTTCTTTTTACAGTATGCAGAAAACAAATAAACGACACACAAAAAAACATTGTGGCTCGAACTGTGACTTGAACTGTGGACCTTCTTGCTTGCAAAACGAAGCCACTGTGCAAAATGAATAATCATTTTATGCTTTTATGAAGATTTTTGTTTGCTTGTTTGTTGTTTTGGAGCATGAAAGCCCCAGTCTTCATTGACTTTCATAATTCCAGGATATTCATCAAAATTAAACTTTTGCGTTAAACGGAAGAAAGCAAGCCATATGGGTTTGAAACAACATGGTGATGAATTAATAATGATGGATAATTACATTTTTGGCATGAACTATTTCTTAGCTTTTGACTTTTATTGAAATGAAAAATAAAGCATAAAATGAATATATATGTCACGGATTGGTCAGGCTCTCACGATCCCCACTCACGAAGATCACCATCACCTGACTTCTAATGAGCACACAGCTGCATCACATTCACGAGCACCAGATAAAAGCACAGCACTCCAGTCGCTCATTGTCCGGGCTCGTCTCGACGAAAGCGGACAACTGAGCGACCACTCAGCGTAGTCATCCTCAGCTAAAACAAACGCTTTACTTACCTGTTCTCTTTGTATTCCTCTTAGTCTTCCTGGTCCACCCGAATCGTCCTGTCTTCCAGTCCTTCCAAGTCTGTGTCATCCTCTGTCAGCTGTATCTGGTGTGTGCTGTCCATCCTCGTGTATTCCTGTTACCCAGCCACGGAGGAAAAGACCCCAACATCATTCCTGATCCTCCTGGCTATCCTTCATGTGCTCCTTGTTGTCATTTAATAAACACCCTAACGTTTCCTTACCTCTGTCTCCTGTCCGCTTCATAACAGAAGCCCGGACCAATAACGACGACAACATGAGCACCCCCCGATCACTTTCAAGAGCTGGTGGACCAGTTGAAGCGGATTCTACAGCCACCAGCTCCACTTTCCAACGCACCACCAGCACCGAGCACTTCCGCCTCCACAGTTTCTTCTTCGGCCCTTCCTTCCAGTCCCATGGCCCGACCAGCGCCCTACTCAGGCGGAGCGGGGGAGTGCAATGGTTTTCTGTTACAATGTTCCCTCATATTCGAAATGCAACCTTCTCTATATCCCACAGATAAGTCAAAGATCGCCTACATCGTATCACTACTCTCTGGGCCTGCACTTAAATGGGCTGAGACGATCTGGAACCAAGCCGGGCCGGTCATGAATTCCATCACTACCTTCACGGAGTATTTCAAAGAGGTGTTTGGACGTTCTGATGGGGAAGTAGCCGCTGGAGAGCAGCTGTATCATCTAAAGCAAGGTACTCTATCTACACAGGAATATGCTCTCCGGTTTCGCACTCTAGCAGCTGCAAGTGGATGGAATGAGAGATCGTTGTTGACCACGTACCGGCTCGGCTTGGAACCCACTCTCCGAATCCAGCTGGCCACATTAGATGATACTATGGGTCTGGAGAGATTCATCCAACATTCTCTCCGATGTTCCGATCGTCTCCGTTCCTATCAACAGGACACCATCACCCCCTCGTCTGCACTCCTCCAATCGCCTGAGTCAACAGCCTCTCCAGAACCAGAACCCATGATAATAGAGTCTGGAAGACTGACATCAGCGGAACGACAGAGGAGGCTGACCCGGGGTCTGTGTCTATACTGCGGTGTCAGTGGACACACCCGTATGGAGTGTCCCCCTTCGTCCCATTCGGACTTCAGTGAGTGTATTCAGTACGAATATTGAACAATGTAAACCACTTACTACCACCGTACAAATAACTACTGCCTCTATTTCTCTCCTTGTCACAGCCCTCATCGACTCCGGGTCAGCAGGGAACTTCATCTCCCAATCCCTCTGTCGTCAACTCCACCTACGTACTGAGGCGTCCTCGCATATATACCAGATACAACCGATAACCCAGTGCACTCGATCTTCGACCCGTATCCATCGACAATGCGAAGACATCCTTCTTCAAGTGGGGTTGTTACATCAAGAGAGGATTCAATTTCTGGTTCTGGAGGGTGCAAATATGGACATCATTCTAGGGCGCCCGTGGCTGGTGAAGCACGATCCCATCATCTCTTGGGGCACAGGAGAGATAAAGAAATGGGGATCTGGATGTACACCTACCTGTTTTCCAAATCTCCCTCTTCAAGGTCGGAACCCCATTTCTTTGTTTACAACATCGGTCGAGAGTCCTCCTGAGAAGCAGTCTATCCACATTCCTAAGGAGTACAGCTCCTTTCATGATGTCTTCTGCCCCAAGAGAGCTTCCCAGCTACCGCCGCATCGGCCATGGGACTGCGCGATCGACCTAGTTCCAGATGCCCAGTTGCCAAGAGGTAGGATCTACCCGCTCTCGCTTCCAGAGAATCAGGCAATGGAAGATTACATAAGGGAGGCTCTGAGTCAGGGGTACATACGTCACTCAAAATCACCAGCCGCCTCAAGCTTCTTCTTTGTGGCCAAGAAGGACGGAGGGCTGCGTCCATGCATCGACTACAGGGTCCTAAATAACGGTACAGTAAAATACCGATATCCCCTTCCTCTGGTACCAGCCGCTTTGGAACAGCTCCGAGAAGCTAAAGTCTTCACTAAATTGGACCTCCGCAGCGCGTATAATCTGATAAGAATACGTGAGGGGGACCAATGGAAGACAGCATTCGTGACCCCTACTGGCCACTATGAATATGAGGTCATGCCTTACGGTCTGGTCAACGCCCCCTCCGTATTCCAAAACTTCATTCATGAAGTCCTCCGGGAGTTTCTTCACCACTTTGTAATAGTGTACATAGATGACATCCTCATTTACTCCCGGAGTGAGGCCGAACATCGCCAACACGTTGCGGAGGTCCTACACACATTGAGAGAACATCACCTCTACCTCAAAGCGGAGAAATGCTCATTCCACCAGAAGTCGATTCATTTCTTGGGATACATCATTGACCAAACCGGTATACGTATGGATGGGAAGAAAATTGAGGCTGTTCTATCCTGGTCAGAACCCACTTCCATTAAGGAGCTCCAGAGGTTTCTTGGGTTTGCTAACTTTTATAGACGGTTTATCAAGGACTACAGCAGGATTACATCACCTCTCACTAATCTCCTCAAGGGTAAACCCAAAGGACTGGAGTGGACCAAAGAAGCAGCCGCAGCCTTCCGCCTTCTTAAGAAGGAGTTCACAAGGGCCCCACTCCTGACTCATCCTGACCCAAATCTTCCTTTCGTGGTGGAAGTGGACGCATCCACCACCGGCGTCGGGGCAGTATTATCCCAACATCATGATACACCGCCCCCGACTGCATCCCTGTGCCTATTTCTCTCGGAAGTTGAGCCCGGCGGAGCAGAATTACAGCATAGGAGACAGGGAGCTTCTAGCAATCAAGCTAGCCTTGGAGGAGTGGCGTCACTGGTTGGAGGGAGCCAAACATCCGTTCCAGGTGATCACAGATCACAAAAACCTCCAATATATCAAAGAGGCCAAGAGACTATGTCCACGTCAAGCCAGATGGTCACTTTTCTTCTCACGTTTTGATTTCTCCATTTCCTATCGTCCAGGACCCAAGAATCTAAGAGCAGACGCTCTCTCTCGTTTACACGAGCATCACGATCATGAAGAACTCCCAACGAAGATTCTTCCCGAACACATCTCCATTTGTCCGATCACCTGGAACGCTCCTCCAGTCGTTGCCACTCCGGAAGCCCCTGCTCCGCCGGGATGCCCTCCTCATCGGCAGTTCATACCACCTGAACACCGGGTAGATCTGATCCACTCCTTACATACCTCGCTAGGCACTGGACATCCAGGGATCAACAATACTCTCTCGCTAGTATCCCAACGATTCTGGTGGCCAAACATGGCAAGGGATGTGAGGCAATATGTTCAGGGCTGTAAGGACTGTGCCCAATCCAAGAGCCCACGTCATCTACCCGCTGGAAAGCTCCATCCCTTGCCGATTCCGAACCGTCCCTGGTCACACCTAGGAGTGGACTTTATCACTGACCTCCCCTCGTCAGAAGGTAATACCTGTATTCTAGTCATCGTAGATAGATTCTCAAAGTTTGTCAAACTAATCCCTCTGAAAGGTCTTCCCACAGCCTTTGAAACAGCCGACAATATCTTTTAATCAAGTCTTCAGGTCATTTGGTATTCCAGAAGATATTGTGTCGGACAGAGGTCCACAGTTCATCTCACGTCTATGGAAAGCCTTCTTCAAGCTCCTAGGTGTGGCCGTCAGCCTCTCTTCTGGATATCATCCCCAAACCAACGGGCAGACAGAGAGGAAGATTCAGGAGGTGGGACGGTTCCTGAGGACCTTCTGCAGTGGTCACCAGAGCTCCTGGAGCCAGTATTTGGGCTGGGCAGAATATGCCCAAAATTCACTGCGGCAACCCTCCACCGGACTCACGCCATTCCAGTGCGTCCTGGGCTTCCAACCACCGCTCTTTCCCTGGGATGGCGAACCATCTGATGTCCCCGCAGTGGATCACTGGTTCCGGGAGAGCGAGAGAGTCTGGGACGAGGCTCATCAACATCTGCAGAGGGCAGTCCGTCGAAGCAAGGTAACCGCCGATAGAAGAAGGTCTGAAGAACCCAGATACACACCCGGACAAAAGGTGTGGCTATCCACCCGGGACATACGCATGCGACTGCCCTCTCGCAAGTTAAGTCCCCGATTTGTTGGTCCCTTCACCATCGTGGAACAGGTTAACCCCGTCACCTACAAACTACAATTACCCTCTCACTACCGTATTCACCCTACATTCCACGTATCACTCCTGAAACCCTATCACGATCCTGTTCTTCCCTCCACAGAGCCTGACCACGAAGAGGAACCCCCTCCTCCACTGCTCCTAGAAGAAGGAGCCGTCTACGCAGTGAAGGAGATCTTGCGTTCCCGACGTCGTGGTGGCCAGTTGGAGTACCTGGTGGACTGGGAAGGGTACGGCCCCGAAGAAAGGACATGGGTTCCCAGAGCTGATATTCTCGATCCTAGTCTCATGGTGGAGTTTCATGAGAGCCACCCTGAGTTCCCAGCGCCTAGAGGCAGAGGGAGACCACCACGGCGTCGGAGGTGTCGGCCCTCAGGAGCGGGCCCTGGGGAGGGGGGTACTGTCACGGATTGGTCAGGCTCTCACGATCCCCACTCACGAAGATCACCATCACCTGACTTCTAATGAGCACACAGCTGCATCACATTCACGAGCACCAGATAAAAGCACAGCACTCCAGTCGCTCATTGTCCGGGCTCGTCTCGACGAAAGCGGACAACTGAGCGACCACTCAGCGTAGTCATCCTCAGCTAAAACAAACGCTTTACTTACCTGTTCTCTTTGTATTCCTCTTAGTCTTCCTGGTCCACCCGAATCGTCCTGTCTTCCAGTCCTTCCAAGTCTGTGTCATCCTCTGTCAGCTGTATCTGGTGTGTGCTGTCCATCCTCGTGTATTCCTGTTACCCAGCCACGGAGGAAAAGACCCCAACATCATTCCTGATCCTCCTGGCTATCCTTCATGTGCTCCTTGTTGTCATTTAATAAACACCCTAACGTTTCCTTACCTCTGTCTCCTGTCCGCTTCATAACAATATATATATATATATATATATATATATATATATATATATATATATATATATATATATATATATATATATATATATATATATATATATATATATAGTTATTCACAGGACTTACTTATTACAGTTCATTAAAATGTAAACATATATTAAATAATGAATTAAAATATATATAATAGAAAGTAATGACACTATTTGTCTATATTCAGGGTTTTCAAATAAATCGATAGCATGAGTTTTATTTTATCGACTAAAGGAAAAAGAGTAACATAAAAACATAAATAGTCTATTTGCTAACTTGTGCAATAGAAATGCAGCCCTCTGGAAACATAAGCCAGCACTTTCATTTCCCCTTCAGAGGCTTAATTTAGTCCAGCCTAAATCAAAATGTGCTCAAGTTCAGCTGGACGCTTTTATGGAAAGTTGCGGGGAATGACACAATATTGTTTGCAATGTTCTGAGATCTTGATTTCAAACCTATTATCTGGGTTTTATTTCAAAGCAATTTAACATATTATTTTAATCTTTCAACCCCTGTGAAAAAGAAAACATTAGTACATATTTTTAAAAGAGTGCATGTTACAAAAGATCAAAAAATAATTTAAACTGGTAATGAACTGTGATTATTGTATAATTATGTTTTTAGTATTTACACTCATTGGCCACCTGTCCACCTGCTCATTAACGCAAATTTCTAATCAGCATGGCGGCAATCACATGGCGGCAACTCAATGTATTTACGCATGTAGATATGGTCAAGATGATCAGCTGCAGTTTAAACTGAGCATCAGAATGGAGAAAAAAGGTCATTTAAGTGACTTTGAACGTGGCATGGTTGTTGGTGCCTGACGGGCTGGTCTGAGTATTTCAGAAACTGCTGATATACTGGGATTTTCACACACAACCATCTCCAAAGTTTACAGAGAATGTTCCCGAAAAGAGAAAATATCCAGTGAGTGGCAGTTCTGTGGGCGCAAATGCCATGTTGGTGCCATAGATCAGAGGAGAATGGCCAGACTGGTTTGAGCTGATAGAAAGGCAACAGTAACTCAAATAAACTGCGTCAATGTGGACCAAAATTATATGCAACTTATATGCAAACTATATTCAAAAAGTATATGCAACTTCGTAAATGTCAAAATATTAAGTACATCAAAGTGAATTAGAATGTATTTGGAGTAAAAATACTGTGTACTTTTTAAGTGTGTATTTACAGTAAGTTTGTTAAGAAACCTAGTCATGAAAGTGTGCTCTAAGTGGTCTTAAATTCTATTAATATTTTTTTTCAAGTAAGATTTTAAAATATACTTTTACATTTTAAGTGCACACTCAAAACGCTTTACAAAAACAGTTATACTTGTGCCAGATTTAAATTTAGAATTGGACTCCATAAATAAACAAAAAGTCTAGAATAGGAAAAGACTAAGTCGCTGGAAATCCTTATCACTCTAGGCAAACGTTAGGTTTGACTCGCGGCTGTCTTACCAAATGCCTGTCCTGTCTCACCTTGACCCCCGTCTGTCAGTGTTGATGGAACATGAATATTTAAGCAATGGTGTGATGGCCCGGCAGAGGAAGATGTATGTCAAATGTCAGCAAGGCTCTGCTCCGTGTTCCCTCACACTTTCCTGTTTGTTCCTGTTCTTTCCTCGCACTTTCTCGGAAATGGTCAAGTTCAATCAAGGGATGTCATTTTTCTGCATTACACACTTTCTGAACTTCCAAAAATATCTTGATGGATTGCATTTTTAAAAAGAGTCTTTCTCTGTCTGTCTGCACCTCTCACACGTTTCTCTATTAAATGAATATTTTTATAGGATGGTTTTCACCAATATATTTGTGCATACAGTTGAAGACAGAATTATTAGTCCTCCTGAATTATTACCCCCTTGTATATTTTCCCCCAACTGCTGTTTAATTGAATAGTTTTTTCAACACATTTCTAGCCATGCATTTTTTAATAACTAATTTCTAATAACAGATTTCTTTTATCTTTGCCATGATGACAGTAGATAATATTTGACTAGATTTTTTCAAGATATTGGTATTTAGCTTAAATATACATTTACAGGCTTAACTAGGTTAATTACGTAAGTTAGGGTAATCAGGCTGAAGGTAAAATATTGCTGAAGGGGGATAATATTTTTGATCTTAAAATATAAAAAAAAAATTTAAACTACTTTTGTTCTAGCTAAAATAAAACAAATAAGACTTTCTCCAGAAAAACAAATATTATCCCTCTACTGCACGCATTATGATAAAATCTATTAAAAAAAATATTTGACTGTTTTTCTTTTCTTAAAATGGTTTAACTTGAAGTGCTGTAAAAAAAAGGAAAATATGGCAACAACGTCCAACAGTCGATCTAACTTAGCAATGTCAAATTTAGAATTTCCTTATGATTAATAATTTTGTTGTTTGAAATTATTTAATTAGTGTTGCAGTATTATAAGCTTTAACACAGAACTCATAAATAACACCTTATACATACTTTTCAACAACTCATATTCCAACAGCTTTCATTTATTCCATTCTTTTTTGCTGAATATTATTAAAAACAAACCTAATATTGACATTTACATTTGCATTCAGCAACTACTCACAATGTACAGTGGCAGGGAAATGATCATAAGTATCATGTTGCCATATGGTGACACCGTGTGCAGTAGAGGGTTGTATAAAATACTGTAAATTCCTTGCTCTGTTAAACATAATTTGGGAAATATTTGAAAAAAAAAATGTACAGGGTCACTAATGATTTTGATTTCAACTGTACATTCTATTAGTCAGTACCGAAGCCAGGAACTAATCTAGGAAGAAACAAATAAACAAAAGAATCCACCAAAATAATTTGTTGCGGGAAAATATAAAATAAAATGTCAATAAATGAGAATAATGTTTTTTCTTTCTATTCCTAAAGATGTTTGGTGACAAATTTTGGTGTTTGTTGCACCAAAACATATTGGCTAAATTCACTGAGCAATGTATAAAAATTATATTCATTTTCAAAAGGGTGTACTCATTTAAGCTGAGCACTGTATGTATATATATATATATATATATATATATATATATATATATATATATATATATATTGTTATTTTTAATAATGTTATTTTTTTTATAACATTACTTCATATTTGCACTTCTTTTGCCAAAAAGTGGGTGACATGGTTGCTCAGTGGTTAGCACTGTCGCCTCACAGCAAGAAGTTCTCTGGTTCGAGTCCCTGCTGGACCAGTTGGCATTTCTGTGTGGAATTTGCATGTTCTCCTCATGTTTGCGTGGGTTTCCTCTGGGTGCTCTAGTTTCCCCCACAGTCCAAAGACATGTGGTATAGGTGAACTAAAGAAACTAAATTGGCCGTATATACAGATCACGCACAGCTGCGACCGGAGGTTAACGATAATTATTCATATTATTAATGAAATTTCCCATTTATTGTATTTTATTAACATATACCCCTACCCCAACCCTAAACCCAACCATCACAGTAATGTAAAAACAGATGTGGATCTGGAGTCCTCTGTATTAGTATAGCTGATTCACCATTCACCACGCAGAAGGCTCCTACTGGCCTATATCTGTCAGCTGATAACCACTTATAATGCCCATTCAATTGAGTGATAACATTTGAAGTGATTGGCTGCACAATATATCATCTAAGCATTGATATCACAATGTGTGCAGCTTCAGTAGTCAAATCGCAGGATTTGCAAAGTCACGTTTGAGATGCCATGTTGATAATTAACCAGTTATCACAGTTCAGTACACATGATTTGTGGACTCATTTTGAATTTTAACCCCGATCTAATAATGTGAAAGATTTTTATATGTTTTTTAAAGGGGTGGTCAAGAGTGTAATTAAGGCTTAGTTGTGTTTATAAGATGCAAAGCAATGTGTGCTCATGCTTCAATTGTAGAAAATTAAGTTATTTTTTCATACAACTTACTTTGATTATATACAGCTACGCAGCTAACATTAAAACGACTTTCATATTTCCTAGTTCCTTTGAAAGGCCCGCCCTCAATGTGCTGTGATTCGCAGATCGGCTCTACATCACCAGTAAAGCGACACGCCTCCACAAGCATGCGCTTTATTAGTGTTGCCAACTTAGCAATTTTGTTGTCAGATTTTGCAACTTTTCATACTACCCTAGCAACTTTTTTTTCAAAAAGCACCTATCAACAAATTTAGCAATTTTTAACATTCATTTGGCTACCAAAAGCAGTGGCTGCAGGCTTCACTCAACACACACATACTTTTTGATGATATTTGTTAACATCACAATCCACAGCTTCTCCTTTGAATTTTTAGCACTCAACTGGGAAAGTTCTCCTTTGTCAAATGCTAGCTATATATATTTTTATAGTTCTCTGGAACATAAATAAAATTAAACTGTAAGCACTTTTCTCTTTGTGTCATGTCCTTTGGAAGCCTAAATACAGGCTCAGTGTAAAGTGCTTTCTCTTCTGTAACATTACAGAGCCTCTGGCCATCCTTGTTCGCTGCGCAGGGTGTATACGCGTGGTAAATGGAAACCCTTGTGATCTCACTGACCCGGATGTTTTTTTTTTTTTTTTCTCCAAAGTTCATTCGCTGTAGGCTTAGCTAAACTAACTCTGTAAAAGCCAATGCTTCCTTTCGCATTGAACTTTGAGCATCTTACATTCAGAGATGTTGTTTATGTACACACAGCTACATTACACATTAGCTAAAGTTCAAAATATGATATCATAGTGTACCACCACTGTAAGGCCTGCGACTGTAAGATTCAAAGCAAATTTCAAAACTTTTGGACAGATGAATTTAGTTTATACAATGATGACCCTGTTATTTTAGATTTGATTATTGAATTTCTGGCGGCGCAGAGGCACAGTGGGCAGCACGATCACCTCACAGCAAGAAGGTCACTGGTTCAAGCCTCGGCTGGGTCAGTTGCATTTCTTTGTGGAGTTTGCATGTTCTCCCTGTTTTGGCATGGGTCTCCTTCGGGTGCTCCGGTTCCCCCCAGTTGGGTAAGCTAAATTGTCTATAGTTAATGTGTGTGAATGAGGGTGTATGGGTGTTTTCCAGTGATGGGTTGCAGCTGCAAAGGCATCCGCTGCGTAAAACATATGCTGGATAAGTTGGCGGTTCATTCCGCTGTGGTGACCCCTGATGAATAAAGGGACTAAGCAGAAAGGAAAATGAATGAATGTATTAAATTTCTGTACCTCAATATTGTTCAATTCCAGCAAAAACCATAAAGTGCTGTTTATTTAATTTCTTATCCTTGTCCTGTTGTTTTATCTGTGCTTTAATTTGTTTTTATATTTTTTGAGATTTTATGCAAATCCTACAACAATCATCCCAATCAATGTAAAATTATGTTTCCTGTTATGATCACCAGCGATCGAGTGACTGTAGATCGCTGGTAAACACGGACATCGCAATGGACTACAAATCTGCCATTACATGAACTACAAGTTCCAATCATGCACCGCTCACAAGCATCTGTTCCGAGTCCGATGACTTCACACCGACACAGCTGAAGCTCATCATTCATTCATTACAAGGACTGTAAATACAGCGCACACACACATCAAGGCTGAGTCTTGTAAACAGTTTTGTGAACATTACAACGCACTTTCCTTCCCTTGCTTTGCTGTGTTTTTGACCCTCACCTTGTTTGTTTGTTTGAGTTGTCTGCTTCCTGCCGGTACTGACCAATCACCTGTGTATTTGACTACCACACTGGATTTGCCTGCATACATCTGTTTGCTCCTGATTGTGAGTGTTGCTTGCCTGACCATTCTCAATAAAACTGCATTTAGATCCGCACCTTCCTTTGTCAGTGTCCCTTTACATAACATTTCCATACAGTTACTTACGTCATATTGCAAATTTATAATCATATCGCAATATATATTGCAGAAATTCTATATACAGCAATCTCAGTTTTTTCCGATATCATGCAGCCCTAAAACAAACCATCAATGACAAGACTATTAGCTCAATTAATTGCTAATTAGTTTCTTGTTAATATTTAGGTGGACGTTAGGTTTAGATTTTGGATAGAATTAGCAATGTAGAATAACTAAAAAACAGTTACTATGGCAATAATAGGCAGGTAATAAGCCAGTAGTTTATAGCATGAATTGTGACTTAAACTTAAAGGGCACATAGATTACCCCTTTTTTCATATTTAATATAAGTCTTTTGTGTCCCCAGAATGTGTCTGTAAAGTTTCAGCTCAAAAACCCATCAGATTATTTATTATAGCTGTTTGAAGTGTCTGTATTATAGCTGGGAAAAAGTTGTTGCTGTTTTTTTGTACTGGGCATTCACACACATAGCGCAGACACACACACATATCACAGACACACACACACACACACACACACACACACACATAATGCAGACACACACACTCATAGCGCAGACACACACATACACACACACACAGAGAGACAGCACGTTAAGCTTTACACTTGTTTTGCACGCATATGTGACGTGATACTGGTAATATCCACTGCTGTATGGAGGTCTGTTATGTTACTGTCCAAAATAAACCTGATTTAATGTCCACAAACCGGGATTGAAGCGTCTTCTTTTATAATTGTTCTGACACGCGGCTGTGCTGATGAAGTAAAGCTGAAGTTAATCGCTATAGTTCATTACACACGTGCACTGTTTTGAAACATTTTAAACTTGTAAAACTCACTCTTGATCATGTTTGATGATGATTGATGAATCTAGCGAACTGAACAGACCTTTTATTCCCGGTTGCTTTGCGCTCGTCCTGTCTTGTTGATATGATTATACACGTGACTACTGGACATGTTAATGCGTGCAGCTGTAAATCAATATTGGTGGGCCGGGGGACCGCACTCCTACGTAAAGTTGCGGTTGATCTGAAAACCGCTCCTATTGGTCCACCGTTTTTATGTTTAAAATTAAATTTGAAAAAAGGACTGGGTGTGTTTATTTCACCCCAATATGACAGTTTATACACTATACTTACACACATTCATGTCCAAACAGCTTGAAAAGTAGATTTTTCACCATAGGTGCCCTTTAAGTGTTACCCAATGGAGAAATTGGTTAATAACTAGTTACTAATCTTAAACATATCCTCTTAACCCATGTAGTTATCTTATTAATACCCACATTGCAAGTGAATGTACTCCAAAATAAAGTGTAGCCTCAATATATTTTTACTGCAATATTTAAAATAATAAAAAAGCGTCTACATAAGCAGAGCTTATTTGCATATGTAAACATTATATGTTCTTTTGTGTTTAGTGATATAAGTTGTTGTGTTAATTACACAGTGAAATAAACAAATAACAAAAACTAATTTATCTTATTCATCCATTCACTTGCAGTACTACCCGATGTTGAGTTTTCCACATTGTCAAATCAGATTTCATTTAATCAGTATTCAATTTTCAATTCAAATCAATTCACCTTTATTTCTATAGCTCCTTTACAATGTAGATTGTGTCAGAGCAGCTTAACATAGAAGTCCTAGTCTCTCTGTTTGAAACTGTCAGTCCAGTTTTTAGAGTTGAAGTTCAGTTTAGTTCAGTTCAGTGTGGTTTAATTTTCACTGCTGAAAGTCCAAACGCTGAAGAACAAATCCATCGATTTGCATTTAATTGAATTAGTATTCATTTTAAAAGTCTGACATCTGCAGGTTTTTCAAGTTTGTGACAGACTAGATCTCCTGAATGGTTTGGGGATTTTTCACTTTGCATTATTCACATGTAAACAGTCAAACTCCTGACGGACAGCTCTAGAGTATCCTTCAGCAGTCAAACTACTGTGCGCTGTCCGTGGTTCTGAACACGACTCTACGGAATCCCTGGGTTTACACAGCGTGTCTTTAAATACCAGAATGCCAGTGTTTTCAGTCACATCCAGCACTCTAAGGCAAGTCCTACTATGAGTTTCAGATTATTTTTGGCATCCAAAATGAGTTTGCAGTGTCTTAGAAGAAACAGTTGGAAAAACTGCTTTTGCTTTCCCCTTGTGTTGTCCATACAGTGACACATGTTTTGAGTTTTTTTTAATTAAAACACATTTTACAACATATTGAATAACTGAAGTCTATAATGTTTAGATGGTATAACTGGAGTAAATATGTATGTGTTTTAGTTTATAATACCAGTTACAATACAGAATTAGTGAAATAGGATCAAAACATATTTCAAAACAAGTCTGGAAAATGTTTATTAACCTCCAGCTTTACTTTATAATTGAATTTCTTTCCAAAATTATTTTTGTGTCTCACAATAAAAAATCACATTGATACCATTTCAGGGCATCATGGTGGTGCAATGGGTAGCACAATCACAGCAAGAAGATCGATGATTCGAGGCTCAGCTGGGTCAGTCTGCATTTCTGTGTGGAGTTTGCATGTTCTCTCTGTGTTCGCGTTGGTTTCCTCCGGGTGCTCTGATTTGCCCCATAAGTCCAAAGACATGTGGTACAGGTGAATTGGGTAATCTAAAATTGTCTGTAGTGTGTGTGTGTGTAAATGAGAGTGTATGGATGTTTCCCAGTGATGGGTTGTGGCTGGAAGGGCATCCACTGCGTAAAACATATGCGGGATAAGTTGGCAGTTCATTCCGCTGTGGCGACCCCAGATTAATAAAGGGACTGAGCTGAAAAGAAAATTAATGAATGAATAAATGAAGGTATTACTGTATTTTTACATGAAAGATATACACTACCTCTCAAAAGTATTTTCGCCTATCCAAGTTTAGGAACAACAAATAATAACTTGTCATTCAGTATCAGAAGTGGCTTAAATGGAAGGCAAAGGCCTCTAGGTTATGCTTATTTTACATAAATAAAATATGATTATGCCTTTATTTATAATGATTTAATTAGGACAGTAAGGTCTGACTTTGCTTACTTAACAGAAATAATGTACAGTATACACTCTCAAAAAAACCCTTGTCACAGTGGCAGTACCTTTTTATGGAACAGAAATATACCTTAAGACAAAAATCTCATTTGTACCATTGCAGTTTGTACCCTTAAGGTCATGATTTGTACCATAGTAAACCAAAATGTACTTTTGGTTTTTAAAGCCTGCATATCCATCAAAGGTACAAATGTGATCCATGAAGGTACCACTACAATGATAAGACACTTTGTACCTTAAAAGTGTCAAATGTGTTCCTTCAAGATCTAAAGGCATTTTGCTACAGTCTATCCAAAATGTTGTTACGACCTTTTTAGGTCTAGGGATGTGACCGTAACAGAAAATGAATGATTGGTGGTGGGTGATGTGCAATGGCTGGAAAAAGAGTAAAATTGATAACTCATCTCCACAAACAGAATTTCTAGAGACTTAAACAAGGTCAAATCAAGAAAAGAGAAGTTTATTTACAATTCAAAATATAACAAAGAAAACAGGGTATTAATTCAGAAGGGGGCAAGGCCAAAACAACAAACAAAAACAAGCTAACTCCTAATATGAACTCTTGCTAATCTGAAATAAAAAGAAACAAAAATACATAAACAAACTAACTCCCTCTACTAACATAAACAGGAGAAAACTGATTCAAAACAAAAATGGCACCCACCTTCCTACTTAACCCTCAAAACAAACAAACAAACGAACAAGCAAACAAACAAATCAACCAGACTCACTTCTCTTTGGGTGAATTATTAGATGTTGACTTAAATAGCTTAACCACACTGTAAATATTGAAGTCAACTCAATTTATTTTCAGTAAATATAAAAATCAAATACATATTTAAACAATGTTTTTTTTTAAGTTTCTTTTTGTGTAATACACTTTTCCATTTACAATAAAGAATAAAAATTACTTTAACATAAATTAAAAGATCTATGTTTTGCTAAACTCTTCACAACACTTTTCACAAAATGTTACAGCAAAACATTCTCCCATGCATGTACAATATGAAACACCCTTTTTTCTCCAATTTTCACACAATACCTTTGTAAATCACTTAAAAGTTCATTTAATTTACTTCATTTTAAAATAGAAATAGAATTCTGCAAAAGTATTGTAACGAGATATGCACAATATTTGATTAGTTTTACAATACTAAAATGTCTGCATGAACACTTATGAACACATATGCAGGACTTTTGCCAGCTCACGTGCGCAGTGGAAAGCAAACGTCAAAAGCTGCAGATATCAATAATGAAAGTGTCAGTAATCAGAACATGCTTACCAAATGTTGATTAAAAAAGCCTGAAATGTTAAGTTTACAATACCTATAGTTTTGTTTTAGCAGTTGTTTTGTTTTATAGAACTTAATAACGAATGTTTATGTTAAACATACGCTTTTAAATGATGATTCATGTCTTAATATGGAAATTATTCATGAAATCACTTTGCCTTTCCAGTAATATTTATTTTCATAGATATTGTAATAAAGGAGTTGTCCAACATTTATGTACCTTTTTTATGAGAACAGTTGTCTACCTTCATTTCAGTTGTACCATAAAAGGAACAGAACAGTATGATAAGAGGTCTTTTCTATCCCAGATAAGGTACATCTTTTTCCTTAAGGAACATTATTTGTACCACCGTCTATCTTTTTTTCTGAGAGTATAGAATATAAAATCATGGTGCAGTGGAAAAACAGTTAATATTGTGTTTGACTCCCATGAGCTTGGACGACTGCAATGACTCAAATAACATCAATAAAGTCATCTGAAATGGCAAAGAAGACATGCTCAATAATGTTCATAAATGGTGACTGGGCTGGCCAATCATGAAACACCTTGCCCTTTGCTTTCAGGAACTTTGATATGGAGGCTGAAGTATGAAAAGGAGCGCTATCCTGCTGAAGAACTTGCTGTCTCCTTTGGTTTGTAATGTAATGGGCACCACAAATATCTTGATACCTCAGGCTGTTGATGTTGCCATCCACTCTGGAGATCTCTCGCACACCCCCATACTGAATGTAACCCCAAACCATGAGTTTTCCTTCATCAAACTTGACGGATATATGTGAAAATCTTGGGTCCATGCGGGATCCAATGGGTCTTCTGAAGTATGCAGAATTTTGGGATGCAGTTTAACAGATGATTCTGATGATTTTCTGATGATTCAGAGAAATCGACCTTCTGCCACTTATACAAAGGATCAACTAGAAGTCAAGTTATTGTTTATTGCTCTTACTGGAAACTGGGATCGACATTTACTAATGCAATACAATACGAAAATATGCTTGTAAATGCACTCTGAGTTAACTAACAATGCTAATTTGAAATCAACAACTTTATTGTATTGCGATAAATGTGTATTTCATTGTTCGTTTATGTTAGTAATGCATTAACTAATGGAACACTATTGTAAAGTGTTACCAAGTATGCCATGCACTACTGCACAATAGACAGAACACAAACAGCTAGCATTTATATAGTGAGTCCTCTCTTTTTTTAAAAAGCTTACTTGGACATCCCAAAATGCAGTGTAGACTTCTGAGTTTCCAGTATCTGAACCCTTTAATTCCAGACAGATCATAATAAAGACTAACATCCTGTTGACGTACAGTATGGTAATTTGGGTAGCACTGGGATCAAATACTTTTGCATAATGTTGTACACAAAGAGATCTCCTGAGCAGATTACAGTTCAGGAAGTGAAAACCACCTCTGACAAACCTTTGAAAATCAACCCAAACGTCTTGATATTTTATCATGAAGAACATCGTGGACAAACATTTATTGCATCTGCCCAGTGAAGTCTGGGTGTTACTGTCTAGTTTACGTCATATGATAATTATCATTTAATTTGTACATCTCTTTGTGCTGTTCTTGTTTCTTTGCTGAAAACTTTGCTAACTTTATTTTTAATGTTAATCTTTTTTTTTTTTTTGTTGATGTTGGACATGTTTTTTAAACAGTTTACTATATATAAAACTATTAATCATATATTGCTTTTAATAATATTGTTATGGGAAGCAGACGGACAAAGGAGGTGAGTGAATTAACAACGATGTTTATTTACAACAGATGAGCATACAAGGAGAACGGAGGAGAAGTGATTGGAGTATGGTAAATCTGATGATCCTTGGTGGCAGGTTGGCTGACAAACACTGAAGGAGACCGAATGCACACACCAGAGGGCTTGCGGGGAAGACAGACTGACGATAGACACAAGGCAGACAGGATACCGGGAACACTGGACAGACTAGGAGAAACAGAGAGAAGGTAAGTATTGTTTGCTGATATCGAGGGTGAGTGATTACCAGGAGGTGTTCACTCAGAGTCCGCTTCGTAGGAACGAGACCGGACCCTGAGTGAAGTGAGGTGTGTGCTTATATAGTGACTAAGTGATTGGGTGCAGCTGTGTGTGGTTAATACTCAGGTGATGGTGCTCTTTGCGTGATGCTGGTGGAAGAGCCTGGCCAATCCGTGACATTACCCCCCTCCCCAGGGCCCGCTCCTGAGGGCCTATACCTCCGACGCCGTGGTGGTCTACCACGTCCACGAGGTGCTGGAAACTCGGGGTGATTGGAGTGGAACTCCTCCATAAGTGCGGGGTCTAATATATCTGATCTGGGGACCCAAGATCTTTCCTCCGGACCATATCCCTCCCAGTCGACTAGATATTCCAGATGACCACCACGACGTCGGGACCGTAGAATGTCCTTGACTTTGTAGATGGATCCGACTTCCGACATCAGTGGGGGAGGAGGTTCCTCTTCATGGCCAGGCTCTGTGGAGGGAATCAGAGGGTCGTGAAAGGGTTTGAGGAGTGACACGTGGAATGTGGGGTGGATCCTATATTGTGGTGGTAACTGTAACTTAAACGTGACTGGGTTGACCTGCTCCAGGATGGTGAAGGGACCAACAAATCTGGGACTAAGTTTTCGGGAGGGCAGTCGCAAGCGGATGTCTCTGGTGGAGAGCCAAACTTTCTGCCCCGGCGCATAGCTGGGACCTGGAATCCTCCTCTTGTCGGATACCTCCTTGGCTCTGCGAACTGCCCTCTGGAGATGGTGATGAGCATCGTCCCAGACCCTCTCGCTCTCCCGGAACCAGTAATCCACTGCGGGGACATCAGAAGGTTCGCCATCCCAGGGAAAGAGTGGAGGTTGGAATCCCAGAATACACTGGAATGGCGTAAGTCCGGTGGTAGGTTGCCGCAGGGAATTCTGGGCATATTCCGCCCAGCCCAGAAACTGGCTCCAGGAGTTTTGATGACCGTGACAGAATGTTCTGAGGAACCGCCCCACTTCTTGGATCTTCCTCTCAGTCTGGCCGTTGGTCTGTGGATGATAGCCAGACGAGAGGCTGACGGTCACACCTAGGAGTCTGAAGAAGGCTTTCCATAGTCTGGAGATGAACTGGGGTCCTCGGTCCGAGACTATATCCTCAGGTAACCCAAAGCATCGGAAGACATGGTTGAATAGAGTTTCGGCGGTTTCTAGGGCTGTGGGCAGACCCTTCAAGGGAATCAGACGGCAGAATTTGGAAAATCGATCGACAATGACTAAAATGCAGGTATTACCTTCAGATGATGGTAGATCTGTCATGAAGTCAACTCCTAGGTGTGACCAGGGGCGGTTCGGGATGGGCAAGGGATGGAGTTTACCTGCAGGTAGATGGCGAGGACTCTTCGACATAGCGCACTCTCTACAGCCTTGAACGTATCTCCTCACATCCCTCGCCATGTGCGGCCACCAAAAGCGTTGGGATAGCAGCGAGAGGGTGTTGTTGGCCCCGGGATGCCCTGTGCCCAAAGATGTATGGGTGGAATGAATCAGATCTACCCGTTGGTTTTCAGGAATGAAACGACGATTGGGGGGACAGCCCGGCGGAGTCCTGGATTCGGGAGTGGCGACGACTGTAGGAGCGGACCAGGTGATGGGACAGACCGTGATCTGTTCTGGAAGGATTCTGGCTGGGGTCTCCATGATTTCCGGCTGATCATAAATTCGGGACAGTGCGTCCGCTCGGATGTTCTTTGACCCAGGTCGGTAAGATATTGAGAATTGGAATCGGGAGAAGAACAGGGACCATCGGGCCTGACGAGGACAGAGTCTTTTGGCTTCTTTGAGGTACTGGAGATTTTTATGGTCGGTAATCACCTGGAAAGGATGTTTGGCTCCCTCCAGCCAGTGTCGCCATTCTTCCAGGGCAAGCTTTATAGCCAATAGCTCCCGATTTCCGATGTCATAGTTTCTCTCCGCCGGGCTGAGCTTCCTGGAGAAATAGGCGCATGGATGGAGTAATGCTGGTGTACCATGAGGTTGTGATAGGATGGCTCCCACTCCAGTTGTCGAGGCATCTACCTCGACCACGAACGGGATTTCAGGATCTGGGTGAGTCAGGAGTGGAGCTTGAGTGAAGGATTGTTTGAGGGCTTGGAAGGCTGCGTCGGCTTCGGGAGGCCAGGAGAGTTTCTTGGGTTGGTCTTTGAGTAGGTTGGTAAGCGGAGCGGTAATGAGACTGTAGTTGTGGATGAAACGTCTATAGAAATTGGCAAACCCTAGAAATCGTTGGAGTTCTTTAATCGTTGTTGGTTTTGGCCAGGAGACAACGGCAGTGACCTTCCCCTCGTCCATGCGAACCCCTTCATGATCAATGATGTACCCCAAGAACTGAACAGACGGTAGGTGGAAGGAGCATTTTTCAGCCTTGAGGTACAATTGATGGTCTCTGAGGGTTTGTAGGACCTCCGCAACGTGGTGGCGGTGTTCGGCCTCACTCCGGGAGTAAATCAGGATGTCATCAATGTAGACTATGACGGAGATATGGAGGAACTCCCGGAGGACTTCGTGAATGAAGTTCTGGAATACGGAGGGGGCGTTGACCAGACCATAGGGCATGACCAGGTATTCGTAGTGCCCTGTAGGGGTCACAAATGCCGTCTTCCACTCGTCCCCCTCACGTATTCTAACCAGATTGTATGCGCTGCGGAGGTCCAACTTCGTGAATACCTTGGCTGATCGGAGTTGTTCCAGGGCCGCAGGGACGAGAGGAAGGGGATACCGGAACTTTATTGTTCCCTGATTCAGAACTCGATAGTCGATGCAAGGACGCAGCCCTCCATCCTTCTTGGCCACAAAGAAAAAGCTTGAGGCAGCGGGTGACGTGGACTGGCGGATATACCCCTGACTCAGTGCTTCCTGAATATACTCCTCCATGGCCTTAGTTTCCGGAAGGGACAACGGGTAGATCCTACCTTTGGGCATAGGAGCGTCTGGCAGCAGGTCGATGGCGCAGTCCCATGGCCGATGTGGAGGTAGCTGGGAAGCTCTCTTGGGGCAAAAAACGTCTTCATATGCGGAGTATATCTTCGGGATTTGAATGGATCGTTTATCGACTGGACTTTCAACTGACGTGACATAGATCGTAAGGGGTTTCTGAAGTTGAACAGGTAGGTCGGGAAAACATCTGGTTTTGCAGTCTTCACCCCATTTTCTTATCTCTCCTGTGCCCCAAGAGAGGATGGGATCATGCTTCACCAGCCACGGGCGCCCTAGAATGATGTCCATAGATGCACCCTCCAGAACCAGAAATTGGATCTCCTCCTAGTGGAGCAATCCCACTTGGAGATTGATAGGTTCACATTTGCGATGGATACGTGCCTGGGAATGGATTGCGTTGGTTATGGGTTGGATCTGGTAGACGTGCGTCGAGGCTTCGGTGTTAAGTTGGAGCTGGCGACAGAGGGCGTACGAGATGAAATTTCCAGCTGACCCGGAGTCGATGAGGGCCGTGACTGAAACAGATACAGAAGGGGTAGTTAACTGGACATTGGTGGTGAGAGGATGCATTTTTTCAATGGGAGAACTGAATACACTCACCAAGGGACGTGCTGGACGAATGGGACAGTCCAGCCTGACATGTCCGTCGGCACCACAGTACATACATAAACCCCGGGTCAGCCTCCTCTGTCGCTCAGTGATGGTGAGTCTACCAGATTCCACGATCATTGGTTCCGGTTCTGGAGGGACTGCTGGCTCTGGCGAACGGAGGAGTGCTTGGGGTGCAGATGGAAGATCGTGCTGGTAGACCCTCAGACGATCTGAACAGCGGAGGGATTGTTGGATGAATTTCTCCAACCCCATGGTATCGTCGAGGGCTGCTAGCTGTAGTCGGAGGCTGGGCTCCAGTCCGAGCCGGTAGGTGGTGAGGAGAGATCGCTCATTCCATCCGCTAGCAGCAGCCAGAGTACGGAACCGGAGCGCATAATCCTGAGTGGACATGGCTCCCTGTTTGAGATGGTATAACTGTTCTCCAGCTGCTACTTCTGCATCTGCGCGACCGAAAACCTCCTTAAAGTACTTGATGAATGCTTGAATGGAGCTGGTTACCGGCCCAGACTGTTGCCAGATGGTTTCTGCCCACCGAAGAGCCGATCCAGAGAGAAGGGAGATGATGAAAGCGATTTTGGACCGATCTGTGGGATATAACTCAGGTTGCATGGTGAATATTAGAGAACATTGCAAAAGAAATCCATTGCACTCCTCCGCCCCGCCAGAGTAGGGCGCTGGTCGAGCCATGGGACTGGATGAGTGGGTGGACGGTGAAGAAGTGCTCGGTGCTGGTGGTGCTTCGGGAAGTGGAGTAGATGACAATAACACTCTCTTCAGTGAGTCCACCAACTCTTGAATGGGATCGTGAGTGCTCATGCTGTTGATTGTAGAGGTCCGGTCTTCTGTTATGGGAAGCAGACGGACAAAGGAGGTGAGTGAATTAACAACGATGTTTATTTACAACAGATGAGCATACAAGGAGAACGGAGGAGAAGTGATTGGAGTATGGTAAATCTGATGATCCTTGGTGGCAGGTTGGCTGACAAACACTGAAGGAGACCGAATGCACACACCAGAGGGCTTGCGGGGAAGACAGACTGACGATAGACACAAGGCAGACAGGATACCGGGAACACTGGACAGACTAGGAGAAACAGAGAGAAGGTAAGTATTGTTTGCTGATATCGAGGGTGAGTGATTACCAGGAGGTGTTCACTCAGAGTCCGCTTCGTAGGAACGAGACCGGACCCTGAGTGAAGTGAGGTGTGTGCTTATATAGTGACTAAGTGATTGGGTGCAGCTGTGTGTGGTTAATACTCAGGTGATGGTGCTCTTTGCGTGATGCTGGTGGAAGAGCCTGGCCAATCCGTGACAAATATAAATATATATATATATATATATATATATATATATATATATATATATATATATATATATATATATATATATATATATATATATATATATATATATATGAATTGAGGAATTTTGTTATTTCTTTTCTATTTGGATGTTAATAGATAAGTAACTTGACTTAAAAGGAAACAAATGTATAATTAAAATATAATAATAATAATAATAATATTAATAATAATAAAAGTAAAATAATTAAATATAATAATAGTAATGAATAAATGAATACATACAGTACATGCATACATACATACATACATACACTACCTGACAAAAGTCTTGTCGCATATCAAAGTTTTAGGAACAACAAATAATATCTTGACTTCTAGTTGATCATTTAGTATCAGAAGTGGCTAATATGAAAGGCAAAGGCCTCTAGATTATGCTTATTTTATCATAATAAAATATGATCATGCCCTGTTTTTTAATTATTTAATTAGAACAGTAAGGTCTGACTTTGCTTAGACAAAAGTCATCTTCATCTTCAATGACTCCTCCTTCATCTTACCCCAGACATGCTCAATAATTTTCATGTCTGGTTTCATGACTAAACTAAACTAAACTAAACTAAACTAAACTAAACTAAACTAAACTAAACTAAACTAAATGAAACCTGGGTGGACATTTCAGCAAGACAATGATCCATAACACAGCAAATGAAATTCTCAAAGGGTTTCAGAGAAAGAAAACCAAGCTGTAGCATGGACCAGCAAATCACCTGACTCGAATCCAATAGAAAATACAAGATAAAGATCAGTTTGAATAGACAAAACCCACCGAACCATCAAGATTTATACACTCTGTTGAACTCTGTAAAAAAAATAAAAAATCCCACTTGAGCAATGCATGTGACTTCACTCTCCATATGAGAGGTGTCTTTAAGCTGCCATCAGCAAAAATGCATTGCTTTGGTTGTTATCAAGAGCACCTTTAGTAATATGTTTTCTGAGAAAAATGGTGATGTGTTGAATACTTATTTCCCCCACTGTATTTCATCATTTCATCTATTAGACCTACTGTAGGTGAAATGTGATCAATTTGCCTTTTAGTTTAGTTATGAGTTGAATTTTCCTACTGTTTAGTTGATTACATAATTTTGACAGCTCTTGTGTCAGCCACTGGAAGGCCTGATGTCCTCACTTTTAAAAGCACATATATCCTCAGATTACATTCTCTTCCTATTTCCACTGAAACTGAATTGTAAACATTGACATTGACTTTTCAAACTGTTGTTCATTATAAAAGGACTAAATGGAAACTGACATTTGGTCAGTCGATGTTTTAACCGAATGATCTGTAACATTTTAACTCTGTAGAGATAACTTTAAGAGAAAGAGAACAGATAAGGGCTCAGCTCAAACACTGCAGCGGAGCATTGACACCAGCAGTTATGAAATCCTCTTTCTAGTTGGCAGACAGTGTGACTTCATCTGCTTTGCATGTTCTGCATGCTTAACCACACGTTTCTCCGATTCATGTATTCACACAATATATACATCATCTGCTGAAAAACTGATTCTAACAATATGATAATGCTTTGCAAATGTCTTGTACTACAACTAATAAACTCAGTTTATGAAAATTAAATAAAATTAATGAATTGATTAAAAAATATGCAATTAATTAATATTTAAAATTATATATATATATATATATATATATATATATATATATATATATATATATATATATATATATATATATATATATATATATTTGTATAAATAAATATAATATATAATTAAACATACTAAATCAAAACATATTGCAATATTTAATTAAATTGTAATTTTATATAATACAAACAATATTTCATTTAAAATGAATAGCAAAATATATTTACATACATTTACATATAATTATTTTAATTAAATATTATAATTTTTACTTTTTAACAGTCAATTATGAATATGCTTTGAGAAAGCTGTAAATAAACTATAATAATATGAAATTTATACATAAAAATTAAAAATATAATTACATAATACATTAATATAAAGTTAATATAAAACTATACTTAATATTAAGCTATTATTACTTAATTATTTAATAATAACCATCTATTATTTAGTTATATTATTTGTTTATTATATTGTATATTATTTATTCAATAAATGAATAAATTCAGTTTATTAATCTAAATGTAATTAATGAACTGATTTTAAAATATGCAATTAATAATTATTTAAAATTATATAATGTACTAAATAGAAACATTGTGTAATTTAATTAAATAGTAATTTTATATAATAATAAAAATAAACTAAATTCATTAAAATTAAATGAAATAATCTAATGAAAACTAATAAAATATAAAATAAAAAAATTAAACAAAAAAAAAGAAACTAATGAATTCAGTCCATTAAAATGAAATTAAATTCATGAATTGATAAAAAAATGCAAAAATAATTATTTAAAATTATATATGACTAAATCGAAACATATTGGAATATTTAATTAAATGGTAATTTATATAATAAAAATATTTTATTTAAAATTAATAGCAAAATATATTTACAACAATTATGAAATTAATTATTATAATTGTTACTATTAAATAGTAAATTAATTACTTGTATCTTTTTTTAGGAATATGCTTTAGAGAAGCTGTAAATAAACTACAATAATATGAAATTCATACAGAAACATTTAAAATGTAATTACATTATACATTAATATTAATTAAATGCAATTAATATTTTGGATGAGACGTTAAACCGAGGTCCTGACTCTCTGTGGTAATTAAAATTCCCATGGCACTTCTCGTAAAGAGTAGGAGTGTAACCCCTGTATCCTGGCCAAATTCCCTCGATCGGCCTCCCAATCATCCCCAACCACTGTATTGGCTGTATCACTGTCTCTCCATCTCCATAAATCCACATTACGTACTTACTTAAATATTAAAAATGTACTCAATAATACGTTATTATTACTTAATTACTTAATAGTAAATATGTATTATTTAGTTATTAAGTTTAGTTTATATATATATATATATATATATATATATATATATATAGACTTTTCTCTATGGTGGGTGGGTTAAACAACCACAGCCGATTGTTGAATCTGTATAATTTATTTTGATGGTCCCTTTTGCACATTTTGTTAACTAAAAGCTGCATTCCAACTACATGCCAATTACTTCTAATTTAAGTATTAGTAGACTGTCTGCTTAATATCTGCTGATACTCCTCCTTCAACAGACATTTAACTGACTATAAGAAACTTTGCAAGTACATGTCAACTTACAATAACCCAAACCCAAACCCCAACCTAACATTCTATTTATAATCTAATGAGAATTAGTTGGCATGTAGATGCAAAGTAACTTAAATTCCACAAAATGCAGGGATCATCAAAATAAAGTAATACCACTATTATTATTATTATTATTATTATTATTATTATTATTATTATTATTAGTATTATTATTGTTATTGTTATTATTAGTATTATTACTGCAAAGCATTTGTCAAATATCTGGTGCATCCATTTAGATTTCTAGGATGTCTGATTAAACACTCAAAATGGTTTATTCAAAAATACAAAACCTCTAATCTCTACCGATTATTAACTTCCAGTAAAAGTAACCAAAATTGGCCTTGGCTATGATTGGTCCAACAGCACACATTCATAAACTCGGTGACCCTGAATGAGAAACAGGAGCACATTTCAGCTGACAAAGTTAAACAAATTCAAAGAGAATGACAGAAACTTTCCCTGAAAATTTGAAAAGTGGTTTTACAAGACAGATTTATGCTCTGTCTTCTGTCCTGCTGATGTAGCAGCTATAAAGTGTTTGGTTTTAGAGTAAATGTTTTTTTTTCCCTCTGAGAAGGCATTGGAATTAAATCTAAAATGCACAAATTATTTTAATTATTAAACATGTTCAGTAGGAAAAAATTTGTTTAGAGAATGCACAGAAATGATTTACAATAAATCTCATAGATACAGTATTTCAACATACAGTGCTCAGCATATTTGAGTACACCCCATTTTGAAAATAAATATTTTTATGAATTTCTGAGTGAAATAAGCAATGTGTTTGGTGCATTTAAACAAAACAGATTTATTAAACAGATGTATTTATTAAAATAATATTTTAGTCACTAAAAATATTTAGAAATTGCAAGATAATACAATTATATTCAAGCAAAATATTGCAAAAAAAAGACCTACATTTTTTTATGCCTCTCTTCATTTTTCCTCTTTTTATAATTTATATTTAATATTTTTCTATAAAATAAATTTGAGTGTAGTAGCTTTTGGACCACTATTGTAAGTTATTTTGTTTGAATAGCTCCAGATTTGGCTTCAGTACTGACTAATCTAATGTATATGCACAAATATAATGTCGTACAGCATATTCACATTATTCATTCATTTTCTTTTCGGCTTAGTCCCTTTATTAATCTGGGGTTGCCACAGCGGAATAAACCGCCAACTTATCCAGCACAGGTTTTATACAGTGCATGCCCTTCCAGCCACAACCCATCTCTGGGAAACATTCAATTCAATTCAATTCACCTTTATTTGTATAGCGCTTTTACAATGTAGATTGTGTCAAAGCAGCTTCACATAAAAGGTCATAGGAAATTGGAACAGTGTAGTTCAGTTTGTAGAGTTTAAGTTCAGTTTAGTTTAGCTCAGTTCAGTGTGGTTTAAAAATCACTACTGAGAGTCCAAACACTGAAGAGCAAATCCAACGATGCGCAGCTCTACAGATCCCAAACCATGCAAGCCAGTGGCGACAGTGGAGAGGGAACAAAAACTTCACTAATTGGCGAAGTGAAGAAAAAAAACCTTGAGAGAAACCAGACTCAGTTGGGCATGACCATTTTAATTTCTCCACTGGCCAAACGTCTTGTGCAGAGCTGCAGTCTCAGCGGCGGAGGCTGGAAGCTGGCCTCAGCGAAGACCGTCCCTGGACTGTCATAGGAATCAGTCTCAAGTTCTCCACTCCTCCATGACCACCACAGTAGCTGCTCAGGAAACGGCCTGGTCCAGGATCTGGAAACCTTGGGATCATCTCGTTGTTGGTCTTGGATCAAATCAGTGACTCTGCATAGTCTGAGGGCCTCGGGAAGAGTATCCCCAGGTGGAAATGGAGACTAAAGAGAATAATTAGCATAGCTGCTGTTCCTAGTGTATATAAACAAGATGCAGAAACCTGTGTGGAAACCCGCTAAGTGGTGGAGTGTATGTTTACTAAAAAGATAGGTCTTTAATCTAGTTTTGAATTGGGAGAATGTGTCTGAGCCTCGGACGTTATCAGGAAGGCTATTCCAGAGTTTAGGAGCTATAAATGAGAAGGCTCTACCTCCTTTACTCGACTTAGCTATTCTAGGTACTACCAGAAGCCCTGAGTTTTGAGATCTGAAAGAACGAGTTGGATTGTAGCGAGACAGAAGATTGGTTAGATCAACAGGAGCTTGATTATTTAAAGCTTTGTATGTAAGAAGCAATATTTTAAATTCAGTACGAAACTTCACAGGCAGCCAGTGTAAGGAGGATAAAATTGGGGTGATGTGATCAAATATTCTAGACCTGGTAAAAACTCTGGCAGCTGCATTTTGTACTAATTGAAGTTTATTAAAAGAGGATGCTGGGCAGCCAGCAAACAGAGCATTACAGTAATCCAGCCTAGAAGTCATAAAAGCATGGACTAGCTTTTCTGCATCTGAGATGGATAGCATACTTTGTCACTTAGCGATATTTCTCAGATGAAAGGAGGCAGTTTTCGTGACATGGGATACATGATTTTCAAAAGTTAAATTGCTGTCTAATATGACACCCAGATCTTTTATAGTAGAGCCAACGCTAACTTTGTATCCCTCCATTTGTAGGTCAAGTTGTGAGATCTGCTGTGTACAGGATTTAGGCCCAATAAGTAATAATTCTGTTTTGTCTGAGTTTAAGAGAAGACAATTGTTGGTCATCCAGTCTTTAACATCTTTAATACACTCAGTTAGCATAGACAGCTTAGACATCTTGTCAGGTTTAGTTGAAATATATAATTGAGTATCATCTGCATAGCAGTGAAAGCTGATCCCATGTCTTCTAATAATGTCTCCCAGGGGTAGCATGGATATTATAAACAGCAAAGGACCTAAAACTGATCCTTGAGGCACCCCATACTTTACTGGGCTGACTTGTGAAGGCTGTCCATTAATACTCACAAACTGGTAACGGTCAGCTAAGTATGACTTAAACCATTGTAGAGCCTGTCCCTGGACACCTGTAGACTTTAAGAATTTAAGAATTTAAGAATTTATGAGGATACTGTGGTCAATGGTGTCAAATGCCGCACTAAGATCGAGTAAAACTAATATCGAGATGCACCCTTGGTCAGCAGCTAAGAGTAAATCGTTGGTTATTTTCACTAATGCAGTTTCTGTGCTGTGATGAGCCCTGAAACCTGACTGAAACACTTCAAAAACATTGTTCGTCTAGAGAAAGGAGCATAATTGGGCAGAAACAACGATTTCTTGCATTTTTGAAATAAATGGAAGATTTGAAATAGGCCTATAATTAGCTAAGTTGCTGGGGTCCAGTTGTGGTTTCTTAATAATAGGCTTAATAACACCTAACTTGTAAGGATTTGGAACATGGCCTAAAGATAAAGAAGAGTTGATAACATTAAGAAGAGGTTCTCCTATAACAGGTAGCAATTCTTTCATTAATTTTGTTGGAATTGGGTCCAACATACACGTAGCTGATTTAGAGCTATTTATAATTTTATCTAGCGCTTCCTGTTATATGATTTTGAAGCACTGTAGGTTATTTTGATTCAGTGTGTATGGAAACATCCATACACACTCACACACTACGCACAATTTTAGCCTACCCAATTCACCTGTACCGCATGTCTTTGGACTGTGGGGGAAACCGGAGTACCTGGAGGAAACCCACGTGAACGCAGGGAGAACATGCAAACTTCACACAGAAACGACAACTGACTGAGCTGAGGCTCGAACCAGCGACCTTCTTGCTGTGAGGCGACAGCACCACCGCGTCACCCTATTCACATTAAATAGAGGAATTTAAAAGATAGATTTGTGAGGGGTGTACTTATATATGCTGAGCACTGTACATGTTTTGCAGGTACTTCAACAAACTGTACATATTTCCCAAAGGATGTTTAATGGAGCAAGACTTTTTCAAGGTATTTTATGTTATATTTTTCTTGAGGATAAAAAGTCTTATTTCTTTTTGTTTGGCTGGAATAAAATAAAATAAAACAAAAAAACAAATAAAATAAAATAAAATAATAAAAAATAAACTAAAATAACAAAAAACAAATAAATATAACTAAAATTAAATTAAATAAAAAAACTAATAAAAAAAATTAATAAAATGAAAAATAAAATAAAACAAGCTCTCTTAATTTTTAATTTCTTTTCTTTTTTTTTTTTTTTTTTTGATTGGCTATAGAACAACCCACTGTCTAATGACTTGCCTAATTAACCTAAAGTGCGTAGTTAAGCCTTTAAAACTGCACTTTCAGATGAATACTAGTATCTTGCAAAATAATTAGTAAAATATTATGGCAAAGACCAAAGAAATTAGTATTTAGAAATTAGTTATTAAACTATTGTGTTATAAAAAAGTTCTCCCTGTTAAACAGCACTTAAAATTATTTGAAAATGCAATGCAACTTTTAGTCAACAAAATGTGCAACAGGGATAATCAGAGGTTACCATAATTTTGCCTTTAACTCTATGCATAACACAAGTACAAGCATACTTATTAAATTTAAACAAAATGTGTTTTATTTGCTCATTAATAAATAAATAATAAAATAAATAAATAGCACATTTCATTCAAAATCAGGTCAACAAAACCAGTCAGGTAAACAAAAATCAGTTAACATTTTCTGAGCATGAGCTACTTTGAAACTCTCTTGATGGAAGTTTGATTCACTGCTAAATTAAACTGAGCAATGTGCTGCCACCTGCAGTTATTGCAGCTAAATGTTGCATCTGTTGTTCTTTTAGGCTGCATTTACACTGCAATTCTGATTTTTTACTCACAAGTGGCACAGATCGGATATGGTCAATGAAAGGTAAGCAGGGAAAAATCACATGGAATATGATTTACTCAAATCAGATTCAGGTCTTCTTCATATGTGGAAATTCATCCGATATGAATCAGATATGTGTCCTCTTGTCTGCAGATTAAGCAGGTACAGTAGATCGGATTTTACCTGTCAATGCGAGATTAAGGACTTCAGCAGAGTCTCAAACATTAAATCTCATATACTAGGACAGAAAATGAGAACTTTTGTGTCATAACCTATAGCAAAACAACATGTCAAAAAGAAAATTGAAAAATTAAACCTTGCGAATAGATTAAATATACGAACAGAGAAAAGAGCGCTCTTTTATTATCAGCTGTTAGTCAGCGCCCGCTCTTTTTTTCGGGGTCATTGCATCTTTGCCGTGTGCAGTCTAAATGCAGACATCAAATCCGTGTCACTTTTAAAAGATGATGTAAACAGGTCATCAAAAAAATCCAAAAGAGTCCCAAAATCTGAATTGACCATCCATATCTGCAGTGTAAATGCAGCTTTAGGCCTGTTTAGACTATACATTTTAGTTTTAAAACAGCGTTTTAGAATGAAAATGATCCATTTCCACATGGCCGTTTTATGTAGCATTTCTGAAAAGCTCTCCGTCCACACTACACCTCTGAAAACGCATATCACGTGACCATGCCTGCACTCTGGCATGCACTGAATCAAAGACTATGGAAAACACATGACATGTCACTTGTATAATTTTGAATGGGAAAAGTGTAACAGTCAGTATGGCGAGTGAAGCACTGCCTACTAATACCTGAGGCAATTAGCGATCGATATAGACTGACATTTCTCCGGGAAAAAACTCAGAGCAGACATGTGCTTTTACAACAGTTTGGTGGTCAACAAACACACTGGAATCTCAGCGAATACTTGCTTCACAGACATAAGAAATATATCCACATGAAGCTTGAAATCTGTGCTTTTAAATGAACAGTGCACTTGAAAACAAAAGTTTTTTGGTTTTGTAATCTGTATGAAACAAACGTGAGGTACAGTCAGTCCTGTCAAACGCACATCACATGACAACAACTACTCAAACGGTCACAAACTTGTAAAGAAAGATTGCATTTACACTGCTGATCTTGATGGTCAATTCCGATTTTGTGACTGTATCCAATTTTTTTGATGACCCGGTAACATCATCTTTTAAAAGTGACACAACACATGGCAAAGGCGCAATGACCAGCAAAAAAAGAGCCGGTGCTGACTGACAGCTAATAATAAAACAGCGCCCTTTTCGCCATTCTTGTATTTAATTGGTTTGCAGGTTTTAGTTTTTAAAAATTCTTTTGGACAAGTTGTTTTACTAGAGTTTATGGCAGAAAAGTTCTCATTTGGTCATGTTGTTATCTAGGCCTTTTTAAACCAGTAGGCATCTTAATGGAATGTCCATGGCGTGATTTATGCACGTGATGTATGCAATAGTTTTATATTAGTTTATATTGGTTGTGTGGCAGATATCGCACTCTCTCTCTCTTTCTCTCTCTTTCGTGTTAACATGCTTAAACACTTGTCCTACATGACAATATAAAAGCTTTTTAGTCCTTGTGTGTGCGATTTGTTTGGGACTGCTGAAGTCTGTTCCGAAATATAAGCATCAGAGCTGACGTCATTCTCCATGGTTTTTAATGATGCGCGACTCACATTGACAGGTGAAAATCCAGTCTATCGGCTTACGCTACAGAAACGAGGACACGTATCCGATTCAACCCGGATACATTTGATCAGATGATCATTATGCAGAGGATGATAATGTGTAGAACGGCCATAAATGAGGTTGGTGTCGTGATCTCATTGTTTCTGAGTGTGTATGCGCATTAGCTTGAACAACCGTTTTTGTTTGATTCGGACGTTTAGAAATGAAACTTCAGAGACAGTTGCTGTTTAATTTTATTGGTGGTTCCAAATATGTAATTTATTTGTAAGCTTGGCAAACAGTTTTGGAGAATTTAATGTTTCCCTATTCAGACAGAAAGCCAAGGATACTGCCCTGTGCTTCAAAGATGGCCGCCGAGTGAAATGACTTGCCTTAAAGCAAAGACTATAGAATACACAAGACATGTCACTCATATTGTTTTGAATGGAGAAAAGTGTAATGGTCATTATGGCTAATAAAGCCAGCCTTCTAGTACAAGAGCCAATCATCGATCGCTATAAACTGACAATACTCTGAGGGAGGGGCTTGGACCAGACGTGAGTTTCTTCAGAATTTGTGTGATTCGAATATTTAGAAAGGAAACTTATGAGACAGTTGTTGTTTAGTTTTAATGGTGAATTTTAAAATGAAATTCTATCATAAGCTTGGCAAGCAGTTTTGGAGAATTTGATGGTTCCCCATTCAGACAGAATGCCCGAGCATTCTGCTGAGAGGTGTTTCAAAGATGGCCACCAATTGAAATGACTTGTCTTAAAGGGACTTTGCTTAAAGGGACTTTGGCTGAATGGTGCTTCAGCATATTCTCGTGTCTGAGCTCCAGGCAGTCAGGGGGAGCTCTGAGCACACCTGCCCGGCTGAGAGCAGCCGAATGTTGGCCAGTCCATCTCAAATCTGCAGATGAATCATATCTCTCTGCAGTTGTTAAATGCAATCTATAATCTTGTGTAGACCTATATCTAACAAGTCTGTCTTTTGAATCTTGCAAAGTCTAAACTTACAAGGAAAGGATACAAGTCTGACCATTGTGTAGGCTACTTGATATTGAGAAAAAGTCCCAATCAGGGAGCGTGACTGTTGGCAGCCATGCCTCCGTTTTCTGATGTCTGCGTTTCCACCATCATTACTGACATGGAGCAGCAACGTTTTAAAGAGCCCATATTATGCATTAAAAAAGGTAATATTTTGGTTTTGGGGGTCACCAACAACAGGCTGTTATGCATGCGAGGTCAAAAAAACACGTTCATTGTTGTTAGGGAAGCAGCCGGACAAACAAGGTGAGTATATGATGAAAGATGTTTATTACAGCAGCGGAGCACAAAAGGATAACAACGGGGATGTGAATGAAGTTTGGTTGAGCTGATAATCCTTCTTTGGGGCAGGATGGATGACAGACACTGAGGAAGACCGAATGCACACACCAGAGGGCTTGCGGGGAAGACAGACTGACGACACACACAACTCTGACAGGACACCAGGAACACTGGACAGACTGGAAGGAAACAGAGATCATGTAAGTTCAAGAGACGAGATAAGATGATAGTGACTACCAGGAGGTATTCGCTATGAGTCCGCTTCGTGGGAACAAGTCCGGACAATGAGTGAGGTGAGGTGTGTGCTTTTATAGTGAGTTTGAGTCATTGGGTGCAGCTGTGCGTGATTAGAACTCAGGTGATGATGCTCGTTGCGTGATACTGGTGGAAGAGCCTAGCCAATCCGTGACAATTGTCTTATAATCATTCATTAATTTTCTTTTCGGCTTAGTCCCTTTATTAATCTGGGGTCGCCATAGCGGAATGAACTGCCAACAAATCCAGTATATGTTTTACGCAGCGGATGCCCTTTCATATGCAACCCATCACTGGGAAACATCCATACACACTCATTCACACACATACACTACGGTCAATTTTAGCATACCCAATTCACCTATACCGCATGTCTTTGGACTTGTGGGGGAAACCGGAGCACCCCACAAGTCCACAACATCCACGCGAACACCGGGAGAACATGCAAACTCCACACAGAAATGCCAACTGACCCAGACGAGGCTCAAACTAGCGACCTTCTTGCTGTGAGGCGATATCGCTACCCACTGCGCCACCGCATTGCTCATTGTCTTATAATATGTATTTATTTATAATATGTCTTATAATATGCATTACCTAATTATTCCAACGACTCCCATATGATTCGTTTAATGATTCATTTGGTCTCAAACCCCCTTAGCGTGAGGCTAAACTGCGCTGATTGGTCCGATGACCCAGTCTGTTGTGATTGGTCGACTGCGTTCAGTGTGAGACATAGAGAAATACCCACCATGGCGTATCAACATTGTTTATTTAGTCAGAGTATATGTGTGAGCCCAATGCAGAAGTGCTTTAAAGCATTGCAGTTTAACACCAGCATATAATCTATTCTTAACCATACATCAAAACAGTGACACACTTTCAGTATTCGCACTGGCTTGCTTGGTTAGGGACTTGTGGATCTGCGCATCGATGGATTTGCTCTTCAGTGTTTGGACTTTCAGCAGTGAAAATTAAACCAAACTGAACTGAACTAAACTGATCTTCAACTCTAAAAACTGGACTGACACAGTTTCAATTTACTATAATATTCTATGTTAAACTGATTTGACACAATCTACATAATAAAAGTGCTATAGAAATAAAGATGAATTGAATTGAATATTAATCCACACAGTGGCAAAAGCTGAATTAATTTGAATCTTAACCGCAGCACGTGTGTAGGAACAGCTAGTGACCATAGCAAAGACAAACTGCCATGAGTCGCGAGCTCACAAACGCATTTCAATCTGTAAACAAATCGGTGCGCGTCATATTTTCAAAGTGGTTTTAGATACGATATGAGAATATAAAGAGTTAACCTGATACAGTACAAGTATCAAAACACAATTAAATACATAATTTGCAAGCTAGAGAAAACAAAGAGGCAACCATTTTAATCGCACTTACTTACACTTGTGAAATGGAGGAAGGAATTGATTTATGAACTGTGTACTGTAAAGTTCCTGTCAAGCTCTGACAAAGTCCTATACATCAATACTCTTTTCTGCTCCTTCCTTTAACAAACGTATGCATGTAGATTGCTGAAGCACTCGTCAGAAAAACAAGGCTGGGGCTATAATGCTGAAGTATTTTTGCAAAAATAAACTTTAACCACTGACTCTTCACAGCCTCATCTTTGAGTAGGGAAAATAACACTAATTTTCCCTCTCACTTCAGAGCACAGCGTCTATGCGACTTGATTCAACCTGGATCCTGGGTCTGCACACGCAACAAATGGGCAGGGCTTGAGTTCCATATCGACGTCACGCCAGCAAAGCAATATTAGTCTAAACGGGACCTTAGACTGACTTTAACTATAGTTTTCAAACAGAAGAGTAGACAAAAACAGCAGAGACAGATAAAGCGTTGAGTTGATAAATCACAAACGAGAAACAAAAAAGGGCTCAACACCAACCCTTGCTACACATCTTCAAATATTTACTAATACAGAACATTCAATGAAGAATTGAACCAAATTAAAATAGTCCCCTTTACACAGTCATCTACCAGAAATGAAAAAGTATGACTAATATGTGAAACGTGGAGATCATTAGCGAGGTTTCCCAGTTGGGGCATGGGTTCACAGTAAATCTGGGTTACTCCAGACTGCTGAACCATGTTCAAATCCTCAAGAATGCCAGTAAAGAAACTGTTTATTTGTTTCGAGTACAAATGGATCACATGCCACATGTCTGCGACTTGTTTACGCTTTACATTCAGCTGACCATACCTAATTGCTTTGTCTTTTATTAAAATGGGATCCATAAAAACTCATGTCTTGCTTTCAGAGAAGTCATCATGTCCTGCTCGGTAATTGTGGGACACATAAACATTTGTAGGATCATAAATTTCCATCTTCATTCTTTGTTAGGTTTTAGTCCAAACCTGCGGTCAAATTTTCAGCAGCTGAAATAACAATTTCCCCTTGACCAAACATTAAATTAAATTAAATTAAAGTATCCTGCTTATGGACTACTTTGACATTTGAAGACACTCTGACATTTTAGATTTCACAGACAGACAGTTAATATGGAAGCAATTATAAGATTTGCACACAAAGATATAAAAATGATTAATTTTCTATTTGACAATGAATTTTTGTCTGTTTAATTTTATTTATTGTTGGATGAAGACTTTGAATTTAAGAGATCAAAGGTAATTTACTGTAAGTGACTTTGAATGGGCTTAAAGATTTTTTCCTTCGGCTTAGTCCATGATTTATCAGAGGTTGCCACAGTGGAATGTACCGTTTGTGCATTTATTAACCATCATTTTATTATTATTATTATTATAAAAAAATTATAAGACATTTAATTTTTTTGCATCTATTCCCATTTTAAGTTTTAACTATGAACCTAAAGGACAAGAAAATACACTATAAGTACGGGATAATGGACATCCAGCTGTTTAAGCCTGACATAAAGCTTGACAGGTTTATCAGCAGTCTAACTCAAAGAAACAACCGTCTGGATCTACATTATCCTCCTTATTACATTACACATACATGCAAAACATTGGTCTGAGCTGTGAAAATATACTAGCTTTAGTCGAAACAACACAATTCCTAAAACAAATTATGTTTTATCTTCAATCCATTTAAATTTGTAGATTTGTGTTGGGACAACATGGAGGAATTGTGTGGATCTTAGTTTTTTTACAGTGTATGCATGATTTTATAGGATGGGAATCAATGAACTAAAGCAGGTCACACACCAGAAGCGTCGCTCGGCGGCGGGCCGCGTAGCGCCAAACAGCGCCATACATTTCAGAATTCTAAACATAGGTTTCTATCAGGGTACAAACACCGGCAAGTCGGCGGCTGTCGGTGGCGCCCAACCATGACTCAGGACACTGTTCGTTTCTCTGCTGCGCCACAGAGTGCCATCTAATTAGTTTCATGTTAAATATTATGCTAATGTCCGTGTCTGGTGCGTGATACTTTTAACTGTCATGTGCGCACCGTGCCTGCTTAATTATTCTACTTAGCCAATCGCAATAGACAAGAAAAATAAAATTATATATTTTTTTCCAATTAATATTTATTTCTATAGCGCTTTTACAAAAAGTGGTGAGGAACAAACTTCACCAATTGACGAAAGTGAAGGAAAAAAAACCTTGAGAAAAACCAGGCTCAGTTGGGCACGACTATTTCTCGACAGAAGTCTTTGGAAAGTTTCTTTGCTAAGGAGAAAAGGCCCAGTGAAGGACCCACCAACTGCTAAGGAATGCATCCGCAACCCATTTGTCAACAAATCAGGTCAATCCACCATGGCTGTGCAAGAAGATCAACTAATGGAGATCCCAAATGACGGCTTACATATTGTGTCTTTTCACGAATTCATTGTTTCCAATGAAGGTGGGCGGCTTGCGAATCGATGGTAGGATAAATGTAACCAAACCTAACTGTGAGACCAGTGTAGGTTCACACCTCTACCTTACACCAAAGGAAAATCTGATACAATAATCATTAGAACCTATAAGATAATTAGGACATTAATTGGGGTTGTTGGATAGGGGAGAAATTGGAGAATATTTTTGTACCAGTTTGTAATATTTTTGTACCAGTTGAATCTATACTACGTACATTGGCATGTAAAATTTGAGAACCTCTTGCACAATCAAGAAGGAGGATTTTTCTGAGGAACAGCAGACAATTGAACTATTAAGAACAATCAAGAGATTCATTAACAAGATGATAACAAGATTAACAACATCAGGGAAAAAAGTCACAGATCATCCTAGTAACCACACCGTATTAAAAAACCAAGGTTTCACAAACTTTTGCAGAAGCATATTTTAAAAATTTTTGCTTTTTTGTCTTGTGAATTTTATGTAAACATTGTTTTAAATGTAAAATATCTTACTCAGGACAGTACTACGCAAAGAAATGGCATACATTTAGTATGATTTCTCTTTTTTACACATTTACATTTAGGGCGTCATGGTGGTGCAGTGGGTAGCACAATCACCTCACAGCAAGAAGGTCACTGTTTCGAGCCTCGGCTGAATCAGTTGGCATTTCTGTGTGGAGTTTGCATGTTCTCCCCGTGTTTGCGTGGGTTTCCTCTGCAGTCCAAAGACGTGGTATAGGTGAATTGGGTAAGCTAAAATTGACCATAGTGTTTGAGTGTGTATGGATGTTTCCCAGTGATGGGTTGCAGCTGGAAGGACATCCGCTGTGTAAAACATATGCTGGGTAAGTTGGGGGTTCATTCCGCTGTGGCGCCCTCAGATTAATAAAGGGACTAAGTCGAAAAGAAAATGAATGAATGAATGTTTACATTTACACCTATTGTGCAAGGTGCAACTTTCACTTGCCACCATTAATTTTAGATATTCTATTTCTACGTATTTAACATTTGTTTACTTCAGAGCATATTTTTTTATTCCAAACACTCAAATTCAAAGTTTAATTTCATTTACATACGCAGTTCTGTATTTCAATAGAAACAGGTTTTAAGTCTGTTTAACTAATTTAAAACTCATTAATCAAATTACTTGAAGAAATAGTTCACCAAAAAATTAATTATTAACTCCTGTCATAATTCAAATGAATGAATAAAAACCTGTAACCATTGGCTTCCATAGTAGAAAAAACAAATACTTTGTTTCCATTCTATCTTTCAAGGTGTGTAAATGATGACATAATTGAAATTTTGCGGTGAATAAATAAAACGACTGATGATATGGGCACAGATCAACTCTACTGTTCACTACCTGACAAAAGTCTTGTCGCATATCCAAGTTTTAGGAACAACAAATAATATCTTGACTTCTAATTGATCATTTGGTATCCGGAGTAGCTTATATGAAAGGCAAATTCCTCTAGATTACGCTTTTACCAAAATAAAATATGGTCATGCCTTGATTTTTAATGATTTAGTTAAGACAGTAAGGTCTGACTTTGCTTAGACAAAAGTCTTGTCACTTAACAGAAATAATGTACAGTATAGAATATAAAGTGATGCTGCAGTGGAAAATAATTAATATTATGCATGACTCCCATGAGTTTGGAGCACAGCATCCATACTTCTCTGCAATGACTCAAACAACATTAATAAAGTCATTTGCAATGGCAAAGAAAGTGTTCCTGCAGGACTCCTAGAGTTCATCAACATTCTTTGAATCTTCAATGCCTCTTCCTTCATTTTACCCCAGACAATTTCAATAATATTCATGTATGGTGACTGGGCTGGCCAATCCTGGAGCACCTTCATTGCTTTCAGGAACTTTGATGTGAAGGCTGAAGTATGAGAAGGAGTACTATTTTGATGAAGAATCTGTCACGTGTAAAATAAGAGTACAGAGATGGATCCAAATGCAAGTGAGATTTTAATGGTAACAGTGAAAATAAGCCAACAGGGCTACAAAAAGAGGGTGAGGACACTGGAACACTGGGGCAGGAACAGAAGGACGAAACGAATACCAGCAGTCACTCTTCTAGTCCTGAGCACAACACAGATACACATAAGCAAACACAACGAACTGACAAAGAGACATAGAAACGTAGCCCAGATATAGGCTCAGTAATGAACCTCAGCTGGTGATCAATCAAACAGCTGAGTGCCGTCATAACACGTGACCAAACAAATACACGTGGAAAAACAAACAACACAAACCCATGTGACAAAACAGATACTCCGGAAAGCGCACAAACCTGCAACCGTGACAGAATCTGCCCTCTCCTGTGGTTTGTAATGTAATGGGCAGCACAAATGTTTTGATATCTCACGCTGCTGATGTTGCCATCCACTCTGAAAATCTCTCACACGCCCCATACTGAATGTAACCCCAAACCATGATTTTTTTGAACCAAACTTGACTGACCTATGAGAATCTTGGGTCCAATAGGATCTTCTGCAGTATTTGTGATGTTTGGGATGCAGTTCAACAAATGATTCATCGGAAAAATCTACCTTTTGCCATTTTCCAAATGATCAGCTAGAAGTCAAGTGATTATTTGTTGCTCTTACAACTGGGATCGACGACAAGACTTGTCAGGTACAGTAGTATATACTTTTTGATGTTTAGCTGTGTAATCGCACTGTTGTTTTCACTGCTTGTGTTGCTAATGTCATAGTCGTGCATATCCTCATGCTAACCCGTGTGTCTGATCCGTAATGATTAATCGAATCCTGTTTGTCACATTCCTGTTCATTTAACTGAGACATAACCATGCTTTCGCAGTAAATAGTGTGTGATTTATCATAAAGGATTGTTATTTATTCAAAGCACCATGCCAAGTAAGCTAACAGCTTAACGGCAGTCTATCTGATTCGTTTAATCAGTGGTGAAATAATCATCGAAAGGGATTGTTCAACACTTGTGTGATTACATGATTGTGGAGCATTTGGTTGTTATTTGCTACCAACCAGCCTTAAAACAAATTACTCTGTCCCTCCTCCTCTAGTGCAATCTTCACTCTGAAGTTGTGTTGTGTTTATTTCTCATAGACGTCTTTAATCTTGTTGCATCTGGCCACATATAATTTTTCCCTAAGTGGACCCAAATGTTGGTTTAGCACTCGCCAAAAAGCCTTTCCAGTAAATCGGAGATATATAAAAGAATAACTGCAAAATAGAGACAAATTAATGTAATGTGTTAATGTAGTGTGACCCGTGTGCGTAGGAAATGGGGAAACTATGAGTAAAGCTAATGTCTGAATGTGTCAAATATTCCTTGTGGGACCGTAGCTATGACTCGTTTTGTCTCTGGATGGCATTAAAACATTTGCATAGAGGATTGTCAGATCTGTGAGACTCACCATTAAAGAAACTGTGAACATTTGAATCATTTCAGACTGACTTATGGGAAAGCACTAGACAATGAGTGTGACAACATGTAGTTAAGAATAAGTATAAAGACTGTTTTTGTTTTATGTGGAATCTGATATTTTTAGTGGTTTTGCCACATTGGTCAGGCCAGACATGACACGGATGGGGGGAAAGTTGAGTATTCTTCCAGGTAGAACATTTCCCCTTTTATCTCAGGCTGGCTTTGCCAACCCAAATACACTGCAAAAGCAACCACAAGCTCATCTCTCACAGTGCAACGACAACAACATTAGCGCTCATTTTTGTCTGTGTGTGTTTTGGTCAGAAGTGGAGAGACTTGTGTGGTTTAGAGTGAATCATCCAGTCAACATCCGGACTCTGGTTTATATCTGTGAAAGCTGGCCTATGTCAAGAATTGACCAGCAGCGCCTTAACAATTTTGAGACACGTTTTTTTGCTAGCAAACTGCAAATAAAATTTAACCTGTTGAGAAAAGTTTAGGGAAATTATGAGGGGCACATTACACAAACTCAAATTAACACAAAATTAGTGTTGGGTAAGTTACTTTACTAGTTACTAATTACATGATTACAGTTGCATTTAAATTTCTTTTCTAAATACTCTCGCTAAAAAGTAACTAATTAGTCCATCATTGAGTCTGTTTATTTACTTGTGTGAATGTGTGTACATTTATATTTATTCAGTTTATTCAATTTCAGTAATATTATTGACAAATATGAAAATGTTCATGTGATTTATTTACAATACAGTTTGTAAAGTAATATTTTCTGTCTTTTTGTAGATACAGTGCATCTGGAAAGTATTCATAGCGCTTCACTTTTTCCACTTATTTTATGTTACAGCCTTATTCCAAAGTGGATTAAGTTAATTTATTTCCTCAAATTTCTACACAAAATACCCCATAATGACAATGTGAAAAAAGATTTTTTTTTTAATTATTGCAAATTTATTAAAAAGAAAAAACCTGAAAAATCACATGTACATAAGTATTCACAGCGTTTGCCATTAAGCTCTAAATTGAGCTCAGGTACATTCTGTTTCCACATTCTTGAGATATTTCAGCAGCTTAATTCGAGTTCACCTGTGGTAAATTTAGTTGATTGGACATGATTTGAAAAGGCATAAACCTGTCTTTATAAGGTTCCAGGGTTTATGGTGTATGTCAAAGCACAAACCAAGCATGAAAACAAAGGAATTGTCTGTAGATCTCCGAGACAAGATTGTCTCTAGGCACAAGCCTGGGGAAGGTTACAGAAAAAAAATCTGCTGCTCTTAAAGTTCCAATAAGTACAGTGGCCTCCATCATCCGTAAGTGGAAAATGTTTGGAACCACCAGGGCTCTTCCTAGAGCTGAGCGGCCATCTAAGGTGAGTGATCGGGGGTGAAGGGCCTTAGTCAGGGAGGTGATCAATAACCCATGGTCAGTCTGTCTGAGCTCTAGCATTCTTCTGTGAAGAGAGGAGAAACTTACAGAAGGCCAACCATCTGTGCAGCAATCCACCAATCAGGCCTGTATGGTAGAGTGGCCAGACGGAAGCCACTCACCACCTGGAATTTGCCAAAAGGCATCTGAAGGACTATCAGACCATAAGAAACAAAATTCTCTGGTCTGATGAGACAAAAATTGAACTCTTTGAGTGAATGCGAGGCGTTATGTTTGGAGAAAACCAGGCACCGCTCATCACCAGGCTAATACCATCCCTACTGTGAAGCATAGTGGTGGCAGCATCATGCTGTGGGGATGTTTTTTAGTAACAGGAACTAGAAGACTAGTCAGGATAGAGGGAAAGATGAATGCAGCAATGTACAGAAACATCCTGAACGAAAACCTGCTTCAGAGTGCTCTTGACCTCAGACTGGGGCGACGGTTCATCTTCCAGCAGGACAATGACTCAAAGCACACCGCCAAAATATCAATGAAGTGGCTTCACAACAACTCGGTGAATGTCCTTGAGTGGCATCTGGGGAGATCTGAAAATGGCTGTGAACCGTCGCTTCCCATCCAACCTGATAGAGCTTGAGAGGTAAGGCAAAGAGGAATGGCATTTCCAAAGACAAGAGTGCCAAGCTTTTAGCATTATATTCAAAAAGACTTGAGGCTGTAATTACTGCCAAAGGTGCATCAAGTATTGAGCAAAGGCTGTGAATACTTATGTACATGTGATTTTTCAGTTTTTGTTTTTTTTAATTTGCAACAATTAAAAAAAAAAAATTTCTCACATTGAATTTTAAGGAAATAAATGAATTTAATCCATTTTGGAATAAGGCTGTAACATAAAAATGAATACTTTCCAGATGCACTATATATTACATAAGAGACTTGCTTTGTTTACCAATTAGGTGGATCTAATTGGATTTGCATGGTAAGCATTAAAGTTAAAAATGTATTATTTTTATTATATCATATATTAAGTTTTTTGTTCTGATACTCCCAAAATCATACCACATAAATCTGCAGATGTTTTACTAGATTTTGCACAGAAATATAAAAAATGGACCTACTAATTAGTAATTAAATTGTGCGACTAAATACAAAAAATCCACATAAATCTCAAGGCATAACCGAAATTAAACTATTAATTAATTAAATTTGAGATTTTAGTTTTGTTTGTAAAAAAACTGTACTTTAAAAAGTATTTTTATCAAGCTCAAATTTCTAAATTAATGACACCATATTTCATACATATACTTGACATAACTTGCTATAACATGTAATCTTTGCATAAGTATGTGCAGTTGTTAATTAATATTAAAGGGGCCCTTTTTACAAGATGTGAAATAAGTCTTAGAGTGTGCATGGGAAGTTTCAGCTCAAAGTACCCCACAAATAAATTTGTATAATGGTTTGAAACTGCCCCTTTTAGGCTTTGATCCAAATTGTGAGGTTTTGGTGACTGTCGTTTTAAATTAAAATGAGATTTTGCTCTTGGCTGAAGTTATCTCTGTGAAAAACTGAAAAGTGTCTCAGAAGAAGGTAATGTTTAGAAACTCCAGAATTCATTTGTACACCTAAAACTCTACATTTATAATGCTTCTTAGTCACTCAAATTATCTACAGCAGGTAAGGTTTGAAAATCTTCTAATGGTGGATGGCTGATTATTACCAAAGACTATAGAATACACAAGACATGTCACTAGTATAGTTTTAAATGGGGAAAAGTGTAATGGTCAATATAGCGAATGAATCCCCGCCTGCTAGCACAAGAGCCAATTATCCATTGCTATAGACTGACGTTTCCTCGGGGAGAGGCTCGGATCAGATGTGTTTTTTTACAGCAATTTGGTGGTCAACAAACACACTGCAATCTCAGCAAATACTTACATCAAAGACATAAAAAAAATATCCACATAAAGCTTGAAATCTGTGCTTTTAAATGAACCAAGTGCTCTTGAAATAAAATTTTTGTGGGGTTTTGTAATCTGTATAAAAAGAATGCGAGGTACAGTCAGTCCTGTCAAACGCACATCACATGACAGCAACTACTCAAACGCCCACAAACTACTCAAACGCCCACAAACCCACAAGTTGTGAATTATTCAGAAGACCAGCACGATCAGACAATCATTATTCAGAGGATGATAATGAGTAGAATGGCCTTACATTAGATTGGTGTTGTTAATTCTATCCTTTCGAGTGCGCATGAAAAAATTAGCTTGGGCAACCTGAAAATAATTTTGTTTGATTCAAACGATTAGAAATGAAACTTATTAGACGGTTGTTGTTTAATTTTATTGGTGGTCCCAAATAGGTAATGTAATCGTAAGCTTAACAAACAGTTTTGGAAAATTTGATGTTTCCCCATTCAGACAGAATGTCTGAGTATACTGCCCGAGAGGCGTTTCAAAGATGGCCGCCTGATGAAATAAGTTGCCTTAAAGGGACTTTGTTATTACTCAAGTCTGTCGATGCTAATGAGGGAGATATCACCACCAATGGGCAAGGCTTTCCCCCTCTGATGACATGTACAAAGTGTTTTAGCAGATTGTTTTTATTAAGTGTTTATTAGTAAATTTTACTTTTAGAGGCTGGCTATATTCACTATATACACACTCTGTAATTAAATTACCTTAAAATGAAAAGAAATCACTTTATTTTCATCCGTAAAATAATTTAATTACAGTTACTTGTTATTTTGCCGCTAATTAAATCCATCACCACATAACATTCATTTACCCACAATTCATTTTGTTTTTCAATGTATTTATTTTACTGTTAATCTTGCTTGCTCCTGCTGTTAATCTTGCTGTTAATCCATATATTCGTCTAAAGATTTTTATGTGTTGGTAAATCAACTTTAATTTATTCACCTTATTCTTGATGTACGAGCGGGCTCAGCCATTGGAATCTTTTTGGCTTGAGATTTCCGGTCCCATTCACTTTCACTCATTTGTAGATGTTAAAACAGCTTGTTATGCTGCTTGATGTTGCGACCTGATATTTTCTTATTATATTATTCTTTTTTTTTTTTTTTTATGAATAATCATGAAAACACTTGTTTGCAGAGCAAGTAGTTTTACTGTTTTCTGCTGTTTATTATTCCTAATCATTTCTCTCATAGGCAGCTGAATCGAAAGTTCCAAAAACTATAGCAAATATGAGCGCACTTCCACATTGAAGAATAAGGCCAATAATGTAATTTATGGTACATTTAAACCACACATAGTATGATAAAAACCCAAGGGTTTTGCAGATGGTAAGATTATTATTTTCATAATTTTAGTTACTTTTTTCGTCATGTGAACTATATTTACACATTTTTTATGTAAAATATTGTATCCAGGACAGTACTTAATAGAATAAAAAACAAAAATAAACATGCATTTTGTATTAGAATTGAGGCCGGCTACTTCTTACTTTCCAATAATATATTAATAATAATTGAAAAAAATCATCCTCTTCATTTTTACAAAATGATATGTGACTTAAATTATTCTTTAACTATTTTATTGTTTAACAATGGTTGAACTAATCCTGAGAGTTGCCAGATGTTTAATGCAAATAATATAAACTTTTAACATTTCTCCTTTTTAGTCAATTATTTAATGTATTATTTATTTGATTTTAATTTTGTATTTTATATTTATTGATTTTACTTTTTTTAGTTAAGTAAACTTCAATAAGTCTATCACCAGGGTTGACCTACAAAATAAATAATCACTGTATTGTACCAAAATACAGTCAGGCCTATTTTTCTATTTCAAATATGTAACAAAACAAATCATGAAGATGGTTTGATGCCAATAACCTCGGAAACTTTGGCAAACCCAGTTAATCCATTTTCAAATGAGCTGCTAGTGTCCACGTAGTACCATGGAACCACAATGTTGTTTTCAAGCAGACTGATAAAAAATACACTGCATTCTTACTCATGGAAGCCAGCCAATCAGATTGCAGCTTGCCAGAACGTGAAAGCACTTTCCAGTTATGTCTGCTCAATATGCATCAGACTGTGGGCGTGCAGTCTGACACTGAAAATAACCTACAACCGGTCTGCTTATGATCTCCAAACATTAAGCCGGGATATGAAAAAGTATTAATGCAATATAAAATTACACATGTCTGCTTTAAGTACAAAAATGACAGATGGGTTATTTACAACTCATTCAACACAGAAAAATCCAACCTGTAGGAGTAACTATTGGTTTACTAGACATTCACCTTATTTATTAAATGGAAAGAACGCCTCCTTGGTAGTATGATTTATCTAGTATAGGAATAGCCAAGGCGTATAAGGCCTAGATGACCATTGCAGAAGCCTTGTGCATGTGTGCAAGTGCTTATGTGAACTGTCAAGGGTTTGGCCCACCCACCCGCTGGAGCCCCCAGTTCATTTTTTGAAAGTAGGGGCAAATGTTAAGCCCATCAGTGACCTGAACAGCCTGTTCTGTAGGAAGTTAGCCTGCCTCAAAGCTGTATTGAATAACTTATTACAAATAGCCTTTGCCAGGCCTTTCTAATCTACTTACCTCTATGAAAAAATTTTAATTTCCCATGTGGAAGTTGGAAGGTAAGAAACGTTCTGTAAATTACATCCACCCAAGCAAGGAACAGCGGATTATTTGTAAATTATAATGGAGCCTGCTGCCAAGGGACCTGGTCCGACATATGTTCTCAGAAAGCTGAAAGAATGCGGGCATGTTGGGTTTTTTCTTTTCTCTTACTACAGTCACAGTGCAAAATTATTGGCTGGATCGTCAACCCGAAATGTTTAATTCAGCTAAGAGGATTAAGATTCTTTATAGTGTTCAATGGCTCAGCCGGCGTTTGGATTACCTGCACCTCAGACTTACTGTATGAAGTAGGAAAATAAACCTTGATTAGGATCCAGAGGCCAAACAAAGCAAACTCATTACCTGCAATGCTCAAATTATGAAATTTCTGCTACTTCTGCAACCCTTCATTATCCAGGGAGTAAGCAGGATTGCTTTGTTTGGACTAAGACAGAAATTGACATGTTCAAAATATGGACCTTCAGTGATTTATCTGCTGAATTCCCCGATAGCGTAAGATCTTACAGCAAAGTACTTTTGTTTTCCACAAAAAAATCCTATTTAGCATAATTACAGAAGATTTGGTTTTCTAAGACATCCAAGTCACAGGTAATACCGTAAAGGAGACAATAAACACAACAAAGGCACTGTTTCCAAAGAAAATCTTTTTGAGCCTTGCCCCAAGCAGATCTCGAAGTCTCCTGGAAAATACTCGTCTTGTGATACCACGAAGAGTTTGCGTACGCAGTGGGAGCAGCGAGTGGCCACGGCCGGAGCCAAGGACAAAAGATCAAACTAAGAGAACCACACATGAACTGATGAAAACAACAGCTCCATTGTGCGGCAGGCGTCCTTATCAGGACCCCCTCTCATTTGCTGTTTCCTCCTTTTTTTTTCTCCCTCCCCCACTTTCTGGGTTTTTCATGTGGTAACAAATGTATAAGGAAGCAATGGTTTGAAAGATTCTTTGGGTTGGAAAAAAGGCAATTTGAAGCTTTATAATTGAAAACACATATTGAGTCAGAGAAGCTGAGTTACCAGGGGAGGGCAGAGAAAGCCCCAATGAACAAAGGTTTGAATTGCGAAAGAGACAAACTAGACTCTGCGTGACATCTGACTAAATACTCTCATTGTTTTTCTCCCCAAAAACAAGTATCGCATAACCAGCAGAGGGAAAGAACAGAGGAGAGGGATGTCTGCCGAGCCCAGACCTGCTGCCTTGACTTCCCCCAGCGAGCTTCGGAAACAATCCGTCCGGTATTACAGAGACATGGCCTTAAAAACTGTTTATTCGTCTGACTCTTTGCAACAATATAAACTTGTGAACCATGTTTTGGAAGCATCTGTGTTTTTCAAAAGCTATGAATGGTTTCAGACCTCCTCCAAGGAAGGTTTAAGCCCCCAAAGTTAGATAATAGGGTAAGTCACGAGTGTTTATGTTGTAGTGGTTGCATCAATCTGTTGCAGATTGCTGGAGAGACATAACAGGACACTGACTCTAAGCTTAAAGTTCACCGATATTGGTTCCAGATTTTGCCCATTCACGGAGTTGCGGCTCAAATCGTGCAGGTTGTTGGAAAGACATCTGCTGTTTTCAGACCTGTAGTTTTCACCTATCACATGGAAAAAACAGTAGGCTAGCAACATCCTAGCACTCCTTCAAAATACTATAAACAATGCCTAGTTTACAATGCATGATTTTCAAAGTCGTGAAGTTGCAGACTATCTGGGGTAGCATTCAGTTGCTGCTGTGTTCCCACTGTGTGATGGATCAGTGACAGTGGGATACACACTGCATGACTGCACTAGAAACAATCACTGGCAATTCTGTCAGACTCACCAATGCCCAGTGTTGGGCAAGCTACTTGAAAAATGTAGTGAGCTAAGCTATTAGCTAATCTACTTAAAATGTAGCATAACTACACTAAAAGCTACACCCTGGGAAATGTTTTTAAGCTATTTTTACACTTTTCATTTTTAAATCGAAGCAACTTAAATCCAAGTCAATCATATCTTAGTGATCAATAAAACTGTCAATGAAACATATGAGGCATAATAGATCAGTTCAGTTATTTACTGTAAATAATATGCTGTACTAAACAGAAACACATTATAGTATATAACAGCGAAAACAAAAAATCCAATAAAACTAGGTGTTACACATTTAAAATACTATAGTAATTTATCGTAAAGGGAAATATTTAGGAATAAGCATTATAGTATAAATATATATATATATATATATATATATATATATATATATATATATATATATATATATATATATATCCTAAAGTATTTTTATTTTTTGAACACAGCATCAGAAATTAAAGGGCACCTATGGTAAAAAATCTACTTTTCAAGCAGTTTGGACAGCCATATGTGCATGTATGGTGTATAGATCATCATATTGGGGTGATATAAGTACACCCAGTGTTTTTTTTTTTCAATTTAACAACATAAAAAACGGTGGACCAATTGGAGCTGTTTTCAAATCGACCGCAACTTTACGTAGCAGAGCGGTCCCCCCGCCCACCAATATTGATTGACAGGCGCGTCATCATATCCTCAGTTGATTCACGTCCGCCATTTTTAGCGTGAGTCAAAGCAAAATCTCTAAAGAAACACCCTTGCTCTATTTTTAGATGCAAGGCTCATTGGGTTCAACACAAGATCAATATTCTCCACATTATCGCTCTAATCGGAATTATTGGTTGTATCTTTAGGTAGGGTTGCAAACATGTACTTCTCATTTAGTCTACCTTATACTTCAGTCGTTTGCATTTCTCGCGATCCCAGAAGCTCCCTGTGATCTTAACTAGCATGCGTTTTAGAATTCTAAACATAGGTTTCTATCAGGGTACACTCAAGTCGTGGACCGCTGCAGAAACCTATGTTTAGAATTCAAAAATGCGTGGCGCGACGATTCGGGACACTTCATGTTTCTGGTGCGCCACAGAGAGTGTCTGGTGTGCCGTGTTGCGGCTTTGAGCGGCTCAGTCAAAGTTAATTCGGTGTGCGTGGTTATTAGTTTCTGTGTACAAGCTCGGCACTTGAAACTAGCACACAGTTGACTGTAAAACTGTGCAAAGACACAAATGATTTTGTACTCTCTGCTTGGTCTGTGTCAGAGTCCTACATGTACGACTGAATGCTAATCCTCTCACTCCTTCTTCTCTGAGTCTGCCTGTCAGACTCTGTTGCAAACGCATAGCGGGTGAGCTCATGGCCCCGCCCCCTTGTTACGTTGGCGGGAAGCCGAAACTAATTTACATGTGAAGCAACACAACCATAAATCAGCGAACTGTGGACACGCCCCCAACATGACACTTTTTAACACATTATAATTAAAAACTCTGAATTGTGTTTTAAACTGAACCTAAACTGGCACACTGAGAATAACCATAATATTAATATTAAATCAGAAAAAAGAGGTAAACTATGTGCCCTTTAAGTTATTTCATCGTAACGTACATCTCGAGGTATGGTCACGAGGAATTCTGCTTCAAAAATAACTCCCTCAGTCATCTTTCCATCACGCATGTTTCACCAGAGGTGGCAGTAAAGCACTAAAAACTTTGTTGTCGACCACCGTAAAACAGAAAAAAATTGGAAAAATCGTCATTCTCGTCATCATATGGATTTACTTTCATCGGCTAGACACCGGCCTCACAGCTCCGTCAATGTCGGTGCCATCACTTATTGATCTGCGATCGGTAAATGTAGCCTGTGTGGACGCTACAGCGCTACTTGACTTATAAAATAGCTTCGCTACTGAAAAGCTATTTGATTTAGAAAGTAGTGACTCTACCGCCACGCTACTGAGAAATGTAGTTAAGCTAGTAGCGTGACTACTTGTAGCGACGCTACTGCCCAACACTGCCAAAGCCTACGAGAAGCAATAAGGAAATAACGGTAACACTTTATAATAAAGGTACATAAACAATGATGTGTTAATATGTGAAGTAAACATTACTTTTTTATAAACTAATGATGAGTTAATGTACACGCTATCATGAGCTAACTTTAAAAACAACATGAGTCACAACTTGTGAACAACGGCTACCTTAATTACTTGTAAGTACATGATTGTTTGTTAATTAATGTTTATGTTTAGGCTTAATTTGACCATCATGAACTCATGAGCTGTTAATATATACTTATGTCATTACTTTTTTAGAGGGCCACATCATTATTAACCCATTCTTATCTACCAATGATCTCCTTTTGCACGTCAAACTAGTGCATTTACACTGCATAACAATAGAAAAAAGTTCTGCTAACATCAACATGAACAGTTTAAACACAGGAGTTAGTTAAGGATAAGTTAATGTTGCCCCTCCAAGTAAAGTCATGACATAATTATACATTAACTGCTAATGAGTTCATGGTGGTTACATTTAGCTTAAACTTAAATGTTAATACATTAATTAACAACATGTACTAACAAGTAATTCATGTAGCTGTTTTCCACAAATGAACTCTTGAAAATAATGTTGTGGTTAAAGTTATTTCATGATTAGTGTAACCCCACCAGTCCTACAGCCCCCAACCTGCTCCAGGCTGGGATTGAACCAGCAACTTTCCGCATGGTCTTAAGTCTCCTTGGTAGAGCAACCAACTCCCATGGCCTCTGCTACACTCATCCTCTAAACATCACTCCCACACAGGTCACGGCACCAATGTAATGTAATGTGTTATTTTAACCCTGCAACCCCATCAGTCCTACACCACTCAAACCGCTCCAAACTGGGATCGGCAACCTTCCGCATGGGAGTAGGTTGCTTTACCAAGGAGGCTAAAGACCATGGCCCCTAGCATCTGTAGGTTTACCTGCAGAGCACTTCATTAGCTGGCCTTTGCTACATTAGCAAGTGCCTTAGCTCGTCATTAATTTATAATAAAGTAATGTTTAGTTTACATATTAATACATCATTATCCATGTACTGTAATTGTAAAGCGTTACCTAAAGAACACATGATGACACATAAGATCAGAGTTGAGAGTTGGAGGCCAGTAAATAAATTAGCGATGTGCTGCTGCAGCAAACGTTTCTTCTTTGTTTCTGTTTATTGTTATTGTAAAGCTTATTTATTCTGATATTGTGGTCTATAACCCCTTCCCGAACTCCCTGCTAATCTGTATCTTGCTCTCTTATTGGCTGGAGGTCATCACAGATGTGTTTGTCATAACCAGCATCATTTTGCTTCCAATTTTAGGCATTTGTTAGCGATATTTCAAAACATCTTTGACTGAAAGTCAGAGCAATTTGACAGTTTATACTGTTTGAGATGAGACCTGATAGACAATCAAAATTATAATAAAAAAATTTCACCTCTCGGGGAGACACATGGGCTCAGTGGCTTAGCACTGTTGCCACACAGAAAAAGGTTGCTGGTTCGAGTCTCAGCTAGGTCAGTTGGCATTTCTGTGTGGACTTTGCATGTTCTCCCATTGTTCACGTGGGTTTCCTTGGGTGCTCCGGTTTCCCCCACAGTCCAAAGACATTTGCTAAAGGTGAATTTAATAAACTAAAATTGGCCGCAGTGAATGTGAGAGTGTATGAGTGTTTTCCAGTACTGGATTGCAGCTAAAAGGTTCTCTGCTGTGTAAAACAAATGCTGGATAATTTGGCGGTTTGTTCCGCTGTGGCGACCCCTGATGAATAAAGGGACTAAGCCAAGGGTAAATGAATGAATTTTCCTCTCTTAAAAGAAAGCAAATGCTGGTTAATGTATTTTGAGGCATGTCTGCTGGTTTAAACTGGTTTATGCTGGTCGTTTGCTGGTCATGGATTGATTTAAACTGGTTCTAAGATGGTCATGAGCTGGTTTAAGCTGGTCATGAGCATGACTATGTTTACATGACTATGTTTACATCTGTATTCTAGTTATTGCCTTAATAGACAATAATATAATTAAAGTGCTTTCATGTAAGAGTTTCCTGTAATTTTGGGTGACTTTAACTGCAGTTTGGCGGTTCCACTTCAACTCATGAACATTCATGCCCCTGTGACAAACTGGGGTATTAGACGCAAATAAGGAGCAAGGACTGGTGAGAGTGTTATGGAATTTAATAACGCAAGCCAAATGGCAAGAAAAAAATCGTCCGCATTTTGCGATGTGTGTGTGTGTGTTTGTGTGAGTGCGCGGTCCTTTACTGACAGCCGCGTGTGTGGCTCTTGTCAGATAATATGGCGAAAAGTCCTACATGACGGTAACAGTTTGATTGCGGTGTTTACTTTAGTAGTGCCACTATTATATGCATACTCCACATGTCTTAATTCCATTTCTGTTTAGTTCTGTTATGACTTTAGTCGGATTAAAGCAATCAAAAATCGCTGTTTGGAGCTTATGTAGGTCTACAGTTCAAAATTCACGTTTAACTGAATAAACAGTTATGAAACACACGTACATCTTATTGAACATAATTTATTTTCTTCATCAATTATCATAGTAGAACAGTTTCTCAAGCAGTTTGTTGTGCATTTTAGAAACAGGAGATGAGCCCCTGGTCTAATGCACCTACAGGCTTGAAACATCTGTTCTCAAAGATTTATATTTAGTCATTATTTGTGTAACAGACATATTCTGAATGCCTTCGGCAGAATTCAAATGAGCCATTTTAATCTCGATTAATTCCAAGATTACAGTGAGATTAATCTAGATTTTAAAAATTAATTTATGCCCACCTATAATATAAACACTTGTTTGTAGAGCAAGCAGTTTATTATTCCTAGTAATTTCTCCTATAGGCAACTGAATTCGAAGTTCTAAAACAATCACAAAAACGAGCACACTTCTGCATTGAAGAATAAGGTCAATAGGACAAGTGTATGACCAACTAAGAAGTAGCTTGAACCAGCAGCCATGTTTCAGAACAAACCTAATCAGAATATGCTGTTTTTTCCCACAGGGTCTGTAATAATTCGTTTGTTTTGAGTTGAAATTTCTTGAAATTTCAGTTCATTTGTAAGAACTTGGTATGTGTTTAAACTAGATAGTTTTAAATAGCTTCTCCTTGTAGCGAATGTGAACAATCTTATGCCATTGACACACCTAGAGTACAGTTGTCGACAACTTATTGTATTGATAACACATTAAAAAACTGGTTTGTTTTCCCAGGAGACCAATTTCTTATCTAATGGTTGGTTCAGATGCTGACTGAAAGCCTGGTGTTTTCTTTGGCATCTGTCTTGAGATGTTTTTTTTTTATTTTTTGGTCTCCAAACATCCCATTGAAATGCATGAGTTAGGTTTTGAAGGCCTGACAAACCAATGAGACAGCTTGTCCCCGCCTCTAAAACGAAGCGCTATTGTAACGTAGGTCTAATTGCCCGGGTATACGCTAGAACTCTGTCTGAAAGGAAGTGGACAAAAGTTCACAGTGGGTCATTTTGGCCTGCTAAGATGAAAGCCGCTTCCATTTTTAATGAGGATTAACCCAAAAGGTCCCTTTTACTCCAAACTATGGAGGCTGGCAGTGTCTTATGCATGTCCTCTCTCACGCAGAAGTCCCCTGAGCTGTTGGAGGGCCTCACTCCATGTGACCCTCTCCCCCATATTGGACTGTGTGGCCCCCCACACATCATACACAACGTGAGTTAAATGAGTTCACTGCACAAATAGGGGCCTTTCATCCTGGCCTCAAAGTCCCATACTCATTTGGAGGTCAATGTGTCAATTCTGGTAATTGAGGTCCTTCATGATGCTAGTTGTAATGCATGGAAAAGAAATACTGACAATGGTTTGGCAATAATGATATGATGATATACAGTGCACACGTGTCAAAAGTGACTACGAGTTTCATAAATTGTAGAATTGCTCATAAATTTAGGTCTTCTGTGATACTCCGTATTATGCAATATTGCTCTTGAGAAAGAGATAAGAACATCGGATGAATCATTTAAAAGTGAAATATAATTACATGAAGGTGGTTGGAAATATGTTTACTCATAATCTGAGTTATGTGTTTGAACTTTAAGTGTTCAAATTTAATATGTAACTGGAATACATTAATCTTATAGAGAAACTGATATACTGATATTTTATATATCAATTTTCTAGATCATTTTAATCATAATATATCTCATGCTAAAATGTTAAACCTTAAACTAACCTTTACCCTCATTTTGGCAATGTTCAAAAGGAAAGTGTTCATCCAGAAAATCGGGTCAGACTGACCCCCAACACAAACCCCAGCACACACACTCTCTCTCTCTGAGGAATAGCCTACTAGCATACTAAAGGGGAGGGGGAGTTTGTTTATGGAGGGAAAGACTTGAAATGCAAATGTTCACCACAACAGCATCACAAGACATCAGGACACAGAATTTGGCAGACCAATTAGGACTTGTTTACATCCCTTTTGCTTCTAATTCAACAAGAATTAAGATTAACTTGTCTGGTTTTACTATCTATCTATCTATCTATCTATCTATCTATCTATCTATCTATCGATCTATCTATCTATCTATCTATCTATCTATCTATCTATCTATCTATCTATCTATCTATCTATCTATCTATCTATCTATCTATCTATCTATCTATCTAACAAGAATTAAAATTTACTTGTCTGGCTTTACCTTTACCTTATCTATAATAATAATAATAATAATAACAACAACAATAATAATAATAATAATAATAATAATATATTTTATTTATAACGTGCTTTTCTAAAACTCAAAGCGCTTACAAGAAAGTAAAAACAACAAAGCACAGTAAAACAATAAAAAAATACATAAAAAAACACAATAAGAATAAAAGATATCACAAATTAAAAACAATCCTAAAAAGATGAGTTTTAAGTAGCTTTTTAAAACCGTCCAATGAACCAGCATTTCTAATGTTTGTGGGAAGAGCATTCCACAGTTTGAGGGCACGGAAAGAGAACGCCCTACCTCCCATGGTGCTGAGTTTGCAGCGAGGCTGAAACAGCGTAGGACCAGAGGCAGAGTGTAGACAGCGAGAGGTAGAGGAAATGGATATCAGGTCACAAATGTAACCTGGAGCAGAACTATCAACCGCTTTATATGTTAAAATCAATGTCTTAAAATCAATACGAGACTTGACGGGCAGCCAGTGAAGCTGTTGGAGTATAGGAGTGATGTGAGACCGAGATGATGTATGTGTCAACACACGTGCAGCATAATTTTGGATGTATTGTAAAATCTGAGAGAATTAGCTGGTAACCCTCCGAACAGAAAATTGCAAAAATCCAAGTTAGACGTGATAAAAGCATGGACGTGTCTCTCAGCATCAGGCCTTGAGAGGAAAGGATGTAAGCGGGCTATATTTCGAAGATGATAAACGGCTGTTTTAGTTACATGTTTAAAATGAGGCTTCAGACTAAGCTGGGAGTCCAGGAGAACACCAAGATTATGCACCTGCGGAGATGGTGATAAGACAGATGGTGATAAGACAGACCCATCAACCGTCAAATTCACTACACTCTTGACGTTAGAAGGAGTGCCAATTAATAAAATCTTGGTTTTTAAACTAGTCAGTTTAAGATAATTATGTTGCATCCAAGCTTTAATTTCAGTTAAGCAAGCGTTAAGCGATGACATTGATGCCGATGAATTGGGAGAAGTGTTAATATAGATTTGTGTGTCATCGGCATAACAATGATATCTAATCCCAAATTTTTGCAGGATTTGATTAAGAGTCAACATATAAATACTGAAGAGAAGTGGACCAAGTACTGACCCTTGGGGGACACCGTGACATAAAGGAACAGTACGCGATCTGTGACCCCCCACATAGATAAACTGTGAATGTCTAGAAAGATAGGATTTGAAGGGCACATAGTTTACCTCTTTTTTATGATTTAATATTAATATTATGGTTCTTCTGAGTGTGCCAGTTTAGGTTCAGTTTAAAACACAATTCAGATTTTTTTATTATAATGTGTTAAAAAGTGTCATGTTGGGGGCGTGTCCACAGCTCGCAGATTTAGGGGTGTGTTGCTTCACATGTAGACTAGTTTCGGCTTCCCGCCCAACGTAACAAGGGGGCGGGGACATGAGCTCACCCGCTCTGTGTTTGCAACACAGACAGGCAAACTGAGAGGATCCGCATTCAGTCGTACATGTACGACTCTGACACAGACCAAGCAGAGAGTACAAAATCATTTGTGTCTTTGTACAGTTTTACAGCCAACTGTGTGCTAGTTTCAAGTGCCGAGCTTGTACACAGAAACTAATAACCACGCACACTTAATTAACTTTGACTGAGGCACCGGATGCGCCGCTCGAAGTCGCGACACGGCACACCAGACACTCTGTGGTGTGGCAAAGACATGAAGTGTCCCGAATCGTCGCGCCACGCATTTTTGAATTCTAAACATAGGTTTCTGCAGCGGTCCGCGGCGCCCAGCTGTCGACTTAAGTGTACCCTGATAGAAACCTATGTTTAGAATTCTAAACCGCATGCTAGTTAAGATCACAGGGAGCTTCTGGGATCGCAGAAATGCAAACGGCTGAAGTATAAGGTAGACTCAATGAGAAGTACACATGTTTGCAAACCTACCTAAAGATACAACCAATAATTCCGATTAGAGCAATAATGTGGAGAATATTGATTTTGTGTTGAGCCCAATGAGCCTTGCATCTAAAAATAGAGCAAGGGTGTTTCTTTAGTGATATCGCTTCGGCTCACGCTGAAAATGGCGGAAGTGAATCAACAAACTGAGGATATGATGACGCGCCTGTCAATGAATATTGGTGGGCGGGGGGACCGCACTCCTACGTAAAGTTGCGGCCAGTTTGAAAACCGCTCCAATTGGTCCACCGTTTTTTATGTTGTTAAATTGAAAAAAAAGCATTGGGTGTGCTTATATCACCCAAATATGACGGTCTATACACCATACATGCACATATGTCTGTCCAAACAGCTTGAAAAGTAGATTTTTTACCATAGGTGCCCTTTAAACCAATTTAGCACAATTCCATCCACACCAACCCAGTAATGAAGTCTGTCCAAAAGTATGCTATGAGAAATTGTATCAAAAGCTGCAGTTAGGTCTAAAAAGCACTAAAATACCAAAAGCCCCCGAATCAGCAATCAGGAGAAGGTCATTTACAACATTAACTAAAGCAGTTTCTATGCTATATCCTGATCTAAAACCCGACTGAAATGCATCAAACAAAGCGTTTGCTTGCAGGTGTTCTTGCAGTTGCCCCACGACCACCCGCTCAAGAACCTTGACAAGAAAAGGTAGATTAGAAATCGGGTGATAATTAGTCAGATCAGAGGAGTCACTGCCAGGCTTTTTTAAAATAGCTGTGACAGCAGCAGTTTTCAGAGTAGTTTCAATAAAACCAGTGCTAAGTGAAGCATTCACAATAGTGGTAATGTGGGGCATGAACACTGAGAGACAGTTCTTCAGAACAGAAGTTGGGAAAGGATCAAGAACACAGGATGAAGAGTTCAGTGACATAACAGTTTTTGCAATAAAATCATAATCAGCAACCTTAAAAGTCGAGAAGCCAGAAGCAGGAAGAACAGAGGGTGAAGGCTCAACATATGTGGAATCCATCCATCCATCCATCCATCCATCCATCCATCCATCCATCCATCCATCTATCTATCTATCTCATTCATTCATCACTGTTTGTAGTGCTGTTTACTTCTCTGAAAGCATTAGCATCTACATTAGCAACCACCCAAAACACACTGTCACTTCATAGTATCTGGGCAACAACATTAAATGTATACACTCACGGCCACTTTATAAGGTACACCTGTCCAACCGCTTGTTAATGCACATTTCTAATCAGCCAATAACATGGCAGCAATGCATTTAGACATGTAGAATGGGTAAGAAAGGTGATTTAAGTGACTTCAAATGTGGCATGAATGGAACTGGAACTGTTCTTCGCCAGACTCAAACCCAGATGCAACCAAAGCTCATTCTGAAAATGTAGCCCTATATACATTTCTGGTATTTCGTAAAAATACGTGCCAGGAGATGCGTTTTCTTTGCAGTTTTTGCAAATCCACAATTGGCCGCACTGTTTGCATTTGAGATCTGAAATTTCTCTCGCGTCTGCCATTCATGCCTGCTCTTCTTCGTAAATCCATCAGAGGCCACTGTTGACTTACTGACTGACCAACCGATCCCCCTTACACCCCCTTATCTAAACCCAACCGATAGTGTTTTAAAAAGCACCAATTGATCAATGCCCACCAACTTCAATCCAGAAAAAAGTAAACCCCCTAACTCTCACCTTGTTATTTACTTGTTTATTTTATTTTTGGGGCTTTTGTCTTACTTGCTTTCTGGAACTGTTCTTCACCAGACTCCAACCCAGTCGTTGTGGTCAACTCCTCCAACTCCTGCGTCTTAAGTCCATCGACGTACATGGCGAGCTGACTGGACAAACTGGTAACAGCGGGAAAGTCCTCCAAACAGAGGTAGGTGTTCAGCTGCTAGCGTAAAAAGGAACAGCGTCATACTGCCCTGTAGCATTCGTTTTAAAGACAAAATGCAGCCATACACACTTCTGGCTACAAAATCCGCCATGTTTAAAATTTGCGTAGGGCTACATTTTCAGAATGAGCCTATGTTGGTTAATTAAATTATACATAATTCACATCTTATATTTCAGGAGATTTATTAGGTATATACTATATATGCTTATTAGGTGCACTAGAAGCCAGTTGTCACATTTTATATATCCACAAGTATATCTATAAATATTCTGTTTTCAAGAGTAGATGGCGGTTCATTCCTCTGTGGCAACCCCTGATAAATCAGGGACTAAGCCAAAGGAATATTAATGAATGAATATATTGTGTATTGAAAATGTATTTTAAGAAGAAACATGAGGTTGGGTCACCATTTGAACCCTATAACAGTCTATTATTATTCAGCAATAATAATTGTTTGTTTTTTTGTTTTGTGAGAAGCGATGAACATAGGACAATTGGACTAACAGGAACACTAGTCTAATTTCCAATAAAACTGTGAATAAATCCTTTGAGTAATGGGAAGAGCTCCCTGTTTCCCACAAGGACAAACAGCTTTTGTTTCTCTCTTGCATGCTCAGAGGCAAAAAAAGCCTTTATTGGAAAATGGTTGTGGTGTTTTTCTGAAAGATCAGTAGGACTCATTAAAGAAGTCATTATAAAAGTCGAGAAAAAAGCATATGACACATTGCAGTGCAGACAGATGACCTATTTATGGGGTGACTTGTAGTGCATCTATAAAACGCATAATAGACTTTTCATGGATTACAATTTACAACTGCTAAATCCATGAAAGGGGAGGAAAATATGAACTAATCATGCTTCAATCTGACACCAGTGGGGATGCATGAAGTGGATCATAGTGTTGAAGGTCAGAAGACTTAACTTGAAATTTTGATGGCCTTTTTCTAGATAACTAAATCAAAGTAGATATTCAGAATAGCCATGACTTTTCCCCTCATTGACTTTATTACAATATGTCAGTGGATAAATGACAGGAAAGTCATGTAACCACTAGCCTCAGACGTCATGCCAAGCACAGCCTATGGATCTGTGGCTAAAAGTTTGATGCATAGGGCACACTTTAGCAGATCTTCTTTCATCCTTTGATTTGTTTGAATATACAGGATTTCTGGGAGTCGAGACCTTAACCAGTCTACCTGAAAACTAGTCTACCCAGATAAAAAAGTATCAAATTTTACATTAATGACAGCACTCATTAATAGACATACACTCACCAGCCACTTTATTAAGTAGACCTGTCCAACTGTTAGTCAAGGCAAATTTCTAATCAGTCAATCACATGGCAGCAACTCTAGACATGGTCAAGACGATCTGCTGCAGTTCAAACCGAGCATCAGAATGGGGAAAAACGATGATTTAAGTAACTTTGAATGTGGCATGATTGTTGCTACCAGACTGGCTCATTTCAGAAACTGCTGATCTACTAGGAATTTCATGCACAACCATCTCTAGGGTTTAGGGTTGCAAAAAAAGAGAAAATATCCAGTGAGCGGCAGTTCTCTAGGCACAAATGCCTTGTTGACGCCAGAGGTCAGAGGAGAATGGACAGACTGGTTCGAGCTGATAGAAAGGGAACAGTAAATCAAATGACCACCAAGGTATACAACCAAGGTATAAAGAAGAGCATCACCAAATGCACAACATGTGGAATGGGCTACAGCAGCAGAAGACCACACCCAGTGCCGTTCCTGTCAGCTAAGAACAGGAAACTGAGGCCACAGTTTGCACAGACTCACTAAAACTGGACAATTTGAAGATTGGAAAAATGTTGACTGGTCTGATGAGTCTCAATTTCTGCTGCGGCATTCGAATCGTAGGGTCAGAATTTGGCATCAACAACAGAAAAACATGGATTCATTCTGCCTTGTGACAACGGTTCAGGCTGCTGGTGGTGTAATGGTGTGAGGCATATTTTCTTGGCACACTCTTGTCCCATTAGTACCAATTGAGCATTGTGTCAATTCCACAGCCTACCTGAGTATTGTTGCTGACCATGTCCATCCCTTCATGACCACAGTGTACCCATCTTCTGATGGATAATTTCAGCAGGATAACCACCATGTCATAAAGTGTGAATCATTTCACAATGGTTTCTTGAACATTAAAAAGTCACTGTACTTAACTGGCCTCCACAGCCACCAGAGCTCAATCCAATAGCACCTTTGTGATGTGGTGGAAGAGGAGATTCGCATCATGAATGTGGAGCCGGCAAATCTGCAGCAACTGCATGACGCTATCATGTCAATATGGACCAAAAGCTCTGAGAAATATTTCCAGGACCTTGTTGAATCAATGCCATAAATGATTAAGAGTTCTGGATTAAGGATTAAGTTCTGAAAGCAAATGGGGGTCAAACCCGATATTAATAAAGTGTACCTAATAAAGAGTATATATTACATGAAAAATTCTTACAATGTTTGGTTAAATTTCTGGGTGTTTTAGTAAAGATTTCTTCTAAGACATTCATAAATCAGTGATTTACACACCCTGCACACCCATCTGTTACTGTGAGGATAACCTTGTGACTATGAGGATTTATTAATTTTACTTAAATGTTAGATTATCAGAAGTATGCAATATTCACTGCATATCAATGCTTTAACTCGTGATGTTGACAAACACGAGAGTATGCTTATACTCACTTTTTCTATTGCCATTGAAAAACCTTTAAATTTTAATAAACAATATAATAAAAGACCTTTGTGGATTAATGATGCACTAGTTGCATACCAAGCTGTATCGACATTTCCACACTCCTAAACATGATCTGGCACAAAACGTGATTGGTTGGTTAATATTTCAGTCAAATAGCATTGTGAATGGTCCTTGATCAATCAAAGCGGACAAAGTTCTCTGATTTTCAGCCGTTATTCTGAGGTCTGGCTATGTGAGACTATGTAACCACTGACCCAGCTCTTTCCCAATGGCCTGTATAGCCATACAAAATACTTACTTTTCTTGCTTAGAGTAAATCATTTGAACTTAAAGGGGACCTACGACTTTTGGAAGCTGTTTGGACAGAACTGAGAGTAGGTATATTGTGTCCACAGTCATACTGCAGTGATATAAACACAATACGTCTATTTTTTTAAATTTCCTGATGTAAAATAGGATCCAAATCCCTGCAATCATGCGGCCCACTGCAACATGACATAGGAGTTTGGTGTTTCCTGCCCACCAAATTGATTGACAGCTGCGTATTAACATGTCTTCGCAGTAATGTGTATAATCACATTCACAAGCAAATTGGATCAAAAGATCTCAGCTCTCTGTGATCATCTGCACCTCAAGAATGAGTTTTTTAAAACAGTGCATGTTTGTAATCAAGTCAGGTAAATAGCTGTGTAATTCATCACCAGAGCTGCATGTCAGTACAGTTATAAAAGAAGACACTTCAATCCTGGTTTGTGGATGTTAAATCAGGTTTATTTTGTACATTAACATAACGGATATTCATGTGTGTATATTTGCCCTGGATTGCAATAGGATTTTTTTTGTCATAAAGCAAAGTACAGCTAAACAAAAAACAACATTGACCATGCTTATATGGACATATGTAATCAAATATTTTACCTTAATCCTAATATAACAATACTATGCTTTTTATAGCCTCTGCTTTCGGATGCTATCAAGTGAACAACATTTTATCCTATAGTTTATTATTTTGGTTTGCCTTTGGGACATGTGAAAGCTTATATTTTATAAAAGAATTGAACTAATTTCGAGAAGATCACATGCTTATGATTGACCATGGCTGATCTTGCATTAGCTAACACATAATTAACCATCAGACGATTCCTAAGTCACTTTAAATAACCAGAGTTTCATACCTCTGTTATCTTTGTATTGAAGAATCCCCCCCTTGCTCCCCAATTCCTCCTCCCTTTTCCTAGATAGGGCAACACAATGGCCCAGTGGTAAGCACTGTTGCCGCACAGCAAGAATGTCACTGATTCAAGTCCTTACCAGGCCAGTTAACATCCCTTTGGGGAATGTTCACATGGATTTCCCCTGGGTTCCCTGGTTTCCTCCCACCATCTAAAGACATGCTACATAAGTTAATTGAATAAACCAAATTGGCACCATAGATGAGCTCTAAGTCAGCAGTATTTCTCTTTAGAACAATCCCTAATTTGTCATTAGCCATATATAAGCAGGGGAGTTCTCGAGATCTACCTTAGCTCAAACTCCCCTCTCTCCCTGCAAATGGAAGGGAGCCCTGGGCTTGAGGATCCTTTGAGCTCAGAGCTCTCTCCCGGGACAGCATGCCAAACAAGCGTTATCATCAATCATCAACTAAGTGTGATCTCTTGTAATTGAATTAATATTAAACAAAATTGTTTGAAAATAAATGGACCATGAACCCAGGACCATGAACCACTGATCTTCTAGCTGTGAGGCTGGGCCATCATACTGCCCCGAACAAAATTATCAAAAAAACTACAGTAGCAAACATGGCACAAAATCCATTAATGCAAAAACATTAAACATACAGAATTTGGAAACATTTTCAGACACTTTCCAGTAATTTGGATTAACTTTGTAATACGCACCATCTAGGGAAGGTGCACAACATGAAAGTATAAAAAAAATATGAAACTAACATTTATTGGGGTTTTGAAATCGGGAGCTGACAAGAAAAAACAACCCAGGCTCATTCTGATTACATACGCCTATATACATTTTTGGAGAGTGCCAAATACATCCCAGGATTTCCAATTTTGCAGTTTTTGTTTTCGCGTAAGGATCCTCCTTACTGAACAGTGCATCATCGATGACGTAGGCCCGAATGTAATGTGAGTGCGGGCCGTCGGGGGACATGGGAGGGGGGACAAGCGTGCTTCGGCCCAGTTCAAGACAACTGTACATAGTGTGAGTACGCCCTAAGAAAGACATATGCATGAGAGTATGGATAAGGCACAGAATCTCAATTCAGTGCTGAATAAGGTTCTGTCTGAGCATATAGCATCTCTGCATTAAAAAAAATTTGGACTGAAATCTTAGTTTGCAACGACCAAACCTTTTAACAGGACGCTCTCACGTTTAAAACTTTTTTTCTGAGTTTATGAGGAAACTTTCTGAGAAAACTTAGATTAGGTTTTGGGTTTGTACCTCTATGATGACACTGTTTTATAAACAATTTATTGAATCTGTTTTATCTTTCTGCATTGTATCTCAGTATGGTAATCTGAGTCTGTCAAATAAGAACAGCTTGAGTAGCCTTGTGAAGGTGGCAGGCCAGATCATCGATTTTGACCAAACTGGTCCAATGGTAAATTACCGTAATAATGTTTTAAAAAGAGCTCAGGGTATCTTATGCACCCTGGATCACCCATTGTTCTTGTGTACTTGTGTTTCAGCCACTGTCATCAGGACATCGTTTCAGAGTTCTTCCTTGCAGGAAAAATAGAATTAAAAATTATTTTATAATGGTGGCCATTAGGTTATTTAATGAGTCCAGTGGCAAGAGAGATGCATCTAAAAAAATCATGTAATATTTTGGTAATGTGTACATGGAACTTCGCCTGTCTCATAGCACCTTGCTGCAATTTTAGCTTCCCTAAATGGAATAATAAAGTTGAGTCTGAAAACTGGCTAATCTTTGCCAAGGAGCATGTTGTGTAGAAAAAGAATTGGTCCAAAGTTCACTTTAGTAATGAATGCAAGATTAATGTATTTGGGTCCACTGTTCATTATCAAAGTGGGGAAAGAAGTCAAAAGAAGTGAAAGTTGGAGAAAGTGTCATGTTTGGAAGATGTTTTCTGCAGCAAGAGTTGGGACTCTTATACACCTTCATAGTAAAGTGAATGCAAATGTTTATCTAAAGCTCCTTCAGCAACATGCAATTCATTTGCTGCATTCATCACACAATCAGCCAACAATTTTCATGCAGAACAATGAACCCTGTCACACAACAAAATTAGCAGAGTTAGTTCCTTGAAGCTGAAAACACAGAAATAATAAAAAGGGAAATGAACATTACCCTGTTAAAACATTTAAAATTAAAATTTCACGGTTTCTGAAAAACATCTAGTGTTCATTAATTGTTTTCTCCTTTTGAAATTTAATGTATACATTGTGTACTCTCATATATCATTATGCAGTTTTCTTTTTATGTCCAAATTCTTTAGAGGAGGCACTTTGTCCTTAGAGAAAAGTCCCCTGCTAAGTGTGTTGTTGAGTACTTGCATTGTTGAAGATGAAGACTATTTACCACAATTTCCTTTGGCCTTTGTGCAGATCACTAGCATGGTTCTTTCGAGGGAATGGGCATGGTCAAACCCCCCCAAGCATTCCCAGGATATGAGACATAATTAACCATCTAACAACGTCCTTTGTATTAGACTCAGTAAAATGTCATTGGGAGTCCAAAAGTAATTTTTTTCAAGCAATAAATACTTTTTATATGGTTGGTCTTAAGGAGTTTCACACTGGTGAATTTATGGATGCTGAGGGGTTCAACAGCAATTAGTTGAGTATCTTTTGTTGGCCCTAATGAACACCACAGTTAATGGCATTACAAAAGCTTGTTTGCAGTTAAAGACAAAACAGCTTTTATTCTCCCTCACTGGCTCTCTGACCTTGTAAACAAGAAAGCCTTGGCACCCTTTACCCTCTGGGCACCATGACCAAGAGTTCACCAAATCATGCGTATTTGCAAGCCTGGTCCTATAAGGTCATTCTACTCTGACTGAAAATTCAATTAAATCTTTTTTTTATCTTGCATAACAGCATACAATTAATTTTTGAATTCATAAATATGAAAAGTTTCAAAACCATTACAATACATTCACCCAGAATGCAGAAACTCACATATAAAATTGCATAAACACATACTCAGAAACTTTACATACCAACCATCCCCCTCTGTCCGGCTGTTTGATGCCAGTGACAATGCCAGCAGTTATTAAAATTCCAGGATCTGAGACATGTCCAATCATATAGGCCCATTGATCATCCCACAATGAGTGTAATGATGGGCAAATCTTGCTTGGATATATTCAACCATCATTCTAATTAGACATTAAATAATGGACCACACTTGTATGGCATTTATAAATCAATCATAATCTAGTATGTAACACCAGTTTAATGCTTCATGACCTTTAGAATTACTACTGTTGGTCTATCTTTCTGCAGTGTCATACATCAAGCCAAGTTTTAGATTAACATACTTGGTGAAGACTTCAAAATTACATACACAGCTTAATTCTTGAAAATCAACAATCATCTCAACATCTCATGGCAATTCGTAACTTTTAGACTCAGAATTCATTTTAGTTAGAATGAATTCATACAATCTCATTCATACAATTTAGTATGATTTGCTAATCCACCAATCGCGGTTGGGTTTAGGAGTGGGGTTGAGTCATTCTCATACAACTGAACTTGTATGAAGTCGTACGAATTAGCTACTAAACTGACAAAAGGTAAAATAGTTATATTTTCTCATGAGATCAGGTTATGAAAACTGCACATATCAACTTGGAATTGCCAGCAACTCATTAGCTCTTTGAGTTAATGAATTCTGTTATTTAAGTTGTAATGTTGGGCGTCAAGGTGGCGCAGTGGGTAACACGATCACCTCACAGCAAGAAGGTCACTGGTTCGAGCCCTGGCTGGGTCAGTTGGCATTTCTGGGTGCGGGTGCTCCGGTTTCCTCCACAGTCCAAAGACATGCGGTCCAGGTAAATTGAATAAGCTAAAATTGGCTGTTGTGTATGTGTGTGAATGAGAGTATATGGGTGTTTCTCATTGTTGGGTTGTGGCTAGAAGGGCATCGGCTGCGTAAAACATATGTCTGATAAGTTGGCAGATCATTGTGGCGACCCCTAATTAATAAATGGAGTAAGCCAAAAAGAAAATGAATGAATGAAAGTTGTTATGTCATATTCTATAATGTTGGTTTGGCTAGTGGACCTAGTGAACCTTTCTACCTCTCAGTAAAAGTCTGAGAAGTGTGAAATGTCCACTTTTTTGTTGTGCTGAAAATGTTAATGACTGAATTTGTATCTGAAGTCTAGACAAGTTACTTTTATGTATGTAGCACTTTTACAATATACACTGCCATAGCAGCTTTACAAAGAAATCAGGCAATAAATAAATATCAGGTATGCAGTTTTGTCAGTATGAAACAAGTTCAGTAGGCACATTCAACTCTACAGAATGCTGGTTTTGTTCTAGTTAGCTCAAATGATTCAGTTGAATATGAATGTCAATGTTGAATGATGTAATTCACAGTAGGGAAGCTCTACCAACCCCAACTAATCAAGGCAAAAGCTGCAGTGACATGGAACCAACATTTCAACTCACATAAAAGGACAACAAACCTTAGGAGAGACCAGGCTCATTTAGAGCACCATTTCTGCTCTGGTCAACTTATTGAACAGGCACAACTTCATTCCAGTCAGAAGTGGACAATTGGCTTTTCACCAGCATGGACCATGCCACACTTTGAGCTACACTTTATTGTAGGGATGAAAGGGATGGCAAGGGAACAGTAGGATAAAGGGGAAGGGAAGGAAGAGATAAACAGTGAACAGGTTGAACGGGCCTACGGGTCCTACGATGATGCCCAGAGAGTCAGAGAGTGTCAGAGTACCATCTCTGTGATATTTTGATAGAGTGATTGAAACCCCCGCATCAACCTAGGAGGGAAGAGAGAGTTATAAGGATAGTTAATGGGAAGCAAGGAAATAGGTAGGTTCAAGGGAACAAGAAGAACAGTGCTAGAGGGCTGGTCTGCCTTAAGTAAGTTGTAGGGAGTTTGGTTAAGGAGGCAAAGTGAGGTCCACTTTGTTAACAAGTTAACTTTATATCAATGACCTTGAGAACAATGACAATCTTTCTTGTTCTTATTCCAAACAGTGTGTTCATGCAAGCCAAGGGGCTCTGTGTTGAGGACTTGTCCCATAAACAAGGCATCTGCTGAGGACCAATCCTGAGGGTTTGTCACATCAATGTCCTCTATGACCATGGACGGGTCTTGCTGTGATCAGTGCAGGTCAGTTATCTAGGCTGTATATGGACCAGATCCAAATTACAACTCTATATACTGTGTATATTTAGGTTGGACAGAGATGACGCGTCCCCACCAATATCCACCAACCATAGAAATGTCCCCACCAATAATTTAATCCACTTAAAAAAAATAAAAATAAAAAAATAAATGCGCTGTAAACTTTAAAGGGCACATAGTTTACCTCTTTTTTATGATTTAGTAATAATATTATGGTTCTTCTGAGTGTGCCAGTTTAGGTTCAGTTTAAAACACAATTCAGATTTTTTTATTATAATGTGTTAAAAAGTGTCATGTTGGGGGCGTGTCCACAGCTCGCTGATTTAGGGGTGTGTTGCTTCACATGTAAATTAGTTTCGGCTTCCCGCCCAACGTAACAAGGGGGCAGAGCCATGAGCTCACCCGCTCTGTGTTTGCACCAGAGTCAGACAGGCAGACTGAGAGAAGGAGCAGGACCAAGCAGAGAGTACAAAATCATTTGTGTCTTTGTATAGTTTTACAGCCAACTGTGTGCTAGTTTCAAGTACCGAGCTTGTACACAGAAACTAATAACCACGCACACTGAATTACCATCGACTGAGGCACCGGATGCGCTGCTCGAAGCCGCGACACGGCACACCAGACACTCTCTGTGGCGCAGCACAAACATGAAGGGTCCTGAATCGTCACGCCATGCATTTTAGAAAACTTAACATAGGTTTCTATTAGGGTACACACAATGGCACTTCAAGTCGGCAGCGGTTCGCGGTGCCCAGCCGTCGACTTGAAGCGCCGTTGTGTGTACCCAGATAGAAACCTATGTTTAGAATTCTAAAACGCATGGCGCTGCATCAGGTACAGCAGCACCTAGTTAAGATCACAGGGAGCCTCTGTGATCACGAGAAATGCAAACGGCTGAAGTATAAGGTAGACTCAATGAGAAGTACACATGTTTGCAAACCTACCTAAAGATACAACCAATAATTCCGATTAGAGCAATAATGTGGAGAATATTGATCTTGTGTTGAGCCCAATGAGCCTTGCATCTAAAAATAGAGCAAGGGTGTTCCTTTAGTGATTTTGCTTCGACTCACACTGAAAATGGCGGACGTGAATCAACAAACTGAGGATATGATGACGCGCCTGTCAATCAATATTGGTGGGCGGGGGGACCGCATTCCTACGTTAAGTTGCAGTCGGTCTGAAAACCGCTTCATTTGGTCCACCGTTTTTATGTTTTTAAATTGAAAAAAAAGCACTGGGTGTGTTTATATCACCCCAATATGACGGTCTATACACCATACATGCATATATGTCTGTCCAAACAGCTTGAAAAGTCGATTTTTTACCATAGGTGCCCTTTAACCTAGACACGCAGGTTAAATCACGTTCTCTCCCAGAGTCCTCCCGCCCCCAAAAGCGCATATGGACATTTTGATTGGCTGTGCCTTTCTCTGCTATCATGTGAGAGGCTGTGGCTGCCTTCAGATACAAGCAGCGCCAAAAGAAGTGGATTGTTTTTTTTCCCCGTGTAGGAATAAGATGTGTTGGGTGACACACAAGCAAGGATGGCGGCAGCAAAAAAGGTGCACATAAGGTGCTTCTTTCAACAAAAGTGTAGATCACATAAACGCAAGTTCGCTACTGAATGAGTCCATCATCATAATGGTGTTAATGCTTGTGTTTTCCTCGGCTTTAACGCACAGTGCATTGTTATAGCAGACTGATATAGTCTGAATAATATGCCCTGAAAACTAACCACAGAATAAGCAGCTAAAGTACAGTATATGATCCCCGTCAGTTCTTCTAATCTCTCCTAAAATATTGTGTTTTACTGACATTTTAAGAATAAATTTTTGCTGAATTAGCTTGTCGGATGGTTATCATAACCACACTTTTTGATGTACCAAAAATATTTTCAACCATTCTGTCTAATTGCTTACCATACTATTTTACTATTTTAAGTGTTTATTTACAAATGTGCATTTAATCTGTAAGTTTTATATTATAGTTATACAAATAATGAAAAATTTTAATAAACATATGAAAAGATACTTATTTAAAGTAAGTATCAAATATTAAATACAAATTTAAATAATAATAAAAATTCAAATTCAAACAAAAATAATTATAACAATCCAACTTTTGGTCTTTCGAACCACCCGAACCCCCCTTGGCTACAGGCCAAAAACTTAATAAACTGTATAAAGAGAGGATTAATTAATAATATAATTTAATAGCAGTTAAATAAATAATTGCACAATTATAAATAAAGACAATTTAAATATAATGATAATAATAGATATATGTGATAGCGATTTATTATTTTTTTTGCTAAGAGGAAATATAGTTGCAATATAGACGTGCCATCTATTAAATGTTCTTCACCCATAGCCATGAGGTCGGAGAATACGGGTGAAGTAGGGCTAGTTGTGGCAAATGATGACAACGAACAGAGTTCGGAAGATTGTAATTAACATTGGAGATACAAATCAATTCTATTAGGATGTTGCTAACATTTAGCACCAGGTGAAAAATAACTGTTTATAGAATATAATCACGATTTAGATGCTGTTACACATGAAATAGGCTAAACATTATTAAATAGCCTACTAAAAATGTTTCCTTCTTATTAAAAATAAATATAATTCTAATCTGATATGTAATGGGGAGAAAAAAAGTAGCACGAGTTCAGCAGATGGTGGATTTGAACCGGGTTGATGATCAATCGTGTGAAAAGATGTTGCTGTCTGCTTTACGAGGTACGCCACTCACGCTGTGATCTGCTTCGCTCTTTACTCATATTGTCTCTGTCAATCAGGCATTGATAGGCGTAAACCGTGAATATAGTTTATTCCAACTAAGTGCGCTATTTGAACTTAGTCTAAAAAGACACTCCGAAATTGCCCCACCTCCCCCACACCCCAGTCCACCCCCGCCAACCACCAACACCCCCCCCCCCCTCTCTCTAAAATAACTCAACTTAAGTCAATTGACTAAACCTAAATCGGCAACATAGATGTGCTCCTAGTAAGTAATTATATCTTAAGAGCAATCCCTATCTGTTCATTACCTGCTACAGCAGGGGAGTTTTCGAGATCTACCTCAGCTCAAACTCCCCTCTCGCCACAGCAACCGCGAGACCTATATGGGCCAAGAGAAAAGGAAATGGAAAAAAAAAAAAAAAGAGTAAAGACAGAGTAGACTGAGAGAGGGGAAAGAGGGAAAAAAGAATTGGGGTTCCGTTCTCCAGACATGCTTCCACTCGGTCCTCCACCAACTGAGAGATGTGACGACGTGTTGGGAGCCCTATGGAGGAATCTATCCACCCGCCTGTCTTCTGGTGTCCGGTGGCGGTTCTCCTGGCTGGCTGGTGGCATCTCTGGTCTCCTGCTCCACTCCCGCTTCGGTGGATGGATGCAGGCTACAGCATTATGGCGGATCATGGCGACTCCCCCTGGTTCTCTAGGATGGCTCCCTTCAGCGCTTTCCCTTCTGGTGGTGAGCCCCACGTCTCCTGCTTCTCTCCATGCTGGGAGACGGCAGCAGGCAGATCCTTTCCTCGCCAGCCTCAGTCTGCCTTGGCACTCTGGGCAGACGAACGGGTTTCTCCCCCACTCGGGTTAATTCCCGAACATTCGCCCCCCCTCCTCTCTCAGTGGCGAAGGCAACTGGACAACGTGTCCCTCCTTCTCCCGAGTTTCGGCACCACTATAATGAAGTTTACGGCCCCCTGGCAGCCGGGAAGAAGGAGGCGGAGAACCGACTAAGTTTTCAAATATTTATTAATAAAAGGGACGGCAGTCTCCGTGAGGACAAAACAAACGGATGGCAGCTCCTCACCGAGACTACTGTCAAACTGAAAACAAAAGTAAAACAATATGTCCTGGCCCGGTCCTCTCTCGGCTTCCTCTGCCATTATTCCTCCTCTTATAGTCCAGAGCTCCTTCCAGAGGTGTATCCACTTATGCAGCGCCCTCTTTCCGTTCCCATGGCTCTCGGCCCCGCCCCCTCACCACAATGTCATACTGACGTTGTACCCCAAGGTACCCCAACATCGTGGGGACGTTGGGTTATGTTTGGGAATTAAAAATTTGTTGACATCAGCACCCAACGTCAGGCTGACGTCAATGTCCTAACCTAAATATCAGCATCTAATCATGTTAGATCTTGTTGTTGTGTGGACGTTACCACTATGACATCTATCAGACGTTGGTTTTGGTCACTTTCCAACACAACCTAAAATCAACCAATAGCAACGTAATTTGACATCGTTACAGGACGTCAAATTAATGTTATCCTTAGACGCTGGCTAGACATTAAATTTTGGTCAACTGACATCCCGACCTAAATCTAACCTAATATTAACATCTTATGGTGTTGTGTGCTTGCTGGGTATATACTTATATACCATATCTATGAATGTATTTGTTTTATTTAAGAAAATTCATCATTTATAATTTTCTTTAGAATTTGATTGCACTCCAGAATCTGACAGATTAGCTGTAGGCTATAGAACAGTCATCTTAAACGTTGTCATAAAGTGTTATGCCTTGATTTCATAAATAGCCTTGCATGATGATGTATATAATGGACAAAAAAATCATTCTAACATGCTGATTTAAAAAAAAAAATGCACTCGTGTAAATTCCACCTAAGTGTTAACAAACCCGATGTGTCTTCAGCAGTTTCTTTAAAATCGCCAAAGATAAAGCTGCTCATGTACTGTAGATTGTGTCAAGTATTTCCATCAGCATGGAACATTAAAGATGAACATCAAAATCCTTGAAAGCGAACTCGTGGTTGATTTGTAGGCATATGGCAGCACCTTAAATTTGATGCAAGCAATAACTGGCAGCCAATGTAAATTGATGAATAGAGGATTGACACGTTCTTTTCAGCTCATTAAAGATCACTTTCACTGCTGCATTCTAAATCAGACACAGAGGTTGATGGTGCTGGTTGGGAGGCCAGCCAAGAGAGCATTGCAATAGTCCAGCTTGGACAGAACAAGAGCTTAGACAAGCAGTTGAGCATTATGTTCCAATAGGAACATGTTGTATAGAGCGGACCAGCATGACCTGGCATTTCTAGCAGTGTTGTCTGTCAAGATCAGCTGGTCAACAAGAACAACTCCTAGGTTCCTGATGGTCCTGGAAGGAGTTATGGTCAAGATGCCCACTGTAAGGTGAAGTTGTGAAGTGTTGGTTTAGCGGGGATTACATTTTATTAGATCTACTTTACATTGTTACTCTGTCACGTTTCAAAGTAAGTAACACTTGCACTCAGGACTTATTCCTTTATTTGAGTTTCTAATTTGGCTGTCTCAAACCCAAACATTTACGAAGTTTAAGTCTGCTTTTAATTGGCAGTTCATTCCACTTTAGAATCCCCTGATGAAGAATGGTATAAGCCGGAGGAAAGTAAGTGAGTGAGAAGTCTGTTGTTTGAATGGAAGTAAAATAGATAAGTAGTAAATGCAGCACCAAAAGTCATTTTGGAAAATACAGGAGGAGGGAAGTGCAGTATTTTATATTCATTATTATTTACAATTCAGAGAAATAACTCAAGTTATTCTTCTGTTTAGCTCAGAGGTTTTGCTTAATGAAACGGTGAAAGTAAACATTCACATGAAGAGGTTATTAAATGCGTAAACACATGGCAAAGAGTAGTGAAATTAAAATGTTTTTTTGCATCTTGCAAAGTATCTTTGTAAGGCTTTTGTACATGTTATATACACTCACCGGCCACTCTATTAGGTACACCTGTCCAACTGCTGGTTAACACAAATTTCTAATCAGCCAATCACATGACAGCAACTCAATGCATTTAGGCATGTAGATATGGTCAAGATGAACTGCTGCAGTTCAAATTGAACATCAGAATGGGGAAGAAAGCTGATTTAAGTGACTTTGAGCGTGGCATGGTTGTTGGTGCCAGATGGGCTGGTCTGAGTATTTCAGAAACTGCTAATCTACTGGGATTTTCACGCACAACCATCTCTAGGGTTTACAGAGAATGGTCTGAAATGTCTTGTTGATGCCAGAGGTCAAAGGAGAATGGCCAGACTGGTTCGAGCTGATAGAAAGGCAACAGTAACTCTAATAAGCACTTGTTACAACCGAGGTATGCAGAAGAACATCTCTGAAAGCACAACATGTCAAAACTTGAGGCAGATGCGCTACAGCAGTGGAAAACCGCACCGGGTGCCACTCCTGTCAGCTAAGAACAGGAAACTGAGGCTACAATTCGCACAGGCTCACCAAAATTGGACAATAAAAGATTAGAAAAACGTTGCCTGGTCTGATGAGCCTCGATTTTTGCTGCAACGTTCGGAGGGTAGGGTCAGAAGTTAGCGTCAACAACATGAAAGCATGGATCCATCCTGCCTTGTATAAATGGTTCAGGCTGGTGGTGGTGGTGGTGTAATGGTGTGGGGGATATTTTCTTGCCATATGTGGGCCCATTAGTACCAATTGTGCATCGTGTCAATGCCACAGCCTACCTGAGTATTGTTGCTGACCATGTCCATCCCTTTATTACCATACCTATCTTCTGATGGCTACTTCCAGCAGGATAATTGCCATGAAATAAAGCGTAAATAATTTCAGACTGGTTTCTTGAACCTGACATTGAGTTCTCAGCTGACAAATCTGCACCAAGTGCGTGATGCTATCATGTCAATTTGGACCAAAATAACTGATGAACATTTCCAGTACCTTGTCGAATCTATGCCACAAAGGATTAAGGCAGTTCTGAAGGCAAAAAGGGGGGGGGGGGGGGCAACCTGGTACTAGTGAGGTGTACTTAATAAAGTGGTCGGTGAGTGTATATATATATATTGAAAACATAAAAACACATCAGTGTATGAATATTTTAAAGTTTCAATTAATTTCTGTGAAAACCTGTAAAGTCATGTGATCAACAGGAAGATTGCAGTATTTCATTTTTCATAGGATGCGATATACATTCTTGCAGTCTTTTGAGTGCATTCTTCAGAGGTAACTTGGCAAGACCTTGTGAATCCATTCTCTGTGCTTTTGGTATTAAGCAACAGCCAATGGTTCCCAAATCTGTTCTTACAGGCCCACCAGAACTGCGTATTTTTAAACTCTTCTTAATCAAACACACCTGAATCGACTAATCAGAAGATTAGACGAGAATCCTAAACCTGAAATTAATGGGTCAGATAAGGGAGACATCCAAAGTATGTACTGTTGGTGTGCCTCCAAGAATGGAGTTGGAGAGACACGTTGGTCTATTGTGTTATATTTCAGAAGAACCATTTTGCACTGCACATATGCATAGATTGTTCTGGGTGTTCATGTGTGGTTTTGGTAACTTACAGAGATGCAGATATTGTATGATCATGGGGTCTGAAGTTTTGGATCCACTCAATTTCATCTGTTGGATCTGTTCAGTAATAGAAGCTTCTGTAAGTTAATAAAAATTTGACAGATGAGTTCACACATCAGTTTAATTGAATGTTCTAACACTGCAGTTATAGAATTTGCCATCATTGATAAGTCACTACTGCTATATATAGGTGACCATATTAGAAAGTTGCTGTATTAAAAAACTGTGTTTGTCAATCCCAAATGCTGACCGTGTGAATAACTATAGACTGTGATAGAACTGACTTTGGTTGTAAGGAACTTTGTAGAATTAAGCTGGTTTCCACTACAAATCAGGCCTATTCATGGGTGGTGGTTTGCTAAAGCCGGCAGATTATACAGGATATTGGCATACAAATGAAAGAGAAAATTCTTGTCAGTATATAGTCCATATCACAGAGTTGTCTCACTGGATGTGAAGCCCTAAACCTGAGACCTTCTGTGCCAACATATAAAACCGCATTGGCACATACACCTTGACAGACTTTCTGATGACTTCCCTTCCTGTTCACTCACTCGGACTCCTGCCTATGTTTCGCTTCAGGCCACATTTCAGAATGTTCTTAATTTTTCATGAGGACCTTTTCGTTCTGCTCTCCGGAGCTGAGAGGTCTTCCTTTGCCAGGAACATCAATTCTTTATTCCTCTGCTTCATCTGCAACTTTTTCATGCCAACAGCTGTCACTTGTCCTCCTGCTTCTCAAGATGAAAGACTTTGAAGAACACATAAATGGACATGGTAGCTGATAAAAAGAGTTATCACTATTTACACACAGGAGATTCTATATTAAAGGCTGTAACAACAACAACAACAGAAATCAATCCTAAATATAATTTCAAATTAACATTTTTGCTTGCAGGGAAACATTTCAGACATTTCATATTAAGGCAGTAATAAATTCAGACAAACGTGTACAAAATCTGAACTGTGATGCTTGTGAAAGGCTTGGATGAACTAGTTTTACAAAACCTGACTGAATGATGATGTATGTTAAAGGATAGTACTGAATCTTTCCTAAACTTTTAGTAATCCTTGAGTCAAATAACTGACTCAAGAACCATTACTTCTGAATCAATCATTTTCCAGATGAGGAGAAAAAAAAAGTTTAATAGCAAAATAACTAATACATCACTGTTAAAGACAGGTGGACATTTACAGAGTATTGTATAAGTGTAATTAAATACTCTATCCGATTAATTTTCCCTTGAAAAACAAACAAAACATGTCACTATTTTCTTATTTTGAACTAGAGAATTTGTCACCCACTCTGAGACATGACAGTGGTAAGCATTAAAAACATGTGTGGTGGGAACTAGAGATCTTGTGTACTAGACCCAAATCAACCCAAATCACTTCTAACCCAAACCCAATGTTTTTAAAAAGAAAAACCAGACCCGATAAAATTGGAACCCGAGTTTGACTTAATGAAATAACTGCATGTACAGTTTTATATAAAAATTTGGGCATCCCTCTGTGGCTGCATAATATTGTGCTCTCTCTTTAGAGAAGAGAAGATCACAGTGCAATGTTGTTCGGTTTCTAGAGAAAGTAAAAAAAAATTGATTGGAACAAAAAACCTGATTTGGTGGATGGTAGGTCTTTCCAGCCAGCTTTTGAAAACGATTAAGTACATTTGGGGCACCAGTGGCACAGTTGGGTGAGTGAGAATTAGCGTGGCTGGTGGTCGACGCTCACCGGGGTACTTGATAAGACCCAGGCCCCAGCCCGCCAAGCCATGCCCGACAGGAGACCCCTTTTCTGGGATGTCCCGCGCCTGGAGGTGCCTGTTCGACGCTGATTGTCTCTGACCTGCCATCAGGAATTCGGAGAAGGTGAAGAAATGTGGACTTAGGTTTTGGCGGCTTTGCGTTTAAAGGAACCAGGGGGTCAATGGCGAGGCTGGCTGCCCGCGAAAGTGCCCTGATCCCGGCCAGCGCCGTTGGCATTGGGGACCTGGGGGTCCCGCCTCAACCAAGCGGATTCAGTCATCAAAAGCTTGCCAGCAAAAGTGCCCCGATCCCGGCCAGCGCCGTTGGCATTGGGGGGTGGGGGTCCCGCCCCAACCAAGCGGTTCAGACATTGAAGTCTTGCGCAAAAACAGTGCCCTGATTTTGGCCAGCACCGTTGGCATTGGGGGCCTGGGGGTCCAGCGTCAACTAAGCGCTTCAGTCATCAAAGGCTTGCCCAAAGACAGTGCCCTGATCCAGGCCAGCGCTGTTGACCTTGGGGGGTGGGGGTCCCACCCCCAACCAAGCGGATTAGACATTGAAGTCTTGCCCAAAGACAGTGCCCCAATCTTGGCCAGCGCTGTTGCCATTGGGGGCCTGGGAGTACGGCCTCAACCAAGCGCATTAGTCATTAAAGGCTTGCCCCGAAATAGTGCCCCAATCCCGGCCAGCGCCGCTGGCAGTGGGGGCCCCAGGGGCACCAGTGCCACAATTGGGTGAGTGAAAATTAGCGTGGCTGGTCGGGTCGACGCTCACCGGTGTACTTGATAAGACCCAGGCCCCAGCCCGCTAAGCCATGCCCGACAGGAGACCCCTTTTCCGGAATGTCCTGCGCCTGGAGGTGCGTGTCCGGCACTGATTGTCTCTGACCTCCCATCAAGAATTCGGGAAAGGCGAAGAAATGTGGCCTTAGGTTCTGGCAGTTTCGCGGCCGGGAAAAAGTGGACTTAGGTTTTGACCGTTTCGCGCCTGGACCAAGAATGCTGATCGATAGGAGCTCGTTTGATGCCCCATGGGTTAGGCCCCCGCCCAGAACCCCCCCCAACATTGGTAGTTCGGCCCCTATGGGTGTGGTTGATTCCTCCCTGCCTCGGGCGTGCTTTGAGGGAGGCGTGGGGGGGTGTCCCTCCGCACACAACCCCCCTCTTTCCCGCCTCTATCTGTGGGAGAAAAAACTCAAATGGCCCGTCTGGTTTGGACCAAGAGCATGTCCGCCGCTCTGCCTGCCCGCCTGACCCCATGTGCTTTGTCCTCCCCCCTGCTTTCTCAGTCCACGCCCCCCTCGCCCTGGACAAGGGCTGGGGATGGTTGGTGGGTTCGGTAGAGTCTCCAGCATGGTGAATCAAGTCCAGAGCCCGTGTGGAATACGAGCTGGCGCCGGCTCTAGCCCCTGTGTGTGCGCGTGACCAGTGCTGCATCTCACGCCCGTTTGCAAGCTCGGCCACCCCTTCGGGTTTATCCTTGCCGGCCCTCGGCGACAATCCAAGCTGCCCAAAACATTGTGTGTTCGGCAGGACTCATGCCATCCATTTGTGGGGGCAGAAAAGGTAACTATAAAAAGCTTATGCAAAAAGCCCCTGCGGGCTGGCGCAATTCAAGCTGCCCAAAACAGTGCGTGTTCGGGAGAGCTCATGCCCATCCCTTTGTGTGGGAAAAGGGAATCAAAAAGCAGCGCAAAAAAAAAGTCCCCGCTGCTGACACTGTAAAGATGCCTGAAACAGTGCGTTGTTCCCGGGAAATAAATCCACCAAAAGTCGTAACAACTGCTTCCAAATTATATACGTTGGACCAAAGAAATTTCGTAGATATCGGTCTTCCCCTTTAAGAGGGGGAGGGGTGACCAGCGTCGATGCCGCGGAAGTGGATGCGTCGTCCGCCATCTTTTAAACCGCTCCACGCGGTGTGTGGGTCTCTCTCCCTCCAGTCTTGGTCTTGGATGGTCATGTCCGAATGTGCACTCTGCTTCAACTTCTACAGCCGCACCTGTCCGCGGGCCACAAGGTGTCAAACGCGGACGAGAAGAAGCTTTTGCTGATGCTCGCAGCTGCCCGCGTGGACCGCATGCCCGGAACCAGAATAAGTAATCAGAATAAGCCTGGGTTAGGTGTGGCAGTAATCAGACCTGGGAGTGGCTAGAGAAATTGAATTCAGGTGTGATAAACCAGATGCAAGTTATGTTTTAGGAGTATTGTTTCCTACTGGCGATAGGTTGTTGTATGGCTAGAAATACTTTTTAGCCAATCAGATTCAAATCCTGATTTAACTGTTGCATAAATTAGTTTAATGTTTTAAATTATGTTTATGCCTGCTATGTACTTTATCCAAAGCAGCTGAAAGTTTAAGATATATGCATGTAATGTATTCATTCTCATTAACCCATGATCATCAGCATGCTCTACCACTAGAGTTACATATAGTAATTTTTGGCTTTAAATGAACAATGACTTAAAGGAATTGCTTAAGTGTTTGGAAGAATCAATCTGTGGAACTTAGTTGGAAATCCATACAAAACAAATTGTTTTATAATGTCAAATATTTTGGCACAATAGATACATCTTTACGATAAAATATATAACTTATTTTCTTTTTTCCCCCTTGGGTCACACAGGGGTAACCTCCACAATAGCCACAACCCATCACACTGTGTAAATGTCATACTCACTCACAATCATTTTAGACGTTTATATGTTATCTTTTTCCCCATTTTCTTTGCGTTTTGGAGCTGATATCAACCATCCATCTAAAAGCCACATTGTTCATCAACGGGCCACTACATTTGGCTGAGGACACAGATGAACAAACCCTTTATCCCTCCCTAGCTCTGTTTATGGAGTCGCTTCCAACCTTTGCTAGGGTTAATGAGATAAAAGCATTGGAGAGGATGCCAAGTCCATGTGTCTGTGGTGTGTGCTTAAGCTCAGTCTCCTGCAGGTTGGCCATTCTTTGAAATGAGGAGACAGATAGGCATTTGCCTTAATTTCTGTATGATAACAGTGGTATTGGCCATGCATTTCATTGTTTACAACTATCTGAGCAGGCTCAATAGCCTTATGCTGTGTTCACACCAGACGCAGCATGCATGGATAAATTGCATGTAAATAGATGTGTGAACATTTTGAGTTTACTCGCTTTATTCGCTCGTAAAATTTACTTCAAAATAGATGCAGATTCATGTCATAAGATAGGCTTTTGTCTGCCCGGTGACTCTAGCTTTGTTGCTAAATGGCAAACATGGATTTTATTGAGAGAATAGCTGTGTTTATGTGCTTTATAAAGGCTGAAAAACAGTGTTGAGCCGTTTGGAGCCGTGTCTGAGTCCACTAGGTCCTATCAGAGGTGCATCCAGCTCTATGAGTTCATAAACTCCTCCAGAAACTGCACCTGAATGATGGAAGCTTTCAGCAGTGCTTTAGGCTGAGCCGAGCTCAATTTGATGAACTGTTGTCCGGTGCTGGCAGACCAACAACATACTGTGTCATAATCACGCCCCTACTAGAAAAAAAAAAATAATGAATCTCACGTTTATTTCATACAGATTACAAAACCAGAGAACATTATTTTCATGTGTTGGTTTGTTTAAATGTAGAGAATTCAAGCGTTACAGTAGCTATATTTCTCATCACTGTGAGGCAAGTGTTCACCGAGATTTCAGCGTTTATGCTGAACCTAGGGTTTATAACAATAAAGCTGCAGAAACTATTGTAAAAAACAAATGTCTGGAACGAGTCCTGCTTTCTAGGGCAATCAATGAATGGCTCCTTTATTATAATATTAATTGATTAATAGGCTATAATTTCTGCCTGATACAGTCCCAGCAGATTGCAATCAGAAGTTACTTCAGATTCACACTGATTGACTGAAAAAGTGAATTGTTTTTAACTGTCTTAAATTTTTTTATTAGCTATTAGCCTGATACAAAGAAATGTGCAGCGCTAACCTTCTCCTGTTCATGACCACTCCTCCAGCCCTCAATTGGTGGCCTGCTTTGGACTAATGTGCTTGGTGGGCCAAAATCGACTGACCCGTTCAAATCCCGGAAGTAATAGTGGCAACACAAGTGGCCCTGGCATGCGCTAACACACACACGCTTTTGGACAAAATGTGGAAACGTGGCTAATGAATCACTGGAATTTGTCAGAGATAATTGGGTGCTCTGTTGGTATGCTCTTCGCTGTAGTTAAGTAGAAATCCCGCTCACACCCCCTTCAAATCTTTTGCAGATGTAAAATTGCTATTATAAAAGCTGTCAGAGTGTTTGCTTTCAAATACCTCATGGTTTTGGTGGAATAACTCAATTGCTTCAAATGTGCACAAAATTTGAATGTGGATTCGGATGAGGTTTATGGGTGAGCTGGAATTTGAACTCTGGAGCTTGACACTATTGCAAAATGTGATGAGTTGGTCTCCTGAGAATTGCCTGTGCAATTACAAATAAAATCTGTCATGAAAAGGCAAGGTTATTTATTTCATTCAAAGAGCTCATAAAATGTTGTTATGATGATGATTATTATTATTATCTAATATTGCTTATTGAAGTATTAGTTAAATTATACTAAACAGCTTGACCAGACATGTAAAAACAGTCACACCAATGGTGGAATCTAGCATATTTTTGTCTAGCAATGGTAGACAGGAAACCTATATGAGATCAATGACTGAATTCATACAAGCATACTACTTTTTTCCAGTCATATTGCTTACTAATACTCATCTTGTTTAAAATGCTAATGTTCTAATCAGAATTGACCCTTCGCTAAGCCACATCCAAAACCACCACACACCTATCGTGGCTTAGCAACAGTAGCTACGCGCAGGAGGCCTGTCAAGCTTTCGAGCGAGGGAAACAAGCCAAAGCATTGTGCATACGGATTGTGCAAATCTGACACCCGGTATCCTAAAAGTTTGGACAGGGTGGTGAAATTTTTTCCTTTTTCAAAACTTAAAACCCAAGGGGAGAAATGTTAGCGTGGATCAAGCTCTGTGAGGGGCGCTAAAAGATTGGAGTTAAGTTGGTATTGTCTCCGATATTCTTGACACATTCAGTAATAAACGACATTAACTTACCCTAAACAGATCTAAACTGTGTTTCCTACAAAAATACAAAGCAGGTTATGTTTCACAGCTGTGTTTTTCTTTTTTTCATCTCGATACTATGAGCACTGCTTCATTTAAGCTCTCACCATAGTAGTCATTAAAATAGCAATCATGTTTCCATCTGTTTCAAGCTATGAATATTTAAAATTACATATTAACAGAACAAAACCGAGATATGATCACCAACTGAGCACTTGCGATCAATATACTTCACCCGCAGCTGTTTTTCAATCATTTATAACCCTAATGGCCATGTCATAGCTACAGTTCACTGATGTTTTCGTCCGTTGTTTAGAGATTTAGTCATTAAAGAGCCCATATTATGGATTTTTGAAAATGCCCTTCCATGTAGTGTGTAACACAGCTCTAAGTGAAGTGAAATATCCAGCTAAGGCTTAAATCTGTAAGTGTACAGTGTTTAAAACTATTGATTCATCTATAAAAGAGTCGACTCATAGTGCTTCAAACGAGTCGTCTTGATAACGAGTCATTAGGTGTTTCGTGATGACGCAGCTACGAAACACAAGTAGTTGGGCGCGCAAACCTGGGAGATTTGAAACCTGCGGCCCCGCCCACTAACACAGAAAAAAAAGTCTCACACACACACACACACACACACACACACACACAGACAGACACCGGTCGAATGAAGTCACGCTGTGCAGATGGATATTATTGAGTCTAATTAAAGAGGAAACCTCAGCATTATAGCCCAGCCTTGAGCAGTTCTGAGTGCTTATGAAAACTATATGCTTTCAAAGAAGACTTCATCAGTTTGTTAAAGGAAGGATCAGTGAAGACTGTCTGAACATGGATCACTGCATCATGGATCAGTTTCTTCCCCCATTTCACCAGTGTAAGTACGTGCGATTAAAATTATTGCCTCGTTTACTCTATCTTGCAAATTCTGTATTTAGTTGTGTTTTGTTACTTGTAACCGCGTGTGCTGTATCAGGTTAACTCTTTATATTCTCATATCGCGTGTAAAGCCACGTTGAAAACGCGACGCGTGCTGCTTTGATTACGGATCGTCAGCTGTTTACACACATGCAACGGTCAAGTTCAATTCAATTCAATTCAATTCAATTCACCTTTATTTGTATAGCGCTTATACAATGTAGATTGTGTCAAAGCAGCTTCACATAAAAGGTCACAGTAAATAGGAACAGTGTAATTCAGTTTGTAGTGTTTAAGTTCAGTTCAGTTTAGCTCAGTTCAGTGTGGTTTAATAATCACTACTGAGAGTCCAAATACTGAAGAGCAAATCCAACGATGCGCAGCTCTACAGATCCCGAAACATGCAAGCCAGTGGCGACAGCGGAGAGGGAAAAAAAACTTCACTAAAGGTGGAAGTGAAGAAAAAAAAAAACCTTGAGAGAAACCAGGCTCAGTTGGGCATGACCATTTTAATTTCTCCGCTGGCCAAACGTCTTGTGCAGAGCTGTAATCTCGGTGGCGGAGGCTGGAAGCTGGCCTCAGCGAAGACTCGTCTGTTTCTGGAGCGTCACAGGAATCAGTCTCATGTTCTCCACTCCTCCATGACCACCACAGTAGCTGCTTAGGATTCGGCCAGGTCCAGGATATAAAAACCTTGGGATCATCTCGTCGTTGGTCTTGGATCGAATCAGTGGCTCTGTATAGTCTGAGGGCCTCGGGAGGAGTATCCCCAGATGGAAATGGAGAATAAAGAAAATAATTAGCGTAGCTGATGTTCACAGTGTATATCAACAAGATGCATAACCTGTGTGGAAGCCCCCAAGTGGTGCACTAAGTGTATGCTTTACTGAACAGATAGGTCTTTAATCTAGTTTTGAATTGGGAGAGTGTGTCTGAGCCTCGGACGTTATCAGGAAGGCTATTCCAGAGTTTAGGAGCTATAAATGAGAAGGCTCGACCTCCTTTACTCGACTTTGCTATTCTAGGTACTACCAGAAGCCCTGAGTTTTGAGACCTTAAAGAGCGAGTTGGATTGTAGCGAGACAGAAGATTGGTTAGATAAACAGGAGCTAGATTATTTAAAGCTTTGTAGGTAAGAAGCAATATTTTAAATTCAATACGAAATTTAACAGGCAGCCAGTGTAAGGAGGATAAAATTGGGGTGATGTGATCAAATTTTCTAGATCTGGTAAGAACTCTGGCAGCTGCATTTTGTACTAATTGAAGTTTGTTAATAGAGGATGCTGGGCAGCCAGCAAACAGTGCATTACAGTAGTCCAGCCTAGAAGTCATAAAAGCATGGACTAGCTTTTCTGCATCTGAGATGGATAGCATACTTCGTAACTTAGCGATATTTCTCAGATGAAAGAAAGCAGTTTTTGTGACATGGGATATATGATTTTTAAAAGTTAAATTACTGTCTAATATGATACCCAGATCTTTTATAGTAGAGCTAACGCTAACTTTGTATCCCTCTAATTGTAGGTCGAGTTGTGAGATCTGCTGTGTACAGGATTTTGGCCCAATAAGTAATAATTCTGTTTTGTCTGAGTTTAAGAGAAGATAATTGTTGGTCATCCAGTCTTTAACATCTTTAATACACTCAGTTAGCTTGGACAGATTAGACGTCTCGTCAGGTTTAGTTGAAATATATAATTGAGTATCATCTGCATAGCAGTGAAAGCTGATCCCATGTCCTCTAATAATGTCTCCCAGGGGTAGCATGTATATTGTAAACAGCAAAGGCCCTAAAACTGATCCTTGAGGCACCCCGTATTTTACTGGGCTGATTTGTGAAGGCTGTCCATTAATATTCACAAACTGGTAACGGTCAGAAAAGTATGACTTAAACCATTGTAGGGCATGTCCCTGGACACCTGTAGACTTTAAGCGATTAATAAGGATACCATGGTCAATGGTGTCAAATGCCGCACTAAGATCGAGTAGAACTAATAGCGAGATGCACCCTTGGTCAGCAGCTAAGAGTAAATCGTTGGTTATTTTCACTAATGCAGTTTCTGTACTGTGATGAGCTCTGAAACCTGACTGAAACACTTCAAAAACATTGTTGGTCTGCAGAAAGGAGCATAATTGAGCAGAAACAACTTTTTCTAGTATTTTAGATATAAATGGAAGGTTTGAAATAGGCCTATAATTAGCTAAGTTGCTGGGGTCCAGTTGTGGTTTCTTAATAATAGGTTTAATAACAGCTAACTTGTAAGGATTTGGAACGTGGCCTAAAGATAAAGAAGAGTTGATAATGTTAAGAAGAGGTTCTCCTATAACAGGTAGCAATTCTTTCAGTAACTTTGTTGGAATTGGGTCCAATATACACGTAGCTGATTTAGAGCTATTTATAATTTTGTCTAGCTCTTCCTGTTCTATGATTTTAAAGCACTGTAGGTTATTTAGATTCAGAGGCGTGTTTACTGGATCTGAAGTATAAGGCGGTGCAGAAAGTTTAATATCTCCTATTTTCTGTCTAAAGCCTTCTATTTTATCACTGAAAAAATTCATGAAGTCATCACTACTAATTTGCGGTGGAACGTTTTGTTCCAAAGATGACCGATTATTTGTTAATTTAGCAATGGTGTTAAATAAGAATCTAGGATTGTTTTGATTATTTTCTATCAGTTTGCGGAGGTGCTCAGCCCTGGCAGATTTTAAAGCCCTCCTATAGCTGGACATACTGTCTTTGTATGCCATTCTAAATACTTCTAAATTAGTTTTTTTCCATTTACGTTCCAGGGCACGGGTTGCTGTTTTGAGAGCGCGGGTATGACTATTATACCACGGTGTAGTTTTATTCTCTCTAGCCTTTTTTAGTTTGAAGGGTGCCACAGTATTTAAAGTGCTAGTAAAGATGGCATCCATACTGCTGGTTACTACATCAAGGTCATTTGCGTTTGCGGGTGCATTTCGAAGTAGAGAAAGATCAGGTAAGTTATTTATAAATTCATCTTTAGTGGATGGAACAATAGTTCTACTAGGGCGATATATCGGAGCGGATCTGCTAATTTCAGGTAAACACAGCTTATATAGTAAGAGGTAGTGGTCTGTAATATCATCACTTTGTGGTATAATGTCTACATCAATGACCTCAATTCCATAAGACAGAATTAGATCTAGTGTATGCTTTAGGCGATGGGTTGGACCAATAACATTTTGCTTTATTCCTAGTGAGACCAGCAAGTCCATAAACACGAGCCCTAATGTGTCGTTAGCGTCATCTATGTGGATGTTAAAGTCTCCTACAATTAGTATTTTATCAGTTTTAACTAGTAAGTCAGAGATAAAATCAGAAAACTCTTTTAGAAAATTGACATAGGGTCCTGGGGGTCTATATATGGTGATTAGAGCGAGAGATAACATAGGTTTTTGCATAGTGTTTGGAAGGACAACATTAAGCGCTAGTACTTCAAAGGAGCTAAATGTAAGTCCGTTTCTCTGATTAACATTAAGAATATCACTAAAGATTGACGCGACTCCACCACCACGACCAGTTTGACGAGCCTCATGTTTATATAAGAATCCTGGAGGAGTTGCCTCATTTAAACTAATATAGTCATTTTGTTTCAGCCAGGTTTCAGTGAGACAGATTGCATTAAGATTGTTATCTGTTATTATTTCATTTATGATAAGTGCTTTAGGTGCTAGTGACCTGATGTTTAGGAGACCAAGCTTCATGAAATTTGTATTATCACTTTTTGGTGTTTTTTCTGGTTTAATTCTTAATAGATTATTTCTGGAGCACACAGTACGTTTGTTTCTTGATCTAATAATACGAGGAACAGACACAGTCTCTATGTGGTTAGCTAGGTATGCATTACTGATATTTATGTGGGACGAATAGGACTCTGTATGGCTAAATTGCGAATTTTGTGAATTTTTACTTACTAGTCAGATAGAGCGAAGTGTTCTGGAGATGTTGTCCGACAGGAGTTCAGCTCCAGCTCGACTGGGGTGCAGCCCGTCAGCGCGGAAAAGCCTAGGACACTCCCAGAAAAGATTCCAGTTATTGGCAAAGAGCAATTTCTGTTCTTCACACCATGTTAATAGCCATTCATTCAGAGCAAAAAGTCTACTGAACCTTTCATTTCCTCGGCGGTAGGTAGGAAGCGGTCCAGAAACGATGATCTGCGTGGCGGGCGAGGTGCGTCGAACCGTCTCGATCAGGCTCCTGAAGTCCTTCTTCAGGATCTCCGTCTGCCGGAGCCCGGTGTCGTTCGTCCCCACGTGGAGGACGACGGCACCGAGGCTCTCGGCAGTGCTCAGGATAGTAGGTATCTGTGCAGAAATATTCTTAACTCGGGCACCAGGGAAGCAGAAAGTGCGTACTTTGTTACCTTTGGAGGAAGTGGAGCGGACGTGGCGCACGATTGAGTCGCCAATGATGGCAACATCGCGACCCGTCTCGCGGAGAGGGGCGAAGCGGTTCTCCGTGGGGATCTCGAACACCGGAGGAGGAGACGTTCTGCCCCGGGGCCTGTTAAGCACCTTACGCGGCTGCACCCAGGGGCCGTGGTAGCCGGGTGTCGGCGTGAACGACGCCTGGGCGAACCGCGTCCTCGGTGCGTTGGGCCTGGACAGAGAAGCACACGGAGTTGAGGAAACTGGGAGATTGTCGTTGTATCGAACACTTACCTCAGACGAGCGAGTACGGGTTAAGAGCAGAGCCCTGATGCCCTCTCGCTTCGTCTCCAGCGAGCGAATCTGGGACTCCACCGCTTCCAGCTCCAGCTCCAGCGCCTCCATCGATGCCTCTCCTGCACTCAAGGACAGACACGCAAGCGACATTGTACAAGGTGAAGAGCAAAGCCAGAAAGTGAGAAAATAAGTGTGTGAAAGAGGTTGGTAGCTTTAGCTGACCAGCGGTGCTAGCAGGCTAAAGCTACAAACACCAAGCGGATGCTCGAGAGACAGAACGTTTAAAAGTAGATTTGTTTGTAAGAGTGTGTTAGGGGATTGTTCACCCCAAGTAGGAGAGATAAATATTTAGCGAATGAGGAGGTATTTTATGATAAAAATGTAAATTGCGAATCTAAACGCCAAACAAACGCAGCGAACTCCAAACAAACGCAGCGAAGTAATGTGTGTGTGTGTGTGTGTGTGTGTCTCCTCGTGTGTGTAACGCACGGGTATTCGCGGATATAACTGAGCGCCGCGCCGCCTCAATTCAGCCGCTCCTCTATGGACGCGCCGGCCCTGTGTGTGTGTGTGTAACGCACGGGTATTCGCGGATATAACTGAGTGCCGCGCCGCCTCAATTCAGCCGCTCCTCTATGGATGCGCCGGCCCTGTGTGTGTGTCTCCTCGTGTGTGTAACGCACGGGTATTCGCGGATATAACTGAGCGCCGCGCCGCCTCAATTCAGCCGCTCCTCTATGGACGCGCCGGCCCTGTGTGTGTGTGTGTGTGTGCAACGCACGGGTATTCGCGGATATAACTGAGCGCCGCGCCCTCTCTATTCAGCCGCTCCTCTATGGACACGCAGGCCCTGTGTGTGTGTGCGTGTGTGTGTGTGTGTGTGTGTGTGTGTGTGTGTGAAAAGAGCAAGAAGACTGTGACTAGGAGGCTAGGAGATCTCCTCGCCAGTTCTTGGACTTTTTGCTCAATAAAATAGTTAGTCGTCAGTATTTTCTAGTCCATCGTCTGTGTTTACATTCACCCACTGGCAGCCAAAATCCACTATGAAGCGTGTATGCACTGTGACTACTTTTATATTGTAGATTAGCAGCTGGGCATTTCACTCTGTCTCGCGCTGAAGCCTGTCACTGTCGACCAATCGCAGCAGGCTGTCATCGGTCCAATCAGCGCAGATTAGCTTCGCGCTGAGGATGGGTTTGGGAACAAATGAATCGCTGAACGATTTATATGGGAGTCGCTGGGATAATTAGGTAAAAATAAATGCAGATTATAAGACAGTGAAAGTGTTGTTTGACCTTGCATGCATATTAGACTGTTGTTGGAGACCCTTACAACCTAAATATGACCCTATTTCATGTATAATATGGGCTCTTTAATATCAGACACCAGCTATAGGTTAGTGTCTGCTTTTATATTTGGTGTCTGATTAATATTTGCTGGTAGGAAATATCTATATGTTCACTTCTGCTATTTATACTTTTATTTGCATTCCAATTAATTTATTTGTTCCACTTAACTGCAAATTAGAATAGAAACAGTATAAAAAACACAGACATACTGACAGTTATAGCTACTGTACATTGTTATGGGTCAATGATGCTAATATTTGGCACAAATCCATGAATTTCCCCTTTCTGGCTGTTCTTTCTATGAAGGAATTATGTAGAAGCACTGTCCATGCATGTTTCCTTGTCGGTTATTAACACTATATTTCATTGCGCAACAATTAGCCTATCAGGCTTTTAGCTAAAAAAGAAATCACGGTTTAATTAGTTATAATTAGATTATTTTTAATAATCAAATTATTAAAATTAGATTTTTAATAATATACCACACCAGAACTACCCCACACAATTCACAATTTCACCATGGACCAGTGGGGGGTGGTCGATGTTAGTAATTGCTAGGCGACCATCAACCGTTTTCTCAGAGGATGACAAGCTGACAAAACATTGCTGTAACTCTGATACAAGTTTTATTTATAGAGAAAATTACAAAGCACTGCAGCATTTGGGTGTTCTGTGTTTGTCACAGATAATTAGTCTACCAAAATGTATTTATTCTATAAAAGCTGAAGCTAATCGTTCACTTCACGTGACTCGCGGGGTGCTCACGACATTCAATGGCACACCTCCATTGGAAATAACGAAGTTGCGCGAACTCTAGAAAAGATATGCGAACAGCCCAGTTATGGGCAGTAGCGCTACTAGCTTAACTACATTTCTTAGTAGCGTGGCGGTAGCGTTGCTACTTTCTAAATCAAAAAGCTTTCCTGTAGTGAAGCTTTTTTTTTGTCAAGTAGCACAGTACCGTCCACACAAGCTACATTTACTGATAACGGATCAATAAGTGATCGCACCGACATTCACAGAGCCGATGAATGTAAATTATACATGATTGTTATATATGATGGTGAGAATGACGATTTCGTCTTCTTTCTGTTTTATGGTGGTCGACAACAAATTATTTGGTGCGTATCTGCCACCTCTCTGTCAGGTCAGTGACGTCGCCAATCAATTAGGCCAACATGAGAAACTTGCTTGATGGAAAGATGACTGAAGAAGAGGAGTTATTTCTGAAGCAGGATTGATCGTAATCATACCTCGAGAAGTATATGTTAAGATGCACTAACGTTAATTCTGATGCTGTGCTCAAAAAATACTTTAGTAATTTATAGTAAATACTATAATATTTTTGAACTACACAAAAGTGAAGTACTCAAATCAATTAGTTGTATCTATATAGTTTACTGTAGTAAAGGCTAAAGTATACTATAGTTATTACTATTAGTTCATGATAATAATAAAGAGTTGTATATGTATATGTATATATATACATATATGTATATTCTTATTATTCTTAAGAATATATATTATATATATTCTTAGTATAATTCTTATTCCTAAATAATTTCCTTTACTATAAACTACTACAAGATTTTAAATGTGTAACACCTGGTTTATTGGATTTTTGTTGTTTTTGCTGTTATATACTCTAATTTGTTTTTGTTTAATACAATTTTATTTGCAGTAAATAATTGAACTGAACAATTATGCCTCATATGTTTTATTCATCACTAAGATATGATTTTAAGTAGAGAAGGTAATAGCTTAGCTGACTACATTTTTCAAGTAGCTTACCCAAAACTAGAACGACACGTCGTTTGCGATCTCCAGAAATTGATGTTCTTGCACAGACATGGGGGATTTCACCTGATTTTTTGACAAACGGGTTGCTAATATAATCCTTGGCAGTTCGTAAGTCCTTCACTGGAACTTTTCCCCTTAGCAAAGAAACTTTCCAAAGACCTGTTTCTCACTCGTTTTGCTGCTTGTGGGTTAAATTTTGGCACTCAGGTGACCGAGATATAAGCGAGACAACATGGCCATTTTTTAAAATAAAAGTTTTTTCAAAATTAAGATTGTTCAGACTCAGATGAGTAAAATGGAAATAATTAATGATTTCTTGTGCAGCCTGGTACAAATTGATTCACGGACCATGGCCCGGTGGTTGAGGACCACTGCTGTAAACAGTGACATTTCTGATCACAATTCTACTCATTAACATTTTTCTTTACAAGAATAAATTATGAAAATCATGAGCTTCAATCATGGAGAAGGTGCCGGTATAAGTAGAAGTATAAAATATTCTATATGCCAGTGTTTATTTTAAATGCAGATGAAATGTCAATATATCAGACTCTTATATAAAAAATAAATACTAACATTTTATACAAACCCATACCAAATAAATCTAGTAAGAGAAACTGAGAAATTTGTCATAGTTTGTGAAAAGCTGTATATTGGATATAAGCTGAGTTTAGATGTGAATCAAATCTATGCGAAAAACTGGAATTTTGAATAAAAGAAGTGCGAATAAAGCGCCGTTTCCATCCAATAAGTCAAAGAGAACAAAATCGTCACTACCTGATTAACTGGCACCAAATATCAAAAGTAAAAACAGAATTTACTGTGGTAAGAGAGGCTGGGTGAATCTTTAATAAATTACTTACACCTCAGAAGACAATCCTGACACGCAATGAACACGTAGTGGTGTTTGAAGGCATCAGACATGGAGCACAGACACTCATCAATTCTAGAGGTAATTAATAATATAATAACACTACTAGTAAAAGTTTTAGAATGACAAAAACAGCAATTCAGATGTTTCACAATGTGGTCATCCTGCTGCTTTCTCTAATCACATTTTTATCATCAAATGACTTTTTTTTAATGCGCAAACTGGAATTTGTTCTGTAAATGTGTTTCCATATGCACATTTTTTTCTTATCGAATAAAATGTTTATCCTACTCTGCAATTGGCATATGATTTTTATGCGTATTTTCAAAATTGAAACATAGCTAGTGTCGCATGATCCTTCAGAAATCATTCTAATGTAATGAATTGTATGACTAAAAATGACTTAAAGGTGAAAAATTATTTTGAATATATGCATCATATTTTTCACTTATGTTCTAACAAAAATAATATTTTGAAGCTTATTCAGAGTATTTAAAGTATTTACTCAAAAACATTATTAAGTTCTGAAGCCTTAAAGTCCCAAAGAAATCAAAACTAACCATATGATTTTAGTAGCTGACATTGCCAGTTTTGTGGTGAACAATTAATCTGTGGATAAGTAAAAAATAGTTTGCTTTTTTTAATCTTTAATTGCAATCTGAAAATGCACTTCCTGTTGTTGTTTTTTTTTTTTCAGTTAATTTGTCAGATTACGTATATCTTAGGAATTGGGCTTCCAACTGTCAGTTTTGACAACAAACAGAAATGGTGAGGAGAAGGTGTCTGTTAGATTGTAATAACTTTCCCCAAGCCCTTTTCCCCATCTTTTTGAATTAAATACATATTTTACTACATCCAATCAGCTCTCAGTAGAAAAAAACAAGCCCCGCCCACTGTTTTGTCATTTAATAATCCGTTTCTCTAGGAACTGTGTCATAATATGAAAAAAAGGGATGATTGCAGCTTCCGGTTTATAGGGACTTTAAACCCAAAAAAATATTTGAGATTAGAAAATCAATGAAAAACTTAAATAAATTAGATTGTAAATGTGAGTGATTCTTCATCTGATGAATCCAACAATACATTCATTATGATGTTACCTCCTTGTGATTAAGGTTTCGGTTTAGTTGTTAATTGTCATGTATATGTGGACAGTCTCTGATGTATTTGTATGACGTCAAGAAGTGCAGAAGGTTTTGGTTTTTGCCATTGAATGTTCTTTTTGGACTGAAAAAGTTTTAAGTGCTGGATGTTTGTGTTCCTTTTTCACTGAAAAGATCAAGGAACATTTGTTTCCCTGTGAGGTGACCTCATAAGTCTTTGTTTCTTTTTTGCTAATCATACAGTTGTTCATAGGGAAACCCTCCAAAGACCCGACAATCTCCCCAGACCAACATCACAAACGTCATATTGCTCCCCGATCCCAACAGCTGTTTCTTTTTTCTCCCTGCCACACAACCTTTATTCATTCCATCCATGTATCCGATTTGTTTGCAATATAATCTAAAAGGAAGAAAACTCCTGAGGAAGTGGTGTGAGAGCTAGCTACTTTCCCTCAAGAGGGGCTATTATTCTTTAACAGTGTTTAGAGTGTAAGGCCTCTGTTGTTTTTCATTACGAAAGGAATCACCTTGGCTTTGCCAAGGATCTTGATCAAAACCAGCCGCTTATGACTTTTAATTGAAGCAAGCTGGACCTCCATGTAGAGCTCAATACACATAATGTGACAAGTTATCCCATCTCTTTAACAGCATTTCTTGAAAACAAGGCAGAAATAAAAACACCCTAAATGGCTTTTCTATTAAGGCAATCAGTATTTGTCATAATTCAGCAACTAGTTATAATCAAGGAAACATAGAGCCATTTTGGCGTTTTCCACATCTCAAGGGCAGCTCTGTGCTGCTTTGGGGTTTGTTGGGTTTTTTGGGACTTCCTCAGGTCACACAGCTCAAACTAACGAATGTAGTTTTGAAGGCCAGTAAGATTTAAGACTTGAAAAAACCAAATCACAATTACTTTGTCTTACAGATATTCTCTGGCTTCTCAGATGTTTCTCCCAAACAAATATCAAATTCTCATCAAGCTAGGAATAGCAAATAGACGCTGTGTTTTTAGAGCTTTTTTAAGTACACCCGCCTTCCACACTGCATTGTGAATACCACTGACTGTGGCAAATATAACTGGAGGGATTTAACTGGTGCCATGACCTAGAAGTGAGCAAGATTTATCTTCAAAATGATGGCAGAATGTTTGGGAACCTTGGTTGCTTTGAATGACCACTAAATAGGCTATATGACTGACAACTGAAGCAACAGTTATTGTGAAAAAGTCTCCACAATAACAGATCTGTTGTGCAGCCAGTACTAAATTTTCAAAAGTTTAAAACAACAGTACCATTAAACTCGGTCACTCTTTATTTTGATGGTCCGTTTGTTGAATTTAAGTTACATTGCATCTACATGCCAACTAACTCTCATTAGATAAGTTGATTGTTAGGTTGGGGTTAGGGTTAGTGTAAGTTGACATGTACTTGCAAAGTTTCTTATAGTTAGTTAAATGTCTGTTGAAGGAGCAGTATCAACAGATATTAAGCAGACAGTCTACTAATACTGATACTAATGGACCATCAAAATAAAGTGTTACTTTAAACTCTGACTGTAATGCATCGGTCTCGTACCAACATGGAATTAAAATTTTTCAAAATTTATTAAAAACATAGTGAGCATGAAACAGTTTTGAAGGGTGCCTTACCACCCTTAAAAACACCAAAAATTGGAACCTGAATACCATTACTTACCAATTACTTTCCATTGTACAACAGTGTGCACTTCATCAAGAGCTATACCAATAATACCTTCTCCAGTTTTTAAATCCATCAAGCAGTTCTGTTGGCCCATACACAGAAATAATTCCTTAATCTGTTTGTCCTTTATTTCGGATGAGACGTTAATCTGAGGTCCTGACCCATGGCACTTCTCGTAAAGAGTATGGGTGTAATCCCGGTGTCCTGACCAAATTCACTCCATGGCCAACCAGTCATCCCCATCCACCAAATTGGGTCTATCACTGTCCTTCCACTCCACCTATACCTGGTATGTGGTGAGCACACTGGCGTCGTAGTCCTGTGGCTACCATTGCATCATGCAAGTTGATGCTGCACGCTGGTGGTGGTGTTGAGAGCCCCATACACGATAAATGCACTATATACAGTAAATACATACACATTTATGCCAGCTTATGCAGCTGATATACCCTTCTAATTTAGGCATTTAAATTGTCCTTTATAGATGCTTGAGGGCTAACAACTATATGACTTTTGCCATCTTCAGTAACCAAAACAAGTAAATATACCTCTTAGAGATTTTACTGTGTTGCAAGAAATAATCTTGGACATACAATATTAATTTTTTTTTAGCATCAATTTTTTAGCCATTTTATAATGTTCTCAAAGCAAAGACTACTGAAGTCATATACCGAAAAATTAAGGTTGACATCATATCCAGCTCTACATGTGTGTACACCCTCAGGTGATAAGCACCCTCAAAGCTGGGACACATAAATTCAATGGTTGGCTGTTGTGCAGCATTGGGCCATCTGTGGTTTTCATCTCTGAATACATTGTAGCGAGCTTGCTCGATACAACACGAATAATTGGCATTTTCCTTTGTGTAATGACAATACAGACTACTGCAACCCAGTGGTATTGAAAAAATAATTATACACAGATGCAAAATCTACAGTATATTCTTATTTCTGTGTGTTCTGACGCAAGGTTTCGACCCAGCTGAGGCTCCAATAATAGGCAAAACAACTGACAAAACCACTCTGGCTAATATTGTGCATGTGTTTTGTTGGTTTCCTAAAGAATTCCAATTATCCCAGGCTATGATCTTTGGTTTGATACATTCGTCAAAAGGCTCAGTGGTTAGCACTGTCAGTTCCCAACAAGAAGGTTGCTGGTTCCAGTCTCAGTTGGGCCAGCATTTATGTGTGGAGTTTGCATGTTCTCCCCATGTTCACGTGGGTTTCCTCTGGGTGCTCTGATTTCCAGCACAGTTCAAAGCCATGTGATATAAGTGAATTGAATGAACTAAATTGGCCAAACTGTCCCAGCTCATAAGATCTTCGAGCTTGGGGCTTCCTCAAGTTTGCAGGGTGAAAGGGGAGTTTGAGCTCAGGTAGATCTGGAGAACTCCCCTGCTTATTTATGGCTAAATACAAATTAGGGATTGCTATGGAGAGATATACTGCTGGCTAAGAGCTCATCTATGGTGGCAGTTTTGGTTTAGTTAATTCACTTATGTCGCATGTCTTTGGATGGTGGGAAACCAGGGGAAACCCACGCAAGCATGGGGAGAACATGTAAACTCTACATAGAAATGCTGACCCAGTTTGGACTCGACTGGCCTGGTAAGGACTTGAACCAGCGGCATTCTTGCTGTAAGGCAACAGTGCTAACCACTGAGCCGCCATGCTGCTTTATCTAGGAAAAGGGGTGGAAGGGGGAATTCTTCAAGGCGAAGATAACTGAGGTATGAAACTCTTGTTATTTATAGCGTTTTGGAATGATCTGATTGGTGAATCATGTGTTAGCTAATGCAGTACCAGCTGTAGTCAATCATAAGCACGTGATCCTTTCGAAATTTGTTTATAAATAAACTTCACCTAGTGTATGAGTGCATGTGTGAATGTAAGAGAGTATGGGTGTTTTCCAGTACTGGGTTGTGGCTGGAAGAGCATCATTAAACAATGTCAGAAGATTTCAGACAGTTTCCTGCATTGTTTGCCATCACTACAACTAAGATCTTAAAGTGTGATATGGGGATCATGGTCTTACAATCTGACGAACTTTAATTGTGATTTGAGGTTTAGTCAGAATCCACTCACTGCTCACAGCTGCAGTGTTTCTTTTAAGTGGCAACCTCCCGCTCTCTCTCGTGAAGCAAATACGGAAGTAACTGAAACTGCAATTCATCGAAATTTTGCTAGTCCTGGCTCCATAATAGAGCAGATTTCTGTTGAGGCCACGGTTAAATTGGCCAACTTTACAGCAGAAAAAAGGATGTTTACAGCCTGGTACAAAGAACGATTTTGGTTAATATAGCTAATATTACACGTTATAACAACTGTTGGGTGTTTGGGTAAGGGTTGAACGTTTTTTATAACTCATCCTTTCATTTAAATTAAGTTTTATTAAGTCTGCATAATTAAGGGCGTGGCCACTTGAGTGACAGCTAGGTCTCGCTGGACGCCATAATACCTCAGCTGATTCCGGCCGATTAGCCACTGAACTCAGCATATACACTTGTTTTGTTTTATGTGGCTTTACACAGTCAGTTGCTTTTTGGAATTATTTTTTACAATCATCAGGTGATATGGCATGCTGTGTGCTCCTAATTGTGCTCACAATCCATTCACGTGGCTTCCATTTTGCCAGGTGAGTAAAATCATATACTTATATACCATATCTATAAATGTATTTGTTTTATTTAAGATCATTTATCATTTATATTTTCTTTAGACCTGTAATGCACTCCAGAATCTGACAGTTTTATTAGCTGTAGGCAATAAAACTATATAGTCAGTATATAGGCTATAGTCATCTGAAACGTTGTCATACAGTGTTATGCCTGGATTTCATAAATAGCCTTGCATTTACTAACACAGACTATACAGTATATTATGTGTTTGGAAGTAATTCATGTTTTCCTCCTGTAGAAAACCATCATAAAATGTTTAGCGGTTCAATGTATTACAACAGTGTTTTTAAAAGTCTAAATACTTTATTGATATAGTAAACAATCAAGCACATGTGGTCAGAACACAAACTAGTCGCAGGTAATGAAGTATTAAGCTTCTCTCCCAAAGAAAAGGCCATCTAAGCAAAATGCTAGCAGGCGTCTGTAGCTCCGATCACGCTCCGCCTCCTTGCCCTTGTTTGCTATCCCCCTGTGGGTGCGATAACGCGCGAACAAAATGGCGATGAGTGGCCATGCCTACCTGTAGCTTCTTTTGCGTTCTTCAGAAACCTATGGGTGATGTCACGGACACTACGTCCATATCTTTTACGGTCTTTAGTTTCTATCCAGTGCAGTGTTTTGCATGACCACAAAACTTCTCAATATAAAAAGGAAAGCACATATATAATCTAAACTAGAGTCAATGTGCAGTGTAGTAAATCTCCATTGACTATAACATCTTTTTGAGAATTTAAGAACAATTAGTTCAAGGCAGTAGAGCACCAGTTACATTCGACTGCTATTGATGCCATCCTTCTTTTTTTGTAGTTAATTCACTCCATCCCATTTAGCATTTCTGCTTTCACTACTCATCCATCAGAAAGCTTGACGTCTTCCAGGATGCTCTTTGAGTTGAAAACTTCTCCCAGGAAGATCTTTTTGATGTCTTATTTTTTTCAGCACGGAGCACTTACTTGAGTTGCTTTCAGCTTCAAGCTGCACCGAACAACAGCTGAATGTGGGAGGCAGATGAGCAGTGAACAGTCTTGGCACGTGATCAGTGGAATACACAGAGGGATTCAATATGTCCGTCGGCATTCGCCGTGGATGACTGACTCAACGCAGAGGACACACAATGCTCGGATTCTTTCAAAGATGTCTGAGTTTTCATCACCTCTTAGAAAAGGAAATTATTCATAATGGTTAAACATGAATAAGGCACCACAAACTGTCTTGATCTGAAAGAAAGCTGTGAGGCATCTGTAACCCTGAGCCAATATTATCTTTTAATTCAAGGTCTCTTGCTATCTTTCAAAAGCCAATCATAAATCTTTACGTGGAAGTGGCCCCCCGTGACTTCTTCGGCATGAAAAGGAAAGACGGCCAGCAAGTCACAGAGCTCGGGAGGTTCACGCGAAAGCACTGTCAGGGGGAACACAACTGAGGATCACATCCAGGAAGGCGTTGGCAAAGCTTCAGACTTAAAAACAAACACAATGTCCCGACACCCAGTGGATTCGACAAAGGTTAAAACAATATCATTTGTGCAATTCATTTTTGACCGATCTGCTTTTTCATCAGCTTCGCTTATCCTGACACATTTCTTGTCTCTTTTAAGTGTTGCTGACATAGACCATCACATCGTTGTTTTCGAGGGACCGCCGTGTTTATTTCGGCCAAAATATTTAGCGACTCGGCCTAATGAGAATCAGTTGAGCAGCCAGCGCAGCTCGAGGGAAGAGTTTGAAGTGGAACTCCTCTGAAGAAAGGAAATGATAACACACAGCTGGAGACTCAGCCGTAAAAAAACCCCTAGACACCCATCGTGGACATTTACCATTCATCATGACAGAAATTTTTGCTTTATACATTAGAGCAGTCATAACAACCACAAGTAGACTGATTAATGTCGTCATTCACTCCCTTCGACGCGCTTTCGGTTAGTTTCTGTTCAACTTTTCCACATTTTACTATTTGTATCTATTAAATGCAACCGTAAACTACACAAAGGGAAAAAGCTCAACAAAAGCTTAACTTTCAACAAAACTGACTGCTTGTACGTATGTTGTTAATGTTTTGACAGGCATACTATTGTTGTGTAGCAACCAAGCCATTTACATAATTTAGCAATAACGTAAGAACTTACGTAACAACTCATTCATTTCAATTCAACAACAGCTCCCAGCTTGGCCCCATGATTCAGAGACGCACGGCGGCCAGCTGAAACGGCTCTCTGAACTTGTTCTACTGCATTTACAAACTGCTTTGGAACAGCAGGGATCCCAACAGGCCGCTTTAGACCTTTTGGCCTCCTCACCTATCGTGACTTTCTCTCAGTGTGGGCTCATTGAAAACAATAATAGTAAATGTCTGGTAGATATTAACTGGTAGATGACACTTCCACGAACAGGATACACTTTGGTGCCCCATGACATTTTTTTAAAAGCACTAAAGGTACAATTCCTTTTTAATAAGTTAGACAAACTATTGTTGAACACGACTTAAAGAGCAATTAGTTTTGCAAACATTTATTATTTTTTGTTGTTTAACATCGATTTTCCAAGGAGGGCAATGAACTATTAATAATAATAATTTAAATTATTTAAATTAATGTATATGTTTTAAATAAATTCACCAGCCACTTTATTAGGTACACCTAACAGGCCTGCAGGCTGTGGCACTGATAGATGCTCAATTGGTACTAAGGGGCCCAAAGTGTGCCAAGATAATATCCCCCACACCATTACACAGAAGGCAGAAGGGATCAATGCTTCCCTGTTTTTGATGTTAAATTCAGACCCTACCATTCGAATGTCGCTGCAGAAATCGAGAATCATCAGACCAGACAATGTTTTTCTAATCTTCTATTGTGCAATTTTTGCTGACCCTGTGCAAATTGTAGCCTCAGCTTCCTGTTCTTAGCTAACAGGAGTGACACCCAGTGTGGTCTTCTAGTGCTGTAGCCCATCTGCCTCAAGGTTGGACGTGTTTTGCATTCAGAGATGCTCTTCTACATACCTCAGTTGTAACAAGTGGTTATTTGAGTTATCTTTCTATCGGCTCAAACCAGTTTGGCCATAATACTCCTCTGACCTCTGGCATCAACAAGGCATTTATATAAAAAAATTGATGATGGCAACATTGCGACACTGGCAACACTGTGAGATATGTAAACTTGGGATTGCCTGCCGGGAATTTTAAGTTAAGGTGCTATTTGTTTTTATATTCAATTTTTTTATATTTACTGTTGCAGTAAAGTCCAAAAGTGAAGAATTTAGGTTATTTATTACTTGATTGTTCAACCTTGTTGAATGTTTAAATAAGGTTAATTAAATGAAAAATACGGAACATCCTGGATCTGTTTCTTCACTCTTATTTATTATTTTTTTGTATTATAGAAGTATTGGATTGGGCATCGGCATCGGTAGATACTCAAATTCAAGGACTCGAGGGCAAAAAACAAACAAACAAACAAAAAAAAAAACAACGATCGGGACATCCATAGTAAACAAGCAGTTGGACAGGTGTACTTAATAAAGTGGCCGGTGAGTGTATTCACATAAATTATTTTATATACATAGAAGTACATTAAATACAAAAAAAGTGTTGTTTTAATGCTGCAAAAAACTTATTTTGTGAAATAATAACAAAAAAACAATTGTCAACCAATATGCAACATATTATATTATATTATATTATTTTATATTATATTATATTAACCACATATATATTTTACAAACCCCTTGCTGTAAAATGGGCAAAACTTGGTTGTACTCTATCAAAGATAGTGACGGTAGGGTTAGTGGTAAGGATAGTGATAGGTAAGGTTGATCATCACATGTTTCCAGTCCTAATTATCCTAATTATTATTATTGTACATTAGTCTTCTGGTCCAAGACAAAATGCTTGAAAGTTTAAAAAGGAACAAGAAAACTCTTGTCGCGACATACACACATACATACATGCATAAGACTTTTGGTCCAGATCTAATTTAAATGGACTTTAATTTAAACCCAATCATATTCTCAAATTACAAAATCATATACTATACCAAACCCATAATTTTGGATCCCTGAAACCCAGAGGAACAACATCAAAACAACTACATATAATATGGGCACATTTGTCGTTCCTGTATTTCTAGTCTCCTATCCAATGGCTACTAATAGAAATTAAATATGTGACCTGATGCATGTAAACGTCAAATAATTAAAATGTATAGTCAATTCATAGTAATAAAGAAATGCAGTATTCTATAAGAGAAGTTATTTATGAGTACTCCAGAATGTGCGTAGAAGAAAAATGCAGTGAAGATAATGAAATGGCCTCATCTGCCCTCCAAATGACAACAAAAAGAAAAATATCCAGCAAATTTACTGGCCTTAATGCTCTATAACTCTTTCTTAGGTACAAGCAGTTCAAACATACATGAGCATTGCAGTTTCAGTGAGAATTATTACTACTAGATAGATGTTGCATAATACTGCGAGTACATAATGTATAATTTATGAAATACAAAAAAATAAAAAAATAAAATAGGAGTGTTAAGGGTCTTGGGAAAGCTCTAAAATGGCCCTCTTGTTGCAGATGGGCTCTGAAATAACGGAAACAGCTGATGTCCAGCTAATAGTAGAAATAAATATATTTATTAATGTTTATACAACCTAAGTACACATAACAAGGACATTCTTTAATTCCAAAAAAGTCACAATGTAATTTACTGTAACACACAATTTGTAAACAGGCAGAAACACTGCTCTTTCCACGTGTGGGTTGTTGACATGATTTTATATTTCAACTGTCACAAGTGACAAAAATGAATACACTACCTGACAAATGTCTTGTCGCCTATCCAAGTTTTAAGAGCAACAAATAATAACTTGACTTCTAGTTGATCATTTATATCAGAAATGGCTTATATGAAAGGCAAAGGCCTCTAGATTACACTTATTTTACCAAAATAAAATATAATTATGTCTTGATTTTCAATTATTTAAAAGGTCTCACTTTGTTTAGACAAAAGTCTTGTCACTTAACAGAAATGATGTACAGTATAAAATATAAAGTCATGGTGTAGTGGAAGAATAATTAATATTGTGTATTGACTCCCATTAGGCATGGGCCGGTATAAGATTCTGATGATATGATAACCTTAAAAATATCATGGTTTCCTGGTATTGTGATTACTGCTCTAAAATATATTCTTTTTAAATGTCTGGGGAAAAAAACTACAACTTTTTTCTACTTTGAACACAATATATATTTCATTTTGAGAAACATTTAAAATTTTGTGGAGCAGTAAACATGTCAGGCTATAATTCAAATGAATCATTGACTTCTGCTGTCTTCATTAGTTTCAAAAACATAGATTTCTTAACAATTTAAAACGGCATCTTTGGATATTTTTTTTTCTGCTGGAGATACTGTTGTCCTAAAAATGTAAATAAAAAATTGTACACATGCCTTAGGAATGGTATAGCAGAATATTTTGGCAGTTTTAAAATCTTGACTAAGATAATTGTCCCATGCCTAACCCCCATGATCTTGGTCAACTGTATCTATTCATCTCTGCAATTGTAATGTGAAGTGACGCTGACAACTGGAGGTGTGGATCCAAATGCAGGTTTATAGAGAATGGTCAGGCAAGCAACGGTCACAATCAGGAGCAAACAGGTATATGTAGGCAAATCCAGAGTCTTAGTGAAATACACAGGCAGATGGTCAAAAGGCAGGCAGCAGACAGAAATAAACAAACAACAAATCGAGGTTCAAAACCACAGGTCGCAAAAAGGAAAACACGTCGTAATGTTCACAATACTGTACAACAAGACTCAGCACAGACGTGTGTGTGAGTGCTCTCTTTATAGTCAATGTAATCAGTTCATGAGCGGCTTCAGCTGTGAGTGTTTGCAATCAGACAGGATCTAGGCCAGGTGTGTAAGGGCTGCATGAATGGATCTTGTAGTTCTTTTGCTGGCAGATTTGTAGTTCTCCAGCGATCTGCATGGGTTAGATCGCTAGTGACTGTGACAGCAATGACTCTAACTTAGTAATAAAGTCATCTGGAATGGCAAAGAAAGCGTTCTTGCAGGACTCCCAGAGTTCATCAAGATTCTTTTTGATTCATCTTCAGTGCCTCCTCTTTCATTTTACCCCAGACATGCTCAATAATGTTCATATCTGATGACTGGGCTGGCTAATGGAGTGGAGGCTGAAGTATGAGAAGTAGCGCTATCCTGCTCAAGAATTTGCCCTCTCCTGTGATTTGTAATGTAATGGGAGCACAAATGTCTTGATACCTCAGGCTGTTGATCTTGCCAACCACTCTGCAGATCTCTCGCACGCCCCAAAATAATTTGTAACCCCTACCATGATTTTTCCTAAACTTGACTGATTTCTATGAGAATCTTGGGTCTATGTGGGTTCCAATAGGTCTTCTGCAGTATTCATGGTGGGATGATTGAGATGCAGTTCAAAAGATCATTCATCTGGTACAATCTATGTTTTTCTATGTTTTTATATATATATATATATATATATATATATATATATATATATAAATTTTCACAGTATGTCTGATAATATTTTTTCTTCTGGAGAAAGTCTTATTTGTTTTATTTCGGCTAGAATAGAGCAGTTTTAAAAAAAAATTTAAACCATTTTAAGGTCAAAATTAAGCTTTCAAGCTATATTTTGATAGTCTACTGAACAAACCATTGTTATACAATAAATTTCCTAATTACCCTAACCTGTCTAGTTAACCTAATTAACCTAGTTAATCCTTTAAATGTCACTTTAAGCTGTATAAAAGTGTCTTGAAAAATATCTAGTCAAATATTATTTACTGTCATCATAGCAAAGATAAAATAAATCAGTTATTAGAAATGTGTTGTTAAAACTATTATGTTTACAAATGTGTTGAAAAAAATCTCTCCGTTAAACAGAAATTGGGGAAAAAAATAAACGGGGGCTAATAATTCTGACTTCAACTGTGTATATATATACAACTGTGTATATATATATATATATATATATATATATATATATATATATATATATATATATATATATATTTACATATATATTAACTCATTCATTCATTTTCTTTTCGGCTTAGTCCCTTTATTAACTTGCAGTTGCCAAAGTGGAATGAAACATCCATACACACTCATTCACTCATGAATCACACTCATTCACTCATGAGATATTTAAAACTTTTATGATTAGACATGTGTTGAAAAAAATCTTCTCTCCGTTAAACAGAAATGGGGAAAAACAAACAGGTGGGCTAATAATTCAGGGGGGTTAATAATTCTGAGTTCAACTGTGAATATATATATATATACTGTTCCATGGAGTGACTGTCTCAAGCCTACTTCAGTAAATGTGTCTACCACTTTTTCCATGTATTTACAGGTGTGAATTGTATTTAACAAAGGTAGGTTACAACATTGACCCTAACAATATATCACTTTAGACTATTAAAAATGTTAATAAAAGTCTTTTTGAAACTTTTCAAAAACGTTAAACGTTGTTGAAAGAAAGCTCAAGGTGTCATAATGCAATTCAAAAGCATAAATAAACAAAAACATAAATCACAAAATATGTAAAACTGCTAAAATACAAATATTTTGTACACATAACAAGGAAATTCTTTGATTCCAAAAATCGCATCACGCTTATGAGGTCTGTAATCTGCACATTTGCAAACAGACAAATGTAATGACCTTTCTTGTGTATATTTAAAATGCCCCCCCCCCCCCCCCCCCCCAAAAAAAAAAAAAAATCAACAATAAGCTAGTCATCTGGGGGATGCATTTCATAGCAGTTTGAAAGGAAAAACATCTCTAGCGGTTTGATGTGGGGAAGCCCTGTTGGTTAATTGCGAGAAAGAAAAAAAAAGAGAAAACTCTCCGAATGGGTATAGCTGGAAAATCCATGACATCATTTAAAATGAGAGACACATCGAGTGGAGAGAGTGAAATGAGAAGGAGTAAAAACAGCAAAGGGTCAAAAAATTGGGCCTGATTAGCAATGGTTTCCAGTGAGGCACGCCGCAGGTTCCCCAAATGAAGGGAAACAGTGGTGTGTTTTACGCGGGTCTCGTTTTCACCCTTTTTTATCCCCCTGCGGTGTTCCAGGGGCAACTCGGTTTGCGTCTGAAGTTCATTGTGGTGGCAGTGTGAGCGCTGTGTGATCTCGTCTCACTCAGAGAAGTCTGTGCGTGTTTGTGTGTGTCTGACAGGAGCAGAGGTCACGCTAAGGTTCCGATGAAGTCAGAATGTAATTATGCCTCAATGAACCAAAGGGGAAAGTAATACAAAACAGCTGGATGTTTTTGACTCTGGCTCAAGACGTATAGATAGGGATATGAATAACTTTCTCCCTCTCTCTCTCTTGCGCTCACTCTGTCTTAGATGCTAGTGAAAAACAGATTGGATTGATGGGAGATGTTTCCATTTTTTTTTTATTTAATAAATTAAATGTGCTCAAGTTTGTGTGTTATTGCACTCTAAAATATGTCAGACCGCAATTCATAACTCAAAGCAAAAAAGCATTGCATTCTAAGTGCTGCCTCAATGAGTGCTATATAGGGAAAGCATTAATATAAATTGCCTTTTATTAGTCTGATTTGGGACATACAGTTGAAGGCAAATTTATTAAATAATTTTAATTCTTTATTTCAAATATTTCCCATGAGATAGATCAAGGAAATTTTATTGTAGTTCCTAATAATTTATGTTTTTTTCTTCTGAAGAAAGTCTTATTTCTTTCAGTTTGGCTGGAATATAAGCAGTATTTAATTTACATAATATAGTATTAACTTTTATTTTCTAATTGGTTACAGAACAAACCAATGACTTGCCTAATTAACCAGACTAAAGAGTTATTAGGATATTTTCGAAAAAGAAATTCAATTTTACAGGAGGGCTAATAATTTTGTCTTTAACTGTACAGACATGGTGAGGTAGTACAAAAGTAACAGTTATGGTTTATACTACACATATTTAGCTAAATCTTCCTTTAGAGGTAAATATGAGAAAGGCAAATATGGGAAATTTAAGGTTATTACTGACTATTTTCAACTTCTATAGACATCATTTAGTGGTTGAAACACTGATTGAGCAATTACATGAGATACTTTTGATAAGCTGTACTCTTTCTTTCAATATTCCTTCAATGTTCATTCTTGTTGTCACGATCACCAGTGATCCAGTCTGTGCAGATCGCTAGTAAACACACAGTATTGCATAGAACTACAAATCTGCCATTAAATGGACTACAAGATCCAGTCATGCACCACTCACACACCTGCTCCAAGTCTCTATTATTTAGACTCACACAGCTGCAATAGACTGCCCTACCAGTTGCAGCCAACACAGTATCACCCTTATGCTGGCATCTCCTGTACTCATGTCCCCTGTTCACCAGCCTAGACCACAGCTAGCTCACAAAATGGCTGCCTCCAATCCTTCAGCTCACAAGATGGCCGCCTCCAGTCCGCCAACTCACAAAGTGGCCACAACCAGCCACAACCATAAGATGGTAAGCGCCAATCTGCCACCGGCACAGAAGATGGTTTCATGTTTTAAGTCTGTTCCTGTCTTAGTTCCTGCCATAGTTCCTGTGCCATAGTCACCAGAATGGCTACCACCACCGGAGCTGTTACTGCCAGACCTACCAGAGCCGCTGCCAGAGTTGACACCATCAAAACTCTCTGAATCCCTTGAATGGTGGGTGCCAAAGCCCTCTGAATCCCCCGACTGGCAGGTGCCAGATCCTTCCGAATCCACCGAATGGTGGGCGCCAGATACTCCCAAATTCCCTGAATGGCCAGGGGCGCCAGATCCTCCCAAATTCCCTGAATGGCCAGGAAAGCCAGATCCTTCAGAATTCCCCAAATGGCCAAGGGTGCAAGATCCTATATAATTCCCTGAATGGCCAGGGGTGCCAGATCCTCCTGAATTCCCCAAAAGGCTAGAGCCACCACCTGAGTCCCACAAAAGGCCAGAGCTGCCACCTGAGTTTCATGAAAGGCCAGAGCCACCAGCTGAGTTCCAGGAATGGCTGCCAGAGACGTGTGACTTGCCAGAGCCGCATGACTTCACAGTGTTGCCAGAGCCATGTTACTTCTCAGAGCTGCCATAGCTGTGTGACCCTTTATGGCTCGTTTCCACTGACTGGTACGGTACGGTACGGTTCGGTTTGGTACGGGTCACCTTTATCAGGCTTGCGTTTCCACTAACAAGGGTACCCTTTTGGTGGGCGTGGTGTATGACAGAAAGTTTCAGTCGACGTCATTCTCCCTGGAGGAAATGTCTACTATAAAGCTGTATGGGTCATTCACATATCATATGAAAAGCACTTCTCACAACACAGATGCCTTACACACATAAATACTTGTGTAGAAATGTTTATTACTAACTTTTCTATGAACATGAGTTGATTATAACTGCAGATCAAAGACAGTGCGAAACAGCCTACTGTAACGTCTGTAATTATATTAAATAACTAAATAAATGAACATATATAAACACAAACAGCCCCTTACAGTCTCAGATATGTTACCATCTACAGAAGAACTACATATAGCAGACATTTCGCCCGTATTTAGGTTCAAAAACAACAAAATATATAGCCTACAGTCAGTAAAAAACCTCTTATCTGTGTCTGTAATCTTCAGCAGCACATGTAGCCTCTGTTAGAGAGTAATTCCCTCATTCCCGGTTCATATTAGTCCAAAATGTGAAGATAATAAGTTAGTTATACATGGCATTTTGTTCGCGTTTGCTGAAAAAATTTTCCGGCTTCTCCTTTGTTTCTTCACGCTTCACTCTCGCGTTTGTCAGTTTCTGACAGGATCGGGTTTCAAAAGCACATCAATAATCAAGCGCAGGTTATTATCATCAGCTCAAGAAGTTTGTTATTTCAGATATAATGTTAGACGCGCGCGAGCGCTAGCAAGAAAGCGAAACCGCTCGCGCCTCAGACTGGCTCGTAAAAAACTACGAGGCACAGGGTAAATCTGTTTTTCTTCTTGGCTTTGTGGCTGTTCATCCAGACGACGACAAAGTTTGTTTGAGCCCAGATCGACCATGGCTCGTTATTATACGTATAAATAATTCCGCTATAATCTCTCGGCTGTGTATTTCAAACATGGCGGGTTTTTTGTTTTCATTCTGGCTTGTTGCGTAAGCGAATGACGTATCTCTGTAAACCAATAGCGTTCAGCTGTGCGTGTGGCTCCGCCTTTTGGTACCCTTTCTCGTGTTTGGTACCCTTTCGAAAGGGTGCCGAAAAAGTGGTATGGTACGGTTCGGTTTGGTACGCTTTTTGACAGTGGAAACGGCCATAAAAGCGTACCAAACCAAATCGAACCGTACCGTACCACTCAGTGGAAACCGGCCATTAGTGCTTCCTGAACCAAATCCTCCTGACCAACTAAGGTTATACAAACTGCCAGTGCCTCCTGAGCCAAAGCTTCCTGGCCCACTAGGGTTGAATGAATTGCCAGTGCCTCCTGAAACAAGGCCTCCAGGCCCTCCGCAGCTCCACGCTCCAGGCCCTCCACAGCTCCACACTCCAGGCCCTCCGCAGCTCCACACTCCAGGTACACCTCCGCTGCATGGTCCTAGCCCTCTGTCCCTCCCCCTGTTCTGCCTCTGTTCCACCTCCCTCCTGGTCTGTATTTGGAGCGTCTGGAAGCCGCACTTAGAGGGGGGGCTCAGTCACGATCACCAGCGATCGAGTCTGTGTAGATCACTGGTAAACACACAGTATTTCATAGAACTACAAATCCAACATTAAATGGACTACATGATCCAGTTATGCATCACTCACACACCTGGCCTAGATTCCCATGATTGCAGACAGACACAGCTGAAGCTACTCATGAACTGATTATTAGGACTATTTATACTGCACACACACTTCAGTGCTGAGTCTTGTTTACTGTATTTGTGACATTGCAACGCATTTTCCTTGCCATGCCTTCTGTCTTTTTGAACCATTAGCAATTAATTGTGAACAATTAAACTATTAATTGATGATTAACTTATGCATAATTTTTGACCCTTAATATAAAGTGTTACCAAATTTTTAACCCAGACTGGCACCAGTTTTAAGGTTACATATTAGGCATTATAGACACTTGAAGTTATAAGTTAAACAAATCTTTGATGTGAAATTATATTAAACACATTTTAAATTCCAATCCAGTCTTCATCTGAACTTGATTTTTAGAAATATAATGATTTTTAGAAATAAAAAAGAAAGCCAACCTTGAATGGACAAACTAGTATGCTAGTATGCAGTCAAAGAAACTTACAACAACTTTCTATTTCACATGAAGTTATGAAAACACATTTCAAACCTTGTTACCATGTGACCATAAACAGTGAATACAGTTCAACTGAAATGGGTGGCATTACCAGGTGGTTCTACTCAGGTGATCTTGTAACTGCCCTGCCTTTAAAAAAAGAAGAAAAAAGGGAGGAAAAAGTTGTTTGGCTTTTAAAGACCTCTTAAAACGAAGAGGGCAAAACGACATCATTTTCCAAGAAACCCCACTCATCATCATCTCCCAATCTGTCTCTTTCAGACATGTTTTCCAGCCCTTGACATCCACAGATACCGTATCCAGCAACAGTAGCAGAGCAGTAGGTTGTGGGAAACCGCAAAGGGAGTGCAGGGCCATGGAGGGATTGAGAACAGAGTGATATGGATAAGCGGTTAGTGAGGAGGGGGATGGTGGAGGGTGCACAGTGCACTATTTGTTCCAGATAAAGGGGTTTAGTTACCCACATATCAGGAAATATGAAGAATAAAAAGATTTTGTCAAGTATGATCAAAAAGCACACATGAAATTATACATTGAAACTGGTTCAGGATAAGAATGACAAATTGTTTTTCATATTTTTAGAACATGCACAGATGAAAGAAACCCTACTGTTTTTCTTTGAGTACATTGTGTTTTTTGTGTGTTTACCTATATAGTAAACTATATATTTTTTTATTTCAATTTTGGCAATATATGAAGAGAATTTTATATGGAAATTGCATGGTAAAACTTGACAAAAATGCATTATATTTCTTAAAATACCAATATTACTAATAATAATATTACTATTAAACTATTAGTAAAAATAGACAGACAGACAGACAAAAGATAGATAGATAGATAGATAGATAGATAGATAGATAGATAGATAGATAGATAGATAGATAGATAGATAGATAGATAGATAGATAGATAGATAGATAGATAGAATCTGTTTTAATATTTTAAATGCTTAATTTATTCATACATAAAGATTTCAGATGCAAAAACCTTTAAGTGCAATCTAGAATTTTTATCTAAAACGAGCATTTTTCTCAGATTCCTGTTTATGTTCAGTTATTTCAGTTGAAATGCCATGAAGAGAACATATTCTTTGCCATTAAAGTTAAAGTACTTTAACCTACACACAGGAGCCTAAGAAAAATGCAAATTTTAGATGAAAATTTTAGATTGCACTTGATGAATGATTTAGGAATGATAAGTTTATTTATGTAGAATATTTCTAACACTGTGGTCATTCTAAGTGCTTTGCATAAACAAGAATAAAATAAGTATAAGAAATAAAAACAACAAAGAATAAAATGATATAAATGATTAAAAAAATATTAAATGTTTTAAAAGCTTTAAAGGAACGAAAAAGAAAAAAAGACATAATAGTGGTTCTGGTCAGAATCCTGGCCGGAGCATTCTGAATGAGCTGCAACTGTCATTCTTTTTGAGAATGCCAGTGCAGAGTCTATTACAGTAATCCACACTGCTGCTGGTAAAAGCATGAACAAGTTTCTCTAAGCCCTCTCTGGAAACAAAGCGTCTAATTCTTGCAATGTTTTTGAGATGATAATATGCTAATTTAGTTACTGCTTTGACATGACTACTGAAACTTAGATCTGACTCTATTTGTTGTTGTTTGACCTCTAGAGCCAAGGTATGCATACACCTTGAGAACCTCATCTCTGTTCCCAAATGCAATGACTTCAGTTTTCTCTTTGTTTAATTGAAGAAAGTTTTAGCACATCCAACTGCATTTGGCACATCCAAATGCATTTCATCAATGCATTGGCAGAGGGTATCAATAGGGCTATAATCATTAGGCAATAAGGCTAAGTAGATCTGATTGTCATCAGCATAGCTGTGGTAGGAGATTTGGTTCTTTTTCATTATTTGGCTCAGTGGGAGCATATAAAGGTTAAACAGGAAAGGTGCCAAATTGAACCTTGTGGGACTCTACATGCCATTGGAGTCCACCTTGACCTATGTTCACCTATAGTAACCTCACCCTTAAAGGTATGATCTGAACCATTTGAGGACCGTCCCAGAAAGCCCAACCCAGTTTTCCAGCCTATCCAGAAGTATACTGTGATTGACAGTATCAGATGCAGCACTGAGATCAAGCAATAACAGCAATGTTAGTTTACCTGAATCTGTATTTAGGTGAATATCATTGTTTATCTTTATAAGCCGTGGCGGATTTACGCATGGGCAATATGGGCGATCGCCAAGGGCAGCAACCTGCAGGGGGTTGGAAGCGAGCCCCAACTTTGACCTTTGAGATACTATTTACTTTATGCAAGTATATTAATTTAAAGTGTTAATCCCAGAATGAAGACGTTATGGGCCATTCACATTTAGTGTCTTTTGCATGCGCAAGCTTGTTACTCTCTATGTGCAACCAAAACAACGCTGGTGAAATCAAACTGACGCATGCATGCAGAAAACGATTCCTGCGCGCCTCATGCGCTGCTCTGCTCCTGGTGTGAATCCCGGTTGTTTACAGTCATGCCGATAAAATACGTCTTTGTGCTGTGAAACCGCAGTAACTGGTGTAACTTTTATGCAGAGGTGTCGGCACGCAGAGAGTTTTGCAAGTCAACAAAACTAAAGTTTATATGATGATGATCTTATTTTGACTAAGCATGGCTATGAAGCAGAAAGGACGGATAATGAATCAGGGAGGGAAGACTTTCTCGGCCATGAGTCAGGTCAAAGACAACAGATAATTCCATAAAACATGTATTTTTTTGTATTCTATAAAATTGTCATTAATATTCATGGAAAATATTTCTTAAGTGATCTTTGCATATCACTCCAGTTGTGTCTTTCTTTACATTGTTTTCCAGTTACATTTAGAATAATAATTGTATATTAATAATAATATTGGGCGGTATATTGGCCAGTACTGGGTTGCGGCCAGAAGGGCATCCTTATGGGGTGGTTCGCCCAGAGTGCCATTTAAACTAGAACCGCCACTGTTTATAAGGGAATTCTCTGTACTATGATGTGCCCTGAAACCAGATTGAAAATTGTCTAAACATCCCTTAGAGCTTAAGAACTTGGTTAAAAACAACTTTTTTCAATGATTAACTTTAGCATTTTGAATATTAAAATAAATATATCTATCTGTCTATCTTAATAGTAGTAGTTATGTGTACCAAAACTCGGTGCCATACTATGTAACCGGTATGCACCGGACTAAATCAGCATATAAATTTCGCTGCCTAATTTCGGTGTCACTGGTGCTGCGACAAGGACATAAAAAAGCATAAATGGGTGCATCAAAGGCACACATAGTTACACGTTGTGTCAACCCATTACTAAGCATTTAATTCTAAACAACTTTGAGGGATACGGACACGGTCGGCGATGTTAGGCATCTAATCTTGTTGTTCAGGGAACGCACACAAGAAGGCAACGTGCACAGTACAGCGTATACAGTGAGCAACTCCCTTCAGATCCATCAAAACGCATGATCCGTTCATTAAATTTGCTTAAACTAAGCATTCTAAAGTATGACTATATTTTACAAGCAAGGATTCTGACACAGCAACGTGCAGCAGATGCTTTGCAAAAGTTGCGTGTAAGAGGAAAACACGTCAAACTTAAAGAAACATTTGAGGGCACATAGAATCAACTTAAAGGCAGAGGAAGCTGTCTTTGACAGCTTGTGGCATCATCTGGAGCTTTCACTGAGTACGTTTACATGGACACCAATACTCAGATTTTAAGATAATTAAGTAAACAGCGAAATTTAATTACCTTAAAGGACCACAGACGACCGTGGCATGAAATGTGGAGGTTTTTTCTTTCATCTGGTGCATGATATCAAATTCCATTAAATTCCACTAGTCCTTACTTCATATTCTCATTCAATGCCTTAGTTTGTCAAGGGACATCAATAATATGTTGCTGAATAAAAGTAAAACTGCCGAACTGCAGTATAAAAATTAAAAATGAAACATCCGAAATTACATGAAACTCCAGAAGAAACGTGGATAGCGTGGTGATGCAATGACGTTAATCAATCTATGTACTTTAACATGCAAAACGGGATCCTAAAAGGAACATTCAAAAAGCAACTCATGTAAACACATTAATCATATTCTTGTCTTATTCAGATTAAGGCAAATAATTTGATTACTGATGTCCAGGTAAATCTAGTCACTCACGAGCCCCAACCCTAGATAAAAGGTGTTCACTGATTTTGATGAAAGCCTTTCCACAGATTAGTAGTAAGCTAATGTAATGGTAAATGCATAATGCAAATCTTAAATTTATGTTAACAAACCAATGATCAAAATAAATATATTAATGCAATTCAGTTGAAATATATAAAATATGAATTGATGTATACTTTAAACTTTAATTATATTGTTCAATTAAAAGGCCACACAGTGGCGCAGTAGGTAGTGCTGTTGCCTCACAGCAAGAAGGTCCCTGGTTCGAGCCTCGGCTGGGTCAGTTGGCGTTTCTGTGTGGAGTTTGCATGTTCTCTCGGTTTCCTCTGGGTGCTCCGGTTTCCCCACAGTCCAAAGACGTGGTACAGGTGAATTGGGAAGGCTAAATTGTCCGTAGTGTATGGATGTTTCCCAGAGATGGATTGTGGCTGGAAGGGCATCCGCTGTGTAAAACGTGCTGGATAAGTTGGTGGTTTATTCCGCTGTGGTGACCCCGGATTAATAAAAGGACTAAGCTGAAAAGAAAATGAATGAATGTTCAATTAAAATACTTTTTTTGTCATATAAACATTTTTCTAGAGTCATCCACCATACTTTTGTGGCTCAAAAATATTGGTTCAGGCACCGTTTTGGGACCAGTACTGTTATAAAAGTATTGATTTAGCACTGGTATCGAAATAACTCCAAACGACATCCAATCCTAGTGGTAGTTTTGGTAATAGTATTATTTTAACAAATATAATGCATTTTGCGTATAAGTTTTCATTCATTCATTCATTTTCTTTTCGGCTCAGTCTCTTTATTAATCCGTGGTCGACACTGCGGAATGAACCACCAACTTATCCAGCACATTTTTACGAGGCGGATGCCCTTCCAGCTGCAACCCACCACTGGGAAACATATATTCACACTCATTCACACACATACAGTACGGACAATTTAGCCTACCCAATTCACCTATAGCGCATGTCTTTGGACTTGTGGGAGAAACAGGAGGAAACTCATGTAAACGCAGGAAGAACATGCAAACTCTACACAGAAACACCAACTGACCCAGCCGAGGCTCGACCAGCGACCTTCTTGCTGTGAGGCGACAGTACTACATACTGTGCCACTGCGTCGCCCCGTAAAAGTTTTACGATGTGATTTCAAGGTTTTTCAAATATTAATCAGATTTGAAGCAGTCATGTTATCATTATTGCCCCCAACCCCCCCCCCCCCCCCCAAAAAAAAAAACAAAAAACTAATCATTACACCAAACTTCTTTTCAACATTTTAATTCTGCAAAAAAAAAATTTTTTTTTTCAATTTAGCCACAAAATATACAAATAAATTTGAATACAGTTCTGTCATGACAAGTCATGAATATGTATATGTCAATGTTGTTGCTTTCAGTCTACTGTTTTTTTTTATTATTGGTCTAGCGCACAGGTGTCAAATTCGCTTCCTGGAGGGCAGCAGCTCTGCAAAGTTTAGTTTCAACCCTAATTAACAGTTGATCAGACTTTGAGGCTTTCAGGCTTGTTTGAAACCTACAGGTCTGTTGGAGCAGGGTTGGAATTAAACTGTGCAGGGCTGTGGCCCTCCAGGAACTGAGTTTGACACCCCTGGTCTAGAGAAAGTACAGAAACTCGCTACTACCAGTATATTCACAGTCATGCTGTCTAAGAATATAACACACTGCTGCTGCAAGCAAAACTTACATGTAATCCTGTATAGCAGAACTATACAGAGGTGGAGCTAGGGTGAAGGAGTGTGTCCAGAAATGCTCTTCAGGTTTCTAACACAAACAACACTGAACACAAACAACACTAAGGAAACAGCAACCAATCACCTAAACCATGAAGTATCACCAAAGAGGTTTATTCAATTGTTCTGTATAGAATATAATTTTTTTTTTTTTATTGAATTTAATTTGGGGTGGCACGGTGGCTCAGTGGTTAGCACTGTCACCTCACAGCAAGAAGGTCACTGGTTCGAGTCCCGGCTGCGCCAGTTGCCATTTCTGTGTGGAGCTTGCATGTTCTTGGCATGTTCATGTTGGTTTCCTCTGGGTGTTCTGGTTTCCCCCACAGTCCAAAAACATGCAGTATAGGTGAACTGAGTGAACTAAATTGGCCATATAGTGTATGAGAGTGTGTGTGAATGTGAGTGTATATTTGGGTGCTTCCCAGTGCTGGATTGCAGCTGGAAGGGCATCCGGTGTGTAAAACATATGCAGGAATAGTTGGCGGTTCATTCCGTTGTGGTGACCCCTTATAAATAAGCGATTAAGCCCTTATTTGAATGAATTTAACTTTCTGTAAATGTATAAAAAAGGGAAAAGGATCATGTTATTGACCATTTCATCACACTATTGAAAAAGTCCTTAAACTGTAACAGAATGTTTCAGGATCAAGACTTCTAAAATAACAGCTAATGGTTTAATGCTAGAACAATGTGATCCAGGAACTGCACGGACAATCCTATACTTTTACCATTATGCAAGACAGTTAACCAGAGATTGCTTTGGAGAACATCGTAATATGATTGTCCCTGAGTTCCGTGAACGCAGCAAATTTGAGAGGAGGATAAAAGATTCAGGGAAATCTCACACATTGTTACTTTCTTTCTGTAACACACTCTTCCAGTGACAGAATGGGCACATACAAAATTGATTGCCAGTTGCTCCACCTGAGTTTCAACCATTTAGTTTTTGTTTGTGTTCAAACAGAAGTCAATTATGCTTCAAATGTGTAATTATGGTAAAATTTGGAACACCTACCCTTAGCCAAAATAGCCATGGAAATCTTTGGAAAACCTTTAATTCAAAGCTGTGCAAAAGACACATTATACTGAAATCAAAGCTTTGGAAAGGTACTTCAAAACGCAAGATTGTGTCATGTCAGGAATATAATTCTGTGGCCATCTTGGTATTTGGATAAGAATTTTTTTTTGTTGAAGCTAGCAGATTGCTTGAGCCCTGATATTACTTTAATGTGGTGTGAACTTGGAGAGTGGTGAAACACCACCTTTCAAAGGTGAAGAGAAAAGGATACATTTTTTAATTTATTTTATCTTTTAGTTTGTACACTCACTGGCCACTTTATTAGGGTACACCGGTCCAACTGCTTATTAATGCAAATTTCTAATCAGCCAATCACATGACAGCAACTCAATGCATTTAGGCATGTAGACATGGTCAACATGATCTGCTGCAGTTCAAACAGAGCATCAGAATGGGGAAGAAAGATGATGAATTCAAATGGCCTCCACAGTCACCAGACATCATTCCAATAGAGCACCTTTGGGATGTGGTTGAACTGCGGCAACTGCGTGATGCTATCATGTCAATGTAGACCAACACCTCTGAGGAATATTTCCAGTATCTTGTTGAATCTATGCCATTAGGAATTAAGGCAGTTCTAAAGGCAAAAGCGGGTCCTACCCGGTACTAGTAAGTTGTACCAAATAAAGTGGCCGGTGAGTGTACATTCAGCAGACATACAATTTCTTGGTGTAATATTTTAAATAATACATGTTTCTTCTTATATAATAGTTAAAAGGATAACATCTCATTTTGTTGTTTCTGTATTTTCTGATTCGCAAGTGTTCTTCATTTATTTACGGTTGTGAGTTGCATTATGGGATGTTGATCTCAGCTCTGTCGACTTTTGATGTTGAAAAATCAACTCTACAGTTTAACAAAATCACTTTTATTGACATTTTAGTAGTTTCAAATAATATAATAAATAATATATAGAGAAATAAGTCTGTAAAATAACAGAATATGTACTGGCAGTTTATTACAAGGTTTTTGTACCATAATATACAACACCAAGACAAACATATCATGTTAAACTATTAAAAATGTTAATAAAAGTCACCTTTTCAAACTTTTCAAGGTTAAAAGTTATTGGAAGAAAAATCAAGGCCCCATAATGGAATTCAAAAGCATAAACAAACCGGAAAAATAAAAAAATCAATCACAAAATAAGGAAAACACATTTACAGATATTTTACAGTGTATGTTTGAATCACAACTTTCGATCAGGCCTGTGAATGTTTCCCACCTCCCCTAGAGTTAAGATGAGGACAAAGAGCCCCTCAGGCAATCGCTCAGAATGGACAACTTCTAAATCCCACCAGCTGCTGCCTTGTTGTAAACTTCCTACAAATGTATTTGTAAAGACTGATCCATGTAAGGTCATCAGTGGAAGTTGTTCTGTTTTGTGCTCCAGTGGCGTCCATCCAAACATGAATGTCTTTTTTTGACAAATCTTTCACCACAACACATAATAAGTATCAACACACTACTTTCTGAGTGTTTTATTAATATCACTGTAAAATAGACTTCATAAATATTATTGTGGATATTATTTGGTTTATGGAGAATCAAGCTTTGAATTATCTTTTTAGGCTAAAGGTCTTTACAAGCTATATAAGAATAGGCAAGGCAACTTTATTTCGAGCACATTTTTACACAACCATAGTTGATTCAAAATGCTTTATAATAATAAAAATAACAAATAAATTAGTATAAAAAATCTAAGAGAAAATTGTATAAAGGGTGGCATGGTGGCTCAGTGGTTAGCACTGTTGCCTCACAGCAAGGTCGCTGGTTCGATTCCTAGCTGGGTCAGTTAGCATTTCTGTGTGTAGTTTTTATGTTCTCCCCGTGTTTGGGTGAGTTTCCTCCTCAATCCAAAGACATGCGGTATAGGTGAATTGAATAAACTAAATTGGCCTAAGTGTACAGTATGTGTGCTAATGTGAGATTGTATGGGTGTTTCCCAATACTTAGTTTTGACTGGAAGGGCATCCGCTGTGTAAAACATATGCTGGATAATTGGCAGTTCATTCCACTGTTTATTAATAAAAGGAATAAGCTGAATAAAAATTAATAAATGAAAATATTATATGTATAAACTGAAATACAGGTATAAAATAACATACCTGCATCATTCAAAGGCTAGAGAGTAAACATAAGCATTTCAATCTAAAAGCATCTGATGAGATGATGGAGAAATCCTGATGTTCAATAACTAAGACAATGATGAAGACATTGTTCTCCAAATCATGTCCACCAAAGCATTTTTGCACTGCAGATACTTGAAATTGCTTAGCCAAATGTCAAAGGTTTTAAAAAACGTCAAACGTTCAGCTTTGATCATACATTTCCACTGTTTTGAAAATGAGGTTCTTCCATTAACAACAGAAATAAAGGTAACACTTTATTTTGATGGTCCATTTGAATATTAGTAGGCTGATGGCTTTATATCTGTTGATACTGCTCCTTCAATGGATATTTAACTGACTATAAGAAACTTTGCAAGTAAATGTCAGCTTACACTAACCCTAACCCTATCCCCAACCTTTCTACTTATGATCTAATGAGAATTAGTTGCTATGTAGATGCAATGTAACTTAAATTCAACAAACGGACCATCAAAATAAAGTGTGACCAAAATAAATAATTCTGCATCACAAAATACACTTCAAAGGACACATGCCCTAAGAATTCAGACTGCAGTTATAATGTTACAGGTGTAGAGATACTATATTGTTGGGATCGTTTTCAGAAACTCAGCAAATCAGAATCTATAGAAATATAAAGTACTCACACCATTTAAAGCTACAGTCAAAAATCTTTTTAAAGATTTTTAAAGAGAGCCCCGGGCTCGAGGATCTTATGAGCTCAGGGCTCTCTCCTGGGACAGCATGCCAAACAAGCTTAGAATTAATCATCAGCTAAGTGTGAACTCTTGAAACTACTGTGAAAAGGATTTAGTTGTTTTTAATTCCACTACACTGACTGTAATTTCCAAATTTGCTGTTTGATTAGATAGATTAAAGCCCTGCTCACACTGTGTGATTTCAGCCACGATTCAGCCACGATCCTATAATCCTAGGCTAAAATCTGTGTTCTTTGATCGGCGGTTTGACACAATCGCCGACAGCCATTTTATGGAAGTTGTGATAAAATTTTCCCTGCAATGAAGTTCTGTCAGTGTCCAGAAGATTTCAGACACTTTCTTACAGTGTGATTTCAGCTACAACAAGTGTCAAACCAAAAACCAGTAGATACAACAAGCATAAAACCAGGAAACAATAGCTACAACAAGCATTAAACCAAGAACCAATAGCTACAACGAGCGTCAAACCAAGAACCAAAAGGTACAACAAGCGTCAAACCAGGAAACAATAGCTACAATGAGCATCAAACCAAGAACCAACAGCTACAACGAGCATCGAACCAAGAACCAACAGCTACAACGACCATCAAACCAAGAACCATTAATTACAACGAGCATCAAACCAAGAACCAATAGCTACAACGAGCGTCAAACCAAGAACCAATAGCTACAACGAGTATCAAACCAAGAACCATTAACTACAATGAGCATCAAACCAAGAACCAATAGCTACAACAAGGGTCAAACCAAGAACCAATAGCTACAATAAGCGTCAAACCAAGAATCAACAGCTATAACGTGCATCAAACCAAGAACCAACAGCTACGACGAGCGTCAAACCAAGAACCAACAGCTATAACGTGCATCAAACCAAGAACCAACAGCTACGACGAGCGTCAAACCAAGAACCAATAGCTACGACGAGCATCAAACCAAGAACCACCAGCTACAACGAGCGTCAAACCAAGAACCAACAGCTACAACGAGCGTCAAACCAAGAACCAACAGCTACAACGAGCGTCAAACCAAGAACCAATAGCTACGACGAGCATCAAACCAAGAACCACCAGCTACAACGAGCGTCAAACCAAGAACCAACAGCTACAACGAGCATCAAACCAAGAACCAATAGCTACAACGAGCATCAAACCAAGAACCAATAGCTAAAGCGAGCGTCAAACCAAGAACCATTAGCTACAACGAGCGTCAAACCAAGAACAAATAGCTACAACAACCGTCAAACTAAGAAACATTAGCTACAACAAGCGTCAATCCAAGAACCAATAGCTACAACGAGCGTCGAATAAAGTACCAACAGCTACAACGAGCGTCAAACCAAGAACCAATAGCTACAATGAGCATCAAACCAAGAACCAATAGCTACAACAAGCATCAAACCAAGAACCAATAGCTACAACGAGCGTCAAATCAAGAACCAACAGCTACAACGAGTATCAAACCAAGAACCAATAGCTACAACGAGCGTCAAACTAGGGCTGTGACGGTAACGGATTTTCTGTTACCGCGGTGATGAAGCAAGAAATCATGCGGTATGTCAGTTAACAACGCGCATGCATGCATATATATATACACATACATACACATACATACACATACATACATATTTACATATACACAGTGTTTCCTCTAGGATGTTTTCCAGCTGTGGCGGCAGGCCTTTTTTACACAGATCTACTAACTCCTGTGGCGTTATTTCAATGACAAATGTCGTGAGCGCAGTATTAGAAGTTGAGATCGCATTTATGTAATAGCCTACAGCATGCGGATCTCTGCTTGCGCGCCGATTTTTTCGGCTATACGTCGTGTTTGCTGGCCTCACGCATAACGCACCTGTCACAGTCAGCCAGTCAGTCAGCACGTAACCTTAAAGGGTTAAACAAGCACAGCACTACTACGGTTACAGAAAAGTTTGCGCTGTTATAATTCACGCTTTGGTGCGATTATCATATATGCGCTATTAAAATAATAAAAAAATTTGAATGAGAAGCTGTAATGTAGCTGTGGCGGGATGATCCTGGCGTGGCGCCCGCCATGGAAGAATGAATTTAGCGGAAACCATGAGTAAATGTGAAGTAGTTAAACTATCAAACTGGCACAGGAATATCAGTATATTAATATAAGCTTTTTAATAAACTCTCTTATATCTGCTGGTACTGCTATTAATACGCAGAACTCGATTATGCTGGTGCAGCCGTTAATACACGGTTCAGGTAATCAATAAGCCAGCTCGCCTACATGATGTTTAATTATGGGTGGCTCGCAGGTGGATAAGTTAAATCATTGGTTATGCAGACCACTTTGCCTAAAATATCAAAAAGTTCAAACACTTTGATTAAACTAAAGCGAAACTGACTGATCAATGGATGTTTGTCATAAAGAGTGATAGTATAGGCTGCTCTTTTAATTTTGATCATACAGTTAACAAAGATTCAATATTCGAAACTGAATATTTCACTTTTATTTTATTTATATTGCAGTATTTAATTGTATTTAACCGGTTTGTGTTTTGGCCGCGGCATAAGCGGACCCTGAGGCACATCGCTTCACCTCAAAGTTTATTAGTTATTCGTGTTTATTTTATAAATAACTGACCGACAAAAACTAAGATACAAATTGTACAAAACAAAATTCGTTCAAAGAATATTTTTTTTCCGAAGAAAATATCTGAATTGCATATTTTTGTGCGTCTCAATCCGCTACACAACTGTGCAGTGTTTGTTTCGCTCCACGGGAAAAAAGGATTTAATTAATGCTCCACTGTAATTGCTCCTACACAAACCCCTGTGATATATTAGCTACATGTTTTTATAAATGTCTTTACACAAAATTATTATAGCCTATAGCCTACTTTAAATAAGTCAAAATATATACGATTGTTGACTCTTCGCCGTGGTCGCAGCTCGCGCTTCTGTTTATAGCTTCTGTAAAAAAAGACCTACATTTAACCAGCTTTTTAGCAAAGCCTATATTAAAATACTGATATTCCTGTGCCAGTTTGACACTGTAAATTAAACTGAGGAGAGTTTAACTACTTCACAACACTCCGTCACCTGAACTCAGCGCGAGGGCGAAGGAGAAAAGTGCAGCGCTGAGGTAAAATCATATTCTCAAGTCATAATCTTTAAAATAATGACTTGTATTAAACATGTTGATAAAGGGATTGGGATATAGAAATTACAGCGGTGCGTTAAAAATGCAAATTTTCTGTGGAGCGATTGATTTGAGTTAGTAGGCCTGCTTTATTAAAATAAGCTTAAAATAAAAACAGCATGCTGGTTATTAAAACGGATTCAGTGTTTGCGTTTTGTAATCTAAATTTGTAATTTAAGTGGAAAATACTTAGGGCATGCCTTTTATTCCTTTTTAGTTTATTCAGTTTTTCTATACAATCCTGAAAGATTCACAAGCAAAAATAAATAATAAACTAAAATGAGCGGTGATGACGGTAATAGCCACATCACCGCGGTTGACATCTCATTATGGCGGTAAGGCGGTGATGCGGTTACCGTCACACCCCTACGTCAAACCAAGAACCATTAGCTACAACGAGTGTCAAACCAAGAACCAACAGCTACAATGAGCGTCAAACCAAGAACTAATAGCTACAACAAGCGTCAAACCAAGAACCATTAGCTACAACGAGCATCAAACCAAGAACCAATAGCTACCAAAGTGTCAAACCAAGAACCAATAGGAGCTTCAAAGCACCGAAATGTCAAAAAATTGTTGTTGTTTTTTTTTTTTCAAAGTATGAGCAAAATTACTGCTAGAGTTGTTTTATATTTGCCATGAGGTATTATTCGAGATCACGAGCAGTTTGATATGCTACAATCATTTCGAAATATAAAAAAATCGCACAATGTTAGCTAGGCTTAAGTTACATGAGCTGGATTCAATGGTCAAATGTACTGCTAGCACACCGATAATATCTGGTGATTAAAAGGGGGTATTGGACAAAAAAGCATATAAAAAAAACATAAAATAAACAGATTGATATCATTCGTCAGGGTAGACACAAAAATATTTATTGTTATATTTATAATTAGGGTGCTTGGTGTGAAGGCTTGAGGCTTTTGGCTAAACTATTCACTTTCAAAAGTAAACAAATAAATGAAAAGAAAATCTACAAAATTAAATAACAGCCTCACAGCTGGACCAGTTGGCACTTCTGTGCGGAGTTTGCATGTTCTACCCATGTTCTCTGGTGTCTGGTTTCTCCCCACAGTCCAAAGACATGTGCTATAGGTGAATTGAATGAACAAATTTAATTGAATGAAGGTAGTGTAGAAGTTTGTGTGTAAATAAGTGTGTTTGGGTGTTTCCCAGTACTGGGTTGTGGCTGGAAGGGCATCTGCTGCTTAAAACATATGCTGAAATAGTTGCCGGTTCATTCCACTGTGGCGACCTCTGAAATAGAAACTAAGCCAAAGGAAAATGAATGAATGAGTTAAAAAACAAGCATCAAGACAGCAGCAGTTGCTCAGCCAATGGTATACGTGTGGAGGTAGAGCTCTGTACTTTTTCAACCAGTGGCAGAGGTTGGTTGGGAAGCAAATACTTTGTTTACTATTTAAATAAACTGCGCCACTCAAGTAATTATGTGGTCATGTATTATAATTGTTCCTAAAGCTTTGTCACCCTTGGCCCATTTTTACATGACTTTAATGTCTTGCAATAACTCTACAGTACAAGCAAATTCAACATGTTGGATATCCTCTTTGCGTGACCCTAAACTCTGGCAGATTGTCTTGGAGCTTTTTTTTGGTTTTCCTAACAATATGTCAAACATCAACAGGATGAAAAACGCTTGATATTTAATTAATGTCTGACATTTCTCGGTTTTCTCATAAAGTTGCAAAGCCAGGGTGAGTTGTGTCTGAGAGGTCAACAATCTGTTTAGTTTCTGCCAAAAACAAAGATGTCTGACTGAAGCTGTTGCTCTTTGAGCGTGGGTTTGTTTGAAGAAAGACAGCCTTGAGGGTTTTTTTTCTAGGAATTCCTGCGGGGATTTCTAGGAATTCTGGATGTGGTCAAAGCACCGTCTACAGGAGGGGGTTTGAAGGCTTGATGTCATTAAAATGTAAAAAGACTTGTATTTCTGTGGTCAAGCTAACAAATACAACGGTCATTTTAAATATTCAGTCTTGAAAGAGCATTTTAGATATAAATAAGCAGTTTATTCTTAATTCCTAATGATTTTATTTTCACAACCTATTGAAGAAAGAGTCAGGTTTGTATTTTTTGAGCATATTTTTTTTAAGTATTGCTTTAACAAATCCTTTAAATGAAATTCCTCATGTTTATTGAACATAATGCTGTGCCTTCTAAGTTAGAAAGTCCATTCTATGAATGTTAACCCTCTTAAAAGTTCAAGTGCTCTCCGTTGAGTTCCTTTACATCAGTTTTTCCTCAGTGCGATACAAAAAAAGGCTTACTGCCAGTAAACAGCACACATGAATCATTTACTTCTATTTGCAATGCATGATCTGGAAGCTACAGTTAGGGATGCTGGTACAAATTTGTACGAGTGATTTTTATATTCACAGTAAAGTTATGCTCCACATGGAGAAAGGCAAACCCATTTGCCAAATCACAATTATATGACTTCACATTTAATGGTGTGCAAAACATTGCAGTACAGGAAGTACTATTTTACATTGTTTTTGCCCCCATTAAATGTTTAATGTTCTTGTAAAAGTAGGGGGAGAGAGGTTTAAAAGCACTCTCCAATCTGCTTACAAGGGAAAGCTGAATCATCTGACTCCAACCTGAGTCCACATATGACACGTAGATTCAGCACGAGTGTAAAATGTGACACGTGAACAGAAACGATGACTGTAGGCCTCAAAGCAGTCAGAAACAGTTCATCTTGGTAAATGACTCAATGTCTGATATCTATATAGGCAGCTACCTTCTTAAAGTGTCATATTTACCATTGTAGGTGAAACCCAGTCATTTCTACTGGAATCCATGCAATCTCAAGTTTTGATGAATGATTTCCCCAAGCAGACTTTACAAAACCTTCACAAAAAGCTGTTCGGTTTGTAATCAGTGTACCAATTATGTATTGACTATTGGTGGAGGGTCTGCTTTTTTCAGTGGTTTGTGTAATACATACTGTATGCATGCCTTAATGCCTTATAATGAGCCAAATTCATTCATTTGATTAGGGCCCAATCCCAATTCTACATCTTAGCCCTTCCCCTTAAGGCTGATTTATATTTCTGCATCAAGCGCACGCGTATGCTCCTGCGCAGTCTACGCGTAGTCGCATAGGCCTTGCGTCTCAAAAATGTAACTATATGTTGCACCGACACGTAGCGCAAGCTCTGTGATTGTTCGGCTTGCTAGCACTAATGCATGTGGGCGGAGTTGAGAGCCGCACGAGCCCGATGGAGCGAGTGGTTACAAGTGTGGAGTCCCATGAAGAAGCTCACTTTTGTTTTGTGTTTACCTTATGATTGAAGTTCTTGCACTCCCATCAATTCCAGCCTCAAAATGAGCTAATTTTAGCCACTTAAACATTAAGGTAGCGTTCAGAAAATACAAAACACCAGTGAAGAAACTCGACACAGAAGAACATAAACACCTACTGCCAGCTAGTGTTTCAGAAGTGTTATTGCAGAGCAACACAAACAGCACACAGAAGTATAAATGCATGGTTACGCGCATTGCATGTGCCGTGCGTGGGTCCATGCCGATCACTTGACGCAGAAGTATAAACCAGGCTTTACCCTCGTTTTGCACGTTCACATGAAGGGGTAGGGGTGTCCCAATTCTCTTCAGCTTGAAGGTGAAGAGTTAGGAATGGCTAGATAGCCTTTGAAACTGCGATTTTTCAGGACCCCACTCGAAACCAAGGGGTACAAAAGATTCCCAGAATACACCAGCTACAACAGCAAAATGGCTGCACAAGAAAGGAGATGCACAAATTTGTATTTTTTGTCATTATTATGAATTTTTACAACAAACAATCACATTTTTTAATACATTCATAATGGCGTTCGTGTTTTACTGTCATGCTTTTAAAAAATAACGCTAAAATATAAAAACACTAAATTTCGCTTTTTATAATCCATAATAATAACTCCTGTGTAGCATTCCCACAACATTCAACATCCATCGTCGATCTCATATGAAGCAAGAGATCGCGATGATATATGATGACGTGTGCTGGTGTTGTACAGAAAATTGTGATGGTAACTATTTCAATTGTAATTGTAACTATTTTGCACTTTTAAAGGGCAGACAACAGCCCCACCCCCTCCCCCATTAACCCCTGATTAACCATTAATGAATTTGTATTCTTGTAACTACTCATAACTAGGGAAAATTGTAATTTCGTAACTACAGAAAATTGTAATTGTAACTATTTTAATTGTAATTGTAACTATTTTGCACTTTTAAAGGGCAGACAACAGCCCCACCCTCTCCCCCATTAGCCCCTGATTAACCATTAATGAATTTGTATTCTTGTAACTACTCATAACTAGGGAAAATTGTAATTTCGTAACTACAGAAAATTGTAATTGTAACTATTTTAATTGTAATTGTAACTATTTTGCACTTTTAAAGGGCAGACAACAGCCCCACCCTCTCCCCCATTAACCCTTGATTAACCATTAATGAATTTGTACCCTTGTACAGTAACTACTCATAACTATTTGTAACTACAGAAAGTTGTAATTTTGTCAAAGTTTTGCTATTATGTGACCTTGCCTTAAAACAGCAAATCCTTGAGTACATAAAAGACGTGTGGCCAAATTAATTCCAAATATAAATTAATTCAGATTAATTAATTAATCAAGATAAATTATTAGAAAAATACATAAACATAATACATAATATAAATACATAATACATGAAACACATCCCATAACACATTGCAACAAGTAATTATTCAGTATGATGTGCATTAGTTTGCACTTTTTTACAACAGGTTTGATTGCAGAACCAACTTCCAGAATCAAACATTTATTAAAAGTTCACAAAGGTGCGAGAGTGACAACTTTAAAGGGCACTTATGTTGAAAATCAACTTTAGTAAGCTGTTTGAACAGAACTGTGTGCAGGTATAGTGTGTCCACTGTCATACTGGGGAGATATAAACACAATAAGTCTCTCTTTTTTGTATTTCTTATCGTTAAAATAGAACCCAAACCATAGTGATTTTGAGGCGTGACGTACAGTAGAAGTGAGGTTTTCCCCACCTACCAAATTAATTGACAGGTGCCATGTTTCTATAATGACATGTATACACATGTGCAAAGAACTTTTTTTTTTTTGCAAATAAACTGTGATTAAAATATCTGTTCCAACTCTCTGTGATTTTTATTAGTTTTATAAGTTTAAAACGTTTTTAAAACAGCAGGTTTCTTATAACAAAAAATTTAAATTGCTATCTAATTCTTAACCGCTATATTAGTGCTATACTATCTTCTGTCCTGTCCTTTGAAGCAAGCCCTTTTGCTCCTGCATTGGATGTCCATTATTTATTCATATATGTTTTGATTAAAAGTTTTGAGAAATTTTTGAGCTGAGATGTTAAAGTTACATTCACAATTTTTGCTGTCAGTCAGAGCAAAACATAAAATAATGGACTCCTATTGAACTTTACAACATAGAAGAAGAGCAACCACTAAACTTGTGCGCCCTCTTCAGTGTGGCAGAGCAACTGCCTGCCTCACCTCATGTCTTTTCAGTGACATCTTTATGTCAGATCCTAACACTAAATAAGTGATAAAGCATAAAATACATTACCTATCATATGCAAAGTGAGGACATATAATAAAAAATTTTTACAATGTAAAAACATTTTAATAAAGCATTACATTGGTAATTCTACACTGAGTAAGCAAAAGGCACGCGCTCAAGCCAGTGTGCAGGGGATTGTGCAATCTGGCGTGAGGCTCAGCTCAGTGCTGCCTCACCTGAGGATGATGACATGATGTCCCTGATCACCACAGCCGCGTGGTGCCAGTAAACGTGCATATATGTGTGTATGTACTGCAAACAGCGTTTGTGTGTGACTCATCGTTTCAGAAAGGTTTGAATAAAATATTTTTGACAAGAGCTGTATTTCAGCTTCATCCATATCTGTTTCTATCACTGACTGCTGTTTATCTGCTGTAACACAGAAGAAGCAGACAGGCATGTGGAAATGGTGGGCGGGGAGAAGCAGTTCATTTGGATTTAAATCCACAGGCTACAAAAACAGCTACACTGTAGTTAGACACCGAAATGTGCAGATTCTGGAGGCTATAATAAATTATCTGACGGGTATTTTGAGCTGAAATTTTAGACACATTCTGGATACGCCAAATGCTTATCTTACATCTTGTTAAAAGGGTAAAATATGTACTCTTTAATGCTGAAAAGAACTACAGTATAAAACTAAAAAGCGTTGTGAATGACAGTCAAATTAAAAAAACTATGGAGAGATATAAAACTATTATTTAAAATAGTTGGTCGTATCATTAAAATCAATACATTTCAGTTCCATATATAATTTATATATGTATAGCTATGTATTTTGAGAGATTTGACAAAAGCATACAAAATTTAACAATACAAGAGCTCACACCAACGTTTATCATTTACTGTAAAGAAAAAAATTAAAAGATAAATAAATCTGAAAGCCAATTTTGCATTTGAATAATTGTTTGTTGCAATGCATTACTGTACTGCCTTCTTAATAGGTCTTGAAATGTTTCAGAGCAGTGTTGAGACTAAAAGATGCCAGAAGGTGGGAAATGTTTAAGAAATATGTTCTCAAAACCTTAGATAGACTGTTGAAAAAAGTGATGTAATTAAAACTACTTGAAAATATTATTGATAATGAATCTTGATTCCTGCTGTTCCCAGCCTCCACATCCTTAATTAAGGTGAAGGTAAAATTGTTTCAAAGGCAAGCAAAGAAAACAACTTTCAGTCAAAACAGATGGATTTGATGTCTGAATTAAGACATCGCGAGGATGAAAAAGAAAAAAAATGTAATTACAAATAGATTGGCTGCTATGATGTTGTTGTGTGGTCTTTGGTAAACACTAAAGATTTGCTTTGAGACTAGATGGAGCTGTTCCCTTTGTCTGTTCCCCAAAAAAACAGAATTACACATGGCCAGGCCAATGTTTGTACAGAACACCAAACTCAGGACACCCCCAGGGGCAGAAAATGTTTGGTCACATGCCTTGCTCTGGCCTCAGATTAGCGTAGCTAACGTTGTTTTTCCTTTTCTCGTTACTAAGCACAAAAGTCAAGGATTCGCTTACAATAACATTAAATAACAGGCCCAGTTTTTGATCTCAAGACTAACAAAAAAGTCTTATTGTCTGACAATAAGAGATGAAAGCACATTCATTTAGCCTGCATAAGAACTTTCTAAATGCAACTAGTGCAATAACAGTGCTTTTTGGTTGTATTCTGGTATAGTTTTTATATAGTATCAATAGATTGTGGTGTATTTTCACCATCTTCGACCCCTGGGAAGCCATAAAAAAATAATCATCTTCTTTGTTTATAACCCAGTCAAGATCTGCTGTTGGTATTTTTACACATTTTGACATCAGTTCTTAACATTTAAGCTAAATATGATTGAACAGGATTGTTTGGAATTTCTTAAAAATGTAATACAGTGTTCATACTACTACAAAAACAAACACAAAATAAAAAATATATATGTACTTGGCTCTGGAGGGAAAAATCTAAGCAATAAATTGCTTGTTTTTAATCTTATTATTTTTTTCTCCTAAAATTCCTAAAAGTGATTGTGGCTAAGCTTTTAGGGATTTATTTTATGTTTCTTAAAAAAGGTCTAATTATTGACAAAGGGATGATTGAATAATGTAATTTTTGGGAGGAACTAATTAAATATTGACACATTGCTGAGATTTCTGAAACTTCACAACTTGTCTGAAGCATAGTCAATATCTGTTCCATGGGTTTGTTATACAGTGGGTACACAAAGTATTCAGACCTCCTTTACTGTTCCACCCTTTGTTAGATTGCAACCATTTGATAAAATCATTTATGATTTGTGATGTCGTGGACGAAAGTGAGTACTGGGGGAGTGGTTGTAGTCACCATCACTAGCCTAGGTCGCCCCTTTGGACGCACCGGCCCTGCATGTTTTTCACGTCTGGATTTAGGGATTCTTTGCCATTCCTCCTTGCAGTTCCTCTCCAGTTCTGTCAGGTAAACGTTGGTGGACAGCCATTTTTAGGCCTCTCCAGATATGCTCAATTGGGTTTAAGTCAGGGTTCTGGCTGAGCCATTTCAAGAACAGTCACAGAGTTGTTGTGAAGCCACTACTTTGTTATTTTAGCTGTGTGCTTAGGGTCATTGTCTTGTTGTAAGGTAAACCTTTGGCCCAGTCTGAGGTCCTGAGCACTCTGGAGAAGGTTTTTGTTTAGGATATCCCTGTACTTGGCTGCATTCATCTTTCCCTCGATTTCAACCAGTTGTCCCTGTCCCTGCAGCTGAAAAACACCCCCAAACCATGATACTACCACCACTATGCTTGACTGTTGGGACTGTATTGGACAGATGATGAGCAATGACTGGTTTTCTTCACACATACGGCTTAGAATTCAGGCAAAACCACCTGAAAATCTACTTCTCACCTTCTTGTGGTGGGAGTCCTTGAAGTGTTTTTTTGCAAACTTCACTGAGGAGAGGCTTCCGTCGGGATATGTACCCACTGTACATTTGCTGATAATGATACAGTAGTTCTTACTCAACAAACATTTGTTTTTACATAAAGCTCTTTTGTTTCCCAGTACTGGGTTGTGGCTGGAAGGTCATCCGCTGCGTAAAACATATGCTGGAATAGTTGGCGGTTCATTGTGCTATGGGGACACCTGATAAATAAGGGACTAAGCAGAAGGTAAATGAATGAATGAATAAAGCTCTTTTGCTTTTAACGTACATTAATCCATTTAGAGTGTACTGCGTCTCTCCTACACCCAGCAAACCATCTGTCCAAACGTGTTGAGCTAAAATGCATCTTTAGTGGGTCGTCCAACATCTCACATTGCATTTAGAGAAGACAATAAATGAGATGGTTTTCATGGAAAGCGAGACAGTTCTACAAAACAGAAGCCCCCTGACTCCAACAACAACATAACTGACGTTAGCTCTCGGGCACATGTACGTCTACACAAGGGACTGCATGGCTTCTCACACAACAAAGTGCCAGCTGAACTAACATAACCTGGATTCAATTCTCTTACAGCCATTTCCCATCCAGTATCCACTGTGCGCAATTAGTATTGAGGCGTTTCAGCCTGGCCAAGGATTGATTTTTTCTCTTTATTTTTTTAACCATACTAAACCCCCCCACCCCCAGCCGCCAAAATAACAGTCCAATTATAAGGAACAATTCATCAAGCACAAGTCTTGGAACAGCGACAGCAACAAAAAAAAAAGAAAAAAAGTGCTTCTAACGGTAAGGGAAAATCTGTCTTTACAGTCCCTAGGTTTCTCACTGCCAACTTTGTTCTGGCTGTTGGGTGAGCGGAAATGAAAGCGTGCTAGATTCTACCCCCCAGAGAATAACTCTAACCCTGCAAAGCGCAAATCAAACATACAATCGACGTCACAGGAAACCATTTTGAAGCCTAAAACCTCCCAATGGAAGATCCATTTGAGTGCCGCGGGTGTGTGCAAGCCGCTACGCCTCCCTCTTTCAAGGCTTCAGCCGCAAAATAACCCAAACCATACCACACCGCCAGTGTTCTGAGGACAGGACGCCTTTCTTTTTCCCTCGCTCCCTCCCTATCGCAGACGTTCTTTCTCGCCATCCCATCTCTCATTCTTGCAGTCTCTTCATCCAACACACGCAAAACTCTTCTTCTCCCACTCTCTTTTGTCTGCTGCTTATCAACAAACACATGATTGTTTTAAACAAAAAGGCAATTGTGGATCAAGTTTATGCAGACTAGAGATTGAGGAATGGCAGCTCTTGATTAGAAGCACCAATTTAAATCAGGTCTTTCTTTCTTTTTTTTTTTTTTCTTCTTTGAGACTCCCCTGCCCACAAACCAGGAGTTCTGGAGTCAGTAATGATCTGTATCGTATTGTGTTTAATTATCCAGGATCTGTTTGAGGCCTGGTGCCAAACTCTTGAGCTTTCGCCTTAGAAGACCGCATGACCCCCTACACCTCCCCTTCCAGCCTGCTTGACATTTGAAATATGGGTTGAAAGGTCACAACCCAAGCAATCAAAGCAGTTTGTTTTGGCACTCCGATGGCTGGGGAGAGACCTTGCTATCACCTCGCATGCCTCCCTGAGAAACAAATATGTCCTTGAAGATCGCCGTGGGTTGAGGCCACACATTTGGATTGGTCCAAGGTATGCACCAATTTTCGGAGCTAAAGGAAGTGGATGCAAATGAAAACCAGGACACATCACAAGCTTTCCCTCGGAACAAAAGGTTGGCTGAGGTTTCCAAAAATGCACAATTCATACACTGTTGCTAGAAAAACACATGAAATTCTCTTGAGGGGGGTTTGCATTCCAATCACCTATTGGTCCTGCATGAATGAGATCAGAGGATGTGTGTGTGTTTGCGTGTTCTCTTAGTGATTAACAATGGAGTGCTGGTTAAACTATTCCCAGCAATCTGTTTGAGTTAGGCCAAGGGGGGGCGTCACATATCCATTAAATCAAAAACCACAACATTCTCAGACGTTTAGGAATCTTTTAAGAAAAAAAAGTGTTTTTCTGAGCTGATATCACTTAATCAGACTAATATTTAGGTGACGTAATTAAATTAACCTTTCAGTTCCGTAATTCTTACAGTATTTTAAATCGTAGTCCTGCTGGTTAGATGGAATGTTGAGGCTCCTATTTTAAAACTTTGGATTAGGAGAACACACAATAGAACTTTAGGCCAGTAGCCACAGAAAAAACAAACATTATTTGTGAATTATTCTCATCTGTATCATTTTGTTGATAATATATTTAAAAAAAAAAGCTTGAATGCCCAAGATCTCTAGTCGTAAACTAAATTGTCACATCAAAACCACATTCAAAACCAAGCCCCTGGCGCCTGTTCTTTTAGCTTCGTTGTGATTATTAGCTTGTTTAAAATGCAAATGCATTTTTTCAACAGCTGCTTTAGACAAAGACCACCCAGTCAGAACAAGCCATTGTTGATTGCAGATAAGCAGTAATAGTGTGCCGAGGGAACTTACTTGCACTCCACTATGCAAGAGACTTGCAAAGCAAAGCAAAAAAAAAAAACCCCAAAAAAACCTAATAAATAAAAAATACAATAGTGTCAACATTTGGGTGTAATGATTAGTGTCAAGATGAGACTGATCTGGTGCCAGACATGTCAAATCATACATATTTTCTTCACAGTTCTTGACTTTTACAGATTACTTGATGTATCTCCTGGTTCTGGTTGAAAGGTATTTTCTACAAAAATAATAAATAATTTCAGGGTGTGTTGAATCAATTGGCCACATGCTGTACATACTGCTGCTTAATTCAGCTATTCCAACTACGTATCCAATAATTATTTCTTTACAGAAGAGAAAGCCATAGTGTACAACTACACTTTGATTGAACTTAAATAATAGTTCACTCTTTGCTGATGATTGATAACAAGGCATGTTTGGCATGCTATGCAGGGATTCTTTTGGCCTGTTCTTTAATTATTGGAGTTTGTCCATTGAAAGCTTAGCACTAAATGCTCATATACGGTGCTAATTTGGTTTATGCAATTCACTTAAACATGCAGTCTTTGGACTGTGGGAGGAAACCGGTGTACCTGGGGGAAAGCCACACTAGCACGGAAACAACATGTAAACTCCACACAGAAACCAATTGGCCCAGACGGATCTCGAACCAGTGACATTCTTGCTGTGAGCCAACACAGCATATGGTTTCAGTAGAGCTTATGTTTGGTTGATCTCAATTTGTATCTTGTTTCGACAATCTAAAAATCTAAAAATCCTGATGTTGTCTTTCATAAATAAAAAAAAAAACATAGCATAGTTTTTAAGTTTCGACTGGATGGACAACAGTCACTGGAAAAGGAAAACTGCAATGGTACAGAACCAAAACAACAGTTTATGCTATCCTTCCAGCAATTGTGAGGTTGTATTCATCTGATTGGTAAATCATGTTATAGCTAATACAGGACCAGCCGTGGTCAATCATAAGCACGTGATCCTCTCGACCTTAAACTTCACTTACTGAAACAACCAGAAGAAGATTCTTTCAAACTTTATTCACCCTCATGTCATTCAAATTATATAGTCGAATATAAATAAGAGAGATTACGATTAATATACTGTAATATTGTACAATTGGTCCTCCAAGTTGGGGGTTGAGCATTGAGCTAACGACCCACCTCGTAAAAATGAGATGTTATGAAACACTAACATGGTGCGGCTAAATATCAACTTCGATATAAACGGCCCTGGGAGTAAGCAAGTAAGTAATACTGTGTGATTATAATAATAGGATAATTGCTGCTTCAACACAGAAAATGGTTTCAGTAGAGCTTATGTACATTTGATCTCAATTTAAATCTCGTTTCGACCATTTCTCAAAATCCTGATGTTGTCCTTCATAAATAAAAAAAATATATATATACTTTAAGTTTCGACTGCATGGACAAGTCACAAAAAGAGCACAGCTGGTTGTCACAAATCTTAAGGACATTCGGTTTACATAGTGTCAAGTTTGTATCTCATTTTGGTTCTCAAAAAACACTGATCTAGTTTGGGAAAACTGCAATGGTACAGAACCAAAACAACTGTTTATTCTATCCTTTCAGCAATAGTGAGTTTGTATTCATCTGATTGGAAAATCATGTGATAGCCAATAAAGGACCAGCCGGGGTCAATCATAAGCACAGGATCCTCTCGAAATTAGACCACTTACAGAAACAACAAGAACAAGATTCTTTCAAACTTTATTCACCCTCATGTCATTCAAATTCTATAGTGGAATTAAAAAAAAAGAGATTTCGATTAATATACTGTAATATTGTGCGATTGGTCCTCCAGGTTGGGGGTTGAGCGATGGGCTAACGACCCACCTCGTAAAAATGAGATGTTACAAAACACCAACATGGTGCGGTGAAATATAAACTTTGATATAAACAGCCCTGGAAGTAATACTGTGCGATTATAATAATAGGATAATTGCTGCTTCAACACAGCATATGGTTTCTGTAGATCTTATGTACAATTGATCTCAATTTGAATTTAGTTTCGACCATTTCTCAAAATCCTGATGTTGTCCTTCATAAAATAAAAAAACACAGTATAATCTTTAAGTTTCGACTGCATGGACAACAGTCACAAAAAAAACACAGCTGGTTGTCACAAATCTTAAGAACATTCGGTTTACATTGTATCGAGTTTGTATCTCATTTTGGTTCTCAAAAAAACACTGATCTAGTTTGGGAAAACTGCAATGGTACAGAATCAAAACAACTGTTAATGCTATCCTTCCAGCAAGCCAGATGTTTACATTTAACGGGGGAAGTTCCTTCACTATTATCATTTGTATACTATGGTATATTAATAGTATGGGACGGTGGACATAATCTTAGATCACCCCCCTTTATGTCTCCCTTAAATACAGCTGTGCATATGGCACTTCAACTGAGCTTCCTGCTGGGCTAAAAACACTGCTGTTTTTGCACAAGGCCACGACAGAAAATGTGGGGTGAAAGAGTGCATTGGCTGAGCTCAAATGAAACAACAGCAACCTGGGGGTGTCAGGAATGTCTATGGATCCTCTCCAACACTCCCGCTCACTATGGGCCTACTCCGGTTGTCTTAGAGAACATCTTTCAGAGACACTAAAATGCATCAGGGGTTTTTTTTCTCAAGATTTGTTACGCAGCTATTAATAGGAAGAGTATTTATCGTCCCATCTTTTATTGGAGACTGCTCAAGTAATGCAATAGTGCTAAAAAATCATCAATATATTTGTTTGAGATCTTAACGTTTTCCAAAATCAAAAACTATCCCCAATTAGCCTTCATGGTCAAAACTAAAACGAGTGTTGTCAGCAAGAAATTCTGGGTTTGGAGCTGTGGAGAGATTATGTTTATTTTAAAGACCCAGATGTGTCTCTCCAAGGCCTAAGTATCACTGAAAAACAGCCACATCCATGAGTCAAGAATGACAACATATTTTATTTTGAAGCCCCCATTTTAGCATGCAATAGCAGACCACACAGGGTGATTGCAAAAACTCGCATTTATTAAATGGACAATAACTGTGATATATTCATATTGTTGAAAAGGTTAGTTTATCTTTGTTGATAGATCTTATAAATTTGACTTCTCCGAGAGAAACAAGCTACAGAGTTTGTTGTAACAGGTCATCTGAGTAGTGCGTATTTAAAAAAGGCTAAATAATTCTGTACCCTACCAACCAAGAGTACTGAAAAATCATGCTTAAGTAAAAGTACCATTACTTGCCAATAAATGTAGTGCAAGTACACTATAAACATCTGTTGTAAATATTACTCAAAGTATGAGTAAAACGAACACCCTTCAAAAGTACCTAAGGGTGGTTTCACATCTGTGGTTCGGGTCATTTAGTCCGGACCAAGGACAACATATGATACATTGTAGCATTTTTCTATTTTTTTTTTAAACCACACTGATTGCTTTTGTCCAAACCAGTTGAAAAGAACCAAAATGCAGTCATGTGACAAAATACAAATCACTCATTGGCCAGACGTTATGGAATGTATTTCCTAAACTGCTTTTCGAATGGTCAGAATTACCATGCAAGAATATGCCAATGAAACTCCCGCAAGTAGACAAACCGGTAGACACAAAATGTCACTTTTTACTATGGAGGGAAGACTACGCTGGCTGGTTGTATCCCTGGTCATAGTATACTATATATTTTGTATACATCACTTTAGACAAAATATACATTTCGAGAATGAAGCGTGGCTGCTGCTGGAAAACAATGTTTTTCAAATGGCGAAGGTGCATCGCAAGTCAATTCAGGAGGAGGCTTGAATTAATTTTGCTTAACTGCAACATGGTCATCTTCCGGAAATATTACCAACGATGCATCAGGTAATGTTTTTCCCTCTCTCTCTCTCTCTCTCTCTCTGTTTAAAACTGTTGGTAAAGCGCTGTCAACAAATATTTTTCCTCCACATTCCATAATGCACCGCGCATCGGCCTATGGCAGCTGGGTCTGTTCTAGTTCAGATCATGTTCTCACAACAAATAAACCACTCCAAGGTTTGTGTGAAAGCGTACCGAGACCACCTTTTTTAAGGAGGTCTCGGCACACTTTTTTGATCCACTATTGGTGCGCACTTGGACCTGCCCAAATGAACCGCACCAAGATGGAAAACGAACTTTGTGCATGTGTGTAAACGTAACATTCTGTAGTGCATTTAGTAACTGCCCAGCAGGCACTCGTCATAAGATGTTAATATTAGGTCAGATTTAGATTGTGATGTCAGGTGGCCAAAATTCAAGTCTAGCCAGCGTCTAAGGACAATGTTATTTTGGTGTCCAATAATGACATCAAATGACGTTGATATTTGGTTGATTTAGGTTGTGTTAGAAAGGGGCCAAAATCCAATGTCGAGCCAATATCCTAAACCAACGTCATACTGACGTCAAATACTGACATTTATTCGTCAGGTATGACATCCAAAATCCAACGTCTGATAGACGTCATATTGGTAACATCTACATGACATCAAGCTTTAACATCATTAGACATTGGTATGTGGTTGATTTTAAGTTGTACATTGGACATTGACGTCAGCCTGACATTGAGCTTTGATGTCAACCTGATTTTCATTACCAAACAAAATGCAATGTCCCCATGACCTTGGGGTATAACGCCAATTTGATGTCATGTTGACGTCTTGTGCCTGCTGGGTGTTTAATGCCAATTCAGTCATCCATTTATCATACAGTAACTAGCCGTCATCTTCTTATCAGTGACATGCATCTAAACTTGGGTGATTGTGTCTAAAGATTTTGGACATCTTCTTGTACACTGAATACTTTGAAATAGTTTGCTGTATTTATAAAGCGCCCATGACTTGAAGTTGTTCAGTGTGGTGCAATTTACTTTCTATGTGCGATTTGATTGGACAGGAATCACAGGGCTGATTTTTCTAATCCCCATAAACAAGAAAAAATAAAGTAGTGACTGCAGGTTGAAGGAAGGTAGGAGTAAAAGTACAGATACTGCACTAAAACTTTACACATGTGAAAGTAAAAGTACACATTTTTTAAAACAACTTTTTAAATTACAATTTCTGAGAAAAACCACTCAATTACAGTAGTTTGAGTATTTGTAATTTGTTACTTTACATTACTGCTACCAACAGACTTGAACGTATGTACTTTCACGTACAAGCTTTACAAAGTTTTACAAAGGAAGAGAGATGACTTCCGTCAAGGATTTTATGTAGGTACAACATGTTGTGGATTTAATGGAAATAAAGCATAGACAAAATTTTATTATATTGTGGTACTTCCTGCTGGTGTAAGAATGTGTCATGACATCTTTGACGATCTGATGTAGGCATGGAATGATGTAAGTCAATCTCATGTTAGCTTGTGATAAGACTACAGTTTCGTTGACATCATCTTCTATATTAAGCAGATGATGTCATGTCAATTCCAAACTTGGCGTGAAAAATAGGGCCATGCTCACTTTTCTCACAAGAGCCTGAATGAAAAGGAAATGGACAAGAGACTGTAAAATATTCAACCCTCTTCCATTAGCTTGGACAGACCGAGAATGCTGCTCACGCTGTCAATTTCATAACACATTAAACTATAGAGACAGGAGAAAAGAGCATGTGTGCATTGGATCTTGTTTTCAATAATGATGCATCTTGTATAATTCCTCAGTTCAGCATTCGGTAAAACTTTAGTTGAAGCGGGAGTTTATAAGACTGTCATGACACCTTTATAATCATGATATGACACATTAGGAATATTAAAGTGCTTTTATATCATACTATGACAACTGTCAGTAAGTGTTAGCTCGGCTATGTCGGCTTAAATGCAAAGATGCACTTGTTTGAGATGTCTTTGCTATGTCAACTTGACATAAATAAATCATAACCTGTTTAATCTTTTTCATGAGAACTTATTACCAAGACAACATAACTTGTCATAAATCTGTCATAAACATGACTGTCATGAGGTAATTATTAGTGATGTGACATTGTGGCTTCGAAGAATGAATCAAATAAATGATACATCTCGCAGTAAAGCAGTGTTCTGGAGTTTGATTAGTTTTGCCATAGTCACATGATCAGTCCGAAGCTTCATTGTCACCTATTTCCATACAACTGCTTTGAATTTTGGTTTAACGGTTTAACCGTTGTGGGTTAGTAAAGTGTATAGTGAGATGTCAGGCCTTGGATTTTACTTCAGTCATCAGTGGTGTAATGTAACATACCTTATATGTAAAAAACAGTATTTGGGTTATTTGTTTATATTACTGTTGTTGTATTACTACATGAATGAATTGGTCAGTTGTGGACGTTTGACATTTTTGTGCTTTCCCACACTTTAACCAGCAGAGGTCCTCATCAAGCTCTGATTTGGAAAGCTTCGAGTAACAAACCTTATTCCGATACAATTGAGCTGAACGGTTCACTGGTTCAGAAAGCTTAATTTTACCATCACTAGTAATTATAACTATGTCATGAATATTTTTCTGTTCACTTTTTTAGTGGAACAAACTGATTTTTTTGTTAAAAATGTAAGTAAATGTGTCAATACTGTCAACTAATTGTGTAACGTCTTTATTAATATTTAATGACATTTTAATGACAAATTCAAATTTACCACTAGATCAAGAAAAATATTAATGATGGTGTTTAAAACTTATGACACAATTACGAGAATCATGTTTATGACAGAATTATGACAGGTTATGTTGTCTTGGCAATGTCAAGTTGACAGACAGTTACAATGTATTTGTGAATGTCAAGTTGGCATAACAAAAACATCTCAAACAATGTCACCTTTAGATTAAAAATGACACAACTTATAGATGACACTTATGCTGAGTTCAGACTGCATGATTGTAGCCCTGAATTTGACTCTGATTTGACTGATTTTGATTGCTGACAAATGCCTGACATCCTTCATGTGAATAACAATCCCACAGTTTGAACTTTTAAAGATGTGATCTGAGAGAATCGTCGAAGAGTCACTGATACCCATGATACATTTGGCATTCTAAATATCTGGACCTGTCGCCGAAGGAAAAATCATGCCGTGGGAAATGTGTTTTGATTGAAAATCTGATGTATTCTTTAGATTAGATTAGATTCAACTTTATTCTCATTACACATGTACAAGTAGAAGGCAACGAGATGCAGTTTAGGTCTAACCAGCAGTGCAATAGCAGCAAGTGCAGGATACAGGTATAGGTTATAAAGTGCAGTTATAGAAAAACTATGGTGATATTTACAGATGGATGTACTATGAACATTATATACAGGTTGTATTAGCTATGAACAGATTTACAATAAATGAATATATGTACAGGATACTATTAATAGCAGAAGTGTGCAGATAGATAAACATAATTACAAATGTTCATGTGCAGTGGGTATGTCCAGTTCAAATAAGTGAATCAGTGCAATGAATATGTGCAAACTTTAAATGTGCAAATGTTAAATGGTGCAGTGATTCTGAGGAGTATAAGTTAAAGGAGTGTGGGGGGTGTATTGGGGGGCAAAAGAGTCAGTGAGGGGCAGAGTTCAAAAGGAAGACAGCTCTGGGGAAAAAGCTGGTTCTCAGTCTGCTGGTTTTTGTCCGGGGGAGCCTGAAGCGCCTGCCGGAAGGCAGGAGAGAAAACAGTCTGTGAGCAGGGTGAGAGGTGTCCTTAAGAATACTGCGTGCTCGGCGCAGACAGTGTTTCTTCTGGATGTCCTCTATGGCTGGCAGTGTAGTCCCTGTGATGCGTTGGGCAGTTTTCACCACCCGCTGCAGTGCCTTACGCTCAGCAACAGAGCAGCTTTCATACCAGACTGTGACGCAGTTGGTCAGGATGCTTTCTATTGTGCATCGGTAGAAGTTCACCAAGACAGCTGATGAAAGCTGGTTTTTCTTTAGTTGCCTCAAGAAGAATTGGCGCTGGTGAGCCTTCTTGACCAGGCTGGAGGTGTTGGTGGTCCAGGAAAGGTCCTTAGAGATGTGGGTCCCCAGGAACTTGAAGGATGAGACAGGCTCAACGGCCATCCCATTAATGTGGATAGGATCATGTGAGCCTGTTCGTCCCTTCCTGAAGTCCACAATGAGCACCTTGGTCTTGCTGGTGTTAAGGAGCAGATTATTGTCGGTGCACCAAGTGGCCAGATGCTGTATTTCCTCCCTGTAGGCAGTCTCATCATTATTGCTGATTAGACCTATCACTGTGGTGTCATCTGCAAATTTGATGATGGTGTTGGATCTGTTAACAGGCCTACAGTCGATGGTAAAAAGGGAGTAGAGGAAGGGGCTCAGCACGCAGCCCTGTGGTACACCAGTGTTGAGTGTGACGGTGGTGGAGCAGATGTGGCCTGATCTAACATTCTGAGGTCTGTTAGTCAGAAAGTCCATAACCCAGTTGCAGAGAGATGCGTTGATATCCAGGTCTCTGAGTTTGATCAGTAACTTAGAGGGTATGACAGTGTTGAATGCTGAGCTGAAGTCAACAAACAGCATTCGTGCATGAGTGTTTTTATTGTCCAGGTGTGTGAGGACAGAGTGCAGTGCTATGGAGACGGCATCTTCTGTGCTCCTGTTGCCACGGTAGGCAAACTGATCTGGGTCCAGTGTGGATGGCAGGGAATCTTTCAGATGTGCCAGGACCAACCGCTCGAAGCACTTCATGATGATGGGTGTGAGTGCTACAGGGCGGTAGTCATTCAGGTATGTTGGGCTGGAGTGTGTCGGCACTGGCACAATAGAGGTGGTTTTAAAGCATGTTGGCACAGTTGCTAGGTTAAGTGACAGGTTGAAAATGTCTGTGAATACCCCAGTGAGCTGCTCTGCACATGCTTTGAGGACGGGCCCAGGGATACCATCTGGTCCAGCAGCCTTACGCACATTGATCCGACTCAGTGAGGTGTAGACTTCTGAGGAGGTGAGTGTGATAGTTGAGTGGTCGGTTGAGGTAGTGTTCCTGGTGTAGGGTTCTGTATTGTCTCTTTCAAAAGCGGGCATAAAAGTCATTTAGCTCGTTCAGGAAGGAGACATTGGTGGCTGTGGGGGTGGACTGGCTGGGTTTGTAGTTGCTGATGGCCTGGATGCCCTGCCACATGCGCCGAGGATTAGAGTTGGAAAAGTGTTCCTCTAGCTTTAGCTTGTAGCAGTGCTTGGCCTTTTTGATGCCCCTCTTCAGATTAGCCCTGGAAGTGCTGTAGGCCTGTGCATCCCCTGATCTGAAGGCAGTGTTGCATGCCTTCAGCAGGAGGCGCACCTCCTTGTTCATCCATGGCTTTTGATTTGGGTATGTGGTGATCTGTTTCTGGGTTGTAACACTGTCTATGGTGGTGTTGATATATTCCAGAACAGAGGAAATGTAACTGTCAATGTCTGTGTGAGAGCCACATGTGGCCTGGGAAGCAAACATACTCCAGTCTGTGTCTTCAAACCTGTCCTGGAGTGTGAAGTCCACCCCCGCTGGCCACACTTTGATGGTCCTTACTGATGGCTTCACACGGTTGACGATGGGTGAGTACTTGGGGGTGAGAAACAAAGAAAGGTGATCTGATTGACCCAAGTGGGGGAGGGGGGGGGGTCACAGCATATGCTTCAGCCATGTTTGTGTAAACTTGGTCTAAAGTTTTGTTTCCCCTTGTGTGGCAGAAAATGTTTTGATGAAATTTGGGGAGCACTGTCTTTAAGTTTGAGTGATGAAAATCCCCCGCAACAATAAAAGCAGCCTCCGGGTGAGCAGTCTGTTGTTTGCTGATGGCTGCATGAAGTTCATTCATAGCGAGCTTGGCATCAGCGTCGGGAGGAATATAAGCAGCAATTATTATGGTGGAGGTGAACTCCCGTGGCAGATAAAACGGTCTACATTTAACCATTAGAAATTCCAGGTTAACAGAGCACTGTCACCCAACGATGACAGAGTTTGTGCACCAAGCTTTGTTAATATAAATGCATAATCCTCCGCCTCTGGTCTTACCGGAGTCATCCGCCGTTCTGTCTGCTCGGATTGTTTGATGCTCCGTTAGCGATATAGCGTTGTCTGGTATCCCGCTGTTTAGCCATGTTTCTGTGAAAATCATGACATTACAGTTCCATAATCTTTTGCTGTGGTTGATGCGCAGTCGAATCTCATCCATTTTGTTCAAGTGAAGCATTCAGTTTTTCCACTTACAAAGTCCGCCATGTAAATAGCAAATGTGCCATGGTGTGGCGCAACTGACACTTAAAGGGAATGGGAGAAGACACTTGGTTAGATGCACGATATGCTCAAAACACACCCATAACTAATTAAGAAAATATGCACAACCCTGTTAGACCATGTGCCAGGGCTAAAAGCATATTTTTCATCCTTAAAATTGCAAAAGTGGATTCGGACAGACCCTTAATGCTTTTGCGACATGCGCTTTAGACTTTGCGCCTAGATCGTTACAATAAAGCCCTTAATGACAGTTGTCATAAGCATGCATAACATCTCATTCATATTCATATGAAAACCCCCTTCAAGTAAAGTATTACCCAGAATTTTTTCAGATTTAGGAACAAAGTATTAATAAGGGAAAGCAACCATATTACTCCCGAGATGAAGGATCCAAGGCTTCTCAAACCACAAAAACTATGGCCAAATTCAGCTTACTAGGAACATTGTGTTAACAAATCAGGAAGTCTTTGCCAGCTTTCCGTGTAAAGTTCAGTTAAATACATTGTGTTTCGAGGTTTTTATAAGGTTTGGGCAAGAGCAGAGGAGTTGATTGGCTTGTAAGTGGAGAGATGCTGAGATGAAGGGGGGCAAACTTGGCAACCTCTATAAGACTTCCCGAACATAACGTGGACTCCGCTCATTCATTCAAGAAGTGGGCATACTGGACAAAAATCCAGAGTTCCTTATTTTTTTCAGCTGCTGTCTCACAAGGCATTTATTTTAGCCTTAAATCAAATAGCTTTATTGCAATGCAGGGGGTACTTCAGTGCAAGCACAAAATAGTAGGCAAATGTTATCAATATTGACATTCTCCTTGGCGAACCCCAGGTTGGCCGGGTGAGGTAAGCCTCTGTGGTATGAGAACTGGCAAGTGGTTATCCAACACATCTGTGGGGAATAGCTAACACTAGAGCCAGCAGAGTTGAAGAAAACACACAAAAGCACACGCAAAAACGTCTGCATGGTTTTATTGGAATTGAAATTTGTAGGTTTGCAAAAGAGAATCAGGAACCACACAAAGGTATCACTTCATTAAACTGACGATTTTACCACAAGTAGTTTATGGACTGTGTTGAAGGTCTACAAGGGGAAAATGAAAACATTTTGGACAAACTTTAAACGAAAGGAAACGTGTATGCTCAAGAACTTTGCTAGGAAGAGCTTTGTTTACGCACGTTTCTGAGACCTGCGGGAGGAGAACATAACCTGAAAGACTTTCATGACATGGCAGATGCTCAGAAGTGATCGTATGCCGGGGTAGACATTTACTTTTTTTGACAGTGCATAATTCTATTGGAGTAATGGGTTTCCAAGCCTTCTCTCAGGCAGTCTATCTTTCCATCGAGGGAGATCAGATCGCTACAAACAGCCCTCTTTGGAACGCTAGTCAGATCACTGCAAATGGCTCTTCCTGCGCAAATACATAATCTACAATGCACCACATTCTTCATTCAGCTTTTGCCGCTCTGAAGTCATTCTTCATTCAACACTTGTCTGTCTAAAGGCCAAACCATTCTGTAACTCCTCCTCTTCTGGGATCTGGTTTCTGCCTCTGACGCTCGTCCTCCATGAACTTCTCATGCATCTCCTCAACAGAGCCCTCCTCGGACTTCTTATCCTTCTCAGGAAAGATATCTGGAAACTGGAAGGTTTGCTGTTGAGCCTGTAGGAAAAAAAAACACAAATAGTTAGAGATTTAAAGGAAAATACCAAGACTGACTGTAGTAGTCCTCTCTTGAATTCAAACGGGCAACTTTATGCGGAACAACAATTATGAAGAAATATTACTTGAGAATAAAGAAAAGAAATGGTTCATAAATTTCGCTTCATTGGATAGGATACTATGAACTTTTTCCAAAGCTTTTCAACAGTGTACTGTAACACTCCAAAAGCAATTAATTATCACCAATCCCAGACAAACGCCAATTCTATTTAAGAGAAAGGAAGCTTGATGATGACAGCAGAGAGACAATAGCTATTTTAGCTACGCAAAACTGGAATATTGCATAAAAGGATTGCAAATAAAGCACTGTTTCAAGACAAAACAAAGGACAATGAACATGCGGTGGCTTATGAGGGGTGAGAATGCTCTTTGGAAGTACAGCCACTTAACACTGTTCTGGGAGGTAATACGGAGTTTGGCTGAGGCATATTTTAGAATGACCAAAATAACATTTCTTAAGTTATTAGGGCTCTAAAGCGCAACCAATTTTGACAAGATTGTAAGTTGATCATTTACAAGTCGATACTGCCTATATAGATATGATTCATTTTTTTCTGTGTTTCAAAGATAAAGAAATGTGTGGCTACAGCAGAAGCAACTAGGGACTGCAATAATCTTTATAATTTTCACCTATTCTAATGACCAGAAAGTGGCTTAGTAGTTAGCACTGTTGCCTCACAGTAGGAAGGTCGCTGTTTCAAGTCCCAGCTGGGTGGGGTTTGCATGTTCTCCTTGTGTTCGTGTAGGTTTCCTCTGGGTACTCTGGTTTCCCCCAGTCCAAAGACATGCAGTATAGGTGAATTGGGTAAACTAAACTGGCCTTATTGTATGAGTATGTGTGTCTGAATGTGAGTTTCCCATCCGCTGTATAAAACATTTGCTGAAATAGTTGGCGGTTCATTCCACTGTGGTGACCCCTGATGAATAAAGGACTAGGTTGAAGGAAAGTTAATGAATGAATGAAAGCTAATGAATGAACTAGATTGGCCTCCGAAGGCTCTTCGGTGGCATTACAACCTTACCATCTAGGAATGCGAAAACCCCACACTATAAATGCAGTCCAGCCAAAGGAACCAAATCTTTTAATAACAGGACCTTAGTCACAGAGTACTAAAAGGGATGCCAAAAATTGCTTTCCTTCACTTGTAGTAAACCCTCATTGGAACAAGAAAAAACACACATGAAGACCAACAAGTGGACTTATTTGCATTATAATTCAGGAATGAAGTTCAGATATTTGGATGTTCTAGTTCTGTGCCTATTCTGACACAGAGGAGAACCTGATAAACAAGACACTACATGAAATCACTATATTTAGATTCATAAATGAAACTGATAGACTGATTGTTGGCCAACACACAAGTCAAACACTCAAAAAAAAAATAATAAAAATAAAATAAAAAATAAAAACCTTTTTCAGACTTGTTTAGACTACTTATGTAAAATGAGCTGAATCAACACAATTCTTGAGCTTCATTTGGAACAACTTAACTTAAGTTAACTTAATTAAGTTAATTAAGTTAATTAAGTTAACTTAATTAATTTGTGTTGGGACAACATGAAAAAACTGTGGAACCCAGCTTTTTTTTTTTACAGTGATCATGATGTGTAAAGTCCTTGTCCCAAGCTATATTGGAAGCGATAATTTACTTTTCCAATCAAGACCAGTGATTTGTGGGTTTATTAACAAAACAAGACAAGAATGTTGTCAGAAAGATCAAGGCCAGACAAAAAACTTGTAAAATCTTCTTGTACTTTTACCAACTTTTAGCTGTTTTGATAAAATATGTGTTATTTCTGCTTCAATTACAACTGCATAAATGGTGCACCTACTCTACCCAAGTCCAATGCTATATGTAGAATATTGCTAGTCCTTTGCAGCTATTCACACAGAATGCACATTTGCACTGAAAATAAAGGCATGTCAGTGTTATAGGGGGAAAAATGCAAGGTAATGAGACACTAAGCAAGCTTCTTTTTTTGTTTTGAGCAGAAATGCTGCAATGATACAGAGGCACAATGGCCATCATGCATGTTTACAGATAGGAAAAACCTGTAAAGAACTACTACTACATGAATAATAGTTCATGTCTGCCGGCAGCTAGCTCTCTGCTACTGTCATAAGGTCGCCCACTGAAGCTAAGCAGGTCAGTACCTGGATGGGAGACTACTTGGAAAAGCTACAAAAGGTTGCTGCCGGAAATGGTGTTAATGAGGCCAGCAGGGGGTGCTCTATACTGCTCAGTGAGCGCCGTTTTTCAGATGAGACGTTAAACCGAGGTACTAACTTTCTGTGGTTATGCCGTTCTGCCGAAACAAGGATAATATATCAAAAAAAAAAAAAAAAAAAACGTTTTATACAGAGTTATTCACGGATAAATTCTGTGGTTTTATATTATGAATGGTGTGCTGGGTCATCCTTACGTTAGTGGCGAGACCACTCAATGTACCATGCCAACGGTCAGCGAGTAAACAAATATAATGAATGAAAATACAAAGGCCTATGCATATAGACATATAATGTAATGCTGTACAATAACGTCAAATTTGCTTGTTTCGGTTGTCTCCATTTTAATCGTTTCGTGATGATGCGATAGTGTGCTTCGTGTGCCTAATTTCCACTGAACTAGGCGAGTTGTGTGCCGTTTGATGAGGCTAATGAATTGTTCTGTAGCCAATTGGGAAAAAAGGGGGGCTAATAATATTGAAAATTATAATAAATAAATTATAATTATAATAAATTTATAAATTTAATTATCATTATAATAAATCAAAAATTAAAAACTGCTTTTATAATAGTTTCTTTATTTTATTTTTATTCTTTTTATTCTTGACTTTCTCCAGAAGAAAAAACATTGGAAATACTATGAATACTTTTTTTTAATAGGAGCACTTTCTATTAAGGAGCTAAGGGGCAAATTTTTCAAGGATGTTTTTGTTGATATTATGTTTGGAGATAAGTATACCAATGAATTTAAAATGATTTTCATCTCTACTTGATTTTTTTTTACTTAATGCAAAGATTATGTATTGCTTTTTTAAATAAATAAATAAATAAATAAATCAGTAATCAATAAAATGGTCCCAAGTAAATTAAAATTTAATGTGGAATATTTTTTGACTTGTGCCATCAAAATGTGTACAATAGAATAGAACATACACACACACACACACACACACACACACACACATACACACACACATATATATATATATATATATATATATATATATATATATATATATATATATATATATATATATATATATATATATATATATATATATATATATATATATATTAATGGATGCATTGCCATGTCTTATTTGACTCCCCGTCCTGCCAGTGCATAAAAAGGAAAATTATAGAAAAAAGAAAGAAAGAGTAAAGCATGGAACAAAAACGTTGTTGTTGGGTTCAACCCAACATCTGTCCTTGTTATAATAACCCCTCCCTCCCCCCACCCTTCTATAATTCAGGCCATGAACTTACACCATAAACTGTACATTCGCTGGCTTAACATCATGGATAGACATGCTTTCTCTGCCCCTGAGAGCAAAAGAAATGTCTAATGTTATCAGGGAGTTATCAGCTAAAGCAAATAGCAATTAGATTAGATTGATTGTAATTTACTAATACCTTACTAATACATTATTTCCATCAGCTGTTTGTGTCTTGTTTCATTAAGAATTTAGCATCACTATACTTTGTTAAAAAGGGCATTGATTCATGTTAAAGTAAACGGTTATGTAAATACAGTTTATAAACCAAAGGGTGGGCAAGAAAACCACACAGTATTATCAGCCAAATCTCACAAAGAAATGTAACTATTTTTCATATTAGCAGATAATGGCTAATTTGTCCAAATTCATAAGATTTCATTCATACATTTGAGGTGTGCACTTAAACCCAAATGTCATTGAGGACTGAGCAAATCATAGTAAAATGTTTAAATGAGAGATGGTACCAATTCAATCGAACTTACTAATCAATCAATCAATCAATCAATCAATCAATCAATCAATCAATCAATCAATCAATCAGCAGCTACTGAGAACACTAGCAACATCAAATCAATCATCCTGTTCAGGAACACTTTAAGAAACACATGTTAGAAAATATAAGCACCTTCTAGGTTTAGGGTTGAGTATTGAAACCCTGTACCTGAATGGCACCGTTACCTATGTAACTGGTATGCACCAGATCGAATCAGCATATGAATTTCATTGCCACTGGTGCTGCGACAAAGATGTATGAAGTATCAAGGGGTACTTCAAAGGCACACATAGTTACACGTTGCATCCCACCATCTCTAAACATTCAACTCTAAACAACTTTGAGCGATACAGAGACTGTCGATGTTAGGCGTTTGTTCTTTTTGCTTAGCAATGTATAGAAGGCAACATGCCATCCAATTTGCTTAAACTAAGTGTTCTAAAGTATGTCTATATTTTACAAGTAAGGATTCTGACACAGCAACGTGCAGCAGATGCTTTACATAAGTTGCGTGTAAGTGGGGAAACACGTCAAATTTAGTGAATCAACTTTAAGGCAGAGGAATGCACCGTCTGTGACAGCTTGCAACATCATCTGCCACTTTCAGTGACTTCGTTTACCTGGACATCAGTAATCTGAATAAGACAATAATGTGATTAAGGTGTTTACATGAGTTCCTTTCATTTTCCCGTTTTCCATGTTATAGCACATACACTGATTGACGTTGTTGCATCACCATGCTATCCAACGTTTCCTCCGGAGTTTCATGTAATATTGGGTGTCACATACTGCACGCCGAATGGAAAGAATAAACTTTTGCATTTTGCGATGTGTGTGTGTCTGTGGTCATGTAACAGCCGTGTGTGCATAACCTGTCTTATAAGGGCCAATCCTAATTCTATTTTTGCACCCCTACCCCATGGCCCTTGAAACAGAGTGTGAAGGGGAAGGGTTTCAAAATTTACCCCTAAGAAATGGGACAGCACTACAGCACCTGCACATGTCATTGCGATCTCTTGCTTCATATGAGATCGACGATGGCGGCTCTGTAGTTATTCCAGTTGTGTTATATTTTGGTTTTTATCTTAAGGAAATCTCTGAAGACATATCTCATGTCATGTTATCATAACGATGTAATGTGACAATATGATCGTAACTATACTGTGGATTTACACAGGGGCCATATTCATCTATGAAAAGACAAAAAAACAGCATTAACATTATACCAGACACTGTAAAAAGGTCATTCCCAGCCACTAGATTTTTCTGACAGGGTATTCAAGTGTCATTGAGTGTCAGAATGTTGTGGGACTGCTATATAGGAGTTATTATTATGGATTATAGATAGTAAAATTTAGCGTTTTTTATTTTAGCGTTATTTTTTAAAGCATGACGGTAACACACGAATGTGGTTATGAATGTATTAAAACATATGCTTGTTTGTTGTAAAAATTTGTAATAATGATAAAAAAAATGCTAATTTGTAAGGATCGTCTCACTTCCGGGTGCAGCTATGCTGTCGTTGTGGCTGGTGTATTTTGGGAAATTTTCTTACCCCTTGTTTTTGAGTGTGGTCCTGAAAAATTTGTAGTGTTTGAGGGGGTATCTAGCCCCTGCCCTTAGCCCTATGCCTTCAAGCTAAAGACAATTGGGACACCCCTACCCCTTCACATGAACGCGGAAAGGGGAAGGGCTAAGGGGTAGAATTGGGATTGGGCCTAAATGCAGCAAAAAGTCCTACAGTACATGATGGTAACAGTTCGATTAAGGTGTTTACATGTCTGTACTGCACTTTAATAATGCAACTGAAATAGGAATACTCCACATGTCCTAATTACATTTCTGTTTAGTTAAATTATGACTTTAGTCGGATTAAGGTAATCAAAAATCACCGTTTACATGGGTGACTAAATCAGAGTATTGTCTTAATCATATTAAAATCAGAGTATTGGTGTCCATGTAAATGTGCTCAGTGAAGACTCAATCCCCAACCCTAAAAAAAAGTGTTCCCTGATTTTGATGACAGCCTCAGCACAGGTTAGTAGTAAGCAAATGTAATGTTAATTGCATAATGCAAATCTTGCCTCCATGCTAACAAACAAATTATCCAAAGAAATATATTAATGCATTTCCAATATATATGAATTGATGTATACTTTAAACTTTAATTATATTTAAATTATATTTAATTATAACAATTAAAAAAGTTTTTTTTTTTTTGTCATATAAACATTATTCTAGAGTCATCCACTATAATTTTGTGGCTCAAAAATATCAGTTCAGGCACCGTTTTGGCACCGGTACTGTTTTAAAAGTATCGATTTAGCACTGGTATCGAAATAACCTCAAATGATACCCAACGTTAACTAGGATGTTTTAGGGAAGTTGTCATAGGCTTTGGAAAATATTTTAATTTGAAAACCGCTAACCAGAGTTATGTGGAAACACTTTAACGAAATAGCACATTTCACTTTTAATCAATTTAGGTAAACAGCCTAGTCAGCCTAATTAACTTAAATTACTACTCCACTGTTAAAAATGCTTAAGGTATCAATTCATAGACTCTGCAGTCACCCCAAATCAGTAACCACCTTCCTTCTAGTACTCGTGATGAACCCTAGTGACTCACATCACATAATCACTTCCCGATCAGTCAACTGGGAACAGCTGGCATGACTTGGGCCAGTCTGAAAGGATTAGAAGATGGGGTTTCCGTACATAAGCACCACCCTTTTCTTTTTAGTCACTGCCTTATCTCCAGTGTTTGCTTTTTGATGATGATGATGGCTAAACTATCGGAAGCAGAACTTCCCATTTATGAATAGGATTTCCAAATGTCTTAAAGATTATTCGCATTCCCAATGAGAAGGGCAGAATTTAAGAAACAAATTACCTTTAGAAAAACACAGGAAGAAAATGCAAATGGTCGAAGGATATTTATTTACAGTTTCTATTATTTAAAGGAGTTAGCATAACAGTTCACTAGCAAAATCCTCCTGCTGAAGTGGGATCAAAATATGGGTGGATACCACAAAATTTTTGTTCTCATGTTTATCTCAGTTTCCCTTTGGGCAATTGCAACAGCACGCATGTTGATGACAACTGAGGTTTGATTTACTTAAAGGGAGAAAAGGATATCCCAAAATGATAATCTGCTCACCCTCAAATGATTCCAAACCTTTCAGAATTTCTTTCTTCTCTTGGACATGACGCAAGATATTTTGGAGTAAGCTGGAAAGAGTAATCACTGACTTCCATAGTAGGAAAAACAAATACTATGCAAGTCAATTGTTAGTCAATTTTTTACAAAATATTATTTTACAAAATATCTTATTTTGTGCTCAACAATAGAAAGAAACTTATAAAAATTTGAAACAACTGAGTAAATGATGACAGAATTTAAATGTTTGGAACCATCCCTTTAAGGAGTCAACAGATAAAATTAATAACTCTGGGATGTTCGATGAATATAACTGCGTTTTCAGGAGGTTTAAGGATGAGGCATGTTTGTGTAATGTTGGAACTCTATTAACAAGTTCATTACCAGACAGGGGAGCAGGAAATGCGGGGAGATGCTTGTAAACAGCTCCCTCTGCCAGTCTCACTGGGTGGGCCACACTGCAACTTCCTCTGAGTCCACAGTCTTAGCCGACAACCAATACACACGAACCACAGATATTTGGCTGCCCTAAGACACCTCATATCTCTTAGTCTTGACACACACTACACCATAAAAAAAGAGACTGAATCAAGCAAAACGTGACAACAATGGTGGGATAGTCAGGAGAGTTCTCCTGATAAAGAGATGATTTGTAGCTTAAATGGTTCTTGCAAATCACAGTGGTAAGTTTAGGGCAGTTCTATGGCTAGACAGACATTCCGAGGCTAGTCTTGGTAGCGAAGACCCAGGTTGGGACAAACAAATGGAAAACTCCCAGACTTGACCACAAGGGAGGAGCCGGATGTTCTCAACGAGTGCATGACCTCTATTCCATCCCAATAAACTCGCAAATTTGGTGCGACCTTTAAACCACAGTGACCAACAAAATGCTATGTGGATGGGTTTGTTTATGTAAAAAGTATGATTGTGTTAAAATGGAATGCTGCCTATGTACATTAAAAACAAACTAGACAATGGGACTATTCCAGCATTTCACATTTTATCTCAGGTTGTGTTGTATAACATGCTGGAAAAGCACCCAAATCAATACACAAATTATTCTTAATTATTTTAAGGATCAGATCATTTAATTGAATATATATGATGTGCATCACCATTTTGGAATGTATAATTTCTTGTGTAACTGCAGGTCAGCTGTATAACTATGCAAATCAAGGCACATTCATGCCAATAACTGTAATAATAACAATATATATATATATATATATATATATATATATATATAAAGAAAGCTTGTTACACGAAGAGCACTGGTTAGTTTTTGTGTTTGAGGTTGTTACTGCCTCTGTGGGAACCAGCATGGACAAACAGTGCGAATGTACGCATTTCAGAGGGATTGAAGGATCTGGCCCATCTGAGGCCCAGCTGAGGCCAATCTGGGCCCGTGCCAGTCTGTCTGTCTGCCCTGCTTCACTCTGACGCCTTGACTGCCTCCCAGCAGAGGACCAGCATTTGTGCGTAAACACTTCCTTTGGGCATGGGTATAGTGGCCCAGCTGTCAAAACCTGACTGGCCACAGCAGTAGAGAACATGATTCATGCAATGCGTTTCTCATGCCAAGGCACAGCTGCCCTGCCAAACATGTGTGGGGGTCCACGGTCTTTGTTCCCAAAACTACTCTAATGAATCTTCAACGCCAGGGAAAAGTGTGCGGAGGGAAAAATTAAACAAAACATATTATATTTCCTCAATGAGGACAGCCACAAGCCAAGCCTTTTTTTACCCATTACTGTAAAACAGAAGCAGGTTTCCACTGCGACTGGGGAATGGTTTCTCGTACAGACTGGTGTGTAGACAATCAGCTGGCACAAAGTCTTGCTTGTTAAATCATTACGGTCAAGCCAAGCGGTCAATCAAAAGTCTGCTTTCAGAATAGGATCAGTCCTTGTGTCATTTTAAGCCACTGAGTCACTTGTTCTAAGTTTGCAGTATTGACAGTTGTGACCAGTCGACTTGTTCAGACTTGCCCGAGCCCCAGCTATTTTTTGGCTCCCCAGGATATTAGATCCTGTCAACAGTAATCAGCGCTTCACTTTTTCCACATTTTTTTATGGTACAGCCTTATTCCAAAATGGATTAAATTAATTTCTTTCCACAAAATTCTATACACAATACCCCATAATGACAATTTGAATTTTTTTTTTTAATTTTTAGCAAATTTCTTAAAAATAAAAAACCTGAAAAATCACATGTACATAAGTATTCACAGCCTTTGCTCAATACTTTGTTGATGCACCTTTGGCAGTAATTACAGCCTCAAGTCTTTTTGAATATGATGCCACAAGCTTGGCACACCTGTCTTTGGGAATTTTTGCCCATTCCTCTTTGCAGTACCTCTCAAGCTCTATCAGGTTGGATAGGAAGCGACAATGTACAGCCATTTTCAGATCTCTCCAGAGATGTTCAATAGGATTTAAGTCTGGGATCTGGCTGGGCCACTCAAGGACATTCACAGAGTTGTTGTGAAGCCACTCCATTGATATTTTGGCGGTGTGCTTTGGGTCATTGTCTTGCTGGAAGATGAACCGTCACCCCATTCTGAGGTCAAGAGCACTCTGAAACAGGTTTTCATTCAAGATGTCTCTGTACATTGCTGCATTCATCTTTCCCTCTATCCTGACTAGTCTTCTAGTTACTGCGGCTGAAAAACATCCCCACAGCATGATGCTGCCACCACCATGCTTCACTGTAGGGATAATATTAGCCTGGGGATGAGCGGTGCCTGGTTTTCTCTAAATGTAACACCTGTCATTCACTCCAAAGAGTTCAATATTAGTCAACAGACCAGAGAATTTTGTTTCTTATGGTCTGAGAGTCCTTCAGACGCCTTTTGGCAAATTCCAGGTGGGGAGCGGCTTCCGCCTGGCCACTCTACCATACAGACCTGATTGGTCCACAGATACAGGCCAGATTGCTGCACAGATGGTTGTCCTTCTGTAAGGTTCTCCTCACTCCACAGAAGAACGCTGGAGCTCAGACAGAGTGATCATCGGGTTATTGATCACCTCCCTGACTAAGGCCCATCTCTGGGCTTATCCCTGGGCGCGTCCTCAAAGCATGTGCAGAACAGCTCACTGGGGTATTCACAGACATTTTCAACCTGTCACTTAACCTAGCAACTGTGCCAACATGCTTTAAAACCACCTCTATTGTGCCAGTGCCCAAACACTCCAGCCCAACATACCTGAATGACTACCGCCCTGTAGCACTCACACCCATCATCATGAAGTGCTTCGAGCGGTTGGTCCTGGCGCATCTGAAAGACTCTTTGCCATCCACACTGGACCCACATCAGTTTGCCTACCGTGGCAACAGGAGCACAGAAGATGCCATCTCCATAGCACTGCACTCTGTCCTCACACACCTGGACAATAAAAACACTTATGCACGAATGCTGTTTGTTGACTTCAGCTCAGCATTCAACACTGTCATACCCTCTAAGCTAATGATCAAACTTAGAGACCTGGTTATCGACACGCCTCTCTGCAACTGGGTTATAAACTTTCTGACTAACAGACCTCAGAATGTTAGATCAGGCCACATCTGCTCCACCACCGTCACACTCAACACTGGTGTACCACAGGGCTGCGTGCTGAGCCCCTTCCTCTACTCCCTTTTTACCATCGACTGTACACCATCATCAAATTTGCAGATGACACCACAGTGATTGGTCTAATCAGCAATAATGATGAGTCTGCCTACAGGGAGAAGATACAGCATCTGGCCACTTGGTGCACCGACAATAATCTGCTCCTTAACACCAACAAGACTAAGGAGCTCATTGTGGACTTCAAGAAGGGACAAACAGGCTCACATGATCCCATCCTCATTAATGGGATGGTCGTTGAGCCTGTCTCATCCTTCAAGTTCCTGGGGACCCACATCTCAAAGGACCTTTCCTGGACCACCAACACCTCCAGCCTGGTCAAGAAGGCTCACCAGCGCCTATTTTTCTTGAGGCAACTTAAGAAAAACCAGCTTTCATCAGCTGTCTTGGTGAACTTCTACCGCTGCACAATAGAAAGCATCCTGACCAACTGCGTCACAGTCTGGTATGGAAGCTGCTCTGTTGCTGAGCGGAAGGCACTGCAGCGGGTGGTGAAAACTGCCCAACGCATCACAGGGACTACACTGCCAGCCATTGAGGACATCCAGAAGAAACACTGTCTGCGCAGAGCACGCAGTATTCTTAAGGACACCTCTCACCCTGCTCACAGACTGTTTTCTCTCCTGCCTTCAGGCAGGCGCTTCAGGCTACCCGGACAAAAACCAGCTGACTGAGAAACAGCTTTTTCCCAGAGCTGTCTTGCTTTTGAACGCTGCCCCTCACTGACTCTTTTGCCCCCCAATACACCCCCCACACTGCTTTAACTTATACTCCTCAGAATCACTGCACCATTTAACATTTGCACATTTAAAGTTTGCACATATTCATTGCACTGATTCACTTATTTGAACTGTACATACCCACTGCAAATGGACATTTGTAATTATGTTTATCTGTCTGCACACTTCTGCTATTAATAGCATCCTGTACATATATCCATTTATCGTAAATCTGTTCATAGCTAATACAACCTGTATATAATGTTCATAGTACATCCATCTGTAAATATTACCATAATTTTTCTATAACTGCACTTTATAACTTATACCTATATCCTGCACTTGCTGCTATTGCACTGCTCGTTAGACCGAAACTGCATTTCATTGCCTTGTACTTGTACATGTGTAATGACAATAAAGTTGAATCTAATCTAATCTAATCTAATCTCCCCCAGTCACTCAGCTTCGATGGCCGACCATCTCTAGGTTGAGTCCTGGTGGTTCCAAACATCTTCCACTTATGAATGATGTAGGCCACTGTGTTCATTGGAACTTTCAGAGCAGCAGGAATTTTTCTGTAACCTTCCCCAGTCTTGTGGGGGTCTACAGACAATTCCTTTGTCTTCATGCTTGGTTTGTGCTTTGACATGCACTGTCAACCCTGGGACCTTATTTAGACAGGTGTATGACTTTTCAAATCATGTCCAATCAACTGAATTTACCACAGGTGAACTCCAATTAAGCTGCTGAAACATCTCAAGAATGATCAGTGGAAACAGAATGTACCTAAACTCAATTTATACCTTCATGGCAAAGGCTGTGAATACTTATGTACATGTGATTTTTCAGGTTTTTTATTTTTAATAAATTTGCAACAATTTCAAAAAATCTTTTTTTCACATTGTCATTATGGGATATTGTGTGTAGAATTTTGAGGAAATAAATGAATTTAATCCATTTTGGAAAAAGGCTGTAACATAAAAAATGTGGAAAAAGGGAAGCGCTATGAATACTTTCCGGATTCACTGTAAACTCTACTTTTGCATGGATACTACACTGAACCTATCCCTCAATCTCCAGTGTACAAATTGAATCCAAGAGAGGAGGAAAGGAACGCAAGAGACAGAGATAGAAGAAGCAGGAAAACCGGGAGGTGTTACCATAACAGGAAAAGCATTGCTGGTTGAAATTGATACCAAAATAAAGCCGTGTGGTGCCTAAGTGTCAAGAGCCTGATAAAAACAGTGGGTACAATCAGAGGATTTTATGACCCTAAGTGTTCGAAATACTAAACGGGAATGACTTGAAGGAAATATAAGACACATCTCATAAAGCACATGAAGTAGATGTGGAAGGAGCAGTTCAATATCATCTTCTTTACTTGTGTCTGCTGGCACTCACAGAGGCTGTCTCGTAGTGGACGTACACTGGGGAGCACAGAGTGTGTGTGCTTGCTTCAAACAGGATGCCAGAGACCCCGCTGGCCTTTCCATTATTCATGCTGTGCTTCTTTCATCTGCACACAGCCTTACGAAAGTCCTTGTGGTGGATGAATACTGTACATTTGTAATTAAAAAATTGGAAATCAATTAAAACAACAATGTTAATGAATTCTGGCTAAAACCAATAGCGTGGTAAAGGATGACAGTTTCTTTATTGAAATAAAAGCCATCTACAATGCTATTAATGCTGTATAATTTCAAACCCACCCTGTACTTTTCCCTACAGTGGCAAATCTAACTAGTAGCTTTTCTATTGTATAACGCCAAGCTTGCCTAACTTTGTTTTTCTTCTACAATGACCAACTGACCTTTTCTATTCTACAGTACAATGATGAACTTCATACTAGACTTAACTGGTACAGTACCTTTTGTGTACACAGTACATTGATACAACTTATTTTGTAACTTCTCCATATGACAAATTTACTTATTACCCATTTAATTCTAAAATCATAACCTTGACTCTTGAAATCCTTATTTCAAATTAAGTCTGGCATGTAACACTTCTAGAAATGGTCGTTTTCTTTTTTTCATTACTTTTGTTTACAATATTCTGAACGGCAAAGAATACATGATTATTTAGGGTCTCACACGAAACACTACTGAAGCAAAACGTTGCCATCTAGTGTTGATAAGATCGCAATTTCCATTTTCACGACTGACTTAAATCAGCAAAAATTGCAAGGGTGTTAATTTGTGCAGGTCATTCATGGGGAGATATCTGTAACAGGAAGGAACCAATTTGAATAGAAAAAATAACAGTGTGCTTTAGTGAGGTTGAGTTTCACTCGGTTTTGTTCTGTGGTAATTGAGCAGAGTGTGCTCACAAGTTCAGGTGGAACATTGCGATCTGATCTAAAAGGTAGCCTGGCTACCAGCTGATCCAGACGAAACACGGCCCCAAAAACAACGACTCAGCAACAAGCTCTCAAACAACAACAACAAACATTCATTAGAACCTTGTCTTGCCAAACATTGATGCTTGAAACAAGACCCTTCTTCAATATAGAGAAGGGACAAATATAAACAGTTGTTGTCAACAAATGGGCAAACATGAGTGTTGCTGCAGAATCTTGGCTTTGCAGGGCAAGTGTTTCAATGGCATGGAAGTACTGAAATGAATTTGTAAGTGAAGATGCAAGGAGCATTTGATTCTGATTGGGATTCTCTATGTAATAACGTGCTCCGTGTTTTATACCAGTCAGCCAGGGAAACTACAGACTCGATGTCAAAAAACATAACCTTTATAACCAGCACCACAGTCATGGTCTTGCAAAGGGAAGCACAGGATATCACTGCATCTCACTAGAGCGTTACATGCAAAGCGGTCAAATGCAAGACCTTGATATTGTCTTAAGATTTTATGTTGCTTAAGACTTTCCTGACCCCTGTCTGGACCTCCCTTTTCTGGCACAGCTCCACAGTGCCCTCACTCACCTCGCTTCATGTGTCGACTCAATCCGTAACCCCCTCCTCCTCCTTGATGAACTCTCTCTCCTCCCGCACTCCTCCCCACCGTGGGGAGGTCTGATGAGAGAGTGGCCGTCAAGAAACCATACTAACACAAGGCTTTTTCTACAAGCCTGGAGTTTGTAAAATATGGGGGGTTCAGAGAAGGGGGAGTCATAGAGAGCGTTCTTTGCTGTATTGCCTCTGGAATATTAGCTGATGTAGTGCGTAGGGGGGGATGGGCTGGCGGGGGAACCATTGAGGGTATCCAACCACAGAACACTCCCCCACATGTGGTGTCAATTAGGAACAATCTTGTTTTTACCCACCACTGAAAAGAAAGGAGGGCTTTTCTTGGGCAGTGTTTTTCTCTTTGCAGACCTGCTCGAGGAGAAGAAAGCGGCCGGAAATTTGGTTTCATATCAGTGTTTTTCACCGCAGTCTGAGATTTTTTAGCTCTCATGTTATTCACACATAAATAAGCATGGCTTTCTGAAAAACGTAACAAGGAAGTAGTTCTCTCATGAAATGTTTAATCAAATATGGCACTGTATCTCAAAAGAGGACAAATGTTAGGAACAGGATGCAGGAATTTGCCGGTTCCAAGTCCCTAACTAGGTTTATGAGGAGGTTCAATTGACAGCACAAAGCCACACAGGAAGTCATTCGACTGTTGTCAGGAGGAAGTTCACCTTTAAATATTAATTTGTGTTTTGGTTATGTCTCCCATTACAAGCTGCTTTGTTTGGACTAATTAAATTATTTATCCCTGCCTTGATTGATATGAAAACAAGTACAAACAAGTTAATGCTTCTCTTACCAACTAAAAACCATAAAGAACCAAAAGCTGCTTTCCCAAAGGTATCAAGGGAGATCAGATTAGGGTATTTTCACAACGGCATACTTCAAACGCAGTCCATATCAACAGCCCAGAGCTCAGCCCAAATGCAGGTGTGAATCCAGCAGTGTGGTTGGCCACTGGATCGCGACCAAAATTAACTTTCTGATGCCCCAAGAAACAACTATCCCATCCGCCCATGATAATAACCATAGCTCTCTGAGAACTTTGTACTATAATTCCAGCACAAAGTCTGGCATGTAACCAAAGACGACCTCTTGCCTTCTTGGCCAAAGCCAGAACCGTCTTTCTCAGGAGGATAGCAATGGATGTGTGGGAGACACAGAAACTAAACAAGCAGCACTGGGACTCAGGGAGTCCACCACAATAAGGTGAGGTTTTGCTTCAAAGAGTACCTGTGCCTCAGGGTTTTTTTGAGGGAACTTACACTGTGATGGGTCCTCAAAATAAAAATGTGGAGCTTAAACGCCCAAACATCCCATTTCTCAAGGGTGTCTTGTTTTGTTGAACAACTCAAAAACTGCATCTGACCCAAACTCCTATAATCAAAAAGGTCGTCAAATGTTGTTTTTCAGCTGACACCCTTCACTTTGAATTGCCCACTTTCTGAAAATCAAGACGGCCAGAAACAACCACAGGAACAGACAGAGATTTTAACAATGCATGTCAGATTCTTTCAAGTGAAGACCCCAATAGGATAACACTTACCAATTGAACGTATGCCACTTTGTAATCTGGCTTCTTCACCCGTTGATTTAAGTGGTTTCGTTTCTTGTTTGAACCTTAGGACAAGAAAAAGATTAATTAATTATACTTATAACAGCTGTACATTCAATTTGCAATACAATATTACACATTTTGAATTAATTATCATATATTATAGAACAATGGTCTCAAACTTAATTGCTGGAGGGCTGAAGCACTGCACAGTTTAGCTCCAATCACCTCCAACTCACACCTGCTCAATAGACTCTAGTAGTCTTGAGCACCTTGATTAAGCTGGATTTTTACTTTCGCCTTGCTCTGCATCGCACACCTCCGCTAACTGCACGCGCACCTCATATAACGGACAAGGCTTTTATACTTGCCATGTTCGCCATTGTAATATTCTTTAAAATTACAGGGGGTGGTCAAAAGATTCAATTCAATTCAATTCACCTTTATTTGTATAGCGCTTATACAATGTAGATTGTGTCAAAGCAGCTTCACATAAAAGGTCACAGTAAATAGGAACAGTGTAGTTCAGTTTGTAGTGTTTAAGTTCAGTTCAGTTTAGCTCAGTTCAGTGTGGTTTAATAATCACTACTGAGAGTCCAAATATTGAAGAGCAAATCCAACGATGCGCAGCTCTACAGATCCTGAACCATGCAAGCCAGTGGCGACAGCGGAGAGGGAAAAAAAACTTCACTAAAGGCGGAAGTGAAGAAAAAAAACCTTGAGAGAAACCAGGCTCAGTTGGGCACGACCATTTTAATTTCTCCGCTGGCCAAACGTTTGTGCAGAGCTGTAGTCTCAGTGGCGGAGGCTGGAAGCTGGCCTCAGCGAAGACTCGTCTGTCTCTGGAGCGTCACAGGAATCAGTCTCATGTTCTCCACTCCTCCATGACCATCACAGTAGCTGCTCAGGATTCGGCCAGGTCCAGGATATAAAAAACCTTGGGATCATCTCGTCGTTGGTCTTGGATCGAGTCAGTGACTCTGCATAGTCTGAGGGCCTCGGGAAGAGTATCCCCAGGTGGAAATGGAGAATAAAGAAAATAATTAGCGTAGCTGATGTTCACAGTGTATATCAACAAGATGCATAACCTGTGTGGAAGCCCCCAAGTGGTGCACTAAGTGTATGCTTTACTGAACAGATAGGTCTTTAATCTAGTTTTGAATTGGGAGAGTGTGTCTGAGCCTCGGACGTTATCAGGAAGGCTATTCCAGAGTTTAGGAGCTATAAATGAGAAGGCTCGACCTCCTTTACTCGACTTTGCTATTCTAGGTACTACCAGAAGCCCTGAGTTTTGAGACCTTAAAGAGCGAGTTGGATTGTAGCGAGACAGAAGATTGGTTAGATAAACAGGAGCTAGATTATTTAAAGCTTTATATGTAAGAAGCAATATTTTAAATTCAATACGAAACTTAACAGGCAGCCAGTGTAAGGAGGATAAAATTGGGGTGATGTGATCAAATTTTCTAGACCTGGTAAGAACTCTGGCAGCTGCATTTTGTACTAGCTGAAGTTTGTTAATAGAGGATGCTGGGCAGCCAGCAAACAGTGCATTACAGTAGTCCAGCCTAGAAGTCATAAAAGCATGGACTAGCTTTTCTGCATCTGAGATGGATAGCATACTTCGTAACTTAGCGATATTTCTCAGATGAAAGAAAGCAGTTTTTGTGACATGGGATATATGATTTTTAAAAGTTAAATTACTGTCTAATATGACACCCAGATCTTTTATAGTAGAGCTAACGCTAACTTTGTATCCCTCTAATTGTAGGTCGAGTTGTGAGATCTGCTGTGTACAGGATTTAGGCCCAATAAGTAATAATTCTGTTTTGTCTGAGTTTAAGAGAAGATAATTGTTGGTCATCCAGTCTTTAACATCTTTAATACACTCAGTTAGCTTGGACAGATTAGACGTCTCGTCAGGTTTAGTTGAAATATATAATTGAGTATCATCTGCATAGCAGTGAAAGCTGATCCCATGTCTTCTAATAATGTCTCCCAGGGGTAGCATGTATATTGTAAACAGCAAAGGGCCTAAAACTGATCCTTGAGGCACCCCGTATTTTACTGGGCTGATTTGTGAAGGCTGTCCATTAATATTCACAAACTGGTAACGGTCAGATAAGTATGACTTAAACCATTGTAGGGCATGTCCCTGGACACCTGTAGACTTTAAGCGATTAATAAGGATACCATGGTCAATGGTGTCAAATGCCTCACTAAGATCGAGTAGAACTAAAAGAAACTGACCATAAAGTCAGATGGATAAACAGAGAAGTAGAAAGTTTGCGGAACTACGTCATATCATTAATATCGTTCAATATTTTTAAACTAATTATTTTTATAAATTATTTTAATGCTTATAAGGATTTTTATAAACATTCAAGATTTTATTTTATCAAACTTTGATGCATCACTTGCTTTTGTTCATATCTCGGACAGTTTTACCTATTAAAGTTTATTAAAATACGAATGACAACAGAACAAGAATGGCAAAAAAAAAAAGCAAAAAAAAAAAAGTACTCTTACAAAAAAATTCAGGTGTTTATTTTAGATTTAGCCCACTCCACAATTCACACATTATTGTCTGGCTAGTTTCTGTCCTCTTCTTATGCTAAAAATGAAGTAATAGTACAACATTCCTGACTATGATCACCAATAAAAGCCTAGAAAAACAGGTTTAAATATTTTTTCCAGTTATCAAAGAAATAATTTGTGACTTCATTTTAGTTTTGTAAATATTAAATTGTTTTAAATTCAAAATTGTAAAACATACATCAGTGTAAAACCTATGAATGGTGGAAAAACCTTCTGTAATTGTGTATTAAATTCACCCGGGTCTCCACTTTTGCCATGGCCTCTCTTTTTGATTTTAAAAAAACTTATCTTTTAAGTTTTTCTAAACTTTTTAATAATAACTTACTTTCTTTCCCACAGTTGTTGCAATTACTAGCCAATAATTATTACTCATCTTATTATCCCTATGATCATGCATGGACGGATCATAAAAATGTCTGTACAGTCATAACTGTTTCAGACAAAATCTTTTAAAGTGGTACATATTCAACTCAAATCAAACGCGGTGCACTGTTTGTTCGAGTCTCAAAAAAAAAAAACGTGAAAAAAACGCCGAAATCATGTCGCACGCACCCAAAGCAAACATCCACAAACTCAGCGATGACATCACATTCGCCATGCGCACTCAAGCAAACTAGCGGACGCGTCGAGTATGAACCAGGCTTCAGTTGAATCAGCTTTGTTTGATTAGGGTAGAAGCAAAACTGTGTAGAGCTGCGGCCCTCCAGGAATCCAGTTGGAGACTTATATTTTAGAAAATTGCTATTACATTTGATGACACAGATTGGATGCATACAGTTTATGAAAACTACTTTTGTTTTTACACCTATGATTTCTTTATTTTGACAACATGCTGCTAAAATATAAATAAGATCAATGTGTTTTACAGTGTAATACAATGACTGCTAAACTACTAATTAAATCTACCTGCAATACTTCGTGCTGACTAGTAAGGGCTCTGCCAGAAAATATCAATAAAACAAAATGAATTTAATACTACAAACTAAGTTAACATTCAGACGGCAGTATTAAACCCTCAAAGAAGTTTATACCTTGTAGAATAGTTCAGATTTCTACTTTGTGTCTATTAGGGCAACAGAGGGTTTGGTTTATTTGTGAGGAGGTCAACGTCTTCAGTCCAGTTAACTGTGGAATGCATGTTAACCTTTTCCCAGCTGGCCATGGTATAACTGCACAAAGGCTGTTAGGTAATTTATACAAAACCCAGCAAAAGTCAGAAAGTAAATCTGAACCAAATCAGTTCAAAGTGATAATGCAAAGGAGGTCATAAGGATTATACTGCTCGTGTAATATTTTGTTGGGCTACCATTACATTTATGGCACACAAGTTGCCATGGCCTTGATTCAATATGCTTTTCCAATGTCGCATTTATTCCCATACAGAGTTGCATTGTTTTAGCCAATGTGTTATAGTGATGATGGAAGATTCAAACTGCTGTCCAAAATCTTATACAGCACATACCAAAGATTCTCAATATGGTTAAGTTCTGGACTCTGTTGTGGCTAATCCATGTGTACAAATGTTGTACACGCCCTGAACCACTCTTTTTTATAATTTGTGCCCGATGAATCCTGACTGTCATCTTGGAAAATTATTGTGCCATCATGGAAGAAAAATGCATTTATGGAATAATCTGGTCATTCTGTATATTCACGTAGTCAGCTGACCTCATTCTTTGGGCACAAAACATTGGTGAACCTAGACCTGACCAATTAAGCATCCACAAATCACAGCACTGCCCCCACCCCCAAAGCTTGTATGGTAGAATGGGTGCATCACTTCATCCACCTCTCTTCTTACCCTGATGCATCCATTACTCTGGAACAGGGTAAATCTGAACTAATCAAACTACATGAACTTCTTCTATTGCTCCATAGTCCATTCTTTTTGCTCCCTAGCAAATTAAAGCCTTTTCTCTCTGATTCGCCGCACTGATTATGGTTTTCTTTTAGTCCCAATTTCTTGAGTTCACTTCGCATTGTCCGTGTGGAAATGCTCTTACATTCACTATTAAACATAACCATGAGTTTTACTGTTACTGTTTTTATCACTGATTTGATTTCACCAGAAGTGATCAGTGATCTTGATCATTCAAGTTTTTCCCGACCACAATTCTTCCTCAAGATGATGGTTCGTCACTATCGATCCAGTTTTTAAAAACATGTTGGATAGCTCTTAACCAACATAATAGTTTGATAAATGAGAAGCTACTCTATGCATCGCTTTGAGTGGAATAAATTCCAACAAAAATTGGAAATATATCAAAGGTACTTTCAGGAGTTTAAAGGAATTGTTAACGACACAGCATTTTAATACTTTATATCTATAGTGACCTTTCTTTTAAGCTAAAAAAAATGGAACAATTTGACAGCTTTGTATAAAAAATAATAATAAATGAAGTAAGTATAAGTATGAGTGGTCTGATGCTGATCTTTGTAGTGGTAATCTTATTGTATTAAAAAATATCTTTCATAAGAGTCCATTTTTTTCACAGAATCAGCAATGATATTAAATTTGAATGGCAGTAATATAAGAACACCAACATTGGGGGGTTGAAATCTCTCTTTAAAAACTTATATAACTAAAATCTTTACAATGGTGGCTTGTGTGATGAGTTTTCTTATACATCACCAAAAAAAAAAGGAAAAAAAAGATTGCAGTCTTCCTTTACTGGTACAAGGAAACCCTAAACACACAAACACTCTCTCCAATTAGGGTCAACTGAACGGTCAACCCGCAAAACAGGTGAGAAGCACTTTTGTTCATGTATGCAATGCCTGTTTCCATTCCCATACTCCCACCCAACATTATATAGTATAAATAAATATTCAATCAAGCTCTCTTTTGAGGTTTCGTTGGCTGGCTACTATTATGTTACAAATCCCAGGCCTAAGGGGTAGTTATAGAGACCTCTTCCAAAATACTCAGTAGGAAAAAGAATAGACGCCTTGAGCCCGGGGGTTCCACCCAAACCCCCCTTTTCTCAGAATCCTTTAAACTATCAGCAGAGTGAAACCCATGACGCAGAGCGGGGCACCTTCTCTGACGTGGTCGATTTCACCTAATGGGTGTTCTGCATTTTTTACGTTGTGGCTGTAAAAATGGCTACTTTGCTTATTGGTCCTCCCCAGCGTTGGCGTGGAAACCACACGGAAAAATCCCAGTGGCGTAAACCCAACTGGCAGCTTGTAAAAGTGGTTCCCTCTGCGTTAACCAGACGGTAAAGCCTGTAATAACCCCAGCATTATTTACTTACCCTTTTCTATTATTGTTTGCTATAGTATCATAACCTTTATGTCTTGCAGGAATAGTTCATCTTTTAAAATGATGTCATCCTTAGTCGCACTCATGTCATTTCAAACTGATATGACTTTCATCTAATTTTCAGGAATTTCAGTTTCAGGATAGTTTTGAGCTCATCTAACACATCAGATATGACGTGTAATAAGCAAGTTAACACATTAAATCTTGTTATAACAACATAGGAAAATCATGACGAAGGTTTCAGTATTTCAATCACCCCTTTCAGACCACTATCATGTGATCTTTAAACCTTAAACGCATACCTCATATCATTCTAGTGCTGGGCAATAAATCTATATTGGTATTTATTGACCAAACACCATTGTCAATAACGATAAAAAAAAGTTCAGTATTAAGTTTTGGTATGAAGGCTATAGTTTTTAAAATGTGGCTGCTGAGCGTGCACCTTAGAAGGAACGGCAATAAGCTTAAGTCCGATTCACACGGGGCTTCAGCGTCAATGCTTGACAGAGGGCCTGTCTTAAATTGGGGGTTGAGGCGATCATCATAGCAGCGTCAGCCAATGAAATAAGTCCGCAATCGGCTACTGTCTGAGCTGGGGTATTTGCATAAAAGGATTTCATTGGCTGAGGCTTCTGTTGCCGCTTGAAAAGTTGAGAAATTCCCAACTTCTGCAGCGAGCAAAGCCACTGAAGCACCCACAATTCAGTTTGATGCTGACACCCCGTGTGAATGGGCCATTAGGGTGTAAGTTTGTCATTTCCAATAGAGACGCCCTACTTGTATGACTATATTACCCCCTGGGACGCCGTGACGGACGCATATTTTCCAGTTACACTCCAGAAAAACATCTGGGGCCTCATGTATCAACGCTGCGTACTCACAAATGTGTACGCCAAATTTCACGCTCACGTTTGGATTTACTAACGATGAAATTAAGGTGAGAATGTGCATTGGTCTACGCCAACTTCATGTCTGGCGTATGTGTATTTCTTGTGCGTGTTTGTTTTATTTCCATTGGTGACTCCTAGAGGCAATTATGTTAAACTGCACACTACAAAGTATTGCACAAACACATGTGAAAAACATTGCTATTATTTATAACTGATAAAATTGGTTAATTTATTTATTTATTTCAAATTATGTGATTAAGAACATAATAAAAAGCATTTGCAATAATAATTTGCAAATAATAAAAGCATTTGCAAATGTATACAACCCTTAGTCTATGGCAATGGCAGTGTTGGCCTTATTAGAGGACATTCAAGGCTCCAAGTTGGCAGGGTGCGCGATGGGCGGTTTCTTGGTGAGTGATGTATTTAAAGATATTATTAGACTTTCCCCCTTTATTTCTGTGTTTAAGACTGTTTTAAAGACCTATCCATTTTCTCTCGCGTTAAATACTCCTTGATAACTATTTATTGCTTTTATTTGTTAAATGTTTATTTTATATTCTGCTTCTCTGTCTTTAGCACTCCTATGTACAGCACTTTGGTCAACCTTGGTTGTTTTTAAATGTGCTTTATAAATAAATATTGTTGTTGTTAGTTATTCCAGCTCATTTTTTTTATTTTATTTATTTATTTTTTTTTATTGTGCCCTCAGTTTCATGTTAATTTGGTTGTACAAAGAGAATATGCGTGGGATTTCGTGTACGCAGTGTTTCATACATGTGAATTTTTTACTTTTAAGCACATTTACAGCTTTGTCCGTACGCAATGTATTAGTATTGATTCAACGCAAGTCTTCGTACATGAGGCCCCTGAACTTTTCTGAATGCCGCGAGTGCACCACGATTCATGTAGAACTAACCAATCTGCTTCACGCTTTGTATGGAATATACACATTTCAGTAATAATGGCAGACTAATTACTGCAGACAACACACAGCGCACCCAAACACTGCAACGCTTTTTACTTTTCTCCATAAACTTGTATCGGAGCTGCAGCAATGATTTGTCCGTTTGTCATCCTCTGCGAAAACGGTTGATGATTTGCATAGTTATGAGAGGCGACATCAGCGCGAGCGCAAAGCCCATTGTAAATGGTCAAGAAATCCACGTGCTGGCGCTTTTCACTTCAGATCAGAATAGCAACACATGTGAAAATGAGTGCCGTATAGCAGCAGTGACGAGATTATAAATAAAAAAGGATGTAAGGAAGTCGCCAGAGTGGTTTTTTGGTTTCTTTTCATGTGCATCTCAGCTACTAGCACCCCATCTGAAAGAGATTTTAGCATAGGGATAATGTAGCTCATTCAACTTCACAATTTGAAATGTTGCAATATGTATTGAATAATGATGATTGGTTCCTTTACTTGAAAGCTCAGATTTGATTTTCATCATTTGCTTTGTTTACAGAGTTTGAGGTTTACTGTATCATTATTATTCAAACCTTACAGATGTTGATATACCTTCACCATTGCACACACTTTGTAACATTTTATTTATTAAGTTTATGAGTCTTCTTAACACTTATGTTTATTTTATTATGAAGAGATCAGATATTTTGTTTAAATAATTATGTTTTTGACTATTAAAACTATTTGCCTTAGAAACGTTGGTAAAATAAAATAAAGTGGTTACATAAATAAAAAAATCTTAATATTTCTAAATGTATTGTTAAAAAATATTCAATAATTACATGCGTTATATCACAGAATGATATAAAAAATTATATTGTGATATTTTTTTTGCAATATCGCCCAGCCCGTCATTCAGTACCCTCTCCCTGATTTATTTTCTGAGTTGGGTATAAACCTTTTTAAAAGCCTGTTTAAATTTTTGTGTCATGGTAGCATAGTGGGTAGCATGATCGCCTCACAGCAAGAAGGTCGCTGGTTCGAGCCCAGGCTGGGTCAGTTGGCATTTTCTGTGTGGAGTTTGTATGTTCTCCCTGTGTTGGCGTGGGTTTCCTCTGAGTGCTCCGGTTTCCCCCACAGTCCAAAGACATCTGGTCTAGGTGAATTGAATAAGCTAAATTGGCCGAAGTGTATGTGTGTGAATGGGGGTTTTCCAGTTTTGGGTTGTGGCTGGAAGGGCATCCTCTGCGTAAACATGTGGTGGTTCATTCCGCTGTGGCGGATGTGATTTTTAACTATATAAAAGTAAAAAATCTGCTCTCTCTCTTTCAAAGATGCTTTATTGAAATCAGAAATCAGAAATCAGAAAGAGCTTTATTGCCAGGTATGTTCACACATACGAGGAATTTGTTTTCGTGACAAAGCTTCTACAGTGCAACAGCATTACAGAGACAGGACAAAAAACAGATAATAAATATATTTTTTTAAAATAGAAGTAAGTAGTGAGTGCAAATATACAGATGGACAAGTGTATGTACATGTTTATTACTATATACAACATTATATGTGCAGCTGTTATGTGCAAATTGGCATGTAAAGTGTGTTGTTAAATAAGTGTATATGTGTATAAAAGTGTATGGCAAGTAGTGATGTTGGTTTCGCAATTATTATCATCAAGTGTTCATGAGATGGATTGCCTGAGGGAAGAAACTGTTTCTGTGTCGGGCTGTTCTGGTGCGCAGTGCTCTGTAGCGTCAACCAGAAGGTAAAAGTTCAAAGAGGCAGTGTGCTGGGTGTAAGGGGTCCAGAGTGATTTTGGCAGCCCTTCTGCTCGCTCAGGATAAGTACAGTTCTTGGGGAGTAGGAAGGATTGTACCAGTGATTCGCTCAGCAGTCCGAACTATTTGACGTAGTCTTTGGAGGTCGTATTTAGTAGCTGAGCTAAACCAGACAGTTATTGATGTGCAGATGACTGATTCAATGATGGAGGTGTAGAACTGTTTCAGCAGCTCCTTTGGGAGGTTAAACTTCCTCAGCTGATGAAGAAAGTACAGCCTCTGTTGAGCTTTTTTGACAATGGAGTCAATGTGAGTGTCCCACTTCAGGTCCTGAGAGATGGTGGTGCCCAGGAACCTGAATGACTCCACTGCTGCCACAATGCTGTCCATGATGCTCAGTGGGGGGAGAGCAGGGGGGTTTCTCCTGAAGTCCACTATCATCTCCACTGTTTTGAGCGTGTTGAGCTCTAGGTTGTTGTGGCTACACCAGACAGCCAACTCCTTAACCTCCTGTCTGTAAGCAGACTCGTCACCGTCCTGAATGAGGCCGATAAGTGTGGTGTCGTCTGCAAACTTCAAGAGCTTCACAGAGGAGTCTTTTGATGTGCAGTCATTCGTGTACAGGGAGAAGAGCAGTGGGGAGAGGACACACCCCTGGGGGGCGCCAGTGCTGATTGTGCGGATACTAGATGAGATCTTTCCCAGCTTCACCAGCTGCTGCCTGTCAGTTAGGAAGCTGTTGATCCACTGACAGACAGAGGTGGGCACAGAGAGCTGAGTTAATTTGGGCAGGAGAACTTTTGGGATGATAGTGTTAAACGCCGAGCTGAAGTCAACAAACAAGATCCTCACATAGGTCCCTGGTCTGTCTAGGTGTTGCAGAGCATAATGCAGTCCCATATTTACTGCATCATCCACAGACCTGTTTGCTCTGTAGGCAAACTGAAGAGAGTCCAGTGAGGGTTCAGTGATGTCCTTCAGGTGGGCCAGCATCAGTTTTTCAAAAGACTTCATGACCACAGATGTTAGTGCCACCGGTCTGTAGTCATTTAGTCCTGTAAGTTTGGGTTTCTTTGGGATGGGCATGATGGTGGAGCGTTTGAGGCAGGAGGGCACTTCACACAGCTCCAGTGATCTGTTGAAGATCAGGGTGAAGATGGGGGCCAGTTGGTCAGCACAGGATTTTAAACAGGCTGGTGTTATAAAATCTGGGCCTGGTGCTTTTTTTCCTCATCTGTTTCCGAAAGACCTGGCGAACCTCATTTTCGTTAAACTGTAGTGCAGGTATGGGGGAGGCAGGGGGTGGTGGAGGTGTTAATGGTGGCGTGAAGAGCAGTTCAGAGTGGGTGTGGGGGGTTTTCTCAAACCGGCAGTAAAACTCATTCAGGTCGTTTGCAAGCCATTCATTGTCTACAGTGCTGGGGGGTGGTGTCTTGTAGTTTGTGATGTTTTTCAAACTTTTCCACACGGATGCTGAGTCGCTGGAAGAGAACTGACTCCTTAGTTCCTCAGAATAGTTCCTTTTTTGCGAATCTGATCTCCTTTTCCAGTGTGTATTTGGCCTGCTTATACAAGGCCCTATTCCCCATTCCTGTAAGCAACCTCCTTGGCCTGACGTAGCTGTCTGAGTTTTACAGTGAACCATGGTTTGTCATTGTTGTATGCGAGTTGAGTCCTGGTAGGAATGCACACGTCTTCACAGAAACTGATATAAGATGTTACAGTCTCTGTGAGCTCATCCAGATCGTTTGCAGCAGCTTCAAAAACACTCCAGTCAGTGAGGTCAAAACAGGCTTGTAGATCCCGCTCTGTTTCGTTAGTCCATCTTTTCACAGATCTTAATACAGGTTTGGCTGTTTTCAGTTTCTGCCTGTAGGTTGGAATGAGATGAATCAAACAATGGTCAGAATGTCCCAAAGCTGCTCGTTGGACGGAGCGGTACGCATCCTTTATTGTGGTATAGCAGTGATCCAGTATATTTCTGTCTCTTGTGGGACATGTAACATGCTGTCTATATTTTGGCAGTTCACGGGATAGTTTTGCTTTGTTAAAATCCCCGAGAATGATTAAAACAGAGTCCGGGTGTTGTTGCTCCATCACCGTGATCTGATCAGCTAGTTTCTGTATCGCCAGGCTAGCGTGCGCGAGTGGAGGAAAGTAAACACTGACGAGGATGAACGAGCAGAACTCGCGCGGGGAGTAAAAAGGCTTACAGTTAATAAACAGTGCTTCGAGATCTGGACAGCACATCTTCTTTAAAACTGTTACATCTGTACACCACCTTTCATTGATGTAAAAGCACGTCCCGCCACCGCGCGATTTCCGCATTGATTCTTCGTCGCGATCCGCTCTGAACAGCTGATAGCCCGGTAGGTGAAGCGCGTTGTCTGGTATGGTGTCGTTCAGCCAGGTTTCCGTGAAACACAGAGCAGCTGAATGCAGAAAATCCCTGTTTGTCTGAGAGAGCAGAATGAGTTCATCTATTTTGTTGGGTAGAGAGCGGAGATTTGCCAGATGGATGCTAGGCAACGCGGTTCGAAATCCGCGCTGTCTGAGTTTCACAAGCGCGCCTGCACGCTTTCCTCGTCTGCGCGCTTGAAAACGTTTGAGCAGCACCGCGGCTCCTCCGACTACAATGTCCAACAGAACATCAGAAAAATCCAGGTATGGAAAAATATTCGGTGGTGTATGTGCCCGAATGTCCAACAATTCGTCTCTGGTGAAACTAATTGTAGGAATATGACTCGAGACAGGACAAACTAACAAAAACACAAACACTACTGCAGAGTACGACACGGAGGCTGCCATCGTCATCGGCGGCATCTTGGTATGACATAGTACAAAACTGCAGAAGCATTTTAGATATGTATAAAGTATGTAATATATTAACATCATTAGATTAATTAAAATATACAGCAAATAATATAGTAAAGTTTATTGGAGTCGTTTATCAAATGATTGATCATTTAATGTTTCTCTCGCAGCTATGCGCACGCAGTCTGCTGTGATAAAGTAATGCAAAAACGTACAAATAACTTTAGAAAATGAAAGTAAAACCCAGACATTTTAGGTGAGTCAGAAACTACAGTCGGACACATTTTTGCACATCTTTTTGGGTCTGCAGAGCACATGATGTGTGAGCGTTGACGGTTCTCGCACACACGAACCAGCAGTAGGAAACGTGCAAAGCGAGAAGATTTTCCATTGGTTAAACAGAAAGGCTTTGGCTTTCTTTGATGGAGACAAAAAAAAGTGTAAAAGGATGATAGTAATAGTATTATTCATGCATCACCACTAAAATACACTTGGGCAGCCATTAATGTACCTGGGCGGCCCGCCCAAGTAAAGTCTATGGGCCCTATCATACACTCGGTGCAATAAGGCGCAAGACGTGTTTGCCCAACGTGTTGCTATTTTCAGACCAACGCAACCTTAATTTTCCCGTTTTCCGCTACGTTATTTAAATAGCAAATCCATTTGTGCCACTTTGTGAACTCATGGGTGTTCCAGTCTAGAAAAGAGCTGTTTTAAGGTGCACTGTTGGCGCGTTGCTATTTTGAGGAACTAAAATAGACTGTCCAGAAAGTCCAGTGCAGAGCACATTAGTTTTGCGCCTTGCTTAAACATGCATGATGTACAGCAATACGCAAATATCTTTACAAATGAAAAAGAATTAAAGGAATAAAATATAAAAAAAAAAAAAATGTTTCTACATAAATATATAAACCATCCATGCCTCCATGCCTTCTTCATCTCAGGGAGCTTTTTTTCAGTTTATTCATGACAACTTGCTTTTGTATAATGTTGTTATTGTTATTATTATTATTATTATTATTTATTAAATGCATATTTATATTTGTTTTATTAAAAACAAGCTTAGATTTGTCCACCTGTTTTGGACCATATGGGGCAAAGGACGTGTGTTTGAATATAACCTCAGTTTTTTGACCACACTTCATTACAATTGTTCATTTATTCGTTTGCTGGAAATTAGAACTGAATTTAGAAATAGTTTTGAAACATATCCTCACGCTTAACAAGCAAAATTAATTATGTAGGCTGATGGATGTCTTCAGTGGAGTGCGTACAACACCGTTTCCTTATTCACGAAGGAGAGAAAGAGAAAGTGAAAGTAAAGGTGGATTGGAGAAGGCTCATTCTTTATCCTCGCACTGCAGATGCTCTGTTTAACTCTGTTTTTTCGCTAGTAAAGCATTCAGTTTTTACACTTACAAATTCTGCCATGTAAATAGCAAATGCACAACACAACTGACATTTAAAGGGAATGGGAGATGAGACTCTGATTGGTTTACATTTACATTTAGACATTTAGTCATTTAGCAGACGCTTTTATCCAAAGCGACTTACAAATGAGGACAAGGAAGCAATTTACACAACTATAAGAGCAGCAGTGAACAAGCGCTATAGACAAGTTTCAGGCGTGTAAAAGTCTAAGAAGCAAAACATTAGTAGAAATTTTTTTTTTTTATTCTCAAAACATACCCACAACTCATTTAGAGAACAAGCACAACCCTGTTAGACCATGCGCCATGGCGCAGAGTGTATTTTTCCATCCTTAAAATAGCAAAAGTGGATTCGGAATTAATTCTGACTCCTTATTGCTTTTGACTCTCCACCTAGATCGTTAAAATAGATCCCATATGTGTGGGAAGCACTGGACATGACTTTCATTTTTGGATAAACTATACCTTTAAGTGGACAAAACAATTAGTAACGTCTACATAAGTTGTTGCAATTGTGATATTTTGCTGCACGAAAGAAAATTCGCTTTTGTGTTCCAAAGAAAAACAACAACATACCGGGATGACATGGCTGTAAAAATAGCTAAATGCCTAAATTTTATCTTATGGGTGAACTACTCCTTTAATCATAACTGTAAAATAAGAGTATAAGGTTGTGTAACACTTCTGGTGAACTTTTTGAAAAAATAAACAAGGCAGGGCATCCTAGTACAACCGTTGGTTGAAACACTACAGCAAGAAACAGAAAGATAAGCAGCTGTTGAGTGCAATCACGCAAACCACTCTTGCTTTCCCTTCCCTCCATCAGTTCCTCCCACTTTATCCCCAAAACACAGTACACTGAATTAGCTGTATGTTTATACATATATTTCAAACTCCTGCTCTCCTGCCAAAACATCTTGTCAGTATTGATCATTCTCATCGACTAGCATACTGTACATATCAACCCTATCTAGGTGACCGACCACCCTGTGAGAGCAAAACAAGTGATAAACATTAGCCAGTTGTTGTTTAAGGAATGCATAAGGTTTAGGCCAGTTGACAGAACTGTCACTGCGTCTTTTACACGATTCAGTGTAGTTTGACCTGCGTTGTTGAGAAAGTAGACAACAACACAGAGTCAGAAGAGGTGCAAAAATAGCAAGGGGGTGCGCACAGGACTCAAAAACAGCTGGCCGGAACAAACTGGAATGGATTAGAATGCAGGGGTCTTGACACTTTGTTTTTTTGCAAGATGCTAAAAAGAAGAGGCAAACGATGTAGTTTTATTAAGTGTGTCTTTTAGATTTAAATCTGTGCTTCTTTATTAAAGGTGCTGTAATGTAAGTTTTTGACTCTTCTAAAGCATAAAAATACTATAATTTGTTTGCAGGTATTTAGGAAACATGCTAAGTGAACATTCTTGTTAATGTGAAAAGTCAGATATTTTGCTTTGAAAATGTGTTACGTGCCGGAACAACTGTCTTTATTTTGGTCTCTTTAACCCACCCAATGCCAGTTTAGCCAATTTTATTTCAGCACCCTGGGTTGCCTTGGTGGAAAACAGCGTATTTCATTCATTCAGTCACTAAGGCTCTCAAAGTATGTGTCCACGACCGAAATGCGACCTCCGGTGGACAGTAACAGCCCCGAAATGAGACACAGATTCAGAATTGGTTAATAATTAGAAAATACTATAATATTAGGAAAGTAAACATTAGGTGAGCAGGTAAATTGTACCCTGTGTCCTACAACACGCTACACAGTGATAAGCAATTGGGTTGTTTGCACCAGACGAAATGCAAAATACATTTAAATACAACCATTCAGAAGCACAGAATAGTGCACTTACTGCACCCCAACATGGTATGGTTATGGTAATGGTATGGTTTATAATCTAATAACTAACTGTACGTACTGAATCACTAATATGTGTTGGCTTACACTGAGTTACAGTTCTAAAGTTCAATTTTAAAGGGTTTACTTTATTTCAAGATCTGAGGTGAACTATCTGCTGCTGCTTTCAGCAACAAATGTCATGTGAAATACCATTCAAACTCACATTATTAGCATTTAACACTGAATAAAGTGTACCTAAGGTTATCATTGTCTGTTTTCTGTTGTTCAGCTGCAAGAAATAGATACAGTTTCTAAAATATATATTTCAGGTGCTGGTTAGAACAAAAACTTCTATTATTTTGGAAAATATTCCTTCTATTGTGTGCCGTTGCTTTTATTTAGAACACTGTTTAAATCAGCCTTTAGACTCGACAGTCAGGCACACTGCTGTTAGTGTCGTCAATCTGGCAACCTGAGCTTGCGTGTGTTTTGAACGAGGAGTGCAATACCTAGTTCATGGTTATCACTACATCCATTCTTCCATGGCGGGGCGCCATACCAAAATTCATCAAGCCAAAGCTACATTACAGCTTCTCATTCAAAACATTCAGTCATTTTTTTAAAATAGCGGGTTATTATCGCACCAAAACGTATTAAAAGGTAAGTGAATTACAACAGCGGGACCTTTTCTGTAACCGTAAGAGTGCTGTGCGTTATTTGTTTAACCCTTTAAGGTGACGTGCTGACTGACTGACTGGATAGGTGCGCGATGCGTGAGGCCAGCAAACACGACATAGCTTTTAGTTATGACGAACAGTTTCCATAATTATATTTTATTTATAAATAAAGGTCCATGGCTCTGCACACAATGACTTTATATTGCTGGAGTTTATAACCGCATTTCACCTAACTTCAGGACACATTAATGCCGCTCTGTAGGTCTATTGGAGACATTCACAAACATTCATACTCTTTATAAACGCACTAAATCGCACTTCAGCAGCGTTTATTTGAGAGCGCACAAGAAAATCTGCATTTGAGCAGCGTATATTTGAGGGCGCACAAGAAAGTTTTGTGCACAAAAAGAGGAAATCAACGCTCGAGCACAGAGATTGACAAGCTCGTATTACATGAATGCGATCTCGACTTGTTATACAGCGCTCACTATATTTGTCAATGAAATAACAACACAGGTAGTTTGTAGATCTGAGTAAAAGGCCCAACAGAGTCTGCCGCCAGAGGAAACACTGTCATTCATCCACTGGGTGTCAAACTTACATACTGCACCTTTACTTGTGGGATAACATTAATGAATATTAGCTAAGGCTGCACGGTGGTGCATGTTCTCCCCGTGTTGGCATGGGTTTCCATCGGGTGCTCCGGTTTCCCCCACAGTCCAAAGACATGCGGTACAGGTGAATTGGGTAAGTTAAATTGTCCGTAGTGTATGTGTATGAATGAGCGTGTATTGGTGTTTCCCAGTGATGGGTTGCAGCTGGAAGGGCATCCACTGTGTAAAACATATGCTGGATAAGTTGGTGATTCATTCCACTGTGGCAACCCCAGATTAATAAAAAACAATACTTTGTTGTGTATCCATGTCCAAAGTAAACATATGCTTCATTCGATTTGTATTGTAAAATGCTTATAACAATTACAATAGATGACACTTTACAACCCTCAAAAAAATTACATTACCTGTTTGTTCAAACTACTTATTTAAAATGAGCAGAAACAACACAATTCCTGAGGCTTTTTAAAGGACAACTTAATTGTTTTATGTTCAATCTACTTCAATTTGTAAAAATGTGTAAGTTAACTTAAGTCCTTCATGTTGTCCCAACACAAATCGATTGTGTGAAACCCAGCATTTATTTACAGTGAATAAAGTCTCATTAGGAAATGTTAGTTAACAGATTCAAATCAACAGTGAAAAAAGGCCAGGTATATTATAGTTAATATGTTAATATTGTTAGTAAAAACAATTAAAAAAATTAATTTTATAAGTTAACTCAATTGAATAAGTTTAATAAGTTTATAAGTTAATTCGATTTAAGTTATTATTAATTAACAATTACAACAATGATTTTAATACACTATTAGGAATTAACTAAGAAATTATTTCAATATTTCAGCATGTAGTAGTCCAGATTAACAAGTCAAAATGTTTAAATTGGAATTATTAAGTCTCTACGCATTTCACACTGTTAAGAAAACCATTGCAAATACAATGTGACTAAATATTCTTTAAAAAAAGCACTCTAAAAGTTTACATAATAAATAAATTGTTGATGGTATGATATTGCGATATCAATATATATGTTCATTATCATGAAATATTGAATATCAGCATGTCTGTACTGTAAGAAATTTACAGTTCATTGTTTGTTCGTGTTAGTGCATACATTAACTAATGGTGAGTTCAGACTGCATGACTTTCAAAGTAGTCGCATCATGGATATTTTTACACTGCATGACTATCTGGAGTAGTATTCCATCGCTGCTGTGTTCACACTGCAAGATGGATCGGCGACAGGGGGTTTCACACTGCATGACTTTACAATAGGAAGAATCGCCGACAACTTTGTCTCAGTCCGCAAACCACATCTAACAACCAAACATACGCGAGAAGATGTACTTATTCTGCTCACCTGGGTTTTGAAGGGAATTAGCAATTTCTCCTCAACTTTTTTCTTTGTCGGTTATGGTATTGCTCAGATGGGTGCACCTGACAAATTTCCACTAGTTTTTTCTCCATTGCTTGAGTCCAAATAGACTGAAAAGAAGCACTTTTAACTTCTCCCCCAACCTCTCGCTGGTCTGCAGATATCCATACTAGTGGATGCTGCACTCTTATTGGCTGTAGGTAATCGCTAATGTTATTTTCAATCAGAATAGATTTTACACAGCATGATTTTTAATCGGCGGTGTCGGCGACTCCTCTGTGCTTTTCTCAGATCGCGTCTTTGATAGTTCACACTGTGTGATTGTTACTCACGTGAACAAGCAGCGATTTGCCTGTGATTACAGGCATTTGTCTGTGATTTCTCAAAACCTGTAGGCGAGTTAGTATCTGGACTAAAAATCATGCAGCCTGAACTCGGCATAACGAAACATTATTGGAAACTCTTATACATTATTTAACATAAAATGACTCCCGACTTAGGTGTGTGCACTATATTTGTATGGATTAGAGTACATTAAGATGGATTGACTGTAGTTTTATAAAACAACACCTGACTTGACTACTGATTTAAAACTTAAAAGCCACGGTTAATTAAACTTTTTTCTAAACCCTGTTTGTCCATCCTCTTTAAAACATACAATCTTGTTAATAACTGATACATTCTATATAAAGTATATGCACAAAGAAAGATTTACTCACAGTACTGGATCCTTGTGCGTACAGCTGAAACAGGAACACTGTAGATCTTCTCTAGATAATTTCTGACATCACACTTGGTCATTCTTGAAGACAAAATTAAAATAGATGGATGTTGAATGTTGCAAAGGAGTAAGAGAACAAAATATGAGAATCTAAACTATGATCTTAGAATACAAGTCATATGGAAACAATTAATACAGAGATTCCCAACCCTTTTTAAGTTCAAAAGTTCTTGTGACCTCACAACCCCACCACACCACACCCAAATAACTGAATTAAGATGTACACTTTAGGATCTCATAGGTGACAAACTACGTTCAACTGTATCTCAAGTGATCTCTAGGTTGAGAAGTTCCAAATGTTTTGCTTTTGGTGGGACTAAAATGACGTGAAAAGAATTTTGTGACATGATCTTATTTCACAAACAAACAAAACACAATTGTATCATTATGTTTGAGTTACTGAAAACCCAACGAGTACCATTCAGAAAACAGGATGGTGAAGCTAATGGGAAGAACATATTGAACTGCTTTGAAAAACAAGGATGTTTGTCCACGAGTCAATCCATGCACTTTTTTTTTTTTTTTAAAGAAGATGGTTCCAAGAAATCTAACAAACAGATGCTCCTTCAGAAAGTGTATTGTATGCACATCTTTCAGAGTCAGCACCAGGGTGTGATGCCCAGATTTCAATGAAGTGGAGTGGAGATTTGGCCGTGAAACGCATGTGAGAGAGAAGAAGCATACAAGTGTACATTTGTCTGTGTGAAAGTGAGAGAGAGAAGCAATTCCTAGACAGCAGAGCACTCGAGCCACAGTGAAACGAATAGTTAGCAGACCTAAGTGCTTTTTGAGATCTTGGAGTGGAGAAGAATCTTGTTTTTTTTTTCAATTCCGGCCCCCCGGTGACCTCGACCACTCTGCCAACAGGAAAGACCTTTGATTTACCATTTACTATTAACACTGTATGAGCCTAGAGTGTTTTATAATCTGAAGTTAACGTACAGAAGTAAGGTGGCAAGTTTTACATTAATTTATAGGTTCAAAAAAAAAGAAAAATTATTATTATTTTTTTTTATCTACCTATCTATCTATCTATCTATCTATCTATCTATCTATATATATATATATATATATATATATATATATATATATATATATATATATATATATATATATATATATACATATACACTACCTGATAAATTAGTTTATCAATTCGATGCTAAATGGACAAAGCTAAGGTGTGAAACAATTTTAGCTTGTCCACTTTCGACCACTTCCAGAAGTACAGTAGTCGAAAATGCATTTGACATGATTGCTCCAATCGTGAGAACGCACATATGGTTGAATGTGTTCGAACGTCCACTAATGCATTCTCCACCTACTGAACTCATTTATAAACTGAGCGGCTGAAGAATTTTAGGTTTGTATAGGAGGCAACTATTTATGAAGTATAAAAATCACCCATCCCAATACGTTTAATATTTTTCTATTGCAAAAATAAACAGCCTATGTATTTGACCGCAAATCTTCATCTTCAAACAGCAGCTCTCATGTAGCACCTGTGAACTAGTGTTTTTTTTTTTTCCAGTTCCTGATCCTTTGCATAATGTTTTATATTCACTTTTATTTGAATTACTTTTGATGTTCTAAAATAGAAAAATAAAGCTTGTTTAATTGATCTGGTAACTTTTAATAATTTGCTTGTCTTTTATATGAAATTATCAAATATGCATAATTTTTTGCAGACCCTACCTTATCAGAGAAGTGACAAAAGAGACACATTTAAATGCCACAAGTGGACGGCAATGTGTCTACCTTGTCCTTTTTTGAATAGATCAATGACATTGCATCTTAAACCCTTATGTGCTGTTAAAAATTGGGTGATTTTGAGTCATAATTAGCCACAATGTTCTCTGTTTCAGCAAATATTATGATTTTTGGTGACAAATCTTATTTGAACACATATTTTGGGGTAAACACCTTGAAATTTTTCAAAATTCAACAATACGCTTTAGACAAATTGAATATCATTTCGTTATGTTCATGGCTGTTTTTGCCCTATTGACTTCCATTATAATGACATATTTGATTGTAAAGCAATGACACACCATATAATCAAGCATTCTTGATTGTTGCTGGCTTTCCCTGTTGGGAGAAGGTAAAATGTGTAACTTTTACCACTGATCATCAGTTGTAAATTTTAAAATTTATGCAAATTTTTTGTTTAACTCCACAGAACTTCATTTAAAAGTCGTAAACTTTTTCACACAGGCCTATCTAGAGAGTTATTGGTGCCAACTGATGATCAGCAGTAAAAATTAAAAGTTTTACCTCTTCCCAACAGGGATAATAATCAAGAATGCATTATTTGGTGTCATGGTTTTGCTTTCAAAAAATGTTGTTATAATGGAAGTCAATGGGGCAAAAACAGCCACAAACATAACGAAAGGGTAGTCAATTTTAACAACACACAAGGGTTAATACAAGGTGCAAACAAGGCTTTAGACATGTTGTAAGCAGCAACTGACTCCAGATGAGTCACATGAGCAGCAGAGCTCTACACAACTACAAATTTCATCTTGGAATGCAGAAATACAACAGTGTCATATTTCTAAATTACTGTTTGATGAAAGAACCACACTGAGCCTTGGATCCCACTGTGAAAATCCAGGTCAAGTTCAGCCTGCAACATATTTTAATCTTATTTCATACCATGTTCAATTAATTTAAATTTGTATAGCGCTTTTACAAATGTAGATTGTCAAAGCAGCTTCACACAGAAGATCATAGTAAATTGAAACAATAGCTATGTTTCCATCCAACTATTTTTATGCACATCTTGCATTTGCGCATAAAAAAACAGTTTATGGAAATGCCATAATGCGCTTAAAAAACTTATGCGCATAACTGAGTAGGATAAACTTTTTATTCGATAAGAAAAGATGCGCTTAAACTACGATGGAAACCCTTTTTATGAAATACCTTACCGTTTAAGTATTAGTGTTATTATATTATTAATGACCTCCAGAATCAAGAGCGTCTGTGCTCCGTGTCTGACACCTTCAAACGCCACCGCGTGTCAGGATTGCCTTTGGATGCGCAAGTCGTTTATTAGATAAAGAAAAAATTGACGCAGCTTCTCTTACCAGAGTAAAATCCATTTTTACTGTCGATATGTGGTGCCAGTTAATCAGAAAGTGACGATTTTGTTCGTTTTGACTCATTGGATGGAAACGATGCTTTATTCGCACGTCTTTAATGCAATAATCCAGTTTTACGCATAAAGTTCATTTGCAATTTTGGATGGAAACATAGCTAGTGTCAGTTCAGTTTTCAGTGTTTAAGTTCAGTTCAGTTTAGCTTAATTCAGTGTGGTTAATAATCACTACTGAGAGTCCAAACACTGAAGAGCAAATCCATCGATGCGCAGTTCTACAGATCCCGAACCATGCAAGCCAGTGGTGACAGCGGCGAGGAAAAAACTTCACTAATTGGCAAAAGTAAAGATTTAAAAAACCTCGAGAGAAACCAGGCATAGTTGGGCATGACCATTTCTCCTATGGCCATTTTCTTGTTGTATCTGGGGCTTGCTCAGCTCACATCATTGAATCATTAAAATAAATTAATAGTTTAAAAAAACAACCAAAAAAATAAAAATCAACACCTTAAAAAAAAAAAAAAAAAAACATTTTATTAGTTCCACTCTATTGAATCAATTAAATGAAGCACCAGGCAACACGGTCATGACCTTCAGCAGATGTAAACAGTGCCTTGTGCATGTGTGGCTTATCTTTTGTAAGCGCTGACGTCTTTTAAAGATAGAGACCTCCTTGTTGTTCAATCCTCTTGCCTGTGAGTTTGAGCTGCGCCCCACCCTTCACACATAAACACTCTACGCTCATCCCTAAACATGCTCACACCGCCCTATTCAAAGGCTTTCCAAGTAGGTGACTCAGAGGTAAAGCGACAAAACACTCGAAATTTTGAGGAAGTCCAAAAAAAAAGGGGGCGATCTTTTGTTAGCCGGTGACCTCTAGGTTACATTCACACCACTGGGACTATAAAGGCGGCAAGAGAGTCGACAAATAGCTGTAATGAACTACGAAAAGATCATTAAAATGAAATTATTCAGAGAAAAAGGCAAATAAAAAGATGAAAGATCAAATGTTGATGATGGATCAAATACTTAAAAGGCATGCAGAATGGTAAATAAACGGAAATCCCGCAAGTACAAACTCTTTGTGAAGAGGCCCTCTTTCACAAAAACAAGTGCTTTGAAATTCTTTGGCTCTGATAATCGCTATGCAAACCAGGTTGGTTTCAAGTAAAACAACTTCTTGCCAAAGTGGAGGGTATCTTTGAAAAGTAGAAAGTGAAGAGGGGGATGTCTTTAATGTTTTAATGATACCTCTGTTGCTTTGTCTGGTTTCGTACTGTTTGCGATGGGACTGTGTCAAACGCAGCACTGGAGTAGACAAAACAGTTTTGATATCAAATGAAAAGGTTTCAAAACAAGAAAAAAACACACTCTTCCTTTGATCGCACAGGCACTAAATGTTTCGATTCAGGTGACAAGGATGCATGGTGCAAATTAACATCACAAAACACTCAAAGTAGTAAAACCAGGTTAAAAAAACTTCCCCTGATAACATATAGTCCGATTTCAAGCGTGTGTGGTTTGGATGGAATAATAACTGAGGAACAAGGCTCCACCGTCACTGCTTTAGATGTACGCCCTGAGGTTCACCAGAAAACAAAGCAGACTTTGTACTCTTTTTTTTGTGTGTGGACTCCGATTAGACCCATTATTAACAGTTCTGACTGCCTGTTTCGTATTACACCACAGCAATGTAATAATTATGGCTGTATTTTTTAGTGACGCTTAACAAACGTCATCAATAAAGTCACCAAATGCTGGATCTTAAGCAGGCAAACGAGCTGTAAACAAATCTGAGAGAGTCTGGGAGCACCAAAGCATCATCTGGCACGCAACCGCACACGGAAACGTCATCCCGTGTTTTGTAACGAAATGCAGTGTTGCATCTAACCGGCCTGCAATTACAGTTAAGCTTCACTTAAGATGCTTTAATTCTTTGTGATCATCATGTGCAATCAGATTCCCACTCTGCAATTTACAGTCTCGAATTGAAAGGCATTTGTGGGATTTGTCTGACACCTAGTGGAAAGTAATGCAACTATCTTTGTTAACTGAAATTCTGTTGTGACACGTTAAAAGTATTCAAGACAACGACGTAGCTTCATTAAAGACAATGACAAAATACTTACGCCATAGAAATACGAAATTGAACTGTGTCAGGTGGCTGTTCTCTTCCTGGTCTGACTAGTGTCATGTTGAAAGTAGGTCGGAATATTCTCAGCTGGGGGTTACCCAGCTGGTATAAAGGATATCTGAACAAAATACAAAAGAGAAATCACATAATGAGCAGAGTTAATTGCCATTACTAGCTAATAATCCAATTAATTACCTTACCACTTGTATGAATGAATGCATGTATGGAATAGTATATTGTATTCTTGGCATAGTCATATTACAAACTAATTACTGTGACGATTACATGTCCATGAATAAATAAGTAGACTTAATACTATAGTCTTCACACAGAATTAAAATAGTACAATTTAATGAGAACGACGTGGTCATTGTTCAAATTGATAACCATGTTATCTGGTACAAAAACATGGCACTAAGTTCAATTTGCTGGATTACCATGGTACGTTACTGTGCTTAAAACAGGGTTTATCCTAGTACAAGCAGGAAAACATAATACATCGGCAAGTATGTGGTGTGCTACTGCTAATGAAATAAGTATATCATTTAAATTTATACAAAAGTACACCTTGCATTAAGCAGAAGGTAGGCTAGTGCAATTTTCACTGTTTATATATATAACATTAGTTTAGATTTTCATTATTTGACGAACTAAACAAACATTTAAAAAATCTCACATTATCCGTTTCGCCATATTCTGCAAATGTTCCGGATTTCTAGAATAGCATGTGGTGTTTTGATTTTATTTTCATGTGCTCAAGGTCCTCGAACACTCTCGTCTTCTGAAAACTTGCGCAGACAGGAGTTTTGAAATTTCAAAATAATAGCCCTCCCAAAATTGAAAATACAAGTGCTGGACTTCACACAAGTGCTACTTAAAAGTGCTTAATACAAGTGCTACTTTAACAGATAGGTGAAATAAATGAATGCAAGTTTAATACCTAATAAAACCTTCTAATCAAAGAAATGAAATGCAGTCTATTTATAAATCCATTCATTTTTTGTTTGTTTTATCTTCTTAAATATTATGTGCAAACTTTTATTTTGAAATATTTGTCATTCCTTGATGTTTCCTCGTGTCACATTTGTATTTCCGACTTATAAACAATCGGTCCTCAATGCGTTCCTGTTATATGCGCGTCATTAATTAATTTTCCTTCGGCTTGGTCCCTTTATTTATCAGGTCAGGACAGCGAAATATTTCATTTGAACCACAAATAACTACCATATGTTTTACACGGGACTCGAATCAGCAACGTTCTTGCTGTGAGGCGACAGTGGTAACCACTGAGCCACAGTGTTGCCCTCCATGATTCAAATCATTTAAAGGGATAGTTCACCCCCTCCCCCCAACAAAAAAATGGTAATTCTCTCATTACTCCCCCTTAACTTCCAACCTGTCTGAGTTTCTTCTTTTGAACACACTGGGTGGTCAATGCTTAGCTACAAATGTCCATTTTCTTCAAAATATCTTTTTTTGTGTGTTTAAGAGAAGAAAGAAACTAATAAAGGATTGGAACCACTTGAAAGGTGAGGGAATGCAGGCCCATAGCCAGCCTATTGAACAAGGTGGTTCTTTTTTTCTCAAAAAGTGGAGAAAACTTTTGCTGTTATTCAATTTCTATTAAATTATGAGATTCAAATACTGCATTTTAGTGATATTTTAAGCATTATTTTTTGCTTTACTTTTAATTACTTTTTAATGCAGCAAAAATACTAGTACTAACTGTACAATTTTACCACAAAGTGTTTATTTAGAAATGTGCAATTAAACTGTTTTTTTTTTTTTTGTGTGTGTGTGCATTTAAAAGTTATTACAGTTTTATAAATAATGTTATGAGATTAGAATTTTAAATTAAGAATAAAAAATACTTATTTTTAAAATACAAAGTTATTATCATGGATAATTAAAAAAAAAACTATTATAAATCTGTTAACACTTCTTAAAACTAAAAAAATATTAAAAACTGTAAACTGTAGGTAAATAACAAACTGGCCAGCTCATTTTTTCAGTCAGAATTTGTACATTTGAATAATTAAAAAAATATTTGTCTTAAAGCCTTCTTCTATCAGTTATTTTCTCTATTTATGATGGCATATTCTGTCAAAAATGGGGCAAATTAGCTCATATGGGCACCAAATTCTGGACTTTGTCAGTGGGGGGGTGGGTCTTTCGAACACCCCGAACACCTTGTCGTTGACTGTCCCAGGAATGCGCTTCAAAATTACAAATCATCCTTTGAAATGTGTACAGGCTGATTCAACAACAGAGGGCGCTAAAGTATGAATTCATGAAGGTTACTGTTTTAAAGGAGTCACACACTCACTGTGCATGTTCAGTTGTAATATGTATGTGGTGTGATATACCGTACACAGGATTCACGTTTACGCAGTTTTAAACGGGCATTGAAGTTAAAAATTACTTTTACACAGAACATCACCTTTTGAACATACTTTTTAATTTTTTTAATAAGGCTAAAATTAAAAATAAAAAAACCTAAAGGGGATAGCCAAGGACCATTTATCAAAAATAACATTTAAAAAGATTGTTCGAAAATTGGATAGTGTAGCCTACAACATTTTTGTTAAAACCACTTACAGTTAGTTTGACCACAAACTTCATAATACTTGCAATCATTAATAATAATTGTACTCATACATCATAATAATTATTGTTGTAACAACAGTAAATATAGAAACAGATACATCATAAAAACTTTTTGCCAATAAAGGCCGATATACACCTTTCCGACTAAGTTTTCCTCATTTAGGTTATTTATTTATCTATTTTTTATTTTTTTATTTACTGTCCATTTAAGGTTATTTTTTACAGCAGTCATGACAGCTTAAGTCTTCCCCTAAGGGTCATTAAAATGATAGATTCAGGGGTGTAAGCTTATTTCTCAACAAAAGGAAAACCTTCTGTACACAGTAACCTGCATAAACCAGCACTGACTCATTTTATATTTGTGTGTGTGTGTGTGTGTGCGTGTGTGTGTGTGTGTGTGTGTGTGTGTGTGTGTGTGTGTGTTTGCTTTTCTGTGCATTTAAATTTTAAAACTTAAAACTCTTGTCAAAGTCTAATGTAAATTTCGCCCTATCCAATATTTTCACATCTGCACATTTTAAAAAAAAATTACGTCCAAATGGGATTTTGATAAAATTTGCATTCAATTCCACAGAGAAAACTGCACTTGTTAAAAATGACCTGCATCCTGCATTAGACCAAGGTATACGTCATATAACATTTATTATTCATTCTTTTTTTTTTTGGCTTAGTTCCTTTATTAATCCGGGGGTTGCCACAGCAGAATAAACTGTCAACGTATCCAGCACTTGTTCCAGCTGCAACCCATCACTGGAAAACATCCATACACACTCATTTACAAACGCATACTACAGACCAATTGAGCTTACTCAATTCCTCTTGTACCTCATGCCTATGGACTTACGGGGAAAACTGGAGCACCCCGAGGAAACCCACAGCGAACACAGGAAGAACATGCAAACTCCACACAGAAATGCCAACTGACATAGCTGAGACTCAAACTACGGCCTTCTTGCTCTAAGGTGATCGTGCTACCCACTGTGCCGACGTGACTTAAGCTTAGTGCTGTGTTTGACACACGATATTACCAACATAAATCAGTTACAGAATTAAACTGGTATTCATTATTTTTTTAAAAAAACTGTCTGACCATTTCCATTTTGTTACAAAAAAGAGCACCTCTGATGAAAATAATTTTTTGGAAGCTTTTGGACATAACTGTGTATTACAGTATAGTGTGTCCACTGTGATATTGGGGTGATATAAAGACAACAAATCTCTTTTTTTTATTTCCTGATGTTTGAAATAGGATTCAAATCCCTCCCATTTTGAGGCCCACTGCAATGTGAAGTAGGAGTGCAGTTTCCCCACCCACTGAATTGATTGACAGCCATGTATAAACATGTCTCAGTAGTAACGCATATCATTTCTACAAGCCAGGACGTGCGCAAAGCAAATGGGATTAAACGATCTGTTCAGCTCTTTGTGATCATCAATCATCATCAAATGTGATCAAGAATGAGTTTTACGAGTTTAAAACATTTTTAAAACAGTGCATGTTTGTGATGAATTATCACCACAGCTGCACGTCATAACAATTATAAAAGAAAACTCTTCAATCCCGGTTTGTGTACATTAAAACAGGTTTATTTTGTTTATTAACATAACGGATACAGCAGTGGATATTAACGTGTATCCTGTCACATTTGCAGTGCAAAAACAGTGCAACGTTAAACATGCGCACACACAGAACTTTGTAACAACATTGTGTGTGACTTGAATTAGGCTTGAATTAACTCCACAACAAAAACATCAAATAATCATTGGTAAAGTTCTTACTGTAGTATTTCTCACAAATGTTACGCGAGATCTGCTTCCTTCATGTCTGTCACTGTGCTGTTTATCTGACGCAGCCTAGGCGGAGATTGAGGCACACTCTGACAGGCATGTGGGAACAGTGGAAGCTATAATAAATAATCTGATGGGTGTTTTGAGCTGAAACTTTACTAACACATTCTGTAGACATAAAAGAATTAAATCTGGAAAAAGGGGTAGATAGGTGCCCTTTAAATGGAGAGCCATCCAGATTAACAACAATGAAGTATGGAATTTCACAACGACCTTTTTTAGGTCTACTTGCCGGTTGCAAGTTTATCACTGTTAAAACATATGGTACCATCCATAAAAGTAATTTCTAATTTTTACGGTAAACTACTGTATTTCATTAATTTATAAAACTGGCAACCACAGCTGCCACTTTTTTCTGTAAATCTGACAGATTTTACATTGCTACAGATATTTTTTTACATTGATACAGATATTTTACAGATACTTATAATGCACCCAGAAAGTATTTAAAGTTCTTTTTTCCAAAGTTCCCGTTATGTTAAGCCTTATTCCAAAATGGATTAAATTTAGATTTCACCCAAAATTCTATCACAAAAGGTATCTAATGAACAATATGAAAATATAAGTTTGACATAATTGCATTTTGAAAAATTTTGAAAATAAAACATACCGCTGTACCTTATAAATGTTTCTTGTAGTTTTTAATTTATCAGTAATCAATTAGAATTTTCAGCAAAAGCCAAAAAATGCACCCCTGGTCATTAATATTTACTTATCAGCTACCTGAGGTTATATTAGAAAGAGCTCCTAAGTTTGGGGACAGTTTGCAAAGCTCTTGTAATTGAATCACAGTGCAAGAGTGCCTTGTCAAGGTGCCAATGTTATTAGCAAAGGGTGGGGCTCGGGTGGGTTAGAGGAGAAGTGCTCATGCAACCCGACTCCTCTCAACCTTCAACCAAAGGTCTGTTTCACACACTGTGTTTCCAATGCTGCCATTTATAGATTGGCCCATGCAGTTTGTTTGTGACTGAAACCGATGCCTGTTCAACATGGGGTAAAATCTGAAATTATCAATATCACTCGAGTGATTAAATAATTATTAGTAATGCTAATATGTAGGATATATATCATTACTAATAATTATTTAATCACTCGTTTGATTACTACAAATCAGTGCTTACAGTATAATATTTGCATGAAAAAATCAGTAAGCAAAGTAAATTAGCCAGGCAAAATTTGTCTAGTAGAAAATAAATAAATAATAATTATTATTATTATTTAAAAAATGATTGGGGTTAACTGAGCGAAAGATGCCAGGAGTGCAAGGCGCGAGAAAAGCTATGGAAACTTTCCCAGGCTCAAGTTATATTAAATATCCAAAAGGAAAAGGGGAAAAATTGTAAATTGGAAGATCCAGACAGGAAGATGGAAAAGTCTTTTTCGCCTTAAAGTGAATACTTGGCTTGTAGAGGTCTGCTATTTTTTTTTCTTCTTTTGTCAAAACAGCATTTTATATTTCCTTGAGGGACTGCCATGCCACTCATATTTTCCATTATTGCATTGACTGGGATATTGTGTTACATGAATGTACATGAAAAAGAGCTGCAACTGTAAAAATCAGGTGGTCCACAAACATTCCAGCAGACTTGCTCCATGAGAATAATGGATGCATTTGTAGACGCAATGACTGAGCACTTCCAGTTCCTTTAGTATATATTGTACTCCATCTTATCAAGCTTTCTTCAAAATAAATACACAAACAATATCAATATAATATATATTTAAACATAATCTGCAAACATTATTAATCTGTTTGTTTGCTTGTTTATTTGCTTGTGTATTGCACTTGAATTAATAGAACACAACAAATACAAAAAAAAAAAAACATTCTAAAACAATGTAGATGCTGATATCTTCTAATCGAAAAAAAATGTCATTGTAATTTTAAGGAAAAATAATTCCTATTAAACGAACAAGTACTATAACATTAAGCTCAACAACTCTTTGTTGCTTTTAATAGTTTTAAGTACACTACCTGATAAAAGTCTTGTCATCGATCCCAGTTGTAAGAGCGACAATACAATAACTTGACTTCTAGTTGATTATCTGGAAAAGTGGCAGAAGCTAGTATTGCCATAAATCATCAGTGAACTACATCCCATGATCACAAAATACTGCAGAGAACCTATTGGAACCCGCATGGACCAAAGATTCTCACGGATATCAGTCAAGTTTGGTGATCATGCTTTGGGGTTATGCGAGAGATCAAGACATTTATGCTGCCCATTACATTACAAACCACAAGAGAGGGCAAACTCTTCATAAGGATAGCACTCCTCCTTCTTCAGCCTCCACTTCAAAGTTTCCTGCAGCAGAGAAGGTCAAGGTGCTCCAGGATTGGCCAGCCCAGTCCCCAGCCATGACATTTTAAGCATGTCTGGGGTAAGATGAAGGAGGAGACTTTGCCATTTCCAAATGACTTTATAAATAAGTTATTTGAGTCATTGCAGAGATGTGTGGATGCAGTTGTCCAAGCCTCATGGGAGTCATCCACAAAATTAATTATTTTTCCAACTGCAACCATGACTTTATATATTCTACACTGTACACTATTTCTGTTAAGTGACAAGACTTTTTGTCTAAGCAAAGTCAGAACTTACTCTTCTTATTAATTAAAAATCAAGGGCATGATCACGTTATTTGGGTAAATAAAGCATAATCTAGAGGCCTTTGCCTTTCTATATAAGCCATCCTGATACCAAATGCTCAACTAGAAGTCAAGTTATTATTTGCTGTTCCTAAAACTTGGATAGGCGACAAGTTTTTTTGTCAGGTAGTTTAGTTATTGGATTATTGGATGTAGGACAAGATCATATAGAATCTGTGGCTTTATAAGGACGTATATCAATATCTTAAAAATAGGCAGCTAATATGCCACTTGTTAATCATTAATACTTAAACTAAAGTGTATCAGGAAAAATTCAGTAGTTTGTCCACTTGCTTGTTTCAAAGTTGTATAAATTATGAAACTAAAATAAAAAAAAAATTGTCTTCTGTTAACTTACATAACAAAAAAAGTGTTATCTAATGTATTCATTTATTCATGAAAAGGCAAATAAATAAATAAATGTATGCAAAAAAGTCTGCACAATGTTTATTAATGCTAAAAAAAGTTTAATTAAGTGGAAAAGAGGCTAAACAAATAAATATCTGTTCATATCATTATTATAAACAAGACATTTTTTAAAAGCTTTTCGCTGATGTTATCTGACAATTAGACTGTAGAGACTGTAAAAAATCTTTAAAATAGTTTTCCATATTTTGTGATTCATGTTTTTATTATGTTTTCCCTGTTTATTTATTGTGTTTGGATTGGATTATGGTCCCTGGTCTTTCTTTCAAACCAAACTTAAACTTGAAAAGATAAAAAAAAAAATAGATTTTAATAACATTTAACAATTTATTACATTGTGTTGTTTATTACACTACAAAAACCTTGTATCAAACAGCCAGTGCATATTCTGTTTATTTTACAGACTTATTTCTCTATATATTATTTCTTCTACATCATATTATTTAAAACTACTAAAACATCATAAAAGTCACTTTGTTAAACCTGTACAGTTTGAATTTTCAACATTAAAAGTCGACAGAGCAGAGATCAAGGTCTCATAATGCAATTCACAATGGTAAATAAACAGAAAACCACAAAATACAGGTATTAACAGAGATTTTTTTTACAGTGCAAATATAATCAGTTTATTCACTATAAATATATACTATCATTTGTTTTTCACTCTATCCTCACAGTGCGTGGAAAGCTGACCCTGCCACCAATCATTCAAACTGTTATTTATAGCACTTCTCAACGGAGTCGTATAGTTGATGTGTAAATTGAGCCTCTTCCTTTGGACATGGCCCCAAAGCACGCCTCAACTCTGACCCTGAGCCAAGGCCACTGTAAAGTTGAACTTGGCATAATCACACACCAAGAACAAACACGCATCTGAAGACAAGAGCAGAAGATAGTGACCTTTTCCTGCTATTTTGAATCAACTTCTAGGTCCAAATCTGAACATTTCTTTAAATAAGGCAGATAAAGGAAGGAATGATGACAGCCACTAGTCAGCTGATAGGTGAAGCCGTTTAGTGGTTGTGTGATTATTGGAGAAGAGTGAACAGCGAAGGGTGAGGTGTCCCACAGCCTTATCCAATGACCACCGCTCTGCCAGCAGATCCTGAGGTGCAAAAGGGGCTGACTTACAGAATCTGAGCCAGTCGCAACTAATCTTTCAGGCATTTAGGCTATTGGCCTCTTCGACACGTCGGTGATTCACTGTCAGAAGACGTTTTTCTATGTGTTTTCTGGGAAGCAAGAGACACAGTTAGGCATGTAAGGCATGAAATAGATATTGAAGAAAGAAAGAAACAAAAGAAAGTAGGATGGATGGATAGATGATATAAAAAGAAAGATGGATAGACAATAGTGAACAAAAGAAAAGAAAGAAAAAGAAGATGGGCAGACAGATAGATGGAAAATGAAAAAAAAAAACAATGAAAAAAGAAAGAAGAATGGATGGATGGATGGATAAATGGCTGAAAAGAAGAAGGAAGAAAGAAAGAAAGAGAAAGAAAGAAAAGAAAGAAAGAAGAAAGAAAGAAAGAAAGAAGAAGAAGATGATGGTTTAATAGATGGATGAAAAAATAAAAAAAGAAAGATGGAGACAGACAAACAAACAAAGAAAGAAAGAAAGAAAGAAAGAAAGAAGAAGAAAGAAAGAAAGAAAGAAAGAAAGAAAGAAAGAAAGAAAGAGATGATGGTTAGATAGATGGATGAAAAAATAAAAAAAAGAAAGATGGAGACAGACAAACAAAACAAGAAAGAAAGAAAGAAAGAAGAAAGAAAGAAAGAAAGAAAAGAAAGAAAGAAAGAAAGAAAGAAAGAAGAGTGATCATGATATGGATCCATCCATCATTACAAGACAGTGAAAGACCACCCACTTATCCCCATTAAATAGCATTCAGCTCTTACATGATTGCAATCCTTCAGAACATGACAACGCCAGTAGTCTTACAGTATAGAAAATAAAGACTACCCACATGCTCTGGGACAGGTTTTGTCATTCTACTCATCACACTCTATCCCAGCTTCTACTTACCTGTTGTAACCTGTCTTCATCTGCCTGCACAATCAAAGAAAAGTCTGTTAATCTCTGTTACTCACTGGTTTGGATTGCATATAGCCACCAGTTAGTTTAAGTAAATACCCATGTGTGAATCCCCAGTCGGTCCTCCTCTCCACTTTCAGCAGAAGACCTGACTGAACACAACGATACATATCTATCTATCTTTCTATCTATCTATCTATCTATCTATCTATCTATCTATCTATCTATCTATCTATCTATCTATCTATCTATCTATCTATCTATCTATCTATCTATCTATCTATCTATCTATCTATCTATCTATCTATCTATCTATCTATCTATCTATCCATCCGTCAGTCCATCCATCCATCCATCCATCCTCCTTCATTTGTTAGTTCATTCAGACTCAGTGATCAGTAGTAAAACCCCAGAGCGTGCAATTGTGCTGAAACGGCACCACAAAGAATAGCCACTGTTAGAAAACCAAACAGAGTATAAGGTTTAACTGTTTTTATTCATTCAACGTTACTAACAAACACACCACGAAATCATCTTAAAGAATTATTTATTTCAACTCGACTGAAGTTATGATTTGAGTTTGGAGCAAAAGCATGTTATTAGATGTGAAATCTAACAGATCAGCATCAACACAGAGCTATAGTTTACTAAGAAGCGGTGCAAACAGCTCTCAAATTGCAGATTTGTTTTCTTTGATTTCAGGACCCCACAGATCTCGTCTGCAATATTTTGCATAGCTTGTCACTGAATTAAGACTATGGGTAGTAAAAGGACGCCTGAAATCAGCTGCCTACAAATCACTTTTTACTGCCAAAATGTGCATGAAAATCACCTTTAATTGCAGCCCTACTCCTTTTGCCTGAAATAATGCAGGCAACTTTGGAAGAGCGAGCCATTACACACAACTCAATCATCCCCTGGAACCATGGACATACATTCACCAGCATCTTATTAGGTACACCTTACTAGTACCGGGTTGGACCCCCTTTTGCATTCAGAACTGCATTAATCCTTCGTGAAATAGATTCCACAAGGTACTGGAAATATTCCTCAGAGATTTTGGTCCATATTGACATGATAGCATCACACAGTTGCTGCAGATTTGTTGGCTGCACATTCATGATGCAAATCTCTTGTTTCGCTACATCCCAAAGGTGCTCTGTTGGATTGAGTTCTGGTGACTGTGGGTACATTTGAACACAGTGAACTCATTGTCATGTTCAAGAAACCAGTCTGAGATGATTTGTGCTTTATGACATGGTGCGTTATCCTGCTGGAAGTAGCCACCAGTAGATAGGTACACTGTGGTCATAAAGGGATGGACATGGTCAGCAACAATACTCGGGTAGGTTGTGGCATTAACACGATGCTCAATTGGTACTAATGTGCCCAAAGTGTGCCAAGAATATATTCCCTATTACTATTACATCACCACCACCAGCCTGGACTGTTGATACAAGGCAGGATGGATCCATGCTTTCATGTTGTTGATGCCAAATTCTGACCCTACCAATGTCAATGTCGCAGCAGAAATCAAGATTCATCAGACCAGGCAACGTTTTTCCAATTTTCTATTGTCCAATTTAGGTGATCCTGTGCAAATTGTAGCTTCGGTTTCTTGTTCTTAGCTAACAGGAGTGACACCCAGTGTGGTCTTCTGCTGGTGTAGCCCATCTTCCTTAAGGTTCGACGTGTTGTGCATTTCGAGATGCTCTGGGGAGCCAAGAAAGAAAGTTGCATAGTGTGGCTTTAATAGACCCTTAGCTCCACTTGATGGCTTTCAAAGAAGTCTTGGGTCAGACAGTAGGCACTGTCTCTGTGCATGATTAGCTCTATCAGTTTTACCAAGGTAAAGCCACTGATCTGCAATCAAATTTCATTATCCAATGAAATGAAACACTCTGATAACATCATACCGTATCATCAAAGGCTTGTGCGCTCCATCAACAAACAGTGATATATTACATGCCATTTGGCTCTAAAGTGTCATCCATCTCTCCATCCTCATATCTTAAAGGCTTAATGCTTGTGAATCCACTCTGCTTGCTGCATTACCATTACCTATTGGCACCCCTCCAGGACCAGATCCCGTACAAATAGACCAGATTCTCTTACTGTACTAATTTATCACTTGTACCTCTATTGTTGAGTGGATGGCCATCTGATCACCTTGTGTCAGTGGTGACTACCATCCCAGTTGTGCTACAAACTGCATCTTTGAATAAGATGGATTTTTCAGTAAATACTTGTCAATGTTCTTATCTGGCAAAACTAATCTGCTGGTAGCTTCATCTCCTGAGACGTCCTACATGAGCTTTATTGACAATGAGAGATCTGTTTTATTCAGAATTATTAACCCCCTTTTAGATTTTTTTTTTCTTTTTTAAATATTTCCTAAATGATGTTTAACAGAGCAAGGAAATTTTCACAGTGTGTCTGATCATATTTGTATTCTGGAGAAAGTCTTATTTGTTTTATTTTGGCTAGAAAAAAACAGTTTTAAAAATTTTTAAACACCATTTTAAGGTCAAAATTATTAGCCCCTTTAAGCTATTTTTTTTTCAAAAGTCTACAGAACAAACCATACAAGTTATGCAATAACTTGCCTAATTACCCTAATCTGCCTAGTTAACCTACAGTATAAATGTCACTTTAAGCTGTATAGAAGTGTCTTCAAAATATCTAGTAAAATATTATTTACTGTCATGATGGCATAGATAAAGTATAACAACTCAGTTATTAGAAATGAGTTATTAAAACTATTATGTTTAGAAATGCGTTGAAAAAAATCTTCTCTCCATTAAACAGAAATTGGGGAAAAAAATAAACAGGGGGGCTAATAATTCTGACTTCAACTACCATCTTTGTAATACAGTTGGCTGATTTTACATCAGTGATTGATATGCCAGCAATAACTGAGTATGAACAATTATTTAATTAAATAAGTGTCAAATAGCATGGATCATGAATAATGGAAAAGAGCCCCCATACACTGTCTTTTAGGGCCTAAAAATTTGGGCTTAGCCCCTGAGTGGGAGTAATCTTTTCCTGTAGTCCCCACAGCCATGCAATAACTATAGGGAGCTTTCATCTTCACATAACTATACAACAAGGAGTGCGTACAACATATTTCCAAGGGTGATAAATGAAAGACCAAATTTGTAACAGGGAACTATGGCAATTGGTTGAGGCTGCATGTACCAGCCAACATACTTTCTGTTTTACATGACATTATCAATGAGTTTTGCATTAGATGTATGCATTAGACAGACAGACAGACAGACAGACAGACAGACAGACAGACAGACAGACAGACAGACAGACAGACAGACAGACAGACAGATAGATAGATAGATAGATAGATAGATAGATAGATAGATAGATAGATAGATAGATAGATAGATAGATAGATAGATAGATAGATAGATAGATAGATAGATAGATAGATAGATAGATAGATAGGGCAATTCTTGAGTGTTAACAGCTTAATTGTTTCATGCTCAATCCACTTATGTTTGTAACAATTAATAAGTTAACTTAATTCCTTCATGTTTTCCCAACACAAATTGATTGTGTGGAACCCAGCATATTTACAGTGCATTTTCAAAATTAAGTATATAGAGATAAACAGGTTAAATAGTAGAATCATAAATGTAAAAGTGTGATGCTTTATTATTGTAAAACAAACAACAACAGATAATTATCCTCTGTCCAAGAAAATTATGTAAACAGAACAATTTTTTTACATTATTCAATTATTTTTTTATTTTATTAATTTTTCATTTCATAATTTATGTTGATAATAAATGTGAAAACAAAACAACCAGTACCTGCCCAGAATAAATTTGAACTTAAAGGGATAGTTAACCCAAAAAAATAATTCTGTCATAATTTACTCTCCCTTTAATTCTCGGTTAATTGAGTTTTTTCTTCTCCTAAAAAGAAAAGAATATATTTAAGAAAAAAAAAAAAACAGCACATAGTTGTTTTTTCCTATAATGAATGCCAATGGTTATCAGTTTACAACATTCTTCAAAATATCTTATGTTATGCTCAACAGAAAAAAATTGAAACTCATAAGGATTTGGACCCACTTGTGGGTGAGTCATTTAGCTATCTCTCTTTTTTTAATTGTGGGTGAACTATCCCTTTAATACTGCTGGAAATGTGTTCTAGTTTGTTTGGAATGAACTGAGAGAACAGAGCTTTAATCTCTTTCTTTCTTTCTTTCTTTCTTTCTTTCTTTGTTTGAGCAGATACTGAAGCAATGTTGCAGTGCACTTTGAGAGTGAATTAAGTGTTGCCTGAGAAAGTGAACAAAACTGAAAAGTACAAAGGGTCATAATTGAAGAAATTTAAATATATAACAATAATCTCAAAACAGTTTTCATTTGAACAGAAACTTTGTGCTGATGCATAATCGCCATACGTTTCTAATGTATATATATATATTTTTATTTGTCATAATTTGTGTAATACTTAATAATACTTATAATGTAACTGTTTGGTTGTGTACATGCATGAATTAAACACATTAGTATAGTTTTTAGGCATTGAAGACTTTTTAACAGTTGTAAACAATAATTATTGGTGTTTTATTGTTTCCAGATTTTACCTGAAAATGTGATAGAAACATGCTGAGGACAAGATTCCGCAGAAACAAAATGTAAATAAATAAAGGGCATAAAATAAATTTAAATTAATTAAAATAAAATAATAAAAATTAATAATCAAAACACACAGAATTCACATTCATTGTTAATTAGGCTATATTTTATTGTGGTAACAGTAAAACTGTTACACACAGTTATAGTTTGGCAGGTGTTTTAAAGTAGATAGTTTTTTTTTTATAAACTTAGAATGCACAAACTACAACAAAAGGCACGCAATATTGATAATTTAGAATGACATTAAGGAACGCAAGTGTACAACATGTAGTGAACAAATATAATGCGTAATTATGCAGATAGAGTAGAACTGCTGTGAGGACAGGTTAAAATAATACCACGTACTGAATGCATATTAACTTAGATTATCAGCTTCTCCAGCATGGGAACTTATTGAATGATTTGTGCACCTGACTGAATGGTTACAACACGCACCGTTAAAGAAACACCGTGCGCATATGTTGATGCGTGTTTCTTGCGCTTCCGCGAGTCAACCGCTCTGCATGCATACGCGTCTCCAAATGCCAAGCGCGTGCACGCAGATAGTGAGAATGGGGGATTCACCGCACAGTGCGCCCTGACCGGGGGCCCCGGTAATCTCAAAGCTCGCCTAATCACTTTCTCTTGTACCTTTCTGAAGAAGCAGTATGACGTTACGTCACACCAGCCCAAAAGTGCAGGCCAAGCAAATAAGCCGCTGAGGAGCTATTTGTAGGCATTGCTGCCAAACCCGGGTAAGGCTGCTCACTCTTCTGCAATCAATGCTTTTAAACTTGTTATTGCACTAGAAGCAGCATGCATTACATTTTTTGTTCATTCTGGAATGGTTCTGTTTGGAGAACTTGACCTGGATCATTTGATGACCGGCGGCCGGTGCGCGCAACCGCGCAATTACTAAATCCAGCTCAAATATTAACATTCGCAGAGAAGAGAACGCGAAGGACCGTTACACGATGACCATTCTGCATGTTATAGCAGAAAGATTGTTACTTCTTATCATTTTCGATTAGATATCATTTTTTCCTTCTTTCTGAAATCATCATGCCGCACACTCGCAACAGGAACCCAAGTCCAATCCCAGAGGTGACATGGGACACGGGCTTGAAAGAGATGAACGAGACCTGGAAGGGCGCAATTGCTTGCTTGGGAGTCGCTGTCTTTTTTGTCATGACAATTGGGATCATTTATTGGCAAGTTGTGGATCAGCCCAATAAGAACTGGATCCTGAAGGGGAGCTTTAGTGGACTAATTTGGGAGAGACGGACGCAAACTCTGGTCATACAGACACTGACCGAGGACAAAACTTTTGCGGAGATAGACGTGGAAAACGTGGGAAACACAGACATCGAGGTTCCGTTCGTGAGGAACATGTGCTGGCTTAACAAAACCGAGTTCTGCTACACTTGGGATTCGGTCGCGGAGGTGAAGATATCTTTGGAATCTGAGGAGGACTCGGTAACTGAGTGCTACAGTGTAACCTGGACTCCAATTCACTGTCATGTGGACCTGAAGGTAAAATGCTATTAGAACTAGGCTACACACTATTTAGCAGAAATAGTAACTAGTTGTAAAGCATGATAATCAATATAAAGCGATTCTTTAGAAAGTTCTGTTCCACACGTATTTTAAAAAAGAATAAAAAAATAAGACAACTTATAAAATGATAACAATTTTTAACAGCCAAAGCCAACTCGTAACTACACTGTTATTTTTTTAAAGCTGAATCAAATTAACTTCATGAGTCAATTAAACTTATATTATGTTAAAATGTCTTAAAACGTCTTGCGTAACTTATAAAACTAAGTTAGAACATGGTTAACTTTATTTGATAAGTTACAATGACTTAAAAACATATGCTGTCATAGCTAATTGATCATGTCATTTTTACAGTGTAGAGAACGTTGTATATCTAAAGATAAATAAAATAAAAATAAAATAAGCTGTACAGTTACTTTCAGGGGATTTAGCTTTTAAAACTTCCATTCAGAATTTTCACTTAATTGTCATTATAATATTTCTATTTAACTGTTAAAGAAAACACCAAAATAAATTGAAATACGTTTATGTTTAATTATCAAATCAATAAGTGCTAATAGGCTTTTTTGGGCGATATTTTAATTTAGTTTTTTTATAGTTAGAGTTTATTAATCATAAGTGTTTTATTAATATTAATTTGTGACCTCACTAACTTATAATAAATGTTTGTGGTTGCTAAAATGTTAAACTGAAAGGCACATATATAATCATATACAAATATTATGTAAATTATACATTTAAAGTTTGTTTGAAATAGCTTCTTCAATTAGCTACGTGTGTCAGACCTTCTTAATAGCTATAAATAATGATTTAATTTTTTGTTGTTTTACATTTTTGCATTAAGCATTTTTAGCTGAACTGATTTAACTTTTTATTTAGGTTATAGCTATTTATATTAAGTTTACTATTTAATCAAAGAGCATTTTTATATGATTTTCCAAATATATTTTTGTAAGGTTATTCAGTTATTTTTACTTTACATTCTTACTTTTTAAAGCAGGGTTTTCAAAGTTCACCAGACTGAAATGGACAAAGATACATTTCCCAGATATCCGCTAAGACAAAGTCTTTCTTTGTTCAGCAAGGAATTAATGCATTTCGGAAGTTTTCAACTTTAATCCCTTCATTTTCCACATTTCCTACTTCAGTAATATCCCATGTGTTATTTTAGATTTAAGCCTAAAGAACACATTGTTCCATCCAACCCTTTGACTTATATGCACGCACCTGCTTTTATGCGTTGTGAGAGCCAAAAGCTTCTTAGCTTAATATGCCTGCTCACGTTTTACTTTGTGATTTACCATTGATGAAGAGCAATCTGATAAGTATTTTCAACTCAATTAAATTAAATTAAATTCATCTTTATTTCTATGGTGCTTTTTACATTGTAGATTGTGACAAAACACCATAACTTAAATGAATATAAACAATAGCCACAATTTGTGGAACATTCCAGCAATTCAGGCAGGCAAAATTGATTTTTCATTTGAAATAAAGACATGCAGGATTATTCACTATATAGCTAGTGCTATATTTTAAGAATGGTTATCCTTTCTCTCAGGACTGCTTTTCCATGGTGAATATGTCATGGTATGGAGGTGCCAGCGTCCGTGCACCCAACTGGCCAATAAACAATGCCAATATTTCCATGCAACCCTTCACAGTCAGTGACTTCAGGGACAACCCTTCTGGCTTTGGATCAGTTTTAGAACGCTACTTCCTGGGATCCTCAGGTAAGCAAAGCTTCGATGACTGCCACCCCTAAGCCAAATTTGGCCACCCTGTCTCTTTCACACTTTGTTGACCAGTCCAAATATGTTTTCGCTTGTGACTATGCATACAATTTAAATCTGCCTCGGGCTCGAGATCACGGGGACCTACTGAACATAGAGAGCGTAACACAATACGGATGGTTACTTCTGCTTGATGAAAGACAGCAAAACAAAGGACGTCGGACTTGAATCCGAACCCACTGGTATTTGTCAGCAGATGCCTGGTGTTTATATTGAGAGTTAATTAAGCAGACAATCTCAGAGATGGATTTAAATAACCATTGTGTTTATGTCTGGCTGTTAGATTGATTTGAGGCAGGGTGGGGATGTTCGGACAGATGCTCAGCTCATTCAAACATCATCAGTCACTCAAAATTTTTAACATCTTAGTGTTTGTTTTCCTAATTAAAAAGATCAATCAGTATTTCATAATTTTTTCACATTTATATTATTCATTAACCCCCAATAATGTATTTTATTATAAAATGTAATTTATTCTGTAAAGATATAGTTTACTTTTGAAGATTTGTTTGAATTGTTCATAAATACTAGATCTGTAGAGTCTCTACAATCTGTTGAATCTCTGAGATGGATTTTACACTACTGTATTTTGTTTTAAAATGCCCAAGTTTTGTTACTGTTACACCTGGCATCCACATAACTCTGGCATCTTAGACACACAAAAACGGAGCATTTAGAAAATGCTGAAGACTGTGTTCCATGTCATGGTGTTCCATTTCAATACCTAAAGTACAATCAAAAAAATACGAAACGATGAGCTGAAACAACACAATTCTTGAGGGTTTTTTTTTGGGACAACTTTATGGTTTATGTTCAATCTACTTAAATTTGTAAAAACGAATAAGTTAACTTAATTTCTTCATGTTGTCCCAACACAAATTGTGTGGAACCCAGCATTTTTTACACTGTACACTCAAAAATGACATTTGCTTTTGTTTAAACTACTTATTTAAATAAAGCTGAAACAACACAATTCTTGAGTTTTTGGGACAACTTTATGGTTTTATGTTCAATCTACTTAAATTTGAAAAACTAATATGTTAACTTAATTCCATCATGTTGTCCCAACACAAATTGATTGTGTGGAACAGTATTTTTTTTTAAAAGTGTAGATCATGGGTGTCAAACTCTGCCCTACACCATTTATTTCCAACCCTGCTTCAACACACTGAAACCACCAACAAAGGCTCATTCTAAAAATGTAGCCCTATATACATTTCTGGAGATCGCGAATTACGTACAGCTGCATTTCATCTTTAAAACGAACGCTAAGGGGTGCTATGACGGCGTTCCTTTTCTTGCTTACCAGCTGACCGCTTACCTCCGTAAGGACAGCTTTTCTGCTTTTACGAGTTTGACTGTTGACTGTGACAACAGGGTTTGAATCTGGTTAAGAATCGTGCCAGAAAGCAGGTAAGACAAAAACAAAAGCTAAAAAATTTAAATAAACAAGTAAATAACAGAGTGAGAATGTGGTAAAATCTGAAAACGTGGTAAAAATCAGAGGGGCTTTTCTTTTTCTGGATTGCTTTTCAAAACATTTTCAGTTTTTTTTCACTATTGGTTGGGTTTAGGGAAGGGGGGGGGGGGGGGGGGATCGGTCGGTTGTTCAGTCAGTGAACAGCATCCTCTGGTGGATTAATATGAGAACAGCAGGTGCAAATGGTACTTGCGAGAGAAATTTGAGATCTGAACAAGCGTACACAGCTGCCTCTGGTGGATTCGCGAAAACAAAAAAAAAGTACCTCCTGAGATGTATTTTGCTCTCTCCAGAAATGAATATAGGGGTACATAATCAGAAAGAGCCTGGGTTGAAAGCTGCGGTCACACTGCACTTTTCACCCCAGAGACTTTTCTTCATAAGCAAGCGAATGTGACAGACCAAAAATGCAAGTAAGTTTCGCAGTTCGCTGCTTGCAAAGTTCAAGCTTGGTGTACTCTGACCTGCGAAATCGCATCACATGACTGCTTGAGACCATTTGAAGATCAAAACATGACCTCTCTGTACACATATTTAAAATATGGACCAATTGCTTGCTTTTTTAAACGTCTAATCATCCTGTTTAATCCCGCCCCCTTTCGCAGCAACTTACAACAGAATTTTGCATGCTCAAACTCTAGTGTGACTGTGGCATTACCTGTAGGTTTTAAACAAGGACTCAATCAATTTGATCAGGTGTGTTTAAATGCTGCAGAACCTCCAGGAACTGAATTGAACTGCAAACTTTTGATTTGACAAACCCCTCACATACAGTTGAAGTCAGAATTATTAGCCCTCCTGAATTATTAGCCCCCCTGTTTATTTTTTCCCCAATTTCTGTTTAACAGAGAGAAGATCTTTTCAATTAACTGGTTTATTTTATCTTTGCATTGACAACAGTACATAACATTTTGCTAGATGTTTTTCCAAGACATTTTTATACAGCTTAAAGTGACATTTAAAGGCTTAACTAGGTTAATTAGGTTAACTAGGCAGGTTAGGGTAATTAGGCAATTTATTGTGTAATGATGGTTTGTTCTGTAGACTATCGAAAAAAATATAGCTTAAAGGGGCTAATAATTTTGACCTTGAAATGTTTTTTCAAAGATGAAAAACTGCTGTCATTCTAGCCAAAATAAAACAAAAACAAGACTTTCTCAAGAAGAAAAAATATTATCAGACATACTGTGAAATTTCCTTGCTCTGTTAAACATAATTTAGGAAATATTTAAAAAGAAAAAAAAAATTAAAGGGGGGATAATAATTCTGATTTCAACTGTTTGGCCATTACACAAGCCGTAGACTGCAAGTGTTGACGACAGCTAAATATGCGCATGCTCAGTGAACGTGAATGATTATTTGACTGTATAGAGTGGATGGAGACTGTTTTGCAATGAAAACATCAGTCTGAAAGAGAATTGTTTTCATTCTCAAATGCTGTTTTTCAATGAAAATGCTCTAGTGTAAATGCTGCTTGAAACTGTCAGAAAGTATACCTGTATTAAAATTGCTATGTTTCCATCCACCTATTTTTAGGCTCATTTTGGATATGCGCATAAAAAAATTATTGATTGAAGCACTAAGATACACATAAATTTTGAACATGCGCATAAAAAAGTATGTGAATTACCAAGTAGGATAAACTTTTTATTCCATGAGAAAAAAATAAATAAATCACATAAACTGCGATGGAAAACTCAGGAAGTTAATCAGGCCAGTTTTATAAGGAAGTGATGATTTTATTTTTTTGACTCGTTGGATGGAAACACTGCTTTATTTGCACATCTTTTATGCAATATTCCCAACCCAGGCTCATTCTGAAAACGTACCTCTACAGACGTTTCTGGAGACCGCAAAATATGTCCCGGCGGCATGTTTTTCTGCAGTTTTTTTTTTTTTTTTTTAATCCACGACAAGCCGCTGTGTATGCTTTTTGAGATCTCAAATTTCCCTCGCTAGTGCCATTCGCGCCTGCTGTTCTCGCAAAATGACACCAGAGGCCGCTGTCGACTGACTTTGACAGACTTTTTGACTGACTGAGCGAACGATCGACTCTATCGACTCTCTACCCAACCAATTCTATCGAAGAACTAATTTTTGCTAGATTAGCTTGTCGGATGGTTATCATAAACACGCTTTTTGATGTACCAAAAAATATTTCCAACTATTTTGTCAAATTGCTTACCATACTATTTTAAATGTGCATTTAATATAATAATAACAAACTGGCCAGTACATTCAACTTTCTTTAGTCAGAATGTGGCCATTTGAATAAGAATTCAAAAACATAAAAATAATAATAATAATCAACTTTTGGTCTTTTGAACCACCCGAACCCCTCATGGCTACAGGCCTAAAACTTAATAATTTGTACGAAGAGAGGATTAATTATTAATATATTTTAATAACAGTTAAATAAATAATAGCAGTGTGTATGTATTATTAGCTCCCCTGTATATTGTTCCCCAATTTCCGTTTAATAGAGATTTTTTTCAACACATTTCTAAACATAATAGTTTGAATAACTCATCTCTAATAACTGATTTATTTTATCTTTGCCATGATGACAGTAAATAATATTTTACTACATATTTTTCAAGACACTTCTATACAGCATAGTGACATTTAAAGGCTTAACTACGTTAATTAGGTAAAACAGGCAGATTAGGGTAATTAGGGGCAAATAATTGACCTCACAATGGTTTTAAAAAATGAAAAACTGCCTTTATTCTAGCTGAAATAAAACAAATAAGACTTTCTCCAGAAGAAAAAATACTATCAGACATACTGTGAAAATGTCCTTGCTCTGTTAAACATCATTTGGGAATAATTTAAAAAAGAAAAGAAAATTCTGACTTCAACTCTGTATATATATGAATGAATTGAATTGAATAGAATGACCAAAACAATATTTCAGATATTTCACAATGTGTTCAGTCTGCTGGTTTTTCTACTAAATATCTCCTATTGCACCAATGTTCTTACCGAATAAAAAGTTTATTCAACTTATTTGTGTGCATAAATTTTTCATCATTTATGACGTTTCTAATAAGCATTTTTTATGGGATATTCCAAAACGTGCATAAAATAGGTGGATACTGACATAATGACCTCCAGTATAGCATCTTGTTAATGCCTTAAGCTGGAAAAAGCTATAAAATTTAAGCTTCTCAGATTTATGCGTCATCATTGTCATGTGAAGGAAGTTTGAAACCACCAAGACTCTTCCTAGAATCGACCGTCTGCCCAAATGGGGTATTCTAAGAATCTGGAAGGTCAGGGAGGTGATGAAGAGCCCCATGTGCTCCTCGGAAAGACCTTCAGATTACCTGTGTAAAGATGGGAGGTCCTGTCTTTACCCATCACTACAACATTTCATCAATCACTTTAAGATCTCAAACTAGCTCATGTAGCAGTATGATGAAATACTGATGTAGTGGCTGATGAAAAACTCACACAGAAAGAAAAACAGCAACACAACTAAACAAAATAATCATATATGTGAGAAGTAACATCAACATTTATTTAATATTAATAAGTTAGTTTCAATTACTCACTTAGGTCACACTTTATTTTGATGGCTCGTTTGTTGAATTTAAGTTACCTTGCATCTACATGCCAACTAACCCTCATTAGATTATAAGTAGACTGTTAGGTTAGAATTAGTGTAAGTTGACATGTAGTTTCTTATATTTAAATGTCTGTTGTAGGAGCAGTATCAGCAGATATTAAGCAGACAGTCTACTAATACTCAGAAGGACCATCAAAATAAAGTGTTACCCCCACTTAAATTTAAAAGTAACATAATTTAAGCAGTTAAGGTTATTAAAACAAGAAAACAAGTAATCAAGTCAAATTATGGCCCAATATCAATTCTATTTTTTACCCCTTCCATATGAAAGGGAAGGGCTTCAAATTTTACCCTTAAAAAATGGGACAGCACTACAACACCCGCACACGTCAACATATGTCATTATGATCTCTTACTTCATATGAGATCAATGACAGCGACTGCTGTTGTTAATCCACTAAGGGTTATTTTAACCCAATGCATTTGGTTTAACTAGGTTAATTAGGTTAACTAGGCAGGTTACAGTAATTAGGCAAGTTATTGTATAATGATGGTTTGTTCTGTAGACTATTGAAAAAAAAATGCTTAAAGAGGCTAATAATTTTGACCTTAAAATGTTTTTTAAAATATTAAAAGCTGCTTTTATTCTAACCTAAATAAAACAAATAAGACTTTCTCCAGAAGAAAAAATATTATCAGATATACGGTGAAATTTTCCTGCACTGTTAAACATCATTTGGGAAATATTTAAAAAAGAGAAAAATTCAATGAGGGGCAAATAATTCTGACTTCAACTGTAAGTATAAGCTCTTTCTGTCGTCTAGTTAAGGAAGCTCTGAAGTTTCACATTGAGGAACTAAAAGAAAGAATAACTGCAGCTATCCAAACTGTTACGCCCAAGATGCTACAATGAGAATGTGGAACGAGTTCGAGTATCGGGTTAATGTTACTCAAGTGTCTGGAGGGGGTCATATTGAACATCTATGAACTTGTTTTCTAATGAAAAAAGCCAAGGTTCCATCACGGCTCTTTGATTAAATACAGATTTTTCAAAGTTGTGGTATTCTTTTTGAATCATCCTGTATGTATATATATATATATACAGTGCTCAGCATAATTGAGTACACCCCATTTTAATAATGAATATTTTTATCCATTTCTCAGTGAATTTAGGCAATGTATTTTGGCGCATTTAAACAAAACAGATTTATTAAACAGATATATTTATTAAAATAACATGTTAGTCACCAATCATATTTAGGAATTAAAGCAAAATATTGCAAAAAATAAATTACACCCTACAAAATTTCAACAAAATTTTTTTGCTTCTGTTGATTTTTCATCTTTTTTTAAAATTTGGCTGTACTAGTTTTTGGACCATTATCGTACTTTTTTTTTATTAGAATAGCTCCAGATTTGGTTTCAGTACTGACTAATCTAATGTATATGCACAAACATAATATTGTATAGCAGGCGTGACCAACCCTGTTCCTGGAGATCGACCTTCCTGCACATTTCAGTTGCAACCCATATCAAACACACCTGCTTGTAATTATCAAGTGCTGTTCAGGACCTAATTAATTGGTTTGATCAGGGTTGGAGTGGAACTTTGCAGCAAGGTCGATCTCCAGGAACAGGATTGAGCACCACTGTTGTATAGGTTCCTATTAAAAATTTTAATTTAAAAGACAGATTTGTGAGGGGTGTACTTACATACGCTGAGCACTGTATATAGTCTGAGTCTGATCCATTGCACGTTTAGTAAATGGTTAATATGTTGGCCCGAGGGTCATTGCGCTGACCCCTCATTCTTTGGACCACCAGGCGTGCCATGAGAGGCTTGTGTGGATGGGCAGCTGCTCTCTAAACATGGTTACTACTCAGAGACACTTTCACACTCGCGCAGCATCTCGTCACCCGCACACAATCCAGCAATTAATAACCATATTTACTCAACACAGTCACGCTGCTTTTTTTGTGCGGCCGCATTGTTTGCTCCCACTTTGGTGTCTCCCCGTGTTTTGCATGTGAGCTTTGGGCAGCTGAAAGGTGAAAGTGGTAATCTGCGTCTCAGACAGCTGAACGGAATTAGATTAAAGCGAAAGGGCATGCCATCGGCTAAGGGCATTATATTCGTCATGTGACATAAACAAAGGGCTTTTATGATTTCCTAGATCGTTGTTTGCGCAGGCTCACCGGGTGTTACATAATGCAGTTTAACCGAAAAACAATCGCATGACTTTAATTCCTTTTCCACCTCACATGAATACGGCCGTGATTTCAGAGAGACCTCTCTCTTTAATTGGCTCAATTTTGAGACCGAAATGTTGAGCTTCCTGCCAATGCAGCTGTCTCTCGTTGCCAAGTGACCACAGACATATCATGGTATATAATGCCCAGTGGCGTAACAATGACAATCACGTTGAAGGCGACCCAGCAGCTGCCTGTGGCCACAGATTTTGGCTTCCAACGGTTGGCGGTGTGTGACGATAATGGACATAATTGTTTTTCCTGAGTCGCAGCTCTGCAGCCAAATGGCACGTTGTTGCGCAGGCCTGTAAAATGAGCCCCCGCTGACCCGGGGCAAACCCAAAGGTAAACTTTTCAGCACTGTATATTTACATTTAGGCCTTGAAATCGGAGAGTGGTTGCTGATGTGGGGCTTCAGTCATGTGATGTCTGTCAAATAGCTTTGTCCACTTTGTTGATGAGAGACATTATTGAAGTGTCCAGGCAAGTTGCTCTCCTTTGCTGGGATTGCTGACAGTTGCGTCCAGTCCAGCACGATGACTGAATTGTTTCTTAAAGAGATGGAGACATATTTAGATTGTGCCAGTAATGATTGTCTCCCCTTCCCGTGTGGGTTGGCTTGGCCAGATATGTGCTAATATAAACACATATACATATATACAGGTTTATGTGTGTCTACAGGGACACAAAGTTGTATAATGTCATGGGTACGATATAGTTGTACTTTATTAAGGTGGTTTACAGGGACACATCTTGTGTCACTGTAATTTAAACTGCTTAAAAAACCCCTACTTAACATGGTCAAATGTTACCCAAGATTGGATTTAGGGGTGAGGGTGGTGTAGGGCTATATAAGCAGCCAATTCGAATTGAATGGGCATCATCAGTGATAGATATGGGCCAGTAGGAGCCTTCTGTGCCTACTGGTAGGCTCAGAAGGCTGTTATAATCCATCCACATTGTTAATCAGCTATAGATCACATACGGCTGTGGCCAGAAGTTAATGAGAATTGTTTATATTATTTATTTAATTATCCATTAATTGTATTTTATTAACATCTACCCCAACCCCAACTCTTAACCCATCCTCACAGTAAGGTAAAAACAGTTTTGAATCTGGAGTCTTCACTATTAGTATAGCTGATTAACCATGTGGATGGTGATAACAGCCTTCTGAGCCTACCAGTACCCTACTGGCCCATATCTATCAGCTGATAACGTCCATTCTATCATGTGATAACATTCGAAGCGGGTGATGTAAGTGGTATTTACTGTCCAAAATACATTACACCTATGGAGTGTGTATGTTAACCATGTGTGTGCACTGCATGTGTGCCTGATGCACTGTTGGGAATGACAGAAGCTTTTTTATTATTTAGCTGGAAATCTAAATTAATAATAAAATATATTTAATGATCTATTAAAGGGAGCATTCACCCAAAGATGAAAATGTCCTCATTGTTTACTCACACTCAAGTTGTTAACTTTTATGAATATCTTTCTACTGTTAAACACATAACAAGCGATTCTGAAGAATGTTGGGGGAAAAAAGCAGCAACTGACATCTATACACTGTTAAAAATGCTGGGTTTCATGCAATTCTTTCATGTTGTCCTAACACAAATCGATTAATTTAATGTAATAGTTTTTACAAATTTAAGGGGATTGAACATAAAACAATTAAACTGTCTTTAAACTTCAAATACCTCAACAATTGTTTTGATTCAGATCATTTTAAATAAGTAGTTTAAAAAAGCAGCATTATATATATATATATATATATATATATATATATATATATATATATATACACACACACACACACACACACACACATATATATACACATACATATATATACACATACACACACACACACATTTTTTTTTTTTTTTGAGAGTAATAGTTGTAGTTCTGTTCTTATTTACTTTCCCTTATGATATACCAAGCCATTTTGTGTAATTAGTTTTTTTTTGTTGGAGCTGTTTGTAACAATGAACGCTGACAACAGGGGTGCGGATCCAATTGCAGAGTCTTTATTCAGACAGAGAGTGTTCAGGCAAGCAACAATCAACCAAGGAGCAAACAGATGTATAAGGGCAATCCAGAGGCATGGTCAATTAAACAGGCAGAAGGTCAGCAGGCAGGCAGCAGGCAACGTACACAAACAAACAAGGGGAAGGTCAAAACACATGGCAAAACGAAGCAAGGAAACCACATCATAATGTTTCACAAACAGATCAACAAGACTCAGCAATGTATGCCTCAAACTGAGCCGTGTATATATGTACTTGCATATAGCCGTGTGTGTAATCAGTACTTGCATGTTTGCAATCAGTCAGGAGCAGGAACTGGTTGTGTGTGGTGCATGACTGGCCCTTGTAGTCCATTTACCAGCAGATTTGTAGTCCTATGTGATCAGTGTGTTTACCAGCAATCTCTGGTGATTGTGACACTTTTTCTTACAATATTACACTTATATGATGTTTGCTGTTCTACTCAAAACTACTCAATTCTTTAAGTTTTTTTGAGAACTTCTTTGTTTTATGTTCAATCCACTTAAATTTGTTAAATGAGTTAAATTAATTCTTTCTTTGTGTTCAATACCCAAAAGAACTCATTTGGCGGCACAAAAACGCACCTGTTTAGTCTAAGCATGTCCAAATACTTGAAAATATACAAGAGCATTATGTGCACAGGTGTTTGTTTTTTATATTTGTATTAATTATTATTATTATTATTATTTTACTTTTTTTTAACAAAGTGACATCTAACTAACTAATGTCCAGGCATGCGTAATGCAGAATTTCTTAGGCCTGTAAAGTCATCATTGGAGTGAGATAAAAAATGTTTTAATTATTATTTTTTTATTTTTTTGAGGGGTGTGGTGAAGGGGATTTATTACAGCCTATATAATCAGCTTTTCCTAATTTCTCACTCACTCACTCACTCACTCACTCACTCACTCACTCACTCACTCACTCACTCACATATTTTTTATTCTGCTTAGTCCCAGCCTTACTGCCTTTTCTAATTATAAAGTTATTTACGTATATACCTTATGTATACCTTATATATAACTTAGTCATATCGCACTGCTATTGCGTTTATACAACAGTTCGACTGCATAATCGTGTATATAAAAAAGAAAATCAAACAGAGTCTCTAATCCTGTTGTATGAGGAACTACTTTCTTCTCCCAGTCTTCCAAATCTGCAGCTGACGTCAAAACAGCAGAAATCATTGCTACCGTTGCCAACGTCACTTTAGAGCTAATATTTGAATGATTCTATTATGTGATGTCTGAGGTAATGACAAAACAGGTGATTTTGCTGACATTTTAAGATTCTAAGGCTGAACGGCATGAAATGCCATCAGTCTACAGAGATTTCCCAGTATTTCTCTGTTGCAAATGTTTTTCTCCTCTAAGGCCCTGCTCACATTGTGAGATTTCAGCCACGATTTTGTCATCTGAGACAAATTTGGGAAATCCTAAAAGATTTCTGAAATCCTAGACTAAAATCTGTGATCTTTGATTGTTGGTTTGACATGTTCACTGACAGCCGCTTAGTGCCCGTTGCGATCAGATTTTCCTCCGATGAAGTTCTGGCAGTGTCAGAAGATTTCAGACACTTTCTTGCAGTGTGACAACAGCTGCTGTGAGCGTCAATCCAAGAACCAATAGGAGCCTGAATTAGATGACGCAATCCATGTGACAATTTAAATCACTGCGGGGAATTGTCGAAACTGTTTTTTTCTTCCTGGTTTTATTATTAAAACACGCCGTGTGCAATAGATGTGCTATAGATTGTTTGCATTTGCTGTAAGGAATCATTTCAGAACGCAGGATAGTAAAAGTGTCACACGTGGATGACATCAAACTCCAGGGCATTTTCTTTCATGTTTGGCGCATCTTCATTGTCGTTCAGTCTGATTTTATGACAGCTGAGATCTTACAGTGTGACATGAGAACCATGTAGTCTAACATGCTACAATCATTCAGAATTATAAAAAATCCCATGCTGTGAGCCGGGCTTAAGGGCTTATTATGTGGTCTCTGTCGTCATCTTGTGGCGAAACATCAACCATCTTTGCTCTGCTCAGTGTTAAAGGCTAATGGATGCAATATTTTTCAAACTGAAGTGAGTTTACTGATCTGCTGCCACTCTATGTGGGCGGAGTAATACAAGGGTAAGGAGGCTGTACCAGTGCAGCTATTGTAGATATCAACATCAGCCAATCAGATTCAAGAATCAGACAAAACTGTCGTATAAGTATGTATATGTATATATATATATATATATATATATATATATATATATATATATATATATATATATATATATATATATACATACAGACTGGCTGTTTTTGTACACTGCCACCACAAAACACCTTATAAAAGTGTTCAAGTAAGAGTAATAGTGAATCTTAAACATAAAGGTTTTAATAACTTATTTCTAATAACTGATTACTTTTATCTTTGCCATGATGACAGTGCATAATATTTTACTACAGATTTTTCAACACACTATTTAACTTGATGTGCAATTTAAAGGCTTAAGTAGGTTAATTGGGTTAAAAGTTAGGGTTTAAGGCAAATCATTGTATAGCGATGGTTTTGCTTAAGTGGGCTTAAAAATATTGACCTTAAATTACTTCAAAAAAATTAAAAATGGCTTTTATCCTCGCTGAAATAAAACAAATAAAACTTCCTCAAGAATAAAAAATGTTATAGGAAATACTGTGAAAAATTCCTTGCTCTAATCATTTAGAGGGCTAATCATTTTGACTTCAACTGTACATATTTTGCATCCGTCCACAGTCAGGCGCTTCGAAAAAAAGTTTTACCCTTCAAAAGCTTGGAGGCCCCTTTCGCAAGGTGTGTATAACATGGAATCTGCACAGAGGGGAATAAATAACTGTCATTTGCTGACGTTTAAGAGACTTTTGGCTTGAGTTATGAGCAAGGTGGGTTCTGCAGAAGTTGAAAAAGAGGGGGAGCAGTCTCTTATTTTTAGAAATAATTCCCCACGGTAACTACTACCAGCTTTCCTGAAATATTTTCCACTCTGTCTTTAAAGCAAAGATGAATAACAGCATCCCATCTCACTTTTTTCACCTAATATGGCCTGGACAGGAGCAAAGAGTGGAATTTTTTATTAATTTTTTTTAGTAATGAATGGATGGTTCTTGGAAATGCTTGACTGATATTTCATGTAAAGTATGTCAATAAATAATAGCAGTGTATAACATGATATAAGGATAATTATAGGATTGGAGAATACAATGAAAAGTTGAATACATACTTCATTAATTTGTCTTCCATATGGCTAGCCAGAGCTTCGAATTCCATCCTTTTTGTGCATTCAGATGCACTTTCCATTTGCTTGGATTAGACCCTTTTCACAAGACTGTTCTGACGTGTTTAACGGTCATCAGCATCTTAAATCCTTGAAAGTTTTTTATTTTTTAGTTTTTTTTAAGCGTATTAACATTTGTATGTATTTATGTATGTAGCATATCATCTTTGCTTCAATTGACAAAAAACGAATTACTGCTTGTGTGAGGCATTTCTAATGTAGCGTCTATGGGAGAGGACAGTAAATTTGACTTTATCCTCTCCTCTGGCTGCTGTTATTAGTCTCACACATTTTATTTCCTTTTTATGAAGGTCTTTATAACATCATCATGGAGTTTTTCTTTTATTATTTGAGCAAATAAGATTGTAAATAAATTATTTGTTGTATTCTCCCCTTCACTGCGCTTTACGTTTTCCCAACTATGACGACTTCCGCTACTGAGAAACCCGGAGATGTGAAAAGGGTTTATTAGTTCAGGGGTCACCAACCTTTTTGAAACTACTTCTTGGGTACCGATTAATGCGAAGGCCTGCCAGTTTGATACACACTTCTCAAATAACAATTTTGCCCAATTTACTGTTAATAATATGTTATCGTTAATAATTAATGACATTCATCTATGTGAAGAAACTGATCATGTTAATGATTTCTTACAATAGATGTCAACAATGATTTAACAAGGTAGGAAACAGATAAATATGCAACACTTTATTTTTATAAATCTCTGCAAGTATTTACATTTTCAGATTATCACTTCTACAATATTTTCACTAGCCACTAACAATTTTTAACAAATCCTGTTTTACCACGTTTGTACAGATTATCAATTGTGTAACATAAATCAATTTTCAGATTTTACTGAAATTAGCACCAAATCTACAGCATTTTTAACATAGCCGACACCAGGGCTGGCCCTGTACATTTGGGGGCGTTAAGCAGAATAATTTTGGGCTCCTACCTTGCTCTAAATTGTGCAGCATTGCCATTACCGGCCCACAGTGGTTTTATTGCTCATTAAATGCAATCAATAAAACAGAAATGTAACGCTTGATTTCTTCTACTTAATAACTGTATGAATGATTGGGACATTTTAAAACAGCACTATTTTTGTCAACTACCAGCTTCAAAAATGAAGGATTTAACAAGTTTTAATAAAGAGACAAGTGATTTGTATGCGTCCATCTGGAGTGTTTAAAAATATTCCATTAATTTAGCAAACAGATTGAAGATTGAAAATACATTACTTACTAATAAAATATACATACTGAACTCATTAAAAACTATAAAAAAAAAAACACAAAACAATTAACATTAATGCAAAGATTGATCCATAAATAATAAGTCAATCAGCAAATATTATAAAGTATTAACATGTAAAACATAGACGACATTTATTAATCTGGAATTGTCTATTTTTGATAAATGTGGTACCAGATTGTGTCTTTAACATCCTTATAAGCACTTAAAAGGGATGCTAAAAAGGATTTTGTGCTTGTCTCTTCTCTTCGAGAATTTTCCCCACGGTTTTTCTACGCCTGAGGAATAGCGTTAGTTTCATAAAATTTTCGTGGTCTAATTTCCAAAACAATTTTAACTTATGTTAAATAAGTTATATAACTTAATTTATATATAGTATACACAGAGTGGACATTTCAGCAAGAAAATGACCCAAAACACAGCCAAGGAAACTCTCAAATGCTTTCAGAGAAAGAAAATCAAGCTGTAGAATGGCCCAGCCAATCACCTGAGCTGAATCCAATAGAAAGTACAAAATAGAGATCAGATTTGATAGACGAGACACACAGAAGCATCAAGATTTTTGCACTCTGTTGAAGTCATTCACACCTGAGCAATTTCTGTGACTTCATTCTCCATATGAAAGGCGTCTTTAAGCTGCCATCACCAAAAAAGCCTTTTATATACAGTGTTAAATACATTTCAGTAGTTCAGTACTTTCGCCTTGTGTCCTTTCATTGTTATTACACATAACTAACTTTTTTGTTTTGTTTTATTTATTGTTTGGGTTTCTTACCAAAAACTGGTTCAACTCCATGTTAAAAGCTACATAAGAAATATTATTCCCAGGAAAAAAAACATGACGTGTTCAATACTTTTCTCCACTGTATTTCACTTTTGAAGCTCTAATGTGGACAAAACAACACTTATAAAAAATATTTTGTGGACCACAGCAGAAAAAAAACATACAATGGCAGAATTTTCTTTTTTGGCATGAGCTGGCCCTTTAACAACACATAAGCAACCTCTTTTTTTGCTAACAGTTTGGCTTCTTTCCTTCACTTGGCAAAGCCTATGACAGGTGTGATAGTTAGTAGAACGTACACGCTATTATTTATAAATGCTAGCCACGACAGCACCCTTCATATCTCTCCAAGTCTAATCTACAGTGATGAATAGGGGGAGAGTGGTAAAATTTGCCAAAGAACCTATCTTATTTAATTTATGAGATGTTTGTCTTTGAGTCTCTCAAAATAAAATGGGAAAGGAAGCTAATGAGACAATAAAGCTTTTCTTAAGGAGAGTAAAATCCATTCAGAGTCAGTTTCTAAAGCTCAAAAAGAATCACTTTGTGATTATTGGCAACACTGAGCTGCATGGAAAGAAAGTATACATACATAAATTGTAAAACCCAAAAAGTTAAAGGGGTGGGCCAGAATGTAATTTTAAGGCTTGGTTGTATTTATAAGATGCAAAGCAATGTGTACTCATGTTTCACTTGAAGGAAATCATGTTATTTTTTCATAAATCTCACTTTGATTATATACAGCTACTCAGCTAACATTAAAACGACTGTCATATTTCCTAGTTCCTCTGAAAGGCCCACCCTCAAGTGACTCTGATTGGTCATCTGTCATAATGTGCTGTGAATTGCGGATCTGCCCCACGTCACGCCCACGCGCGTGATTGTGTAAAAAGTCAGTCAACCTCATGCCCACTCTCTAAAATAAAATCGGACAAGTGTCTGTAACGAGTGAAAATGGGGTGCGGCTCCTTTATGCTTGTGCGCAGGACCGATGTTTATTTTTATTTTTCTCTGATGCTCGGATTAAGTTATTTTCTGTGACAAAATATACAGTGACACTGTTGACAGAAGAATAAAGCACAAGATGTGGGATGCGACCTGTGAGAGCCTTGTTTTTTTTCTGCTGCTACACGAGTTAGGCAAGCTCTCCTGTATTTATTTAACTCAACTCGTTACACGACGTCTTTCACATATATTCAGAATATTCATGTGTAAGTAATATGAATCATCCACACATCTTTTGCGAGTTCATTATCTGAGATGTAAAACGCAGAAAAAGCCCCTCATAGAGAGAAACGCACATGCTGGTGAAGTGTGTGTGTGTGTGTGTTTACAGCAGTTTGACTGATAAATATGAATTTGTAGCTAAATCGTTTGCGGTACCAAACAGCATTTCCCATTGTTTACATCTTTGCTACAACATACCATTAACGCTAGACACTGTTCATGTAATAGATCAATTTTAACAAATAAAAACATTTACAGGTTGTAGCTCAGAGTCCACAGCTTCTGCTTGTTGGAGCTGCTCCTTTGAGGAGATTTTAACCGAATCCAGCACTGAACTGGGAGAGATCTCAAATCATGCTTGCTATGTATCTTATAATTCTCTGGAACATAATTAAAATTAAACTGTAAGCACTTCTGTCTTTGTGTCGTGTCCTTTGGAACACCAAATACAGAAACAGAAGAAGCTCTGTGGAAATAGCAGCCTTTGGATTTTACCTCTCTCTCTGCTGTAATATTACAGTGCCTCTGGCCACGCCCCTTAACTGCGCAGTGTGTGTGCGCAGTAAAAGTACGTTTGTGATCTCACATGCCCGGAAGTATTTTTTTGTAGTCTCCAAAATTCGTTCAATGTAGGCTTTGCTAAGCTAACTCTGTAAAAACCAAGGTCTCCCTTTGCATTGAACTTTGAGCATCTTACATACAGAGATGCTGTTTATATTTACACAGCTACATTACACATCAACTAAAGTTTAAAGTATGATATCATAGTAGACCACCCCTTTAAGATAACTCAAACCGTTTGAGGAAACCATTTTGCTACACACCATTTAAGTTCAAAAACTAATCTTAATGAGTATTGTGAACTTAATCCATTTGAGCAGTTTGAGCACAGTAAAACCCGATAAATGAAGAGAACTCAAACCAACTGAGTACTGTAAAACCCAATAAGTTAAGGCAACTCAAACTGTTTGAGGAAACTGATTGCAACAAACCATTTAAGTTAAAAAACTAATCTATACTGTGAACTTGCTCCATGTAGGTTGAAGTAATGAGGTATTTAATTAACTCATTACCATCAACACTGAGTTCAAAACTCTTCAGATGAGTAGAATTCACTTTCAGTAAATTTTGAGTTTACTACAATCATTTCATTGGATAAAGTTGACTGTTGGGTTTTACAGTCTATGAATTAGTACACATGTCTGAACAAGATAATGGTGTAATAAAAATACAATTACTGCATACAGACTTAAATGTTGTTATAAAGATTGTCTTATTTTAAGGTTCTTTTATAATACCGCTCCATGCAGTCTAAAAGACAAAACACATTAAAGGTTTTTTGTGTTTCCGTTTTTTATAAAACTAAACTAAAAATTGAGGGTGTATAACATTATTAGCATGGCAACAGAGTATTTAGTCTATGCCACTGTTTAAAATTGCTTATATCTCTAGATTTGAACATTCTTTGAAACATTTGAGAAAATGTAGTTCTGCAAAATATATAACACTTTTCTTGAGATTTTTATGTATTTTAATGATAAAAAAAGTTAGTGCCTTATATTTGAATAAATGTATGCAAGGCATGTACCAGGCTCATTCTAAATACATACCCCTATAAACATTTCTGGAGAGCAGCAAATATGTCCCAAGAGGTATGTTTTTTTTTTGCAGTTTTTGTTTTTGTGAATCCACCAGAGACCGCTGTGTATGCTTCTCTCACGAGTGCCATTCGTGCCTGCTTTTCTTACATAAATCCATGAGAGGCCATTGCAGGGGCATTGCTAGACCCAATTTACTGGGGCACGTGCCCCAGTAAACACCGCCAGTGCCCCAGTAAATGATTTGAGATATGATTTACTTCATATGTAAAGTGTGTTTATTAAGAGTGGCAATCCCGGAATAAAGACATTATTCTCTATGTGCAACCGAACCAACACTGGTGAAAGCAATATAGTTTAATCAAAAAGCAAACTGACGCATCTCCATGTGTGTGCAGAAAACCAGACCTGCTGACTGACCGATCAACTGACCCACACTCCTCCTTCCCTAAACCCAACCGATATTGTTTTCAAAAGCACAAATTGACCCACCCACTCCCTTCCCTTATTCCAACAGCGAGTCCTGGTTGATAACATGCACGCTGAAAATCAGCGTAACAGCCTTTTATGCGGAGGTGTCGACAGGCAGTGAGTTTTGCAAGTCGACAAAACTCAAATTGGAATAATATGTGGGTGATCTTACTAAGCATGTCTCCTGATAAATTTTTGTATGATGTAAAAAGGAGGGATGACGAGTCAGGGAGGACGTAATAAAACTAATTCTCTGCCATGTGTCAAGTCTAATACAACAGATAGTTCTATAAAACATACATTTTTTTATTCTATAGAATTGTCTATAAAATTTCATTCAAATGAAATTTTTATTCTTGCAAAACGTTTCTTAAACAGTTCTAGCATATCACTCCAGCTGTGTCTTTAAGTTGTTTTTCCAGTTACATATAGGATTAATTTCTGTTATTTATTTAGACTAATAATTGTGTATTAACAATAATACTTTTCTTTATTTATAACAAATATTTATTTGTATTTAAAAATGAATATATATATATATATATATGTAGTTTAAAACAGAATTATTATCCCCCTTTTTCATTTTTTTTTTCTTTTTAAATATTTCCCAAATTATGTTTAACAGACCAAGGAAATTTTCACAGTATGTCTGATAATATTTTTTCTTCCGGAGAAAGTCTTATTTGTTTTATTTCGGCTAGATTAAAAGCAGTGTAAAAAAATTTAAAATCCATTTTAAGGTCAAAATGATTAGCTCTAAGCTATTTTTTTCGATGGTCTACAGAACAAACCATCGTTATACAATAACTTGCCTAATTACCCTAACCTGCCTAGTTAACCTAATTAACCTAGTTAATTATTTAAATGTCACTTTAAGCTGTATAGAAGTGTCTTGAAAAATATCTAGTAAATTATTATGTGCTGATATCATGGCAAAGATAAAATAAATCAGTAATTAGAAATGAGTTATTAAAACTATTATGATTAGAAATGTGTTGAAAACAGAAATTGAAATTGGGGAAAAAGTAAACAGGGGGGCTAATAATTCTGACTTATATATAAATATATATATATTTTTGTTTTGAGGGGGCGCGTGCCCCAGTAGAGCTTTTTGTCTAGTAACGCCCCTGGGCCATTGTCAGTTGACTGACTAACTGACTGACTGATCAACTGACCCACCCTCCTCCTTCCCTAAACCCAACCGATATTGTTTTCAAAAGCACAAACTCCCTTCCCTTGTTCCAACCGAGTGTTTTCAAAAGCAGTCCAGAAAAAGAAAAGCCCTCATGACCACCTGATATTTTACCACATTTAAAAAAAAAATTTTCACACTCTCACCCTGTTATTTACTTGTTTATTTTTTTTTTTGGCTTGTGTTTTTGTCTTATCTGCTTTCTGGAACCATTCTTTACCTGCCTCGAACCTCGTCATTGCGTCATTCTGCTCCACATCACAAGTCCGCCGACGTATGCAGCGAGCCACTAGACAGACTGGTAACAACATGAAAGCTGTCAATACGGAGGTAAGCGGTCAGCATGAAAAGGAACGGTGTTATACCACCCCGTAAGCATTCGTTTAAAAAAAGAACTTAATGCAGCCATACGTACTTTTGCCTACATAATTTGTGATCTACAAAATTGCATATAGGGACATGCTTTCAAAATGAGCTTATGTTGTTAAAGAAACATGTACACCTGCATATGTAGTTCATCATTGTTGTTATGGTTGTCAAGTATTCACACATTTTTGGACTTAAGAAGTAATACATAGAGACATGGTATATTCATTAATTTTCTTTTCGGCTCAGTCCCTTTATTAATCTGGGGTCACCACAGTGGAATGAACCGCCAACTTATCCAGCATTTGTTTAACACAGCTGATGCCCTTCCAGCTGCAACCCATCTCTGGGAAACATCCATACACACTCATACACTACAGACAATTTAGCCTACCCAATTCACCTATACCACATGTCTTTGGACTTTGGTCTTTGGAAACCCACGCGAACGTGGGGAGAACATGCAAACTCCTCACAGAAATGCCAACTGACCCAGCCGAGGCTCGAACCAGCGACTTTCTTGCTGTGAGGTGACAGCACTACCTACTGTGCCACCGCATCACCTAGACATGGTATAATTTAAAAAAAATTATATTTGCATTTTGACACCAGTTTAAACATTTTACATTGTGTAAAGCTAGTGTGTAAACACAGTCTACAAACCACCACATTAGTGCAGATTCACATTTAATCCACATTTTGCGAGTGATTACTGATTTTATTGTTAATGTGTAATAAAGATTGTGTACCAAAAAAACAAGACAATTCTTGAATTTTGTATAAATTTAGCATTTTTTTCTAAATTTAAACTAATTTCGAGAGGAGCACTTGCTCATGATTGACCCAGCTGGCCCACATTAGCTAATCATGATCCTCCAATCAAACGATCACAAGTCACTATATATATATACTCATTTCCTTTCAACAACTATCTTCATCTGGAAGAAACCCCCCCTCCTCCCCTTCTTCCACCTTTATCCAGAATGGGCGGCACGGTGGCCCAGTGACTAGCACTGTTGCCTCACAGCAAGAATACCAATAGTTTTGGGTCCTCGCTGGGCCATCTGGTATTTCTGTACGGAGTTTGCATGTTCTCCCCGTATCCGTGTGGGTTTCCTCCGGGTTCCCCAGTTTCCTCCCACCGTCCAAATATGCTCTTATTACAGATAAAATAAGCCTAAATCTTTTTTCTAATGTCTTACTCTCAGGAAGTTCACCGTGGCCTCAGTAGTGGGGGAGTTTGAGATCGACCTGAGCTCAATTTCCCCTCACCCTGGGAAAGGGAGGAGCCCTGGCCCACGAGGATCTCTTGAGCTCAGGGCTCTCTCTCGGGACAGCACACCAAACAAGCTATGTATGAATCATGAGCTAAGTCTGAACTCTTGAAATTTGGGATAACTTGGCAACAGTGATGCATTCAGGAACTTTTGTTTATTAAACTTTGCATACTATATTTACTTACTCCCAAAGCCGTTTATATCGAAGTTGATATTTAGTCGCACCATGTTGGTGTTTCGTAATATCTAACTTTTACGAGGTGGGTCATTAGCCCAATGCTCAACCCCCAACCTGGAGGACTAGGACATACACACATACACTACGGACAATTTTGCTCACCCAATTCCCTTATAGCAAATGTCTGTGGACTGTGGGGGAAACTGAAGCCCACGCAAACACAGGGAGAACATGCAACCTCCACACATAAATGCCAACTGACCCTGTTGGGGCTCGAACTAGCGACCTTCTGGCTGTGAGGCTGAGTCACCGTGCTGAGTTACATTTTTTGTTTTTGCAGTTTTGTTTTTCACTGGAGGCCACTGTGTATGCTTTTTGTGATTTCAAATTTCTCTCGCGAGTGGCATTCGTGCCTGCTCCTCTCGCATAAATCCACCAGAGGCTGCCGTCGACTGACTGACTGACTGACTGACTGGCTAGAAGTACCCACCCACTTCCCTAAAACTATTTAAAAAACTAACGAAACTATTAAATTAAAACTAATGAAACTTCATTGTAAAGTGTAACCAGCTTATATATTTTATATAGAAAAAATTAATTTTATCAAAGTTTTTCTCTGAATGCTGAATCAGAAAAAAAAATTGTTATTTATATTTTCAATATTACTGGTCAAGCTGATTATTAGTGTGTGTGTGTGTGTGTGTGTGTGTGTGTGTGTGTGTGTGTGTGTGTGTGTGTGTGTGTGTGTGTGTGTGTGTGTGTGCGTGTGTGTGTGTGTGTGTGTGTAGTGTTCTTTGGAATTGAAACCATGACAAAAACATGATAAATTGCTCACTTCGGTATTTAGTTGTCTTTATTTTCAGAATCTATACAGTATTTTTCTTGGATTTCATAATCTTGTCATGTTTTTCACGATGTGAATGGGCTTCTTGAGTTTGGTTAGGTGAGGGGGGATTTGGATGGAGGGTCCTGTGTGTGTCTACACTGGGATACATTGACATGGTAGGGAAATCCGAGAAGCAGGAAGAATTCCAGAGAGGGCAGCTACATCTGCGGACACAATTATCTGCTTCACATAATCTTGTCTTTTCAGGTGCAGAAAGACCTTAGAAGCAACCCTCATACCACCAGCCATTCTGAAAAAGCCTTGCAAATGAAAAGATTCAATTATGAATCCCAATGTTTCCTGTTCCAGGCGTTACAGGCTTGAGATTTCCATGATTTGTCAGGGTGTAAAGGCTGTTTTACCAAGGCAGGTCAAAAGATGGTATTTGGTTTCGTTCATGCTGTGTCTGCCATTCACACAGAGTCACGAATGGAGTTACAGAAGTAAACGTGTGATCTGAAATCACCTGACATCTCAGCAGTGTCCCGTGATGTACTAAATACCGAAAACCAAGGCTATGCTTCAAACCTCACTGGCTGAACGACACTATTTCACCTCTAATGAAACGAATTACCTTCTTAAAGTAAAGTGCTATTTTGAGGTTTCCTTTTGGATTTTGCCTACCAAAATTCAAAAGCTTCCCAAATCCACATGCAGAGGTGTAAATGATTGGTATCATTTTAAAGAAAACCAGTTGAATTTTCATTTTAAAAAGGAATTAAAATAATTGTATATGTTGCCTGTGTTATAATAAACCCCTCCAAAAAGAGAGGCACTTTTTTGTTGTAAACTCAAATTTGAAAGTGTACCTTTTAGGTGGTCTATCTTGTTGTAATTATGTTGGTGGTTCCTGCCAGTAATTATTAGAAAAAAGCAAAAATGTCTCTATCGTAATCTATTCAAACGAGATTCTATTTCATCTGATGAGAGAATGGAACAACTTATGGGGGTATTGGGCCAGTACGGACCTTTAAAATTTAAAGAATGCAGAAGTAAATAACGTCACAGACCCGGTACCGAGTATGCAGAGTTTGCAAAGTTTTGACGTTTTGAAACAAGAAATTTATTTCAATTGTTGAAATGAACAAGAAATTGTGGTGCAATGTGTGGTTTATTTTGGTCTCTAAAATAAAGGAATACTTTTGCTCAGAAAATATGTATTAATAACATGGAACTTGATGACAGTAAAGACAATTGTCACAATTTTGTTTAGATACATTCTGATGTTTTTGAATTTTTTACTGATGAGAAAAGAATTCTGGAAAAAAAATATGATAATTTCCATCAAGCATTTAATCAGTGAAAGAATTAAATATATAAAGTATAAAACATTTTGGTAACACTTTATTTTAAGTCACAATTCACTGTATTAACAAACCATTAACTAACAATAGTAGCTTAATAAAGCTATTAATTAGTTGTTTATTAGGGTAGAAGTTGGGTTTAGGTTTTGGGTAGGATTAGGGATGCAGAATAAGATCTATAACTACTAAGGACAACACAGGCTGATTGTGGATACGTGCCCCTGTTCTGAAGAGAGCAAATTATGTAGCCAGAGGTACGTATGGCTGCATATCATCTTTAAAATAAATGCTGTGGGGCGATATGATGCCGTTGACGGCTATTGTTTCTTTCAGCTTACCTCTGTAGAGACAACTTTTCTGGTGTTACTAGTTTGCCCAGTGGCTCGCCGTGTACGTTAGTGAACTTGGGATGTGGAATGAAGTGGACAGCAACAACTGGGTGTGAGTCTAGTAAAGAATGGTTCCAGAAATCAGGTAAAACAAAAACAAAAAATAAATAAATAAATAAACAACAGACTAAAAACATGGTGAAATCACATGGACGCTACAGCTTTTCTTTTTCTAAAATTGCTTTCGAAAACACTATCGGTTGTGTTTAAGGAACGGTTTGGGTGGGTCAGTCAGTCTGTCTGAGTCAGTCGGTCAGTCTGAGTCAGTCAGTCGACAGCAAGGTGGCCTGGGGTGCTTTTCCCAAACAACGACATAACTCGTGGCTGAACTATAATAGTATGATGCATTGTAGGCTTAATTCACAATGGGTTATTTATTAAAAAATGAAAAAAAAAATCCTACTTAATAATGATAATAATAATAATAATTATTATTATTATTCATTCATTCATTCATTTTCTTTTTGGCTTAGTCCCTTTATTAATCCGGGGTTGCCACAGCGGAATAAACCGCCAACTTATCCAGCATATGTTTTACGCAGCGGATGCCCTTCCAGCTGCAACCCATCTCTGGGAAACATCCATACACACTCATTCACACACATATACTACGGACAATTTAGCTTACCCAATTCACCGGTACTGCATGTCTTTGGACTGTGGGGGAAACCGGAGCAACGGGAGGAATCCCACACGAACACAGGGAGAACATGCAAACTCCACACAGAAATGCCAACTGACCCAGCCGAGGCTCGGACCAGCGACCTTCTTGCTGTGAGGCGACAGCACTACCTACTGCGCTGCTCCACTGCGTCAACATTATTATTATTATTATTATTATTATTATTATTATTATTATTATTATTATTATTATTATTATTATTATTATTATTAATAAGTAATGTATTGTTTATTTAGTTATTTATTTTTTGAAAAGTCTACTTTTACAATTTGACACATTCTGCAGAAATGTTCTGACCAACAGACCCATGTCATATACCTCAGGGTACCTCAGGGCTCTGTTCTTGGGCCACTTCTCTTCTCCATCTACACGACATCCTTAGGACCAGTCATCCAGAAACATGGAATTTCCTACCACTGCTATGCTGATGATACCCAGCTATACCTCTCTTTTCACCCCGATGATCCCTCTGTTCCAGCTCGCATCTCAGCCTGCCTGTCAGACATGTCACACTTGATGAAAGATCATCATCTTCAGCTTAACCTCGCGAAAACGGAAATGCTTGAAGTTTCTGCCAACTCGACTCTACACCATAACTTTTCAATCCAGATGGATGGGGCAACCATTACTGCATCCAAAATGGTAAAAAGCCTTTGAGTAACGATTGATGACCAACTAAACTTCTCTGACCACATTTCTAGAACTGCTTGATCTTGCAGATTCGCATTCTATAACATCAGAAAGGTCCGACCCTTCCTATCTGAACATGCAGCTCAATTCATTGTTCAAGCTCTTGTTCTCTCCAAACTGGATTATTGCAACTCTCTACTAGCCGGGCTTCCAGCTAACTCTATCAAACCTCTTCAGCTGCCTCAGAACGCAGCAGCACGAGTGGTCTTTGATAAACCCAAAAGAGCACATATCACTTCGCTACTCACCCGTTTGCACTGGCTGCCAATTGCTGCTCGCATCAAATTCAAAGCTCTGATGTTTGCTTACAAAGCGATCTCTGGCTTTGCTCCTTCTTATCTGCTCTCACTTCTGCAGATTTATGTGCCCTCCAGAAACTTGCGTTCTGTGAATGAACGTCCCCTCGTGGTTCCATCCCTATAAGGGAAGAAATCACTTTCCCAAACTCACGCATTCAATCTGCCCAGTTGGTAGAATGAACTCCCTAACTGCATCAGAATGGCAGAGTCACTCCCTGTCTGCAAGAAACGACTAAAAACTCAACTATTTAGTCTCCACTTTCCTTCCTAATCTGTAACTGCCTCTCTGGCTATACCACTTACTGTACTCTCTCTCTCAAAAAAAAAAAAAAAAAAAACATTACTAATGCTTTGCTTCTTAGACTTTACACACTTGAAACTTGCCTATAGCACTTCTTCACTGTTGCTCTTATAGTTGTGTAAATTGCTTCCTTGTCCTCATTTGTAAGTCGCTTTGGATAAAAGCATCTGCTAAATGACTAAATGTAAATGTCATGTACAGTACAGAAACATTTCTTAATAAATAACCTACTATAAATTAAAACCATTAACATATGCTATATATTTGTCTTTTCACAAGCTTTGGAGATGTAACATAAATTCTGCTTTTAAATAATAGGTCACCTATGTATAGCTTTCATCATAAGCCACGGCTATATTTCAAAGTGCACTACGAAGGGAACGCAACTGTCAATATGAAGATCGCTAAAACTGAACTGTAAAAATACTTTGAAAGCAAATTACGAAAGATGACTTTAATGTCTCTTTAAATCATTCCAAGTTTAAATGTTTGAATGCCCTAAATGAATAGGGCTTAGGAGGGATAACAGTGAATAGAACACAACCAGTAACTATGCCTCGACTACAGCTCTAGAGGTGTAGTTGCAAGCGTTCAAGTCTGCGATGCAGTTTGAAGAATGTTCGTTGGAATGATAGATTTGGAAAATGCAAACTAAACAAACTATGTTTGTAACAAGGAAACTTGTAACCTAAGTTAGCCAATGATGATTTTCGGAAATGCACCCTAGGTCGGCTGAAGTGTATAATGCACCCTCTGGTGGGTATATGTGAGAAGAGGACACGCAATAGAAATTGAGATCATCAAAAAGCGTACACAGCGGTAGACATGGGTATCCGCAATGAGCCTGGGTTGACTAATGACATTTAATATCTTAAAGAGCCCATATTATACATGAAATAGGGTCATATTTAGGTTGTAAGGGTCTCCAACAACAGTATCAACAATACGCATGTAACAACAATATGCATGCAAGGTCATAAAACACTTTGATGGTCTTATAATCTGCATTTATTTTTACCTAATTATCCCAACGACTCCCATATGAATCGTTCAGCGATTCATTTGTTCCCAAACCCCTCCTCAGCGCGAAGCTAATCTGCGCTGATTGGACCGATGACAGCCTGCTGCGATTGGTCGACAGTGACAGGCTTCAGCACGAGACAGAGTGAAATGCCCAGCTGGTAATCAACTATATAAAAGTAGTCACAGTGCACACGCGCTTCATAGTGTAAGGCTTTTTTCACACACACACACAACCCTCCTCAGAAGAACTGGGGAGATCGACGCGAGTCTCCTAGCCTCTCCCTCTCTCTCTCTCACACACACACACAACGCTCCTCAGAAGAACTAGGGAAAGCGACGCGAGTCTCTCTCTCTCTCACACACACACACACACACACACACACACACACACACACACACACACAACGCTCCTCAGAAAAACTAGGGAAAGCGACGCGAGTCTCTCTCTCTCTCTCTCTCTCTCTCTCTCTCTCTCTCTCTCTCTCTCTCTCTCTCTCTCTCTCACACACACACACACACACAACGCTCCTCAGAAGAACTAGGGAAAGCGACGCGAGTCTCCTGTCTCCTAGCTTACGATCACCATAGCAACGACAAACGGCAGTGGAACGCGAGCTCACAAAAGCCTTTAACGTTAAATCCGTAAACAAAGCGGCACGCGTCGCGTTTTTAACGTGGCTTACATGTGATAAGAGAATATAAAGAGTAACCGCGTGTACTGTACCAGGTTAACAAGTAACAAAACACAATAAATACATAATTTCCAAGTTAAACGAGGCAACAATTTTAATCGCACTTACTTACACTAGTGAATAAACCTCAACCACTGACTCTTCACAGTTCACAACTCATCTTTGGGTAGAGACTGTCAATATTATCCATCTGAGCACAGCTTGACTTCATTCGACCGGCGGCGTCTGTGTGTGTGTGTCTAGTGTTTTTTCTGTGTTAGTGGGCGGGGCCGCAGGTTTCAAATCTCCCTGGTTTGCGCGCGTAACTACTGGCGAGGCTTGTGTTTCGTGGCTGCGTCATCGCGAAACACCTAATGACTCGTTATCAAGACGACTCGTTTGAAGCACTATGAGTCGACTCTTTTATAGATGAATCAATAGTTTTAAACACTGTACACTTACAGATTTAAGCCTTAGCTGGATATTTCACTTCACTTAGAGCTGTGTTACACACTACATGGAAGGGCATTTTCAAAAACCCATAATATGGGCTCTTTAATAATAGGCAGGTAATAAGCCAGTGGTTAAAGAGCCCCTATTATGGGTTTTTGAAAATGACCTTCCATGCAGTGTGTAACACAGCTCTAAGTGAATGAAAACATCCTGCTGAGGTTTAAATCTAAAAGTGCAGCATGTTTAAAAATATTGATTCTTTAGCGAACTATTTGACTCAGAGTCGAAAAAACGAATTGAGTTGGGTTCGAATCTTTTGTTTGATCGTATCGACGTCTATACGATACATCACCAAATATGTAGTTCCAGTTCTAGTTAAATGTGCATGCGCTTTCACTTCAGATCACAGGACTGATCAGGACGCAAAGATGACGATCACTGACAGATGGAGATTCGGCTGTGGGGAATAAAGGGTAAAAGTTCATTTTCACAACACAGTATAGCCAACCTAGTGCTGTGTTTGTTCCTGTCATTTTTCAAATTTTTGATACAATAGCCTATGCTGCAGCACAGGATTCGCTAGCCGTTTGCTGTTGAAGGAGCAGCAGAGACTATGGGACTTTGTCAGAATTTGACAGGGACTTTGTCAGTAACTTTTACAGTTCAATTGGACCAGTTTTTTCTTCCTCCGGATCATAACATGTCATCGGACCAATCACCGCAGATCAGCTTCGTGCTAAGGAGGGGTTTGGGAACAAATGAATCTCTGAACGATTCATATGGGAGTCGCTGGGATAATTAGGTAAAAATAAATACATATTATAAGACAATGAAAGTGTTTTTTGACCTTGCACACATATCAGCATGTTGTTGGAGACCCCTAAAACCAAAATATGACATTTAAAATGCAAAATAGGGGCTCTTTAATAATGTAAATTGTGACTAAACTAAAGGTTTATCAATATTTTATTTTCATCCAAAAATGTGTCAAGGATTCTCACCATTTACTCACATTCAATGATTCTAAACCTTTATGAATGCCTGTTAAACACAAAACAAAATATTCTGAAAATGCAACCATTAATAGGATCAAAAATATATATATTATGGAGTTGAATGGCTGATTTTTTCAACCAAAGAAAAAAACTCAAAGAAAAAGTAAAGGATGAGTGAATGATGCCAGAATTGTTAGTTTGGGTGAAATATTCCTATAAGATGTCTGTCAATCTGTCAATCTCTTTTGGGGGATGAAAAACTACAGTAAAATATAAAAATACTAGGGTGTTATTGAAACTTGCAGTATGTTGCAGTTCTAAACCTGCTGTTTATATTGCAGAGTAAACTCTCATAAGTGTAGATATCCTGGATGTTTTACATTTCAATCTCCTGACCCCTTTAACGGTCCCCTGACTTGCTTGGGGATATGAAGCTTTGATCGATGTGTTATTTCATTTCAACTAAAACATGATGACAGGACAGAGCATATTGAGTAGCTCCTCTTCTTTAATAGTAGCCAATAGCGTTTTGTTTATATCACGGCTCTGCTAGTCAGAGTCATTGAGCTAAAGCATGTCTGACTCATGACAGACACAGTCTATAATAGCAATGCTGAGTCTGTCTGTCAGTTTCTCCACTGTAAAACCCAGCATTCAGGCTGTTATTCAAATGGGGCTGATACATTTTGTGGTCAGCGCCAACTCACACAAATGATTTGCACTGTGCTATCATGTCTCTAAACCAGAGCAGACCATGTGATCTCTACAGCAGTTTGTGTGACATTAACACGGAGCCAGATTTTATTCATCCTAATGGGAAGCATTTTTTTTAAGCTGTCTGAATCAATTGTCCACTATGTAGTGCGCAATGTGCGTGAGTTTACTTACTTAAGTTACTGTAGGTGCCTTTCAATCAAGTTGTTAGAGTGGCTCTCTGTAGTATTGGTAACCTAGCAACCAACAGTAAACAGGCAAGCATAACGATTAACCATAGGCTTGTGGTCCTAGGAATCGTAGTTCCTTGTATGCTGACTGTATATTTGTGTGTGCGCAATGCATTTTACCTCTCGTGGTTTGCATTATAGGTGAGTGTATACTGTATGTGTGCAGCCCATTTCGGCTTACTGGCTTTTTAAAAACTATGTCAGGTATTGTTTATTATTTTCTTATTTTCTTATATCCAGGGTCGCCACAGCGAATTAACTGCCAGCTTATCCAGCATATGTTTTACGCAGCGGATGCCCTTTCAGCTGCAACCCATCACACTCCCATTCACACACATACACTACAGACAATACTTGCTTACCCAATTCACCTATAACTTGTGAGGGACACCGGAGCACCTGTAGGAAACCCACGTGAACACAGGGAGAACATTTCCTTGTAAATGTATATTAAAGTGGCATATAAAAAAGTGGCAGATTTCGGCTGCACCGTGTAAGCCGTGGGACACTTTTGATTGGTGAAATCGAATGAGAAACTGAAGTGCTCAATGATATCATTAAAAGTCATTGAGCCCTATCATACATCCGGCGCAATAACACACAAGACATGTAGGGTGTGATTTATTTGCTATTTTCGGACCAGCGCAGCCCTAATTTTCACGTTTTGCGCCACATTTTTTAAATACCAAATCCATTTGTGCTACTTTGTGGACTCACAAAGTTGTTCTAGTCTAAAAAGGAGGTGTGTTAAGGTGCATTGTTGCTATTTTGAGGATCTGAAATAGACCGTGCCATTGATCAACTAACAGCTGGTCTGAAGTCGAACGCGCAAAGCTCGTTATCCGCCTGTGCAGGTCCAAACACTTAGACATTGCTTGATACACACAGGATGTACAGCAATACACAAATATCTTTACGTTTAAAAAAAAAAATTAAAGGCTTCAAATGTTACAAAAATTATTATTTTCTACATAGATATAAAAACCACTGCCCCATGCCTTGTTCTCCTCATGGTGACTTTTTTCATGACAATTTGCATTTGTATAGTTTTTTTTTAAGTAGTGTTATTTATTATATGCATATTTATATTTGTTTTAATAAAAAAAACAAGTTTAGATTTGTTCACCTGCACATATGTGCATCGTGTCATATCAATTAGAACTGAATTTAGAAATAGTTTTAAAACAAATCTTTGTGTTTAACAAACGAAATTATGAAATTAAATATGTAGGCTAAAGGATGTCTTCAGTAGAGTGAGTTTCTTTACTTCAGGAAAGTAAAAGATTAAAGTAAAGTGTAAAAGTAAAGTAAAGAAGTGAATGCAGGAGGCTCATTCTTTATCCTTGCGCTGCAGATGCTCTTTTAACTGTTTTCTTGCTAGTGAAGCTTTCAGTTTTTCCACTTACAAAGTCTGTCATGTAAATAGCAATTGCACCACGGTGCGACCCAGCTGACTCTAAAAGGAATGTAAGATAAGAGACTGATTGGTTTAATGCACGTAATGCTCAAAACACATCCATAACTCACTAAGAGAATAAGCACAACCCTGTTAGACCATGCGCTGGGGCGCAAAACGTATTTTTCCATCCTTAAAATAGCAAAAGTGGATTCGGATACACTCTTAATGCTGTTGCACCATGCCCAAATAGAGCCCAATGGTTTAGCCCATAGAATCAATGCACTCTATAGCACATTTAATACAAAAAATAAAACTGATGCTAATACCCAACTAAAAATGGATTTCAGTGGGACTTTAGGGTCATTATCATTTGTTAGAACACTTGTTGTGTACCCTTCTTAAGTGTCTGATGATGTCATGAATATTATTTGGGTGCTTTTTTTAGAAAACACAGTGTAACGGTATATCTATTTTTGATTAATTTCATGAATGTACTACAATATATGCTCTTATAGTTAGCAAACATGAACTAAATCCCACAAAAAGTAAATTCTAAATTTCCAGATTAGCTGACCAGGCAAGTCATTTCACTCGGCAGCCATCTTTGAAACGCTGAGCATTATGCTTGGCCATTCTTTTTGAATGGGGAAACATCAAATTCTCCAAAATTGCTTGCCAAGCTTATGATTGAATTTCATATTAGGAATCACCAATAAAATTAAACAACAACTGTGTCTTTAGTTTCATTTTTAAACATCCGAATCACACAAAATCTGCAGAAACTCACGTCTGGTCCAAGCCCCTCCCCCAGAGTATCGTCAGTCTATAGTGATCGATGATTGGCTCCTGTACTAAAAGGCAGGCTTTTTCCACTATATAGTGATCGATGATTGGCTCCCATACTAGTAGGCGGGGCTTTATTCACCATATTAACAATTACATTTTTTCCCATTCAAAAAGATACGACTGGCATGTCTTGTGTATTCTAGAGTCTTTGCCAATAGTAACTTGAAATTGTTGTGTTTCTTTCTTTTAAAGGTGTGTCAGTTCTAGTTGCCCCGAACATCCCACTACATGTAGGAATGGAAAGCCAGCAGCAGTTCTGTTTGCAGACGCCCCCCAGCATGGAGCGCATGCCTCTGCAGTACACTGTGTGTGTGGGACACAACATTAAAGTTGTCCATCAAGAGTCAATGCGACAGCTCTCCACAACCAGACGAGAGCTGCCAAACATGGATGTCTTACGGTACAGCACCTTTACAAAAATTAATTTTACTGTATTTCATTAATTCACTATATTGCATGGAAATATTAAGATTTGTCACTATTATGTCTACTATTAGAAGTGGACACCAGTAAGCTGCCCAACGAGTCAAACCAACGATGTTACTGTATACTATAAAGTTTTAATTTCTGACTCATTTTGAAGGATACACTTTGCAATAAGGGTCTGTTAGTTAATGCATTAGTTAACGTGATTTAACGGTGAACAATACATCTGTTAAGCATTACTTAAACTTGTTAATGTGATTTAAACATACTGTATAAGAATGCGTTAATTAATACATAATATATGAATTAAGACTGATTTAGTTCATATTTACTTACACATAGACTAGGGCTGCATGATATTGGAAAAATCATTGTGATATTTAATTTTGCTGTGAGTTATATTGCAATATGAATACAATTTCGGCAGACAACATGAATAGCTCTGTTTGGAATGACATCTTTAACTTAGATTGATTGGTAAATAAGCTAAGTAAATTAGATACATTAGATAAATAAATAAGATAAAAGAGAAATAAGTAGTCAGATATTCAGGTATACGGCAACACAGGCTCATTCTGAAAATTTAGTCCCGTGGACGTTTTTGAAGACCGCAAATTATGTAGCCGGGGGTACGTCTGGCAGCATTTCATTTTTTAAAAGAACCGGCTGACTGCTTACCCCGTGTGGAGGCCTTTCCTGCTGCAACCAGTTTGTCCAGTTAGCTCGTCGTGTATGTCAGTGGACTTGAGACGCAGAGAGGAGATGATCGCGACAATGATGGGGTTCGAGTCTGGGGAAGAGTGGTTCCAGAAATCAGGTAAGACAAAAACAGAATCCAAAAAATAAAATTAACAAGTGAATAACAGGGTGAGAATGTAGTAAAATCCGAAAACGTGGTAAAAATCAGATGAGGCCTTTTCTTTTTCTGGACGGCTTTTGTAAATCGTTGGTTGGGTTTAGGGAAGTAAGTGGGTGGGCGGGTCAATCAATAAAATTGGTTGTGTTTAGAGGAGGAGGGTGGGTCAGTCGATTGGTCAGCCGGCCAGTCAGTCATCCAGTCGTGCAGTCAGTCAGAGAGATGTTCGGTCGACAGCGGCCTCTGGTGGGTTTACACGTAGCCACCTCTGGCTACGTAATTCACGTTCTCCAGAAGCGTCTGTAGAGCTACGTTTTCAGAATGAGCCTGTGTTGAAAATGTAGTAAGTAGGGTACCATTTTGATTACTTTAAAAAAAGAAAGTAAATGATTACATCTGATTACTTTTTGATTACTTTAATGTTTCTAATAGATATTTTCAACAAAATCATTTTCAAGCATTTATACCAAGCAGGCGTGACGTTACAGTAGCACTGTTTACTGTTAGAATTTCAAAATCTTTTATCACTTGAATTCAGATTATATTAAGTTAACTTTGAAGTTCAGCCATCACAAAACCAGACCTTATAAGAAATTTTTTTACTGTTGTTACAAAATCTAAATTTTAGGTAGTTGTGCAAGGTAATTTTTGTGTCATTTTCAAGAAAAAAAAAAAAACATCTAAGCTATTTTTTGCAATTTTCATTTTTAAATCCATGCAACTTAAATCCAAGTCAATTAAATCTTAGTGATCAAAAACTGTCAATGAAACAAATTAGGCAGAATTGTTCAGTTCATTATTTACTGTAAATAATATGCTGTACCAAACAGAAACACATTATAGTATATGACAGCAAACACAGACAAAAAAAAAAATAGATGACACATTTAAAATACTAAAGTACTTTATATTAAAGGAAAATATTTAGAAATTAGCATTATATTGTATATATATTTACTACTCTTCATTAATGAATTACACTACATAATGTAGTATCATTAGTAACTATCAATAACTAATAGTAATTACCATAGTATACTTCAGCCTTTACTTCAGTAAACTATATATATATACATGAACCTCCCCTTCCTCAGTCATCTTTCCGTCAAGCAAATTTCTCGTGTTAGCCTAATTGGTTGGTGACATCACTGACCAGAGCGAAAGGTGCTAGTAACACACCAAAAAGTTTGTTGTCGACCACTGAAAAACAGGTAGAAAAAGAAATCGTCATTCTCTATATCATATGGATTTACTTTCATCAGCTAAACACCGGCCTCACAGCTCTGTGAATGTCAGTGCAGTCACTTAATGATCCGCGATCGGTAAATGTAGCTTGTGTTGACGCTACGCCGCTACACTAATATAAAAGCTTCGCTACTAAAAAGCTTTTTGATTTAGAAAGTAGCGACGCTACTGACACCCTGCTGAGAAATGTAGTTAAGCTAGTAGCGTCACTACTTGTAGCATCACTACTTACAGCTCTCAGACTGATTGTAGCAGCCTAATGCTTTCAGCGGCAAAGGGGATTAATGTAACTGGTAGACATGGTGCGCCGCAATCAAACCGGAAAACCAATTAAAAGCATCAGAATAGCACCGCTTTAATAAATTACCTTACACAAGGCAATGTGCATATCAAAAACAGGCAAAGCAACAGATTGATATTAATCAACATATTTAGATGTAACCCCATTTGTAATCTTTAACATTTTCATAAGTAACTTTAACGTAGTAACTGTAAGTAACTGTAATTTTTTCTCAGTAACTGTAACGAATTACTGTTACTTTTATTTTTTTATTAAATTACATAAAACCATTACACTTACTGCCTCTTATACATACAGATTATCTATTGCATTATTATAGACAAATTTACAGCACAAATACTCACTTTTTCACCGAAAATTGGAAAAGTATGTGTATTTTTGTTGTTTTATTAATTCTGTACTTTTTATTAGTATATATTTTAGTTATTTATAACATATGAAAATAATAAAACTTTCTTTTAGCAAGGACTGGAACACAATTATGTATGGGGTCAATTTGACACCAAAAAAAAAAATCAAAACAGACAGCGACCACGAAATGGCACCAGACATTCATCCACAGTGATGTGGGGGCCTGCATTGTAAAGAACGGGCAATCACTGACCGCAAATAACGCCGATGTGACAAAATGTGTACAGGGCATTGAAAAAATAATGTCATGTTAATTTTATGGTTACCAAGTTTTCCCCAATAAATTAGGGAAAGTCATTCAATCTGAAGCAAAAAACAAAAAACAATGTCAATTATATATGTACAGTTGAAGTCAGAATTATTAGCCCCCCCTGAATTATTCGCCCCGTTTCTTTAATATAGCTTCTAAAAATATAGCTTAAAAGGGCTAATAATTTTGACCTTAAAATGGTTTTTGCAAAATTAAAAACTGCTTTTATTTCTCCAGAAGAAAAAATACTATCAGACATACTGTGAAAATTTCCTTGCTCTGTTAAACATTATTTGGAAAATATTTAAAAAAGAAAAAAAAAATTCAAGGGGGGTCTAATAATTTCTTCAACTGTACATGTGTTTAACATTGAATGGGGTCAAATTGATTACATTAGGATAATAGGATAATAGGAAAATAGGAGGGTTAATGCATTAGTTAATGCATTAATTAACATAAACAAATAATGAGCAAATTTTAGCAACACATTTTTGAAACAACCACTTTACAATAAGGCTCCTAATTCTCTTAACTAATGCTTTGTTAATGATAAATTATATTAGTAAAGAGTTAACAAACATGCATAACATGCGAGTGGAAGCTTTCCACTTTAACACTCCAAAACCGCCTAGTTAATCATGCTTGTTAGCTCATACTAACATGATTTAGTGTTAACAAAGCATTAGCTAGGGGAATTAAGAGCCTTATTGTAAAGTGTACACTACTCTAACATATCTAATGCAGTGTTTCTCAACTATGTTCCTGTATGCCCACCAGCTCTGCACATTTTCCATGTCTCCTTAAACAAACACACATGATTCAGATCATCAGGTCATTAGCAGAAACTGAAACACCTGTAATGGGTGTGACAGGCAAAGGAGACACCCAAAACATGCAATGTTGGTAGGCCTCCACGAATGTGGTTGAGAAACACTGATCTAATGTGGTGCTAACATTTGTTCTAGTTACCTATTAGTTAACACATTAACATATATTTAGTTTATATAACAGATTTAGAGCTGAACAAATGTATTGTTAATTGTTAGGTCATGCTATCTTATCTGTAAACAAATGCATTACTGTATGTGTAAGATATGTAATGCTGAATGAAGCCATTGTTCACCATTAACGTTAACTAATGTATTAATTAACATTAACTAATACACCCTTATTGTAAAGTGTTACAGACTAATTAATAATAATATTAGATTTATTAAAAATAAACTAAATTATTAAGAATAAACAAAAACTGAATGCCCTACGAGGCCGGGTTTTTTTTCCCACGAATAAAAAGAAGGGGGACCGGAGCGTGTGCTCCAACTATTGGGTGATCACACTCCTCAGCCTCGCAGGGAAAGTCTTTGCCATGGTACTGGAGAGGTGGATCCGGCCGATGGTTGAACCTAGGATCCAGGAGGAACAAAGCGGGTTTTGTCCAGGCCGTGGTACACTGGACCAGCTCTATACCTTCACCAGGGTGCTCGAGGGTTCATGGGAGTATGCCCAACCAGTCTACATGTGTTTTGTGGACTTGGAGAATGTATTCAACCGTGTCCCTTGTGGCATCCTGTGGAGGGTGCTCGGGGAGTATGGGGTCAGAGGCGCTCTGTTAAGAGTCGTCTCGTCCCTGTATGAACAGAGTAGGAGTCTGGTTCACATTGCCGGCAATAAGTCAGACTTGTTTTCAGTGCATGTTGGAATGCCCCTTGTCACCAATTCTGTTCCATAATAATAATTTTTAATAATATTTATGGACAGAATTTCAAGGGCCTTGGGCTGGAGGGGGTCCGGTTTGGGGACCAGAGGATTTCATCTCTGTTATTTGCAGATGATGTTGTTCTGTTGGCTTCATCGAACATGGACCTTCAGCATGCACTGGGGCGGTTTGCTGCCGAGTGTGACACTGCTGGGATGAGAATCAGCACCTCCAAATCCGAGGCCATGGTGCTCCACTGGAAACAGGTGGTTTGCCATCTCCAGGTTGGAGGAAAGTCCTTACCCCAGGTGGAGGAATTTAAGTATCCTGGGGTTTCTGTTCACGAGTGAGGGAAGGATGGAACCTGAGATTGACAGTCGGATTGGTGCAGTGGCAGCAGTAATGCGGTCAATGTACTGGTCTGTTGTGGTAAAGAAGGAGCTCTAACACTAGGGAGGAGCTCAAAGTAGAGCCGCTGCTCCTCCACATCGAGAGAAGTCAGCTGAGGTGGCTCGGGCATCTTTTTCGGATGCCTCCTGGACGCCTACCTAGACTGGCCTGGAAACGCCTCGGAATTGAATTGCTGTTATCAGTGGTTATCAGTTGATAGATATGGGCCAGTAGGGGCCTTCTGTGTTTATTAGTAGCCCAGAAGGCTGTTATCATCTATCCACATGGTTGATCAGATATATATCACATACAGCTGTGGCTGGAAGTTAACTAAAATTATTAGTATTATTTATTAAATTTACAGTTAATTGTATTTTATTAACGTCTACCCCTACTCCAACTCTAAACCCAACCATCACAGTAATGTAAAAACAGATCTGGATCTGGAGTCCTCTCTATTAGTATAGATGAATAACCATGTGGATGGATGATAACAGCCTTCTGAGCCTACCAGTAGACGCAGAAGGCCCCTACTGACCCATATCAGCTGATAACTACTGATAACACCCATTCAATCGAGTGATAACATTCGAAGCGGGTGTGTACTAAGATGTTCAACCTTTAATATCTACCCTAAATAAAAACATGTTTCTCTTAAGGCTTCCTTTTTGGAAGCTTCTAGCAAATGTGGACTCAGGGGCCAAGCTAGAGAGAGAGCTGAGGACCTTCTCAAACCGGCTGAAGCGGCATCACCTTGGGGAGGGAATCATCAGCCTCGACGAACATTCCACAACTCTCCTCGCCAACATGGTGGGTGATGTTCTCTTTTCCAGTCCAAAATGTCTAAATCATTTGACATGACAAAGGTCTTTGTTCCATTAAATCATCATTCATTAAAGCTTTAAAAGCATAATTTATTCATTCAGCTTAGTCCCTTTAAATAACGGAATTAACCACCAACATATCCAGCATTTGTTTTACACAACAGATGCCCTTCTAGCTGCAACCCTGTACTGGGAAACATCCATACACAAATTCACACACATACAGTACGGCCAATTTAGTTTATTCAATTCACCTATAGCGCATGTCTTTTGACTTATGGAGGAAACCGGAGCACCCGGGGGAAACCCACACGGACACGGGTAGAACTTGTAAACTCCACACAGAAATGCCAACTGACCCAGCCGGGACTCGAACCAGTGACCTTACTGTGACAGTAATGACTTACTGTGGCAGTGCTAACCACTCAGCCACAGTGTTTTGCCCATTTAAAGCATCATCCTCATTTTTACTTTAAAAAAATGTTTATTTAATCAAGCTTTAAAAATGACTAGTTTTTCAAAGACAGAGGATGTGGTTCACAGGGAGGCATACATTTGCATACACACCGCCTCCAGAGCATAGGCTCCACCCACTTTCTTTCAATTTAACTTGGCAGTAACTTTGTTTTTGGCTAAAATTTAGTTATTTTTGCTACCCAGGCTCATCGAAGATACATGCCCTAGGCTACATTTTTGGGAACCGTGAAACACGTCTGTTTGCAGACTTGCTTGTTTTGTTTTTATATATATTCACTTATATATACATATATATATAGTTGAATGATGACAGTACATAAAAAGATACAAGTATTCACCTTAAAGTGACATTTAAAGGCTTAACTAGGTTAATTAGACAAGTTAGGGAAATTAGGCAAGTCATTAGCTATGTTTCCAAAACTGTGAATAAACTTTATGCACAAAACTGGATTATCTCATAAAAGATGTGCTAATAAAGCACGTTGGTTTCCATCTAACGAGTCAAAGCAAACAAAATCGTCACTTCCTGATTAACTGGCGCCAAATATCAACAGTAAAAACGGAACTTGCTGCGATAAGAGAAGCTGCGTGAACCTTTTCTTCATTTAATAAATGACTTGTGCATCAGAAGACGATGCTGAAACGCAGTGAATGCATGGTGGCGGTTGAAGGTGTGAGACGCAGAGCACAGGCGATCTTGATTTTGAAGGTAATTAATAATATAAAAACACTTATGGTGAAATAGTTAAGGCATTTAGAATGACCAAAACCACATTTCAGATGTTTTACAATGTGCTCAGCCAGCTGGTTTTGTCCATTCACACATTTTTATCATCACATGATCTCTTATAAAAAAATCACATGACACTTTTTAATGCGAATGCTAGAATTTGTTCAGTAAAAGTGTTTCTATTGTAGTGTATGCGCATCTTTTCTTATCAAACAAAAAGGTTATCCTACTCAGTTATGCGCATAACTTGGCGTTTCCATCAACCGTTCTTTTAGGCATACATCCAAAAATAGGTGGATGGAAACGTAGCTACTGTATAATGATGGTTTGTTCTGTAAACAATGAAAAAAATAAATTGCTTTAAGAGGCAAATAATATTCACCTTTTTAAAAAATTAAAAACTGCTCTTATTCTAGCCAAGATAAAACAAATAAGACTTTCTCCAGCAGAAAAAAACATTATAGGACACACTGTGAAAAATTCCTTGCTCTGTTAAACATCATTTGGGAAATATTTGAAAAAGAAAAATCACAGGAGGGATAATAATATGTTAAATTATATTTATATACTTATATTTATTATAAGTAATAATAAATAAAATCAAAGAAGTTGTAAGAAAATGTATTCTTTTTGTCTCATATTGGCCCTGCGGAGTCTTATGTACGGATCTGCAGCATATTCTCTGCCTCTGACCTTCAGTGTAGGCTGTTTAATCTTCAGCCGTCAGCGGCTCTAGCTCTGCACCTGTTGAGGCTACGGGCCTTCAGGCCTTCATTTTCCGCCTAAACACACCACTGGCTCGCACAGTCCAGAGAGCCAACTAGATTGCATTGTACATTGCAAGTGAACATGTTAAAAGTGGTCATTTATAAAAAATTAATTATTACATCTTATGAATTTTTAGATATGGTGAAGTAAGACAATTCTAAGTATATAAGAAATGATTCTGAAGTACATAAGAAATGGCCGATATATATTACCATATCTAATATATATATATATATATATATATATATATATATATATATATATATATATATATATATATATATATATATATATAACCGGCCACTTTATTAGGGACACCTGTACAACTGCTCGTTAACACAGATTTCTAATCAGTCAATCACATGGCAGCAACTAAGGCTTGTAGACATGGTCAAGACAATCTGCTGCAGTTCAAACCGAGCATCAGAAGAAAGGTGATTTAAGTGACTTTGAATATGGCATGGTTGTTGGTGCCGGTCTGAGTTTTTCAGAAACTGCTGATCTACTGGGATTTTTGAGTTTACAGTTGAGTCTCTAGTTTATCTGAGTTTACAGAGAATGGTCCGAAAAAGAGAAAATATCCAGTGAGTGGCAGTTCTGTAGGACCAAATGCGTTGTTGATGCCAGAGGTCAGAGGAATGATTTGAGCTGATAGAAAGGCAACAGTAACTCAAATAACAACTTGTTACAACCGAGGTATGCAGAAGAGCATCTCTGAATGCACAACATGTCGAACAGTACTAGTAAGGTGTACCTAAAATAGTATATATATATATATATATATATATATATATATATATATATATATATATATATATATATATATATATATATATATATACTGTTGAAGTCAGAATAATTAGCCCACTAAATTTTTCGTCCCTTGTTTATTTTTCCCCCCAATTTCTGTTTAACAGAGAGAAGATTTCTCCATCACATTTCTAAACATAATAGTTTTAATATCTCATTTCTAATAACTGATTTATTTTATCTTTGCCATGATGGCAGTAAATAATATTTTACCAGATATTTTTCAAGACACTTCTATACAGCTTAAAGTGACATATAAAGGCTTAAGTAGGTTATTAAGGTTAACTAGGCAGGTTAGGGTAATTAGGCAAGTTATTGTATAATGAGGGTTTGTTCTGTAGACAGTCGAAAAAAAAATTGCCCGGGTTTCTAAATCTCCCAAAATGTCCTGTATTCAACTTTTGCTTTCACTTTCTAAAACTCGTATGCGTTTTTGCATTACTCTTTAATTAAAGAATACTTTTTGCCTGGTTTCACAGCTGACAGTGCATGTCCGGTCGCGATACCGAGAGAAAAAGTAAATAATAGATTCATTAATCTAAACGACTCTAAACTTTACTACTGTATATACTCAGAGAGGACAGAATGACATCTAAACTGGCTGCAAAATATATGTACACAATTAGTAATGGTTTATCAACACATTTTCCTTCTTTAAAAAAATCTACTTGTTTTAATTTTGCAGTTATAATATTTTTTAGAGATACTGTCTGTTTTTATTAACTTTTCTGTCATTTATTTCTCATTTGTTCATTATTTTATTAATTTGATGATGTTAATATATTCTATAGGGTATTTTATATACATATCTAAAATGACATTTAAGTTTTCTTTGAACTTAAAAAAGACAGATGGGTGCACTTTGCTCCTGAATAGCATAAAAGTATTTTTTTATTTTTCAGTCTGTTTTTACTTTAAACCATTGATAAGAAACAGTATCATAATAAATACAATTATTATTAAAAATGAAATTATGTTTTGTTTGTAGCATATGGTTAACTATTTATGTGATGTGGGTACACGATGTGTTTCAATCCGGCAACCACCGCAAGTATATTTCAAACCTGTGGGAAGCACTGTTATTATATATAATAATGTTATATGTTATATATATATATATATATATATATATATATATATATATATATATATATATATATATATATATATATATATATATATATATATATATATACATTCATTTTCTTTTCAGCTTAGTCCCTTTATTAATCCGGGGTCACCAAAGCAGAATGAACCGCCAACTTATCCAGCACATGTTTTTACGCAGCAGATGCCCTTCCAGCCACAACCCATCTCTGGGAAACATCCATATACACTCATTCACACACATACACTACAGACAATTTAACTTACCCAATTCACCTGTACCGCATGTCTTTGGACTGTGGGGGAAACCGGAGAACCCAGAGGAAACCCACAAGAACATGCAAACTTCACACAGAAACGCCAACTGACCCAGCCGAGGCTCTAACCAGCACCCTTCTTGCTGTGAGGCGACAGCACTACCTACTACGCCACTGCGTCGCCTATATATATATTGAAGGACAAATTATTAGCCCTCCTGAGATTTAAAAAAAATCTATTTAAATACAGAACAGTTTATTAAACTGTGTTGTTTAACAGAGAAATAATATTGACCTAAAATAACTTTTAAAACCATAAAAGTAGACCACAAAAGTAGACCATAAAAATGCTTTTATTCCAGCCAAACTTAAAAAAAATAAGAATTTCTCCAGAAGAACAAAAATAAATATATATAAAATTTTGCGAAACTTTCCTTGTTCTGTTAGAGATCCCCTGCGAAATATTTGAAAAAGAATTACAATTTCATTGAACAGCTAATAATTTTGCATTCAACTGTATGTGTAATGTACATATTGAAGATAGACACCATTTAAGAGACGACTATGAATAAACAGTTCAAATCAAATGCACACCATTAGTATTAGCTAATGTGGCATTATATAAAGTATCTGAGCAAATCTGATTTAGATCTTCCTAAGCCATTAGGTGCTTTGCATGCATGTGTAACATTTTGTTCTAAATCAGATTTAGCTTCTTTGTTTAATCAGATTTATAATTATCAATAGCCTTAAACTGAATTATAATACATAATTCGTCAAACTATTTTGATCCGTGCGCTTATGTCGTACCAAACCTGTATGACTTTTGGATGAATTACACAATTCGCTGTTCATTTCCATGCGGTTCGTTGTGAGGTTTTTAAAGGTACTCATTATAATCACAAACACAGGGTCTGGCAGAATACGCTTCGTTTTGATACCGACTTGCATACCAGGCAGAGTTACCAAAGGACGCACAGGAACACTGTGTTCAAGTAGAAACGTCTCACATTAAAAGCCACCAGCTGGGCTGTTAAGTTCAGTCTGACAGAACAAAAACAGTCAGAGCTGTTCAGTGTTGTGGACATGAAAGGCTTCATTTCTCTAAGCGGATCTGCAGCCGCTGAAGAGAGGTCAGGGAAATGCAGCGCTTGATCCCCTGAGAGAAAGACACATCTCTGGTTCACTGACATGTCAGCAGGGTACTGGATTCCAATTAGGTGATACTTCCAGCATCAAAATTCACATAGAATCAAAATTTACAGTGTTTATTTTGCTAGCGCACATTGTTAGTCTTAAAGTCAACAATTAATCTATGCATGTTTATCCACTATGCTTTTGTGATGATGTTGTTTGGGTGAAATATGCTTAACAACACCCATACAACCATTAGTTTGCCGCAAATGAAAGAAGAGAGAAGATTCGCGAAAATAAATCCCACCTCTGACTCAATATGCTGTATTAATTTGAAATAAATTGTCATGCTAAAATACGATTATACACAAAATTCTAATTCGTGCAGAAGTATGTAGAAAATAAAAATGTGTAATTTTTGGTTTTGCTTGCGCACATTGGTATTCTTTAGGTGAATTAACCTGTGCAAGTTTATCCACTGTCCTTTATCGATGATGTTGCTTGAGTAAAATATTCTTAACCACACCCATACAACCATTAGTTTGCCGCAAGTGAAAGATCCAACTTAATATTTTATTTTAGTAAGAAATAAGTCATCATGCTAAAATAAAATTCCAGTTTGTGCAGACTTTGAAGTTTGTGTGAAATAAAAATGTGCAATGTTTTATTTCATTTAGGTGAACAAATAATCTATGTAAATTAATCCACTGAAAACAAATCTGAAAAATCCAAATCTGACCATTTGCGTCTGTGTTTGGAGTGGATTTGATAGCTTCAGGCACATTTTACATGTAAATTTTAAATACTCCTACTCAAAATATCAACAACGTACCTTAAAACACCTCCTTTTTAGACAAGCACACCCATGAGTTCACAAAGTAGCGCAAATGGATTTACTATTTAAACAACAAAGGGTTGCACTGGTCTGAAAATAGCAAAAATCGCACCATACACGTCTTGCACCATGTTGCACCGGGTGTATGATAGGGCGCTAAGAATAGACAACCAAACAAACCCCAAAGAAAGAAAGAAAGAAAGAAAGAAAGAAAGAAAGAAAGAAAGAAAGAAAGAAAGAAAGAAAGAAAGAAAGAATAAACATAACAAAACATAAAAAATATATGTATTTAGCACAATTTTTTTCTCCACAAAAATTTGAAAAGTTGCCATGTAATAAAGAATCTCTTATATGACCCTTTCATAAAACATTTGCGTTTTTTTAATTGTATGTTAAATATAACATCTTTTATCCAGAGTTTAAATGTTGGAGGTGAGGAGTCTTTTGATATATACAGAATAGTATATATGACTGTGCATAGCATCAGACAGAAACATAATAGCATCAGACTGTGATTAGCTTAAGTTATAGTCTTGAGTAGTAACGCCAAATATTGCTGTCATCATATGGGAAGAGCAATAGTTTTACCCAAGCTAATGTGACCATTATTTAGAACACATCGATTTAGAGCGCACCTATTTTACTCCTTTTTTAAGATTTAAGATAAGTTTTTTGTGTCTCCAGAATGTGTCTGTAATGTTTCAGCTCAGAACACCCATCAGATTATTTATATAGCTTTCGGAATATTGGCATTTTCTGATCAGAACACGTTGTAGCTGCCTTTAATTCTAGTTCTCCCCACCCACCGTTCCCACATGCCTGTCAGAGTGTGCCTCAATCTCAGCCTCGACTGCGTCAGATAAATAGCACAGTGACCGACATGAAAGAAGCAGATCTCACACAATGTTTGTAAGAAATACTACAGTAAGAACTTTCCTAATGATTATTTGATGTATTTGTTGTGGAATAAATTCAAGCCTTTCTGCAACGATGAGTCACACACAATGTCGTTACAGAGTTCATGTACACACGCATCGGACACAGACACACAGCGCACGTGTTTAACTTTGCGCTGTTTTTGCACGACAAATGTGACAGGATACACGTTAATATTCACTGCTGTATGGATATCCGTTATGTTGATGTACAAAATAGATGTAATTTAACGTCCACAAACCGGGATTGAAACGTTTTCTTTTATAATTGTACTGACATGCATCTGTAGTGATAAAGATGGTAAAACTGCTGTCATTCATCACAAACATGCACTGTTTTAAAAACGTTTTAAACTTGTAAAACTCATTCTTGATCACATTTGATGGTGATTGATGATCACAGAGAGCTGAACAGATCGTTTAATCCCAGTTGCTTTGAGCACGTCCTGGCTTGTTGATATGATTATACGCATTACTCTGGAAACATGTTAATATGCGTCTGTCAATCAATTCAGTGGGCAGGGAAACTGCACTCCCACACTGTAAAAAATTATATGATCAATAAGTCATGATCATACGTCATATGTTTTTAGTTAATTGTAACTTATTAAACATATTAAAGTTAACCAGCTTCCAACTTAATTTTATGAGTTACGCAAGCTGTTTTAAGTCAATTTAATATAATATGAGTTCAAATGACTCATAAGGTTAATTTGATTCAGCTTAAAAATGTAAGACAACCAGTATTTTTTTACAATGCATGCCACGTTGTAGTGGGTCTAAAAATGGGAGAGATTTGGATCCTATTTTAACATCAAGAAATTTAAAAAAAGATACTTTATTGTGTTATTACTGTGGACACACTTTATCTACACAGTTCTGTCCAAACAGCTTACAAAAGATTATTTTGCATAGCTGCCCTTTAAAGTGTATTTTGTTTCTTTTTTTTTGAACAATGGGAGAACATGCAAACTCCACACAGAAATGCCAACTGTCTCAGTCGGGACTCAAACCAGTGACTTTCTTGCTGTGAGGCAACAGTGCTAACCACTGAGCCACCGTGCCACCTCATTCGGATCAATATCCGGCTAAAATGTAAGACCACCCACCTTGAAGCATACAGTAAAGTCTGTATGCTATCTGATACACATACCAATCTTTCCCATATCCCAACCTGAATAAACGTCTTACCCATAAACTGCAGTGGAAAATCCTCCCTTGTGTGACAGCTATACAAAACTCCAATTGGGAAACAATCCCAATGCTAGTTTCCATTTTAGCTTGAAATAACACAGTCATGAGTGGAACCAACAGCTTGACTTGGAATCAATCTGGTTATAAACACACTTGCCAGTATTCGCTATTTATTGCACAGATTCCTCATAATCGCACTGCTCGGCATGCCTGTACAATATGATGAATATATATGACATTATTGCTGTATTTTTCTCAGACGTTAATGACCGTCATGGTAAAAACATTAAAAGGAGCTGGAGTATTGTTTTCAGTTATGTTAAGACAATACTATTTTTTCGTACTGTTAAAATAATCAACAAAATACGAATTATGATTTGTTATTGGCGACTACTGCCATCATCTGTAATACCTGATTGCCTACAAAAGCAGACTAATATTGCTTGCAGTACAGAGGAATCCTGCGTTGATGAAATGTGTTGGCCAACAGCAGCAATACTATAGTTTTGCTAGTAAAGGTAGAAGAAAAAATAAAATAAAATAAATTGGTGGAACTTATAAACATGGTTTTAATTATAAACAGGAAATACACTGGGACTCTTATTTTGAAATGGTTCTTTTCTACTACTTCTAGCTGCTCTTTCAAACATGATGAAGGGGATAAAATATGCACTCTTATATATATTTACAACAAATTACAATAGAAAAACTATCAAAAACACTTCCTGACAAAATCTTGTCACCTATTCAAGTTTTAGCAACAGCAAATAATAACTTGACTTCTAGTCATTTGGTATCAGAAATGGCTTATATGAAAGGCAAATGCCTCTAGATTACGCTTTTACCAAAATAAAATATGATAATGCCTTGATTTTTAATTATTTAATTATGACAGTGAGGTCTGACTTTGCTTAGACAAAAGTCTTGTCACTTAACAGAAATAATGTACAGTATAGAATATAAAGTCATGGTGCAGTGGGAAAAGAATGAATATCGTGTATGACTGCATCCATACATCTCTGCAACGACTCAAATAACTTATTAATAAAGGGTTAGCAAATAAAGCATTCTTGCAGGACTCCCAGAGTTCATCAAGATTCTTTGGATTCATTCCCAATGCCCTCTCCTTTATCTTACCCCAGACATGCTAAATAATGTTCATGTTTGGTGACTGGGCCTGCAAGACCTGCATGTTTCAAGGGATAGTTCAGCCAAAAATAAACAATGTGTCATCATTTTCTCACCATGCCATGATTTATTTTCTCGTCTGCTGAACACTAAATATATTTTAAAGAATGTTGGAAACCTGTAACCATTGACTTTATTATAATTTGCTTTTCCTATGTCTATAGTTACAGGTTTCCTCAAAATATCTTCTTTTGTATTGAAGAAATAAAATAATAAAATGGGATTTTAGTTTTGGGTGAACTATCCCTTTAATAATCAATCATATATTAGGATATATTTGAGATCTCTTGATTTTTTACTTTTGTTGTAGCATTTAAGACTTTAAAGAACTTTTATGATCTTAAATGTGATCAAACTAAATTTAAATACTTTTTATGAACCTACAAGGACCCTGGTCTTATTTTATTACAGTATTACAGACCTTATGAAAAGCTTTTTATATGTCACCTATTTAATAATGTGTGTTATGTGTGATTTATAAACAATGCTGAATTACACAGTAAACCTTGAAAAACATTTAATAGACACACTGTATCTGGTCATAAAAAATAAAGGATTAACTACTTTGCTGGATTATATAAACGACAATAAAAATATACAGAAAACATTCTTCATTTATATTTTATGTTTTTAGTTTAGTATCAAAATTTTCGAAAACCCCTTACCAAAGATTGAGAAGTTGTTGAGACTTTTATTTTAGTAGGCTGATGTAGTTCCAACTGAAATGGAATATTGAAAGGGGGCAAGGTTTTCTTTAGCGCATCATTCCCTCATAGCAAACAGTTGCTATGGAAGCCATCCAGTTGACGTCAACAGAAGGATTGCCATTCAAAGCATGAAACAACATCTTTTTAATTTTGTTCTAGTCATCTATGACAGTGATGCATGAAATTTCTGTTTAAGAAACCACCTCAAACATCACTAGTAAGACAATGATCACCTCAGGTACCGATTATGTGCTTTATTCAGTATTAAATGCTACCAATGTGAGTTTAAATACCATTTTCTTGCCATACTACTAAAAGCACATAGTGTGAGGTTAACAATTTGAACTAGTAAAATAAACACGAATTTGGATTTCACACAGACTTTAAATGTTGTATTATCTTTCTAGGACCACAGCTACCTCAATGGCAAGAAAAGGACGTCAAAGAGACAGACTAGGGACCTTCCTTTTGTTAAGCTTCTAAACATTTCCATCACCCTGTCACCGTACCTGAGTGTGGACACACAGCAGTTCCAGACCTCCATTCAAGAAGGCATTGAAGACTACTGGCTCAGTCTGCCCTCAGGACCACAGGGCCAACTGGTAAAACCATCTGCTTGTTTATCAGCGTATCCATCTCATTCTACTGTATATGTGCTAATAATGTAATGCCATTATATTTATATCACTGGTAAACGATTATACTTTTTGTTAGTGTATTACAGTTTTTGTTTTTAATTCAATTTCATTTAAAGTTCTATGGCCCTATTATAAATCTAGCGCAATAAGGCGCAAGACGTGTTTGGTGCGATTAGTGCGATTTTCAGACCAACGCAACCCTAATTTTTCACGTTTTGCGCCACGTCATTTAAATAGTTAATCCATTTGCGCCGTTTTGTCGACTCATGGGTGTTCCAGTCTAGAATTTTGAGGACCTAGAGTAGACTGTGCAACTGAACAGCTGAAAGCTGGTCTAAATTCCAGCGGAGAGCGTGTTAGTTGTACGCCTTAAATGCTACACATTGCTTATTACACACAGGATGTACAGCAATACACAAATATCTTTACAAATGAAAAAGAATATATAAATATTAAAACCACTGCCTCCATGCCTTCTTCATCTCAGGGGCAATTTTTTCATAGTTTATTTATGACAATTTGCTTTTACATTGTTATTAATATAATATAATAAGTATAATATTATAATATAATAAGTAGTATTATTTAGTATTTGCATATTTAGATTTGTTTTAATAAAAACAAGCTTAGATTTGTCTACCTGTCGGGTTTTGGACCATATGGGTCATAGGACTTGTGTTTGGATATAACTCAGTTTTTTACCACACTTCGTTATTATTGTTCATTTATTTGTTAGCTTGAAATTAGAACTGAATTTAGAGATAATTTTGAAGCAAATATTTGTGCTTAAAAAACGAAGTTAAATATATAGGCTGATGGATGTCTTCAGTGAAGTGCGTACAACACCATTTCCTTATCTACGAACGTAAAGGAGTAAAGTAAAGAGTAAATGTAAAGTAAAGTGAAAGTAAAGAGGCCGAATGTGGGAGGCTCGTTATTTATCCTCGCTGCAGATGTCCTGTTTAACTGTTTTCTCGCTAGTGAAGCGTTCAGTTTTTCTACTTACAAAGTCTGCCAAGTAAATAACAAATGTGCCATGGTGTAACACAACTGACTCTTAAAGGGAATGAGAGATGAGACTCTGATTGGTTTAATGCACGTTATGCTCAAAACACACCCATAACTCATTAAGAGAATAAGCACATCCCTGTTAGACCATGTGCCACGGCACAAATCATATTTTTCCATTATTAAAATAGCAAAAGTGGATTCGGACACGCCCTTAATGCTTTTGCGCCATGAGCTTTAGGGCTCTAATTTACAGTCTAGGCAGTCTAGTCTATAGTCTGAAGCGCAGAGTGCAAAAGCATTAAGGGCATGTCTGAATCCACTTTTGCTATTTTAAGAAAAATCCGCTCTGCGCTGCAACGCATGGTCTAACAGGGTTGTGCTTATTCTTTACAACGCGAGGATAACAAACGAGCCTCCTCTATTTGGCCTTTACTTTCACTTTCTCACTTTTGTGGATAAGGAAACATGTTGGACACACTCACTGAAGACATACATAAGCCTACATATTTAATTTAGTTTGTTATTATTTAGTTTGTTAAGATTCGTTTCAAAATTGTTTATAAATTCAGTTCTAATTTCCAGCAAACAAATAAATGAACAATAATAAAAAGGGTGGTCAAAAACTGAGTTATATCCAAAGCCACGTATAATGCCTCATATGGTCCAAAACCTGACAGGTGGACAAATCTAAGCTTGTTTTTAATAAAACAAATATAAATATCTTGCGTCTTATTGTGCCAGATGTATGATAGGGCCCTTGGACTTTGTGCCTATTGTTATAACAGAGTCCCTAGTATTTGATTTTTGCTAGGGTTTTTTTTTTTGTCATTTTTTTATTTTCTTGTTGTATTTATGCTAACTTTTCTGTAGTTTTAGTTTGTTATTTTAGTGTTTTAACCTACAAAGTTTGTCTTGATAAATAAAAATGCAATGACTTGAAATCTCTTGCTGAATTAAAAAAATTTGATTAATGAAAAACTAATTATTTTTATTATTATTAATATTATTTTTGGTAGTAGTTCAGGTTTGGACATTTAGTTGTTATATACAGACATGCAGTGATTTATGATTTCTCAAAAATGCAATAATATTTAATTATTTATTAACTTGAGTTTTGAAATTGTAAAAAAATGTAACCCCAATTTTGTGGGGACGTTGCATTTTGTTTGGAAATGAAAATTGGATTGGCGTTAGAACCCAACGTCAGGCCGACGTCAATGTCAATTGTTAGACAGACATTGTATTTAGGTTACTTTCCAACGCAACCTAAAAACAACAAAATATCCACGTTTAATCATGTTATAGCTTGATGTTGTGAGGACGTTACCACTATGACGTCTATCAGACATTGTATTTTGCTTGCCATACATAACGAATGAATATCAGTATTTGACATCAATATGATGTTGGTTTAAGATGTTGGCTCAATGTTGAATTTTGGTCACTTTCCAGCACAACCTAAAATCAACAAAATATCAACGTTGTTTCACATTGTTACTGGATGTCAAAATAACATTTCCTTAGATGCTGCCGACCTGAATCTGGCCTAATTTTAACGTCTTATAAAGTTGTGTCTGCTGGGTGTATTTATGGGTTGTTTACTTAAAAGGTTTCCATTGTATGGTTTGTTTTGAATGGAACAACATTTGGTCTAGATACAACTTCTGCCACAATAAATCTGGAATCAAAAGTTCAAAACAATCAATACATAGAGAAAATCAACATAATATTGGTCCAAATTAAGGTCTTAGCCTTATATGTTTCGGTAGATTATGGTAGGAGATTTCCTGAAATGTACTCATGCAACATAAGACTTTTTTTTCAATATAAGAGATTTTGTGGTCCAGGGACACACACTTTTTATACACAGTGCATATAGCTGTGTATAGCTGACCCATACATTTCCATTATTGTTTCTCATAAGGTGCCTTTGTTGACTCGGTGGAAGGGAAAGTACAGTGTGAAGCTCAACATCACAAACCCAGAAGCCACGAATTGGTTTCTGGACAAAGTGGACAGCTTACATAGCCATTTGGGCATGGAGTATGTCATCCTGGAAGGCGGTGAGGGAAACCCTTTTGAGGAACAGGCCCTGCGCCCCCCTCTGGAATTGGTTGGTGATGAATATATCAGACTCCTGGCTGACCTAGCAGAGAGGATAGGGGACAATGCTATTGTGACCTCAGGAACAAGGTATTGGGTGCAAATCAATTCCTTCTATTTTGCCAACTAGGACACAAATTATTTTTGAAATTAAGCCTGGGGCAACAGGTAGTTTTTCTGCATTTGCCTGGAATGTTGTTCAAGTATGAACCAAACATGTTAATCCAATAATTTGTTCAATTTGTCAAAATCCTGACTACCAACTGCAGCCTACCACAAAGTGAACTGACTTGCTCAGACAGGGAACCAAAATCCATTGTTGCCATGTCTGACTCAAATCTGTTCAGTCGTCTGAACCTCCCAAAAATATATCAGATCTGGGTCTGTATTCACAAAACATTTGATCATACTTAAAGTACTAATCATGCACACAGTGGTTGGCTGATGAAAATGAAGAGCGTGGGAGTCGGGGATTTAGTTGCAGATGAAAGTGGCTTTTTCCATTTCTTCTGGACAAAGTCTTATTTGTTTATTTTTTTCAGCTAGAATAAAAGCAGTTTTTAAGGTCAATTTTATTAGCCCCCCATAATCTATTTTTTTAGATAACTACAGAAAAAAACATCATTATACAATGATTGCCTAATTATCCTAACTTGCCTAATTAACCATGTTAAAGAGCACCTATTTTACCCCTTTTTCAATATGTAAAATAAGCCTGTGGTGTCTAAAGTTTCAACTCAAAATACCCATCAGATCATTTATTTTAGCCTTCAGAATCTGCCCATACTGGAGTCTGAGTAGTGTGGTTGTTTTTGTAATCTGCTTTATCTCCAAAACTGCTTTAAATCCAAATGAACTGCTTCTCCACAACCACCATTCCCACGTACAAATCTGCTTCTTCTGCATTACAGCAGATAAACAGCAGTCAGTGACAGAAACAGAGACAGATGAAGCTAAAATGCAGCTCATACATGAAGTTTATTTCATGTATTTGTGGTGGAGGTTATTCAAGTCCTTCTGAAATTATGAGTCACACACAAATGCACACACACACACACACACACGCACACACACACATGCACACACGCATACACACACAAACATGCTGTTGTAAAAGCATTTTAAACTTATACAAATCACAGAGAGTTGGAACAGATATTTTAATCCCAATTTATTTGCAAAATGTTTTTTTCTGTGGATATGTTTATACATGTTATTATAGAAACATGGCACCTTTCAATCAACTTGGTGGGCAGGGAAAACTGTACTCCCACGTCACGTTGCGGTGGGCCTCAAAATCACTGGGATTTGGGTCCTATTTTAACTTCATGATTTTTTAAAAAAGACACTTGTGTTTAAATCACTCCAATATGACAGTGGACACACTATACTTACACACAGTTCTGTCCAAACAGCTTACAAAAGTTGATTTTCATCATAGGTGCCCTTTAAGCCTTTAAATGTCCCTTTAAGCTGAATACTAGTATCTTGAAAAATATCTAGTAAAATATTATTTACTGTCATCATGGTAAAGATACAGAAATCTGTCTTTAGAAATGAGTTATTAAAACTATTATGTTTAGAAATGTGTTGAAAAAAATCTTTCATTTATGAAGAGTGTGGAGGGGGATATAAAACAGGGCTATATATATATATATATATATATATATATATATATATATATATATATATATATATATATATATATACATATACACAAATGAAAATTTAGAAGTTTTACTACAGGTGACTGTAATTGTTTCTGACCTGTCCAATTTTCGTTGCAAAGGTCCAGCAACAAACCACTCTTCATCCGCATGAGTGCACTACAGTCAGACTGGAGTTATTCCGGCCTCAAGGGCATCATTCCATCCCTGCTGCATCACAGTCTTCTGGGATATAATTTCTTCATTCCTGATGCAGTAGGTAATACCTGCTCACACACACACATAAATAGACTTTTACTTGTTTTTTATTTGGTAAAAATGCATACCATAGGTAAAGAAAACATAATCATTTCCCATAACTGCCACACAGCTGCAGATCACACCGAATTGTACAAGTAAATACTTTCCAGGTCACATTTCACCCATATATCCAATATAAAAATAAAAGATAACAAAAATAATAAGAGTTGAAGGTTCCATAGAATGCATTGATACAATATATTAAATTGTTTTGTGATATCTACATAAAAGGTACAAGATGTGGTTTGGATAAGTTATTATTACCCAAAATTATTTGAAAAAATTATATTAAAAAATGATCCAAAAATGGTTTTACAAGAATGTCTTAGGAATTGGCCGTTGAATATATGGTTGGCTTTGACCATATTTGGAAGGGTGGTGAATATTAATAGGCTCTGTTCTGACTCTTTGAAGCTCATGTCAGTACCTGATGCTCAACCATTTTGAATAAATTATAATTCAAATATCCTGCATATTATGTTCAGACTTGCTATAAACAGATGCAACTCTGTAGTCATGAATGGCCCCCTGCTTCACCGAACTTCTCCTTTACTCTTCTTTAAAGCCTGTCCAGTTTTTAAGAAAAGTCCCATATATGTAGAAAGTATAATATAAGCTAAAATAAACTTTAAAATAGGAAAAAATATCATTGTTGTAATCTCACTAGGAAATATTGTGGCCAATCAAATGATCAGTTTTGGATTGTCACAGTATTTATTTTGTTCCAATTGGCCTGTTTATTACTGGGCATTTTACTGAGATCTATATAAGAACATGTACTGAACTTTTATTATTAAGCTAAGCCAATAGGTATATCCAGATTTTCATTCAATGGCACCTTTAATAAATTACTAAATAAAAGACTTATCTTCATTACTAACTGTCACACAGCTGTAGAGACACAGAATGGCACTTTTCCTGGTTAAAAGTCACCCATTAATCCAATATATAACTGTATATTTAAAAAAAAAACATCATCCGCGTGTTTAAAATGCACTTATTATTTTAAGAGTTTTCAGTGTAAACACACTACTTAAACTATTTATACTACAAAATGGCATAGAATAGACCCTTTTCACCATTACTTTTCATAATTAAGACTTTTCTGGAAAATTTACAAATAAAAATATTAACATTGCACGATCTGATTTAAGACTATTATTGGTATTGGACATGTGTCCAAATGTTTCTCTTTCATTAATGAACTGCTTTCTGAGTTTGAAAATGATTTTTTAAGTTATTATGAATAGGAATAAGCTATTGTTTATCGAGGAAAGCATATGTTTGCAACCTTTTCACTTATTATTTAAGTTTATTTCCTCAATAATGGATTTATTTTTACTTTAATGCTGCTCTGAATATAAATTTATATTATCTGTTATATGTAAATGCTCCAGCATGAGTACAATTCTTTAATAAATCTTCTCATATTACCTGGTAAGTCTTTTGTCTATAAATGCAACCAGTTTCATAATTTATTATTTACTGATCTATTAATGTTTTGTTCAGTTTCCCCATTTGAATGTATTAATTATATCCTACCACCACCTTTAGGGTCGATTTAATTTGATATACTACCTTTTAATGAATAATGTTACAAAAATTCATAATCTAATAATACTGAATTAAAATGTTGTCTTCTTTGTGTTAATTTTGCAATTGTAAATTTTTTTAATGATTTCGTTTGATTAGTAAGAGTCACATACAACATTGTTATTCTATTTCATTTAATTTGAGTACTAAATAGATATTAATGTTTTATGTTCATGAATAAAATACCTAAACAGAAAAAAATGTCAGATCTGAGAATTTGAATAATATGAATGTGTTTGTGAATCAGCTGTCCACTGTAAACAACCACCCAGTTTTAAACACCCAGTTTTATTTATTACTTATTCTTCAGAACACAAAAACAATACAATAAACCTTTCATAAAAAATGTTCAGCACCCATGTAAACATCTAAAATCTTTTATTCATTCATTTTCTTTTTGGCTTATTCCCTTTATTAATCCGGGGTCGCCACAGCGGAATGAACCCCCAACTTATCCAGCACATTTTTACGCAGCAGATGCCCTTCCAGCCGCAACCCATCTCTGGGAAACATCTATACACACTCACTCACTACGGACAATTAAGCCTACCCAATTCACCTGTACCACATGTCTTTGGACTGTGGGGGAAACCGGAGCACCCGGAGGAATCCCACGCAAACGCAGGGAGAACATGCAAACTCCACACAGAAACGCCAACTGACCCAGCCAAGGCTCGAACCAGCGACCTTCTTGCTGTGAGGCGACAGCACTAACTACTGCGCTGCTGCATCGCCTCTAAAATCTTTATTTGACAAATGCTGAAAAGTACATACCAACTTCATCTCTAGTAAAGATAGTAACACAAAGCAATAAACTGTTTAAAGTCCCATTTTCTTGGTTCAAGCTGAAATCTGGATGATCTGTAAGTTATTTTAAAATGTCAGATGTCTCACCTTGAACACAGACAACAAAAAAACAGCCGTAGTCACAATCTAACTATATCTGTAATAAATATACAGCTATCTGGGTGAGTTCTCTGGGGATTTCTGTGTAGGCGGAAGTAATGATACACTGCATGAAGTGAAACCGGACACCGCGTGACGTCATGTGAAAAGGATCTATAGTACATAAGTATGCGATTTGGGACGCACCTCATGTCTCCTTAACCAAACACAACTGATTCAGATCATCAGCTCATTAGCACAGACTGAAAGACCTGTAATTGGTGTAACAAACAAAGGAGACATCCAAAACATGCAGTGCTGGTGGTCCTCCAAGAACATGGTTGAGAAACAATAATTTAGAGGCTATTTTGACAATGAAGCAACCGATATACTGTATCTATTGCTGAAACATGATATTGAACCAAATTAGGCCTTGTGGACATATTAGATATTCATCAAAACATTCCTCTCAGTGTCAGGATGTACACTAACAGTACACCACAACATGGGTATTTTTAACACCTAAAATATGAATGAAAAAGAACGTTGTCATGAGTGTATTTGGACATTTAAAGACAAATTTCTGTAAATTACTGTAGTAGAAAATCATATAAATATTTTACAGATGTCAAAATCACCACTTGGAACATTTTAGGAAATATTATCTATGTCAAAAACAAAATACACTTTGGGTTATCCAACAAAAAATATCTAAAATAATTATTATTAATTTTATTCTTATTATACAGTTTTTTTTATGTAAATAAATTAGATTTCTCTCGATTGCAGGAGGCTCTCTCTCTGCTGAACTGGTTGGTGACGATGAGCTCTTCGTTCGCTGGTTGGGGATCGCAGCCTTTCTTCCTGTCATCAGCTTCCAGACACCTCCATGGGTCTTTGAGAAGGAATGGGTAAGTGCCGCAAATGCAGGTCATGGGCCCCTTATGAGTTTTAGCTTTCACCTCCTTTTCTGTTTTGGTAAAAAAAAAAAAAGATACAATGGAACTAAGCTGATCATACAATAAGAAAGTACAATATGTTTACCATTGTGAGTTTCCTTTTACACTGCTAGCATAATATTGGGAATGTAATACTCATACACTCCATGGTGTGCCATGAGAATGCCCTTCTCAATATACTAGCTAAATACACAGCAGAATAGCTAGTCTCAAGCAATGATATGTTTGAGCCGGTAGAGCCCAGTTTGTGTTAAAGATTGGTATAGAGGATCCTCCAGGTGGCTGTTTTTCTTGCATTACTTCTTGCTTCTTACTTGGCCTTTCTGTAATATCACCTGTGGTTAAGGGTCCATCTGGTCTGCATTAACATCTCTTTAAAATTTATGACCCTCAATCTCAACTGTAATGAGAACTGCTGGACCAGGAAGGATAATGAATCACTGGATAAGAGTAAACAAAAATTTCCAGAGACAATTACAGGTTTCATTTGTGATGTGACTTTACAGTCTATAGTAGGGGTGGTCAGTGTGTTTTTTTTTCTAATCACTGGTAGGCTAGAAAAGTTTCACTACTACAAATGGACAAATATAGTTATATTTAGCACAATATATGAGGACTTTCTGGTAACACTGAATTTTGATGGTCCATTTGAGTATTAGTAGACTGTCTGCTTAATATCTGTTGATACTGCTCCTTCAACAGTCATTTAACTGACTATAGGAAACTCTGCAATTACATGTCAACTTACACTAACCCAGTGGTGGAAAAAGTACTGAAAAATCAAAAATGTAGTGTGAGTAGAGTAAAAGAATATGTGGTAAATAATACTCAAAGAATGAGTGCTTTTGTGGAATACAAAAAAGAGAATTTTTAAAGGAAACTATTTAGGTACTAATATTAATGCTTTAAAAATTATTCTAAATGTATTAGAAACAATAGAACTTTAAGTTATTATTCTTAAAAATAACGTAAAATCTATAAAACTGCTTTTGAAATGTTCTCGAGTGTATCCACATTCCTATATTAACAAAATTATAGGAAAGTGTCAAGTGGATTTACAGTGAATAAATGATGACAGATTTTTTTCTCTCCTTTTAAGAACTCCATGCCTGAGAAAATGTTATTGGACAATAAATTGGTTTTGATCTTGGATCCTGGATATTATCTTGACAGTTTTAACCCTCTTAAATCCTTATTCGTTATAATTAATATTTAATATGCTGATTATACCAGACATTGTCTCTTGCTGTTATTTCAATTCTTTGCTTTGTTTCCATCTGAAGGCAGAATGTGTGCCTGTACTAGCCATTGTGCAATTACCCAGCACCCGTTAGAGACTCAGTGACTATACTTGGTCTAAATAGGAGTAAAACGGGAAGCCACATGCCTGTTTTCTCCATTTAAAATTAGGTTGAACACAGGCAGTTATTCAAAATTCATCTCATGAAACTGTTTTCATCTAGAGGATACATTTTTTTATGAATGTGGTTTTGCTTTGTTTCCGTCACCAGAGACTGGCTATGTTAACTGATGGATGTGACCTCTTAAGGAATGTTAAAAGCGAACCACAGCAGAACTAGACTAGAATGGTGTTAAGGAAAAACTCACATTCTCTTTCATATAAGTTTATTAAGCATTCACTTCTCTGTCTAGGTTTTAAACCTCACCAGATTCTACATAGCCAAGCATCATGACTTCGTTGTTCCTTTGATACTGAAATATGCAGACGAATGGCAAGATACCGGAAACCCCATCTACAGACCACTGTGGTGGCTTAGTCCAAATGACCCAATCACTTTCACCATTGATGATGAGTTCCTCATTGGAGATGAGGTAAGTTGAAAAGTAGGATGGCGGGGTCTCTATGGTGTTGTTGTTTTTTTTTTTTTACTTTGCCTCTGCAGCCCAGCAGTACATGCATTTTACAGTAGCAACATCCACTATTTGTCCCTTAGACGAACTAAAATCAGAACAATATACAAGTGTTATGACAAGTCTGAGTTACTCTAAAGGCTGATTTAACTTCTGCCTGTAGTGTTCTAGTGATCTTGAAGACACTGATTAGTTTGTTCAGGTATCTTTTGATTAGTGTTGGAGCAAAAATCTGCATAGACATTGGCCCTCCAGGATCAAGTTTGCCCATCCCTTACCTAGAGAGAAGCATGTGAGCATTTATGTTTGCAAGTAAGATGTGGTCATTTGAGAATTGGAACGTCTATAAATGAAGAATGCGGGAAATTCTTCAGCTGTTAGAGTTGACTGCGGAAGGGGTGGAGAAGAACAAAATGAGCATGCAAGAGTTAGAATAAACTTAGTTTTCTCAGTGGTGATATTAGCAGAGATGGAAGAGAGGAGTGACTGATACACACTAAAGTCAGTAGGATTTTTTTGCACCACGTCATCTCTGTAGCCCTACATTTGGAGCAGTGCTTGTAAAGATCATCAGATAGCCAAGGGGATGTGTCTTACGTGTCAAAACAAGAAGTCAGAGTAGAACAGGGAATGTCAGTAGCACTCTCAGCCTCAAGTGATGAGAACTGATTAGGGGAAGGAAGTGAAACTATAGTGTATATCCTAGAGGGTGAGAGTGAGGGTAGGTTACAGTGGAGTATTATGTGTTGTGTCAGGAGCTAGGTTGAGGTTAAGAGTGAGGAGGAAATGATACACTGGCGTACACATCACATGAACTGTGGAACAGCGATATGTGTGAATGAAAGTTAATTACCTGACACTAAGTTGAGATTAAAAGAGACAAGCCAAGTGTGGTAGTGAGTGGCCTAATGTTTATTTAGGTGGATATTGAAGTCTCCAAGCACCACCAGAGATGTACCCCACTTACTCACTATCCTTTGGCTTAGTCCCTGATTATCAGGGGTCACCAAAGTGGAATGAACCACTAATTGAAAATGCAGGGAAACTCCACACAAAAAAAATGCCTTATAGTCCCACTGGGACTCGAATCAGCAACCTTCTTGCTGTGAGGTGACTGCTAACCACTAAGCCACTATCCCCTAGAGATGTAGACTTGGATGTAAAAATCAACCAGATTAGATTTCAGTTACAAAACAAATTTCAGATACAAAACAGAACTCAAAAAAAAACTTAGTTCTGGCAGGATTGTTTTCGAAATGATGTCATTAAATCATTCTATACCTTTATTTGAAGTATCCTTAAGGCTACATCTATACTAATCCAGATACATTTGAAAACTCTTCGTCCACATTATAATTTTCAATCTTTCCACAAAGCTGTTCATCCATACTGAAATGACAAAATGGTTTTGATACTTTAAGACACAGGTGACAAATCCTGCAAAGTTTAGCTTTAACTCTAGTTAAACACATCTGATCAAACTAATTGAGTCTTTCAGGCTTGTTTAAAACCTATAGGTCAGTGTGTTTAAGCAGGGTTGGAACTAAACTGAGCAGAGCTGTGGCCCTCCAGGTACTGGATTTGACACCTGTACTTAAAGACCACCTTGAGCTGCATCCCTTGAGCCTGGTATTATTTACTTTCCAGCTCTTTGAAATGTCACAGCATTATGGCGTGCAGGCTTTTCCAAAACAACAGCTCTGAATAAACCTTCCATGTCCTTTAAAGAAAAGCAATCTGGAGCATGTACAGACTTATTTGAATCTTTAACAATGCTGTCCAAATGGAGAGCTTCCAAAACAACTGGTGTACAATGTCGTCCACCATTTTAGCTGAACTGGTCACATGACATGTCCTTTTTTTAAGTGAAGTTTATTCATAGACTAATTTCGAGAGGATCATATGCTTATGATTGACTACAGCTGGTCCTGCATTAGCAACGCAGGATTCACCAATCGGATGATTCCTAGCTTACTATAAATAATCAGAGTTTCTTACCTTAGTTATCTTCATTTTGAAGAATCCCCCTTTCCACCCCTACTCCTCCTTTCTTTTCCTTGACAGGGCGGCACGGCAGCCCAGTGGTTAGCACTGTTGCCTCACAGCAAGAATGTCACTGGTTCAAGTCCTTACTTGGCCAGTAAATGTTTCTGTGTGTAGTTTACATGTTCTCCCCATGCTCTCGTGTGTTTACCCGGGTTCTCCGGTTTCCTCCCACAGTCCAAAGACATGCAACATATGTGAATTGACCAAACCAAACTGGCACCATTGTTGAGCTCTTAATCAGCAATTCTTAATTGCCATTAGCCATGAATAAGTGGGGGAATTCTCGAGACCTACCAGAGCTCAAACTCCCCCCTTGCCTTAAAAACAGGAGGGAGCTCTGGACTCACAGATCTTATGAGCTCAGGGCTCTCTCCCGGGACAGCATGACAAACACGCTTTATAATCAATCATCAGCTAAGTGTGAACAGTTGAAATCCTACGTTTTCACAGACCACACTGTGACTTCAAAATTAACTTTTTTTTCCCAACTGTATACACTATAGAAAGTTTTCACAAAAGTTCAGTTTTGTTGCCTACCTCAAAGTGGACAAAATGCCAAACAGTGAAAAAAAATTGTGTTTCATATACATTAGTGTAGGCATGGCGTAAGACTGCCAGTACAACTAAGGTATACATACAGGGTACCCTAGGCTTTCAGGTAATCTCTGTTAATGGATAGTTGCTCTTTTGTTCTTTTTCTTTTCTAGGTTCTTGTTGCTCCGGTTACAGAAAAAGGATCTTTACACAGAGACATTTACCTGCCAGAGAGTGACTTTCAGTGGCAGGACACTAACAATGCTCAAGTGTTTGACGGAGGGACGTTTTTGGAAAATTACTCGGTCGGCCTTGGGGATGTGCCAGTTTTTGTACAATGGACACCCTGAGGCTTACTTACCACTTTTATTTTTTAAATTTTCACTTGTGCTGATCTCAAATTGCACTTTCCATAAAGACCATTATCTGTGTCTCAAGGAATCTTGAGATTAGGTAGAAATACTACATTTGCACTTTAAAAATCAACACAATTTTTGTAATCTCATGATTTTTAAACTCCTCTTGTTTTTCTCCACTTCTTGTTTTGCTAGTTTATGAGATTTAAAAAAATCTTTTTTCTCAGAATGCCGTTTACCTTTAATCACTTCTTAAAGCATCTTAAAGTTACATTATATCATGAAACCCTTCACTTTTAAACAATCAAGTAAAATATATGGAGACCAAACAATCGAAAAAGAGAAAAAAAATGGCTGGCGAAATGGATGAAGATTAATTATATCACTCATCTCACCCAAGCAAGGTTTTTACTTGAACTTTGCTGAATATTTGCTGTAATTATATATTATTTTAACTGTACCTCAAGTTCTCATAGTGTTTTTGACGTGATTAACATGAACTGTGAGACAAGCACTTATAGAGGAGACTAAAATGAAGAGTTTTAGTGTGAATAGCACAATTATTTGTCTACAGAGCAAACATTTTGAAGATAGTAGTAGTAGATTATGAGCCAAAGTCAATCACAATTGTATAGCTGTACAGTCTTAGTTTTAACACAACACAAACTGTTAATCATAAAGGTATTTTGATATTACAAATGTTTTAATAATTATTTGTTTAGCTTCTTACAACTGACCAGACTAACCAATATGGTATTGGTATCTTAATGAATTCATACTGTAGGGTATTATCTAAAGCAGTAGCGCAATTAGAGTTTTGTATTTATATCAGTTCAGACTAAACTTGATCATTCATTGCTGATGTCTGCCTTAACTTTGATTATATAAGCGGCATTTCTACTTTTTGTGCTCAATACCTGGTTTTATTAACTATACAGTAGTTGCTAATTGCTATGAAGTTGATTTGCACCATTACAAATGATTTGGCATAACATATGTAAAATGTCTTTTTTAATGGCCCGAAGGCAGCATTTGTCATGTAAAATTGTGGTTTACGTGAGTTTGGGCAAATGTATATGCATTTATATAATATTTTGATTGAGGTGCTGCTACTTTCACTGAGCTTTTTGAATATTTCGCCTTTTTGAATCAAGGTCCCCCCTTCGCACACACACACACAAAATAACACTAAATCACTATCACCACCGTGTGAATCTACAGTGCAGAGAAAGAACGAGAACTTGATCAGTATCACCTGATACGTGTGGCCTACTGGGAATGTCCTCTTAATCCTCACTGTGATTTCGAATGTTTACTGTATCTGCAGGTTTCTCAGGTCAAACATATCAAATCCAAAAGAAAGAACATGTCTTATGCCCCAGCGCACTGTTGATGTCTTAATCTCTTGATGCTCTTATCATTTGAGCATTTACAGAAGAGACTAATTGTGATGATCTTATATAGAGTTGTGTTTTGGAAGGTTATTTTGCTTGAATTTTTTTTTTATTATGAAATGCTGCGTTATGAAAATGATATGCTGAATATGTCCCTGCTGAACAATCATTAATATAAATATTTTTTTAGTAATCAGGTGCGCAAACCAATGAGCAATGTGCATATATCATGACTGTGCCGTTCAACTCTTCTGTTTTCATTTATTCTCAAAAATAGAGATGTCAATCTGCAATAAAGTTTACATTTTGTTACTGTAGCAGTGTTTTTATGCTGTAATGAGGCAAATATTCTCATGTTTATCAGAGTAATTCAGTCCAAAGTAACTGGAATCCAATGGTAATCCATGCATACTGTACACTCAAAAAATAAAAATAAATAAATAAATAAAAAATAAAGATTGTTACTGCTTGTTTAAACTAATTGTTTAAAATGAGCTGAAACAATTCAATTAATTTGTTTTATGTTCAGTCCACTTGTAAAATTTGTAAAAATGAAGAGATAACCTAACTGTTTTGTGTTGGGCCAACAAGTGGAAGTGCTTTGAAAGAAACTGCATTAAGAGGAAAAATGTTGACAATAAAAGTAATATAAGGTAATTGAAGTTAAGAGAAAGACTTGTGAAAGAGTTTCATTTTCATTATCTTGAAGATTAAGAAGTGTTTCAAGTTAAGTTTTTAAGTTTTGCAGAAGAGTAGGACTCATGGCAGTTGTTTGTTGTTTCTCTCAGAAAGCTATAACTGTGTTAATGCCAGATCTGAAATCATTAAGCATTTTTAATGCAGTTACATACGTTTAAATATCAATAAATAAAAAAAACCTGGTTGCCAAATTGTTAGTCAACCAATGCTTTAAATTCAGGGTTCATACAGGCACAGCCTAATGGAAATCAAGGACTTTAAGCACTTTTTAAGCACCTATTTTTATTTTCAAGACTGACACGCAACATGTTGAACACCTGAAATGTATTCTCAGCAACACATAAAACCATTGCATAGATATGTATACAAAGAAAAACTATGTATACAAATAATAATAATATAATAATTAATTAATCATATATTAATAATTAATAATATAATAAACCTGCACTAAATGTGCTTGTGAATTTTTTATTTTTATTTTTTATCTGATTTTCATTATGGCCCTTTTTTTAAGTGTAAACTTATTTGAATGGTTTAAATCACAAAGGTACATATATAGAAATTTTCACTAACAAAGGATGTATGGTGTATATTTTTCCTTTCATGACAATAAATCTTATTTAATAGCGCTGGCAAAACTACCACATACTCTATGAGGCCATAGAAACACTTTTTGTCCATTTTTAAACAATATTTTCAAGCTTTGAAAGGTTTAATTAAAGTATATGATGAAAAGATGAATATTTAGCCTTTTATTTACATATTTTACACAATTTTTCTTATTTGAAAAATAAGATGTGTTTCTTAAATAGCTGTACATCACATGGAAATTTTATTTTACATTTGATCTTAAACTGAAATAATTTAAACAGTAATAAAATAAAACAAATGACTTGAAATATGACAACACTACATTTTTGCCGTATTGTTTATTTTGATAAATGTAGCAACATATTGCTTTGACCTGTAATGCCTGTACAATTTAATGATGCTTTACGACAGATCAGAATGCAGATATTATGTATAAATTACACAAATACCTCAAATTGAAAAATTTCGAGCATAATTCTTTTGTCGTAAAAAAATAAAAAGTTCCTACCTTTGCTAAAAGTACGATAGTCACGATAGAGATCTGTGCGAGACTAAATTTTGAATCACACTCCCGCCAGGTTTTAGCCCGAACCCGACCGCTCCCACTTATATTCAGCAATTGTTGTCCTGTTGCCCGACCCGCCCCGTTTTCTACCCGCCACGCCCGTTCCCGCTAACTTCCCTATACAGAGTCCAGATAGCCTATAACAAGCTGTCTGTACAAACCAAGCGGCAACCTCCCGCTCTCCCTCGGGAGGCCAATACGGAAGTAACTGAAACTGCAATTCATCAAAATTCCACTAGTCCTGGCTCCATAATAGAGCAAAGTGCAATTGAGCCCACTGTTAGAATGGCCAACTTTACAGCAGAAAAAAAGGTGTTTACAGCCTGGTACAAAGAACGATTTTGGTTCATATAGCTATTATTACCCTCCATGACAACTGTGAGGGGGGTGAATTTTTTTATAACTCATCCATTTCCTTTATATTAGGTTATTTTAAGTTTGCATAATTAAGGGTGTGGCCACTTGAGTGACAGCTAGGTCTCGCTGGTCGCCGTCACTTCACCTCAGCTGAATCCGGCAGATTAGCCACTGATCTCGGCATATTCATCGTATTTTTGTGTTGTTTTATGTGGCTTTACACAGTCAGCTGCCTTTTGGACTTATTTCTTACAATTATCAGATGATATGGGATGCTGTGTGCATTTAATTGTGCTCACAAACCATTCACGTGGCCTCCTTTTCCCATGTGAGTAAAGTTATATACTTGTATACCATCTCTATAAATGTATTTGTTTTATTTAAGATCATTTATCATTATTATTTTTCTTTAGACCCATAAAGCACTCCAGAATGTGACAGATTGATTAGCTGTAGGCTCTAGAACACTCACCTGAAGCGTTATCATACAGTGTTGTGGATTTTATCAATAGTCTTGCATATACTAACACACACACACATCTGAAGTGTCATCTGAAGTAATTCGCGTTTTCCTCCTGTAGAAAAACGTCATAAGAGCAATGTTTAGTGGCTCAATGTATTACAACAGTGTTTTTGAAAGTCTAATCACTTTATTGATATAGTGTACAGCCAAGCACATGTGGTCAGAACACAAACGAGTCGCAGGTAATAAAGTATCAAGCGTTTCTCCCAAAGTAAAGTCTGTCTGCCAGGTCTAAGCAAAGTGCCAGCAGGTGTCTGTAGCTCCACCCACTCTCCGCCTCTTTGCCCTTGTTTGGTATCCCGCCGTGGGTGCGATGACGCGCAAACAAAATGGCGACGGTTGGCCGCGCCTACTTGTGGCTTCTTTTGCGCTCTTCAGAAACCTATGGGTGACGTCACGGATGCTACGTCCATATATTTTTTCACATAGACAGCAACAATCAGGCTAAACACAGCATCATGCCCTCTAATTCACACATATACATACGCGTGCTCGCTCAGGAGTCGGGAGCGATATTGTTAGACCGCCCACTCCCGTCCAAAATTACACCTGTTACCGACTGCTCCCACGCTTACTCAGAATAAAGCAGACATCTACTTCACGATACAGCCAAATAAGAAGTCCGTTAACATTGTCATCGGTCATGCATAGATCTAATTCTAAATACTAGACAGTTTTTGACTAAATTTAGTCAAGGAGCAAAAATAAAAAATTTCTAACGGTAGAGATCCTGATTGTATACAGTCTTAGCGAATACACGCGATGAAAAGAGGACTTGCAGTTCATTTTAAAAAGCCTATTTAAGAGCTTGCAGATCTGTTTTTGCGATTAACGTAACAACGTAACGTAACTCGTGACATTTGCAGAAATGAGTAATTGTGCAATACCTGCTTTCCACCACCAACATTCAAAATTTAGAAGAGTTACAGGTCAGAGGCGAGAAGATAAAGAAGAGAGTGAAATGTGTGTACGTGTGTGTGTGTGTGTGTGTGTGTGTGTGTGTGTGTGTGTGTGTGTGTAGAAAGTCCGCGGTGTAATTACTCTTGCTAATAACATGTCTATAGTGAAAACAACCAAAAAGCATTATTCCAATAAAACATTTGTTTTTAACTTTTTGTTTTTCTGTCACTGCAACACAAAGGCCTTTGTCCCGCCCTTACATTTATAATATATACATATAATAATGAGCCATGGCCGACCCGAGCTCAAACAAACCTTGTAATCGTCTTGATGAAGAGTCACAAAGCCAAGAAGAAGAGCAGAATCTACCCTTCGCCCCGTAGTTTGTTACAAGGTCGTCTAAAGCACGAGCGGTTTCGCTTTTTCCCTTGCACTCATTTTACACAGCGGATGCCCTTCCAGCTGCAACCCAGCATTGGGAAACAACCACACTCTCCCATTTACACACTATGACCAAATTTAGTTTATTCAGTTTACCTATACCATATGTCTTTGGACAGCAAACTTTGCACAGAAACGCCAACTGACACAGCCGGGACTTGAACCAGCAACCTTCTTGCTATGAAGCGACAGTGCTAACCACAGAGCCACTGTGCCACCCTTTTTCAATGGAAAGAAAAGAAAAAAAAACAAGAGAAAGGTGAGTGAAGGATGATAAAATTTTTGGGTGAATAATTGTTCTTTAATTGTTTTTATGTGTAATTTCCGAGCCAAAACAGGCCTCAAATACAGAATAATTAGCTTTTTTTATGATTTTGACATCAAGGCGAAAAGCAAGTATGGAATTACCACATATATAATATTAGCATTTATGTGTAGTGCACGGAAATATAAATACCCCAATCGAGAGATGGGAGCTGTTTGACAGGGTGTTGGAATTCCCACATTTGTCATTGTAGAAGCAGCCACCATCTATGAGCCCTTCAATAAATTGTAAGCTTATATAGTTTTATTACATGTGTGCAAAGAGATATTTAAGTGAGCGTCATTGCCCTTAGTGGCTCTGCTGACGATAAAAAAACCTGCACTAATTCCACTTAAACCCAATAAGAATTATTTATAGTAGCAGAGAGCATGCAAATGGAATCATATGGAAAACACATTCAGGGGCCCCTACCTCACCTTACATTGGCCCTATTCCATTACAGACCTTTTCTAGAACCGCACAGCTACCCACTGAAACACAAAAAGGTTATGTGTTATTATTTAGATTACTTTAATTATTATATTAGCAATATATTATATTAGTTATATCATTAATAGTTTTATAAAATACTATATATTGTTGACACCAAACTTGCTACTGTTTTCAAGAAGATAAATCTACCTATGGATGGCTATATATTTATATATAGCATGACCCAAGGCATCTGCCCTGCGCGTAGTTGTGCATTTATACTTCTGCATGTGGTTTGTGTTGCTCTGAAATAACACTATCGAAATGCTAGCTGGCAGTAGGTTATGTCATGTTCCTCTGTATCGAGTTACTTCTCGGGTGTTTTGTTTTTTCTGAACGCTACCTTAATGTGCTAGTAGCTAAAACTCACTCATTCAGAGGCAGGAACGGGCGGACATGCAACAACTTTAATCATAAGGTAAACACAAAACAGTTTTCATCTGGAGCTACTTCATGGGACTCGACACTTAAAGCCTGGTTTATACATTTGTGTCGAGTGATTGCCATGACCCACGGTGCATGCCTTGGTGCTACGCATTGTTGCAATGTGTAGTTAAATTTTTTGAGAGGTGCGAATCTTTTTTTACATTTTTTGAGGGCTATGCGACCGTGAGAAGGTTGCGAAGGCTGCGCCGGAACATACGTGTGTGCTTGACACAGGAGTATAATTCAGCCTTAACACTAGCTACAGCGGGTTTGTGCGGCTCTCAACACTGCCCACACTTGTCACAGCTACCAAGCCGACCAATCCAGAGCTTGCTCTATGCGTCGCTGTGCGTTAGCGTCGGCCACAGTGAGGGCTATACAACCGCGCGAAGGCTGCACCAGAGCATCAAGTGCCCTTGATGCAAAAGTATAAATCAGCCTTTAGTTTTACTTTCTTAACTTTAGTTATTATTATGGATAAAAGTATTTTAGGATAGAACCTTTCCTATTAACAATGGTTTATGGACAATACTACATTCTTGAATTTTTTTTTTGCCGATACCAATAATTACTATACTGATATTGGTCAAAGTACTATATTGCACTATTATTATTTTTTTCTGTCAATTAAATTAGTTTTACTAAACATGGATTAGATCCATTTTACTATCCAAAATTTCAAGAGAGGTACAAGATTAAAATATGACAATTTTCGAATGTGATTTTTGCTATTCAGTATTTCTTTTACTAACAGTAAATTTGATTTGAGATATACTAGACCACATGTATTTATTCATTCATTCATTTTGCTTTGGCTTAGTCCCTTATGTATCAGGGGTCGCCACAGTGGAATAAACCACCAAGTATTCCAGCATATGTTTTACGCAGCGGATGTTCTTCCAGCCACAACCCAGTACTGGAAAACACCCATACACTATCGCATTCACACAAACACTCATACACTATGACCAGTTTTATTCATCCAATTCACCTATAGCGCCTGACTTTGGACTGGGGGGAAACCGGAGTCCCCAGAGAAAATCCACACGAACACAGAGAGAACTTGTAAACTCAACCAAACCAGACTCAAACCAGCAACCTTCTTGCTGTGAGGCGACAGTGCTAACCACTGAGCCACCGTGCCACCTTGTGCAGATGATCAATTATTCGTTTTCTTTTCGGCTTAGTCCCTTTATTAATCTGGGGTCGCCACAGCAGAATGAACCACCAACTTATTCAGCATATATTTCCCGCAGCGGATGCCCTTCCAGCTGCAACACAGTACTGGGAAACATCCATACACACTCATTCACACACATACACTACGGACAATTTAGCTTCCAGAGCACCTAGAGGAAACTCACGCTAACACGGAGAGAACATGCAAACTCCACACAGAAATGCCAACTGACCCAGCTAAGGCTCGAACCAGTGACCTTCTTGCTGTGAGGTGGTCGAGCTACCCACTGTGCCACGGTAGAGATTATATTTCAGGGTTTTTTTTTTTGTAAGTATTTAATGATTTTGCTTTCAGAAAAACATTGGACAATTTAAAATTCATGTAACTCATTGGCTTCATGAAATAATCAAAGATTTGGTATCAGTCAGTTTATGTTATTTATAACTTAATGATAATGATAATTTTAACAAATGATAATTTTTTAAAATTTGAAATTAAATGCTTTAACTGCTTAAATTATAATACGAAGCTGGACTCACGTCAGAATTGCATTTAAAAGATATAGCTTTACCTATAATTTGACTGAAAGATCTGTTTTTAAATTTATTTTAACTCACTTCTTTACTGTTTGTTTTGTTTGCTAACAGATAACTCTAGTGTTTAGAATCAGTTCATCCTCCTGTACGTGGCGGATCTTTTTGCCAGTACTTTACACATTAGTCACCTGAGAAACTACAGCTGAGCATTTGTTAACCAGTGTCACTTTTCATATGTATAGATGTTTGATTGAATGCATTTTACATTGATAATGGCAGGCTGCAACATCAAGCAATGATAATACGCAATGATTATATGCAACAATCCAATGTGATCTTACTTTTTGTCATCATAATGTGGAAACAGCTTCAATTACTCTATGTCCATCATGAGGACAAAATTCAGTAAAATTCCAAGGTTTCTTTGAGTGCTGTGTGTCCAGCTCTTCATGAATGGTTCAGTAATTTAAAGAGCCCATATTATACATGAAATAGAGTCATATTTAGGTTTTAAGGGTCTCCAACAACAGTCTAATATGCATGCAAGGTCAAAAAACACTTTCATGGTCTTATAATCTGCATTTATTTTTACCTAATTATCCCAGTGACTCCCATATGAATCTTTCAGCGATTCATTTGTACCCAAACCCGTCCTCAGCGCGAAGCTAATCTGCGCTGATTGGACCGATGACAGCCTGCTACGATTGGTCGAAACTGACAGCCTTCAGCGCGAGACAGAGTGAAATGCCCAGCAGCTAATCAACTATATAAAAGTAGTCACAGTGCATACACGCTTTATAGTGTAAGGTGTGGATTTTGGCTGCCAGTGGGTGAATGTAAATACAGACGATGGACTTAAAAAAAACAGACGACTAACTATTTTATTGAGCAAAAACTCCAAGAACTGGCGAGGAGCACATCACCATCTAACTGCTCTATTCACACAGACACACAGACACACACAAACAACTCCTCCTCCTCCTCCTCCTCCTAAGAAGACACAACACCAATAGAGAGTCCTCAGTCCTCAGTTATATCTGCGACACGCCCCGTCCTCACTTTGCTAACAGGTCACTTTTGTTTTCACTTTCGGGTTGAGGGCGGCGTGATCGTCCTTAACCTAGAGCGTCAGTTCAGCTTGCTGAACTGGCCCTGCGCAACACACACACACACATTACCCTTACCGTTCGCCTAGACTAGAGCGCCAGTTCAGCTTGCTGGGTGCAATTTAGACACCTCCCTTGAACCTGAGCTGAAATATTTTGAAACTTGACCGTTGCATGTGTGTAGACACAGCTGACGATCCGTAAACAAAGCGGCACGCGTCGCGTTTTCAACATGGCTTTACACGCGATATGAGAAAATAAAGAGTTAACCTGATACTGTACACGCGGTTACAAGTAACAAAACACAACTAAATACATAATTTGCAAGCTAGAGTAAACGAGGCAACAGTTTTAATCGCACATACTTACACTTGTGAAATGGGGGTAGAAATTGATTCATGATGCACTGATCCATGTTCTGACAGTCTTTACTGATCCTTCCTGTAACAAACCGATGAAGTCTTCTTTTTAAGCATGTAGTTTCCAGAAGCACTCTGGGCTATAATGCTGAGCTTTCATCTTTGGGTAGGCTGTCGATATAGTATCCATCTGCTCAGCGTGACTTCATTCGACCGGTGTCTGTGTGTGTCTGTGTGCGTGTGTGTGTTTGTGTGTGTAGGGCTTTTTTTCTGTGTTAGTGGGCGGGGCCGCAGGTTTCAAATGTGCCGGGTTTGCGCGTGCAACTACTTGTGTTTCGTAGCCGCGTCATCACGAAACACCTAATGACTCGTTATCAAGACGACTCGTTTGAAGCACTATGAGTCGACTCCTTTATAGATGAATCAATAGTTTTAAACACTGTACACTTACAGATTTAAGCCTTAGCTGGATATTTCACTTCACTTAGAGCTGTGTTACACACTACATGGAAGGGCATTTTCAAAAACCCATAATATGGGCTCTTTAAAACACAACTATGACCCTGCAGCCATTTAAAGAGATATAAAGCAAAATGGCTCACAGTGGGGTGTTTTTGACAGGGCTAAAGGGTATTTTTACCCATCTGCAACCTCCCACGCTCCCTCATCAAACTGTTACAGAAGTATAACTGAAACTGCAATTCATTGACTGAAGCCCTGTGGGTTGGCTCCAAAAGGCACTAAATTCCCATAGAGTCGCATGATAAAATGCATAACTTTACAGCAGAAAAAGGTGTTTATAATCTGGTACAAAACAAAATAGTTTTGGAGTATATACCCAGCAGACACACAAGGTCATAAGACATTAATATTAGGTTAGATTTAGGTTGCCAGCGTCTAAAGACAATGTTATTTTGACGTCCCATAACGACGTGAAATGACGTTGATATTTTGATGATTTTAGGTTGTGTTGGAAAGTGACCAAAATCGAGCTAACATTTTAAAACAACATCATATTGATGTCAAATACTGACATTTATTTGTCAGGTATGGCAACCAAAATCCAATGTCTGATAGATGTCAAAGTGGTAACATCCACACAACGTCAAGCTGTAACAACATCAGACGTTGATATTTGATTGTTTTTAGGTTGCATTGGAAAGTAACCAAAATGCAACATCTGTCCAATGTTGGACATGAAGGTCGGCCTGTAGTTGGGTTTTGACATCAACCCAATTTTCATTTTCAAACAAAATACAAGGTCTGAAGTTCAACAAAATCTGATGTCATGTTGATGTCCTGTGCCTGCAGGGTAGCTGGTACTACCCTTAATGGTACCTGTAAGGGGGTGAATTTTTAATAGCTTGTTTGATTAATCTATATCAAGCTTTCATTTTTTGTTTTTCAAATTTTGTTTAGTTTTTTAGTTTTTTTTTTATAAAACTACTGAATGCCCCTTCTCTGAATTATAATTATATAACCATGGAACCACCATCTAGTCGAAAGTGTTGATGGGGACCTTGGCAGCCATGGATGCAACCCCTGAAATATAATCTACAGTGAAAATTGGCTTGTGAACCTATATCTTCACTGGGAATACTACTGTAAAAAAACTCTGTGCTTCCTGTTTTGCCTTTCTGAGATATTTGTCACCTTGCAATGGTTTTAAGAGTCTGCCTTGTATATATGGGGATCAACAGAATTCTTCTTGGCCCATAGCCAAGGATGCACTTCTAGGTTTACTGGCATACTGCAGAAACTCAGTTTGCATTAGTCGTCTATATTTCTACAGCAGTTTTTACCATGTAGACTGTGGTATAGCAGTTTAACCTAGATGAGAATAAAAAGCCAGAACAATATTTCAGATTGTGGAACGTTCCAGCATATCAGGCAGGCAGGAGAGTAGTGGTAGAATGCCAGAGTGGTTCTAGATGAATTAAAACTGATTCAGTTCAGTTTAATACTAACGTCACTGTTAAAGTTCAGTTTAGTTTTATACAAATGTCAATGCTGAAGACTGATCCACTGAAGAACAGCTCCACTGAAGCACAGCTTCGCCTGCCCCAACAAAGCATGCTAGAGGTGACAATGGCAAGAAACCAAAACAAGGTTGCCAGCTCATTACCTTGCCAAACTTAAAGGGCAAAGCTACAATCTAGAGTCTGTAGGACTTGAGATCGATGTGCACCCGTCAAGGAGAAGGTGCAGGTCCAAGTAGGCCATTGGACAGGTGTACAGATTAGTCAAAGGGATTACTGCAGATTCATAAACAGAAATAAGTCTTGCGCTCTTGACTTGTCGAAGACCACAACAACCTTTTGCTCTGGATATGGGTTGGATCCAAGTATATGGGAACTTTGAGATAAGAAGAAACAGTCTAACGTGAGTGTAGATGCCATTTGTATTTCAGTGTCTTTTTGGGAAGTGTTCCCTGCTCTGGTTGCCCTGAATAATTCAGCCTAACAATCTGTTCAAATTATGTTTTATATGGATGCTAGTGCAAAAAGATGTGTCTTTAGTCTAGATCTAAACTGACAGAGTGTGTCTGCCTCTAGAAATGTGCTAGGAAGAGTTTTCCATAGTTTAGGTGCCAGATATGACAAAGATCTACTGCCTACAGTCAATTTTAATATTAGAGGAATACTCAATTGCCTAGAATTAATCGAACATAGTGAGGATGGGGGAATGTGATACAGCAGCAGGTCACCTAAATACTGGGGGACTAAGCTATACAGCGCTTTGTAAGTAGTCAATAAGATCTAAAAATGTATACAATGTTTAATCGGGAGCCAATTGATAATTTTCAGTCTGCACAGAGCTACACTGGGATCTCCATAGAAAAGCAGCCTGTAATATATATCTATCTATCTGTTTCAATCCAAAATATTTGGATCACATAACAACAAAACAGAATAGAGATCCCAAACTGTAACTTTTGGGCACTTGCGATCTATATACTGCACCTACAGCCATTTTTCAGTCATTCACAATTGTCATGTCCCTGGTTTGAGCCTCGGCTGGGTCAGTTGGCATTTCTGTGTGGAGTTTGCATGTTCTCCTCGTGTTCGTGTGAGTTTCCTCCGGGTGCTCCTGTTTCCCCCACAAGTCCAAAGACATGCAGTACAGGTGAATTGGGTAAGCTAAAATTGTACGTCGTGTATGTGTGTGAATGAGTGTATTGGTGTTTCCCAGTGATGGGTTGCAGCTGGATGGGCATCCGCTGCGTGAAACATGTGCTGGATAATTTGGAGGTTCATTCTGCTGTGTCGACCCCAGATTAATAAAGGAACTAAGCCAAAAAGAAAATGAATGAATGTACTTGACCTGCAATGAAGAATAGAAACTGTATAAAAAGCATACAAACACCCTGAGAGGAGTTGAATTTCACCTATCTGGCTGTTCTAAACCATTTTGCACAATAATTATCTGGCTTTTTGGCAAAAAATTACTCAACTCTTGGCTTGGCAGGAGTAATGTTTTGCCCACCAGGGGGATGTTCCCCTAATGGCATGACTACATGTGAAATCTACTGTATCTATCTTTTAAAACCAAAGATGCATTCAGTGTGAATGAGCCCTTACTTTGCTTCATACTATGTTGATAAATTTTGAATACTATAGCTCATTCATGAACATAGGATGTAATGAAGATAACAACTCCCATGGTTCCACATTTAAGTCATGTATGGTCATTACACACTGTGCATTTAATGCAAATTTATATTAGAATTACATTTCAGAAACTAACTCTATAAATTGTGATTTGATCAAAATGGCGATTTAAGTTCCATTTGAACATGGTATGTGTTAGGGAAGCAGACGGACAAGTTAGGTGAGTATATTATGAAAGATGTTTATTACAGCAGCGGAGCAAATAAGGATAACAAAGGGGATGTGACTGTAGTATGGATGAGCTGATGTTCCTTCTTCGGAGCAGGATGGATGACAGACACTGAGGGAGACCGAATGCACACACCAGAGGGCTTGCGGGGAAGACAGACTGAAGACACACTCAATACAGACAGGACACCGGGAACACTGGACAGACTGGAACGAGACAGAGATCAAGTAAGTTCAAACAATTGGATAAATGTGATAGTGACTACCAGGAGGTACTCGCTATGAGTCCGCTTCGTGGGAACGAGACCGGACACTGACTGAAGTGAGGTGTGTGCTTATATAGTGAATGGGAGTGATTGGGTGCAGCTGTGCGTGGTTAATACTCAGGTGACGGTGATCGTTGCGTGATGCTGGTGGAAGAGCCTGGCCAATCCGTGACATTACCCCCCTCCCCAGGGCCCGCTCCTGAGGGCCTAGACCGCCGACGCCGTGGTGGTCTACCTCGTCCACGAGGTGCTGGGAACTCGGGGTGATTGGAGTGGAACTCCTCCATAAGTGCGGGATCTAATATGTCGGATCTGGGGACCCAAGACCTCTCTTCTGGACCATATCCCTCCCAGTCTACGAGGTATTCCAGATGACCACCACGACGTCGGGACCGTAGAATGTCCTTGACTTTGTATATAGACCCTTTTTCTGACATCAGTGGGAGAGGGGGTTCCTCTTCATGGCCAGGCTCTGTGGAGGGAATCAGAGGGTCATGAAAGGGTTTAAGGAGTGATACGTGGAATGTGGGGTGGATTCTATATTGTGGTGGTAGCTGTAACTTATAGGTGACTGGGTTGACCTGTTCCAGGATGGTGAAGGGACCAACAAATCTGGGACTAAGTTTTCGGGAGGGCAGTCGCAAGCGGATGTCTCTGGTGGAGAGCCAAACTTTCTGCCCAGGAGCATAGGCAGGTCCAGGAATCCTCTTCTTGTCTGACACCTCCTTGGCTCGGCGAACTGCCCTCTGGAGATGGTGATGAGCATCGTCCCAGACCCTCTCGCTCTCCCGGAACCAGTAATCCACTGCGGGGACGTCAGAAGGTTCGCCATCCCAGGGAAAGAGGGGAGGTTGGAAGCCCAGAATACACTGGAATGGCGTAAGTCCGGTGGTAGGTTGCCGCAGGGAATTCTGGGCGTATTCCGCCCAGCCCAGAAACTGGCTCCAGGAGTTCTGATGACCGTGACAGAAGGTCCTGAGGAACCGCCCCACTTCTTGAATTTTCCTCTCAGTCTGGCCGTTGGTCTGTGGGTGATAGCCAGACGAGAGGCTGACGGTCACACCTAGGAGTCTAAAAAAGGCTTTCCATAGTCTAGATATGAATTGGGGTCCTCGGTCCGAGACTATGTCTTCAGGTAGCCCAAAACATCGAAAGACATGGTTAAATAGGTTTTCAGCAGTTTCTAGGGCTGTGGGTAGACCCTTCAGAGGAATCAGACGACAGAATTTGGAAAATCGATCTACAATGACTAATATGCAAGTATTACCTTCAGACGATGGGAGGTCTGTCATGAAGTCAACTCCTAGGTGTGACCAGGGGCGGTTTGGGATGGGCAAGGGATGGAGTTTTCCTGCAGGTAGATGACGAGGACTCTTTGACATGGCACATTCTCTACAGCCTTGGATGTATCTCCTCACATCCCTCGCCATGTTCGGCCACCAGAAGCGTTGGGATAGCAGCGAGAGGGTGTTGTTGGCCCCGGGATGCCCTGTGCCCAGAGAGGTATGACTGGAGTGAATGAGATCTACCCGTTGATTTTCAGGGATGAATCGTCGATTGGGGGGACAGCCCGGCGGAGTTCTGGACTCTGGGGTGGCGACAACTGTTGGAGCAGACCAGGTGATGGGACAGACAGTGATCTGATCTGGGAGAATGTTGGCCGGGGTCTCACTTGTTTCCTGTTGGTCATGGATTCTGGAGAGTGCATCCGCCCGGATGTTTTTGGATCCTGGTCGATATGATATGGAGAACTGAAATCTGGAGAAGAATAAGGACCACCGGGCTTGACGAGGACAGAGTCTTTTCGCTTCTTTAAGGTACTGTAAGTTTTTATGGTCGGTAATCACCTGGAATGGGTGTTTAGCTCCCTCCAACCAGTGTCGCCACTCCTCCAGGGCGAGCTTGATGGCTAGAAGTTCACGGTTCCCGATGTCATAGTTCTTTTCCGCCGGGCTGAGCTTACGGGAGAAGTAGGCGCATGGATGGAGTAGTGAGGGATTCCCATGGAGCTGGGACAAGATGGCTCCTACTCCGGTGGTCGATGCATCCACCTCGACCACGAAAGGTAAGTCGGGATTAGGGTGAGTCAGGAGTGGAGCCTGCGTGAAGGACTTCTTGAGTCTTTGGAAGGCTGCGGCCGCTTCGGGTGACCAGGATAGTGTTTTGGGTTGATTCTTTAGGAGGTTGGTAAGTGGAGCGGTGATAAGACTGTAGTTGTTGATGAAACGGCGATAGAAATTGGCAAACCCTAGGAATCGTTGGAGTTCTTTGATGGTTTTTGGTTCAGGCCAGGAGATGACGGAAGTGACCTTCCCCTCGTCCATGCGAACCCCTTTTCGGTCAATGATGTATCCGAGGAACTGGACAGATGGTAAGTGAAATGAGCACTTCTCAGCCTTGAGGTACAGTTTATGGTTCCGTAGGGTTTGTAGGACCTCCGCAACGTGGTGGCGATGTTCGGCCTCACTCCGGGAGTAAATCAGGATATCATCAATATAGACAATGACGGAGATATGGAGGAACTCCCGGAGGACTTCGTGTATGAAGTTCTGGAATACGGAGGGGGCGTTGACCAGACCATAGGGCATGACCAGATATTCGTAGTGTCCAGTAGGGGTCACAAACGCCGTCTTCCATTCGTCCCCCTCGCGTATTCGTACCAGATTGTAGGCGCTGCGGAGGTCTAACTTAGTGAATATCCTGGCGGATCGGAGTTGTTCCAGGGCCGCAGGGACGAGAGGAAGTGGGTATCTGAATTTGATGGTTCCTTGGTTCAGGACTCGATAATCAATACATGGCCGCAGCCCTCCGTCCTTCTTGGCCACGAAGAAGAAGCTTGAGGCCGCGGGTGACGTGGACTGGCGAATATACCCCTGACTCAGAGCCTCCTGAATGTACTCCTCCATGGCCTTAGTTTCTGGAAGGGACAACGGGTAGATCCTACCTCTGGGCATAGGAGCATCAGGAAGCAGGTCAATGGCGCAGTCCCATGGCCGATGTGGAGGTAGCTGGGAAGCTCTCTTGGGGCAAAATACGTCCTCGTATGAGGAGTAGATCTTCGGGATCTGGATGGATTGTTTCTCAACTGGACTTTCGACAGACGTGACGTAGACATTTATGGGTCTCTGGATCTGCTAGGGTAGGTCAGGAAAACAGCTGGAGACGCATTCTTTACCCCATCTTTTGATTTCTCCGGTGCCCCAAGAGAGGATGGGATCATGCTTCACCAGCCACGGGCGCCCTAAGATGATGTCCATTGATGCTCCCTCCAGAACCAGAAATTGAATTTCTTCCGTATGAAGTAACCCTACTCTGAGGGTGACGGGTTCACATTTACGATGGATACGTGCCTGGGAATGGATATCGGTGGTTATAGGTTGAATCTGGTAGATGTGCGTCGAGGCTTCGGTGTGGAGCTGGAGGCGGCGACAGAGGGCGTGCGAGATGAAATTTCCGGCTGACCCGGAGTCGATGAGGGCCGTGACTGAAATAGAGACAGAATGGGCAGTTAACTGAACATTGGTGGTGAGAGGGTGCATTTTTTCAACGGGAGAACTGAACACACTCACCAATGAACGTACTGGACGAATGGGACAGTCCAGCCTGACATGTCCTTCGGCACCACAGTACATACACAGACCCCGGGTCAGCCTCCTCTGTCGCTCAGTAATCGTAAGTCTACCAGACTCGACGATCATAGGTTCTGGTTCTGGAGGGACGACTGGCTCTGGCGGACGAAGGAGTGCTTGTGGGATTGATGGGAGATCATGCTGGTAGACCTTCAGACGATCAGAACATCGAAGTGATTGTTGGATGATTGTTTTTCCAACCCCATAGTATCGTCGAGGGCTGCCAGCTGTAACCTCAGGTTGGGCTCCAATCCGAACCGGTAAGTTGTTAGGAGAGATCGTTCATTCCATCCACTAGCAGCAGCCAGAGTCCGAAACCGGAGCGCATAGTCCTGGGTGGACATGGCTCCCTGCTTAAGATGATATAGTTGTTCTCCGGCTGCTACTTCTCCATCTGTACGACCAAAGACCTCCTTGAAATATGTGGTAAAGTTATGAATGGAATTGGTTACCGGCCCAGCTTGCTGCCAGATGGTCTCAGCCCACCGGAGAGCCGACCCAGAGAGAAGGGAGATGATGAAGGCAATTTTGGACCGATCTGTGGGGTATAAATCTGGTTGCATTGTGAATATCAGAGAACATTGTAATAGAAAGCCATTGCACTCCTCCGCCCCGCCAGAGTAGGGCGCTGGTCGAGCCATGGGACTGGATGAGTGGGTGGACGGTGAAGAAGTGCTTGGTGCTGGTGGTGCTTCGGGAAGTGGAGTAGCTGGCATTAACACTCTCTTCAGGGAGTCCACCAACTCCTGAATGGGATCGGGAGTGCTCATGCTGTATTGTTGTTAGGTCCGGTCTTCTGTTAGGGAAGCAGACGGACAAGTTAGGTGAGTATATTATGAAAGATGTTTATTACAGCAGCGGAGCAAATAAGGATAACAAAGGGGATGTGACTGTAGTATGGATGAGCTGATGTTCCTTCTTCGGAGCAGGATGGATGACAGACACTGAGGGAGACCGAATGCACACACCAGAGGGCTTGCGGGGAAGACAGACTAAAGACACACTCAATACAGACAGGACACCGGGAACACTGGACAGACTGGAACGAGACAGAGATCAAGTAAGTTCAAACAATTGGATAAATGTGATAGTGACTACCAGGAGGTACTCGCTATGAGTCCGCTTCGTGGGAACGAGACCGGACACTGACTGAAGTGAGGTGTGTGCTTATATAGTGAATGGGAGTGATTGGGTGCAGCTGTGCGTGGTTAATACTCAGGTGACGGTGATCGTTGCGTGATGCTGGTGGAAGAGCCTGGCCAATCCGTGACAGTATGCTGATCTAATGGGATTTTATGTACAATCTACAGAGGTATATCCAGACCATTTTGACAGGATTTTGAATGTCTTTCTCCCTTCAAGATTTTAGTTGATAACTTCATTTTATGAGGTGGCATGATGGAATCCTTGAGAGACATTGGGATATCCTGAGTGGGTCATGCTTTGGTATCACACATTTTCCTGTATACAAAAATGTTGCTTCAATTCATCAAATTAATCAAATAGACAGGAATGGACACATGCGAAGTTTGTTTAATCTATTTAATGACTAGACTACAAATCTATAGACTAATTTTTATCCTTACTCAGCAGCAATAAATGTTATTTGATGTAGCTGATTTTAAATTAAATTCGTAGCATATTTACTCTTAAGTATCATATATGTATACACACTTAAACTGGATAATGAGTTAATTCTTCATTATTACAGAATGAGGTGATGTTATTTTTATTTTCATACAGTAGTTCTGCCTTTTTCAAGCCTCAAAGTATCCAGGCAAAGTAACCTTAATAAATGCATATCAAGATACTATCAAGACATTACAATACTATCAAGAAATTATGATAAATATTCATATCTACCTGGCTTGTGCAAATTTATCACAAATTTATACACACTCACGAGATCCAGATCAGTGGAAGGATACCAGAAAGCTAATGTTGTTTACATCAGTGATTCCCTCATAGTAGCCTAACAGAAATTCCGCCTAGAAAAAAAATCATCTCATTGTTAAAATGAGACGAGATGTCAAGATGTGGATTATTTTTATAGGCTAACTCAAATAACACACATATTGTACAGAGAAGTTGATATAAAACAATACATATATTAACAATATATTAACATATTAACGATATATTAACAATACATTACTTTGTTATTTTCACATACCTGTCAGCCCTCCCATTTTTCCCAGGATTCTCCCATATTTTACAATTCTATCTTCCCATAAAGGTATTTTCTCGTATTTCTCCCATATTTTCAATCTTTCAATGAAGGGTGGCTATAGAGGAATTACCAACCTACGTCACACATGACGTCACATGGGTTCCCGGTTGCAATAGCAAACATGTGGTGTTGTGCGGTAGGATGCCAAATTAAAAAAAATAATAAAATAATAGAAAACTTAACTTTTATCATGCACCACACTGCTTTTAATGCCAACCGCAGACGTCTTTGGCTAAAAGGGAGCTGAATGGTGTGATGACCTAATTAAAATTGCTAGACTCTGCAGTTCTCATTTCATATCAGGTAAGTTCACGCTATGCTGAATCATACACATTACTCGTTTTTTGATTGCAGCAATGATTTCAGCAAAAACAGTTAAATAGGGTTAAACAAACTGCAAACACTGATGCTAAGAATGAAACGTAAAAGGGTAAGTTCACATACCCTGCCGTACAGGTGCAGTTCGCTGTCAGAATGCAGTTTTGCTTATTGATGTTTACCCAGGCCTTGTATAGCCCCGTCTTCTTTCCTTGTCTTTGGCTAGGCAGAACCTCGGTTTTTAGCACTACATATTTTTGAATCTGGTAATCGTGGAACATTATTTCTTGCACATGACCACACAGAACTAAAATGTAGGCATCCAAAGACTTGTAGGCCTTTAACTTCTCTCTTGTAAAAATACTTGGAGTTTCAGTGAGATTGTTGTATATTTCGGGCTGGATGCTTGGCCATTTCGTCTCATCCAATATCCATTGTGAGGGAGCTATCACAAATGAACCTGTCAGAAGAAACGCCGCTCACTTTAACGTTAATTTTGCAAAATAACTGTGCTTATCACTGGGTGACAAGCTGTTACATAATGCTGAAAGCATTATGAAAATAATATATATAATATGTAATCAATATAACTTATTTCTAAGACAACGTACGCCACTGTATTTTATGGAAGCCCGTTCCCGCCACTGAATAAAAAAAAATAATTGAAAAAAAAAAAAAAAAAACACTTAAAAAAAAACTTAAAAAAAAAAATTAAGTCAGAATTCTGAGTTATAAAGTCAGAATTGCGAGTTATAAAGTCAGAATTCTGAGTTATAAAGTCAGAATTCCGAGTTATAAAGTCAGAATTCTGAGTTATAAAGTCAGAATTGCGAGTTATAAAGTCAGAATTGCGAGTTATAAAGTCAGAATTCCGAGTTATAAAGTCAGAATTCCGAGTTATAAAGTCAGAATTCTGAGTTATAAAGTCAGAATTGCGAGTTATAACATCAGAATTGCGAGTTATAAAGTCAGAATTCTGAGTTATAAAGTCAGAATTCCGAGTTATAAAGTCAGAATTCTGAGTTATAAAGTCAGAATTCCGAGTTATAAAGTCAGAATTCTGAGTTATAAAGTCAGAATTCTGAGTTATAAAGTCAGAATTCTAAGTTATAAAGTCAGAATTCCGAGTTATAAAGTCAGAATTGCGAGTTATTAAGTCAGAATTCCGAGTTACAAATGAGTTTCCTGTTATGCCGACTGGCCATAAATGGAGTTTTAAAGACGCATGCACATTGGCTCATAATCACAACATAAAGCCTATATCTGACTTTTTAATGTTTATCACGCTTTCTAAAAGGAAATATATAGTTGAACTAGGCTGTCTATTTATTCGTATGGATTTGTTCTTTTTTTAAAGAGCCCATATTATACATGAAATAGGGTCATATTTAGGTTGTAAGGGTCTCCAACAACAGTCTAATATGCATGCAAGGTCAAACAACACTTTGATGGTCTTATAATCTGCATTTATTTTTACCTAATTATCCCAGTGACTCCCATATGAATCGTTCAGCGATTCATTTGTTCCCAAACCCATCCTCAGCGCGAAGCTAATCTGCGCTGATTGGACCAATGGCAGCCTGCTGCGATTGGTCGACAGTGACAGGCTTCAGCGCGAGACAGAGTGAAATGCCCAGCTGCTAATCTACAATATAAAAGTAGTCACAGTGCATACACGCTTCATAGTGGATTTTGGCTGCCAGTGGGTGAATGTTAACACAGACGATGGACTAGAAAATACTGACGACGAACTATTTTATTGAGCAAAAACTCCAAGAACTGGCGAGGAGATCTCCTAGCCTCCTAGTCACAGTCTTCTTACTCTTTTCACACACACACACACACACAAAGGGCCTGCGCGTCCATAAATGAGCGGCTGAATAGAGAGGGCGCGGCGCTCAGTTATATCCGCGAATACCCGTGCGTTACACACACACACACACACACAGGGCCGGCGCGTCCATAAAGGAGCGTCTGAATTGAGGCGGCGCGGCGCTCAGTTATATCCGCGAATACCCGTGCGTTGCACACACGAGGAGACACACACACACACAGGGCCGGCGCGTCCATAAATGAGCGGCTGAATTGAGGCGGCGTGGCCCTCGGTTATATCCGCGAATACCCGTGCGTTACACACACACACACACAGGGCCGGCGCGTCCATAAAGGAGCGGCTGAATTGAGGCGGCACGGCGCTCAGTTATATCCGCGAATACCTGTGCGTTACACACACGGGGAGACACACACACACACATTACTTGACCGTTGCATGTGTGTAAACAGCTGACGATCCGTAATCAAAGCGGCACGCGTCGCGTTTTCAACGTGGCTTTACACGCGATATGAGAATATAAAGAGTTAACCTGATACAGCACACACGGTTACAAGTAACAAAACACAACTAAATACATAATTTGCAAGCTAGAGTAAACGAGGCAATAATTTTAATCGCACGTACTTACACTGGTGAAATGGGGGAAGAAACTGATCCATGATGCACTGATCCATGTTCTGACAGTCTATACTGATCCTTCCTTTAACAAACTGAAGAAGTCTTCTTTGAAAGCATATAGTTTTCAGAAGCACTCAGAACTGCTCAAGGCTGGGCTATAATGCTGAGGTTTCCTCTTTAATTAGACTCAATAATATCCATCTGCACAGCGTGACTTCATTCGACCGGTGTCTGTCTGTGTGTGTGTGTGTGTGACTTTTTTTTTGTTAGTGGGCGGGGCCGCAGGTTTCAAATCTCCCGGGTTTGCGCGCCCAACTACTTGTGTTTCGTAGCTGCGTCATCGCGAAACACCTAATGACTCGTTATCAAGACGACTCGTTTGAAGCACTATGAGTCAACTCTTTTATAGATGAATCAATAGTTTTAAACACTGTACACTTACAGATTTAAGCCTTAGCTGGATATTTCACTTCACTTAGAGCTGTGTTACACACTACATGGAAGGGTATTTTCAAAAACCCATAATATGGGCTCTTTAATTATTACCATTTGGTCTAAATAGCAATTATAAAGCATTAAACAGAGCGCCTGAAACTAGCTATAGGTTGTGTGGTTCCTCCAAATGTCTAAAATTAGGATTTCATTACTATTTATCTATTATATGTGTAACAATTATATGATTTATCGCAGCTGTTATTTGTTTCATGTTGCAAGAGTGCCCTCATATGGTGTATACTTGGGAGCTGCAGACATATCGTACATAGACATTATAAAGGGCTAAATCTAAAAGGGTTATATTAGTTTATATTTCAGTTCAGTAAAAGTGTCAACCAAATACTGTGTATTCCTGGCCTTTATTGGTAAACTGGGCTGCGAATCCATACCACATCAGAAGCAGAGAACCTAAAGAAAGAGTCTTTAACACTTCATTTATGGCCAATCGCCATAACAGGAAACTCCTTTAAAACTCGCAATTCTGACTTAATAACTCAGAACTCTGACTTTATAACTCAGAATTCTGACTTTATAACTCGCAATTCTGACTTTATAACTCGGAATTCTGACTTTATAACTCGGAATTCTGACTTAATAACTCAGAATTCTGACTTTATAACTCAGAATTATGACTTAATTTTTTTTATTTTTATTTTTTTTATAATTTTTTTTTCAATAAATTTTTTTTATTTTTTATTGAGTGGCGGGAAAGGGCTTCCATAGTATTTAGACTCACCTTCGAAATCGAAGAATCGAAGTCAGATGGTTTACCTCACCTTCTCGTCTACTTCCGTTTCTATCGTCCTGTGGACGTTTCTCCTAACCTGTGGATGCACATGCTGTGAATAGGGGAAGTGACTACTATACTCTGGTGGTTGAATGAAGATCCTTGTTTAACTTATATGTGGCTTACAAGACTGCTCATATTCTACAAATATCACTTACCTGCTTCTCCTGCTGAAATATCCACAATGTTTTGAATAAATTGACAAAAAGAGATAACCATCGTTGTCTTGTCATTGTGTGACCATGACATTCAAACGGTTCATTGTTAAATATCGCCATCTTGTGGTGGCATAAATTGAGCAGATGTTCTTTGCTTTACGTTGTAATATTTAAGAAATAGTTCAATAAAAAAATAAAAAACTTTCATTATTTACTTACCCTTGTTTCAAACCTTAATGAGTTTCTTTCTTCTGTTGAACACAAGAAATGTTTTGAAGTAACCTGTAACCACTGACTTCCATAGGACGAAGTCAATTGACTTCCATAGTATTTGTTTTGTCCTATGGAAGTCAGTTGAGTGTATAGTTTCTTTTTTTTTAATCACAGCTCTGTTCTTCATATCATGCGTGTTTATGAAGGAAGCCTATGGAAAGCATTATTCGAGTATTAAAGGGATATTAATTTGTTGAACACAAAAGATGATATTTCGAAGAAAGTGTTTTGTGTTCAACAAATTAATGTCCCTTTAATACTCGAATAATGCTTTCCATAGGCTTCCTTCATAAACACGCTTGATATGAAGAACAGAGCTGTGATTAAAAAAAAGGAACTATACACTCAACGGCCACTTTATTAAGCACACTTTACTTGTATTGGGTTGGACCCCCCCTTTGCTTTCAGAACTGCCTTAATCCTTTGTGACAGATTCAACAAGATACTGTAAATATTCCTCAGATATTTTGGTCCATATTGACATGATAGCATTACGCATCCATGGTGCGAATCTCCCATCCACCACACCCCAAAGATGCTCTATTGGATTGAGTTCTGGTGACTGTGAAAGCCATTTGAACACAGTGAACTCATTTTCATGTTCAAGAAACCAGTCTGAGATGATTTGCACTTTATGACATGGCATGTCATCCTGTTTGAAGTAGCCATCAGAAAATGGATACACTGTGGTTATAAAGGGATGAACAAGGTCAGAAAAAAATACTCAGGTAGGCTGTGGCGTTGACACGATGCTCAATTGGTCCTAATGGGTCCAAAGTGTGCCAAGAAAATTTCCTCCACATCATTATACCAGCACCACCCGCCTGAACCGTTGATACAATGCAGGATGGATCTACTGTATGCTTTCATGTTGTTTCAACATTTTTACAATCTTTTATTGTTCATTGTTTGTGAGCCTGTGCAAATTGTAGCCTCAGTTTTCTGTTCTTAGCTGACAGGAGGGAAACCCGGTGTGGTCTTCTGCTGCTGTAGCTCATCTGCCTCCAGGTTCAACATGTTGTGCATTTAGAAATGCATTCTGCATACTTCAGTTGTAATGAGTGGTTATTTGAGTTACTGTTGCCTTTCTATCAGCTCGAACCAGTCTGCCCATAACCTCTGGCATCAACAAGGTACAGAAAAATATTTTCTTTTTTTCAGACCATTATTTGTAAACCCTAGAGATGGTTGTGCATGAAAATTCCAGTAGATCAGCAGTTTCTGAAATACTCAGACCAGCCCGTCTGGCACCAACAACCATGCCACGTTCAAAGTCACTTAAATCAGCTTTCTTCCGGTGGCTGGTGAGTTTACTTTAGGTTTCTACATTACACAACCAATTAAATTTCACTCCTTAGTCCAAAGAGTCAACTTTTATTGAGTGAAAGTACAGTCAAATGTGAAATACAGTAACTATGCCACAGTTCCCTTATCACACCTTTTGCAGAAAAAAGAACATCTGATATGATACACCACATTACACAACAGATTGACACTTTCCCTTTAAAAATTGTATTGATTTGCATTCATTTGTTTAATTTCACTGTTCATTTACAATCAACAACAATTATTGTTCTGTAAATTCATGAGCACACTTTCAAATAAAATGATGATGAACCGATAAATAAATAGCATACTTTCCAGTCAATGAGACCAACATATACACATTTTTTATCCCTTATTACCTGTGAATGATTTCCCTATATGTGTTTTATTTTTGCGTTCAAATACAGATTGACAAAAAAAAAAAAAAACTAGCTGAACACAAATAACCTTACAATTCTTTAACCATGTGCAACTACAAAAAAGCACCAGTAAAAAGAAAAAATATGCATCGCTGCCCTTTATGTTTGTAATATTAACCTATACAGAATCCCTGTAACCTGCAACAGTGCTACTTCAGAAACAATTCAAGTCACAATACAGTGAATAAATTAGCTGAAAACCTGAGTATGAGAATATCATGTGAAAGAAAAAACGAACTGGTACAATTTTTGCACACAAGTGAACATACAATGCATCTGGAAAGTATTTATAGCGCTTCACTTTTTCCACATTTTTTTATGTTACAGCCTTATTCCAAAATGGATTAAATTCATTAATTTCCTCAGAATTCTACACACAATACCCCATAATGACAATGTGAAATTTATTAAAAAATAAAAAACCTGAAAAATCACATGACCATAAGTATTCATAGCCGTGAAGCTTCAAATTGAGCTCAGCTACTGTTCTGTTTCCACTGATCATTCTTGAGATGTTTCATCAGCTTAATTGGATTTAACTGTGGTAAATTCAGTTGATTGGACATGATTTGAAAAGGCATACAGCTGTCTATATAAGGGCCCAGGGTTGACAGTACATGTAAAAGCACAAACCAAGCATGAAGACAAAGGAATTGTCTGTAGACCTCCGAGACAGGATTGTCTCAAGGCACAAGGCTGGGGAAGGTTACAGAAAAATTTCTGCTGCTTGAAAAGTTCTTATGAGCACAGTGGCCTCCATCATCCGTAAGTGGAAGATGTTTGGAACCACCAGGACTCTTTCGAGTGATCAGGGGAGAAGAGCCTTAGTCAGGGAGGTGATTTATAAGCTGATGGTTTCTCTGTCTGAGTTCCAGCGTTCTTCTGTGGAGATAGGAGAACCTCACAGAAGGACAACCATCTATGCAGCAATCCACCAATCAGGCCTGTATGGTAGCGTGGCCAGACAGAAGCCACTCTCCGCCTGGAATTTGCCAAAAAGCATCTAAAGGACTCTCAGATCATAAAAAACAAAATTCTCTGGTCTGATGAGACTAAAATTGAACTCTTTGGAGTGAATGCCAGGCATTACGTTTGGAGAAAACCAGGCACCGCTCATCACCAGGCTAATACCATCCCTACAGTGAAGCATGGTGGTGGCAGCATCATGCTGTGGGGATGTTTTTCAGCAGCAGGAACTGGAAGACTAGTCAGGATAGAGGGAAAGATGAATGCAGCAATGTACAGAGACATCCTGAATGAAAACCTGCTTCATAGTGCTCTTGACCTCAGACTGGGGCGACGGTTCATCTTCCAGCAGGACAATGACCCAAAGCACAACGCCACAATATAAATGGAGTGGCTTCACAACAACTCTGTGAATGTCCTTGAGTGGCCCAGCCAGAGCCCAGACCTAAATCCTATTGAACATCTCTGGAGAGATCTGAAAATGGCTGTACACCGTCGCTTCCCATCCAACCTGATAGAGCTTGAGAGGTACTGTAAAGAAGAATGGGCAAAAATTCCCAAAGATTTGTGTGCCAAGCTTGTGGCATCATATCCAAAAAGACTTGAGGCTGTAATTGCTGCCAAAGGTGCATCAACAAAGTATTGAGCAAAGGCTGTGAATACTTATGTACGTGATTTTTCATAGTTTTTTTTATTTAATAAATTTGCAACAATTTCAAAAAATCTTTTTTCACATTGTCATTATGGGGTATTGTGTGTAGAATTTTGAGGAAATAAATGAATTTAATCCATTTTGGAATGAGGCTATAACATAAAAAATGTGGAAAAGTGAAGCGCTATGAATACTTTCCAGATGCATTGTATGAATGTTCAGCAGCACAAAAAGGCAACTTCTGAAAAACATTCATTTCGAGATTAAGGCAAAAATACATCCCAAAACAAGCAAACAAACCAAAAAAATGCAGTCTGTGATATAATTCTGAGCCACAAAATTATTTCTTCTCTAAAACTACTCATTTACATAAAATGCCCAGTTACCATGCTCTGCACTATTTAAAATAACCACTCTAATTTTATTATTATTACAGCTTCAATTAGAACAATCATTTACTCTGTACATTCCTCAGAAGAATCAGTATGTTTAAAAGATTTGAAAACAATTTCCCTTTTCACAAATGAGAAAACGAGATGGATCACTTGTTGTTAGCTTTGATGTCAAGCTGGAAAAGATCCAAGATTTCAAGCATCGCCTGTTTAATGTTACTTCCAAAACGATGAGAATCCTAAAATGTAAAATGCAGACATGAAAATAATAAAATTAGACATGTAAACGACACAAAAGTGAAAATAATATGTGCTATAAATACAGTGGATACTTAAATTTAAATTTGTGGGTACCTTAAATTTTTCACTCTCTGTTATATTGCAGCCATTTTCTAAAATCATATTTTTTCCCTCCTTAATGTACACACAGCACCCCATATTGACAGAAAAACACAGAAAAAAGACATTTTTCCAGGTTTATTAAAAAAAAAAGCTGAAATATCAGACGGTCTTAAGTAGTGATGTAACGGATCCCAAATTTCATGGTTCGGATCACATTAGATTAGATTCAACTTTATTGTCATTACACATGTACAAGTACAAGGCAACGAAATGCAGTTTAGGTCTAACCAGCAGTGCAATAGCAGCAAGTGCAGGATATAGGTATAAGTTATAAAGTGCAGTTATAGAAAAACTATGGTGATATTTACAGATGAATGTACTATGAACATTATATACAGGTTGTGTTAGCTATGAACAGATTTACAATAAATGAATATATGTACAGGATGCTATTAATAGCAGAAGTGTGCAGACAGATAAACATAATTACAAATGTCCATGTGCAGTGGGTATGTCCAGTTCAAATAAGTGAATCAGTGCAATGAATATGTGCAAACTTTAAATGTGCAAATGTTAAATGGTGCAGTGATTCTGAGGAGTATAAGTTAGAGTTTTAGTCACATAAGTATAAGTTTTAGTCACAGATCTGACCATTTTTCAGATCAGCCAAAAAGAGAAGACAAATGTAATTTGCTTTCCATTTATTACAAAAACAGTACTGCAAGACACTTTTGGTTTTAACAAACAGAGCTTTGAACCTATACATTTATTAAAAATAAAATGAAGAAATAATTATCTGAATAAAAATAAATAGTTAAATATTCAGTACTGTGAAAAAATTCACTGTTACTACTACTTTTGTTGATAATGCTCAATGTAGAAATCTAACATTATAATTTGTACAACCCATGTTTATTTTTTGTCTATTTTTTAATAAATGATTCAGTTATTCACTTCATGTTTCATTGCTAGATGTATCATTATTGAAGAATTAATCAGTGTCATAATTTTAATGGCTGGTTGTCGCCACCTATTGTTAAATAACGTAATTGCTGCCTACAACTTAAATTTTTGAGCATATGACGGTGATTTTAATCTTTACCATAAACATCAATGGTTTGATCCAAACCAGGCCCAGCGCCAGGATGTCATAACTGAGGGCGCATTTTAATCCCATAAGGGGGCACCTGGTGATTTTGCTTCCTCTTGTTCCTTTCATTTAGGCTATTTGTTCACTTATTTATTATTACTTTGCATTACTGCCTGTTACTGACTTAAGGCAGTAATATACTTTTTATAGTAATAATAATAAACAATTTCGCTATTACTGATTTTATCAATGAAGGTTATGCAACGATACATATACGCAGACGAAATATGGCTTCAGCGCCAAACGAGTGGTTTAAATTATATTTTATTCCCCTTATTTTTTTCAGTTTTATTTCAGATACTATAAATGTTTCATGTTTTAGGTAAATTCAATTCAATTTAAATCACCTTTATTTGTATAGCGCTTATACAATGTAGATTGTGTCAAAGCAGCTTCACATAAAAGGTCATAGTAAATAGGAACAGTGTAGTTCAGTTTGTAGTGTTTAAGCCCACAAAGTAGTGTTTAAGTGTCAAACTATGCCCACACATGCAAGCTAACCCACAGTTACTCTATTCGTTTAACCGGTAAATAAAGCAAAATCAGCATATCCGAGTCATCACTCCTTACCCAACCAATATCAGTGTTAGGAAAAAGTGAAATGTTACAATCTAATGTCATTTAAAAAAAATAGTAGCTAAATGTGTTACATTTTAAGGCATTAGTGTAGCAAAAGTCTATATTTAGGCATGGATAACACACAACTTAATAGGCATAGCTTTTATTATAATTTTAAAGTTGAAGACAAAAATTTATGTAAGGTTATCATGAGTCGGGGTTTTTTTGGTGAAATTGTCCTGTTGGCATTTGTAAAAACGCCACGATAAGCCATTAGGTTACTAGACCTACCCATAATTTTATTTATTTATTTAGCCTATTTTAATAACTTGTTTTTAGGTTACATTTTCATTTTTTGTACATGAGCTTACAAGTCAAAATTAAATCGATGTGCTAACTGTGTTTTAGCTGTTAAAATAGACCTACAGTATATTTTCTGGTGTTTAATTTCGCATTAGCAAATAGCAGTATATACTATATTGCATATTTTTGAAAAGATTATCATTCAGCCTACCTACAGCGCATGTGAGAGGTTGATCCGCGGTAAATCCACTTATACTCACACACTATATATTTCATTTATAACAACTTGACTTCACAGGCCAATCATCTTTAAACTCAAAAAGCATTTTTTGAGACTGCTGCTGCATGATGTTTCTTTTCACAACTGTAAAAGAGTGTTTAGCAATGTCAAAAATTTAAGCAAACAATCCGTTTTGTCAATTTTTGAGCTTTTAATAGTATTAATAATAATGAATATAATAAATTCTACAGGTGACGCGGTGGCACAATAGGTAGTGCTGTCTCCTCACAGCAAGAAGGTCGCTGGTTCGAGCCTCGGCTGGGTCAGTTTGCATTTCTGTGCAGAGTTTGCATGTTCTCTCCGCGTTCGCGTGGGTGTCCTCTGGGTGCTTTGGTGTCCCCCACAGTCCAAAGACATGCGGTATAGGTGAATTGGGTAAGCTAAATTGTCTGTAGCGTGTGTGTGTGAATGAGTGTGTATGGTTGTTTCTCAGTGATGGGTTGCACCTGGAAGGGCATCCGCTGCATAAAAACATGCTCGATAAGTTGGCGGTTCATTCCGCTGTGGTGACCTGGGATGAATAAAGGGACTAAGCCGAAAAGAAAATGAACGAATGAATATTAAATCCTGTTATTAATTATAGTGTAGACAACTGTGGGATGTGCAGTGTCCAACTAAACATTTTTATTAGGCTACTCTAATATTAATCCCTAACTGAAAAATTATTGTGATTAGCAGTTGCGTCTCTGCTAAAATTAATTTAACAGCAAATTTCTTCTGCGTTTTTTTCCCGTTAGAGCTCAAGAGTGTTGTATTTAAAGAATTGGTTAACAAAAACATGTCGCCTTCATGTCATCCACAAGTCCAGTTTTCTGGCGCCGCATGCGTGTTTACGGGCAAACCCTGACCTGATGTGGCGACCCAGATCTCTGGGCTATTGCTTTAATTTAACAATTTTCATAATTTAATTGCTTTTTCATATTATAAGTGGAGTGTGTGTGTGAATGCGTGCTGCTGAGTTTTGAATGTAGTGCAGCCGTTTGATTATTTTAACAGGTATGCGATTGTTATTTTAACAAATGCGACAAATGCATGAATGAGTCTTTTAGCATCAGGTTGAGGGGAGATCTAATTTTTGCAATATTCCTCAGATGATGAAAAGAAGATTTTTTAAATGCTCTTGATGTGCGATTATGTCGGTTATGTGCTTTGGTAGATGGACAGACAGAACTCGCTATCTTAGAGAGTGGCTGCTGGTGTGCCTCTGTTTTTGAACAATTCAATTTTAGAAAATTTTGGTGCATTTTGGAGAATTGAAGCAGTAACAGACAGATTGGATTTGGAGCTGATATAAATTTGGGTATCACCAGCATAAAAATGATATCCCAGTCCATATTTGCTAATGATTTGCCCTAGTGGAAGCATATAAATGCTAAAAAGTATGGGACCTAAGAGGGACACCATGGCAGACCCGTCTGAATTCAGATTATTTTCCATGACCACTAATTGAAAACGATCCAGAAAATAAGATTTAAAACAGTTAAGCACAGTGCCAGTGATACCAAGCCATTGCTTTCTCTGTTATCCCAGTAACCCGGTGTGTTTTTTGACTGTTTGTAACTTCATAACTCAAAAGACTAAAGAGAATCTCTTATTTGATTTATGTGTTTTTCGAACACATATTTGAACGCAGCAATTCGAAGGATTAATAAACATATGCAAATCACCATCATTTACAATTTATTTGGCGTGGGTGTTGAGTTTCAGATCTTTTAATGATTAATCATGCAGCTTACACTGAATACATTAATGCAGGCTAAACTAGTAGTAACAGAAATCAACTTTAAAAACCTAAGAAACCCGCCACATCCTAAATAACCTACCACAAATTCTTCCATCATCATTATGTTTTAAGGAAAGCCTAAATGCTTTCATACATTTGATGTGAATGACCCAGGAAGCTCTCTTTGCAATTGTTACAAATTTAGGATTAATCTACAGGGGAAAAATTTATAAAGCTGCGGTCACACTGGACTTTTCTCCCAATACACGTCTATTCATACATACGTGAATGCGTCAGACCGGAAACACAAGCTCATGCGACAAGTTTCACAGTTCGATTCGTTGCAAAATTAAAGCTTGTAGAACTCTGACCTGCGAAATCGCATCACTTGACTGCGTGAGACGATTCGACAATCAAAACATGACCTCTCTGGACAGAAATTTAAAATATGGACCAATCACTCGCTTTTTAAAATGTCTAATCATCTTTTTTTAAATCCTGCCCCTTTTCGCAGCGCCGTACGAATTTTGCAAGCTCAAACTCTAGTGTGACCGCAGCTTTAATCCGCAGGTCACGTGTTTTGTGAGCCGTACAAATCCCGGATCAACCATGACCCATTACACCCCTAGTCTTATTTAATCAGACCCTTTTCTGTGACTTTGCTGTCCACTTCTTCTGATCATGCTTGAGATGGTTCTACACCTTCATTTGAGTCCAACTGTGTTTGATTATACTGATTGAACTTGATTAGGTAAGCCACACTCCTGTCTATATCAGGCCTTACAGCTTACAATGCATGTCAGAGCAAATGACAATCATGAGGTCAAAGGAACTGCCTGAAGAGCTCAGAGACATAACTGTGGCAAGGCACAGATCTGGCTATGGTTACAAAAACATTTCTGCGGCACCTAATGTTCCTATAAGCACAGTGACCCCCATAAACCTTAACTGAAAGACATTTGGGATGATCAGAACCCTTACTAGAGCTGGCCGTCTGGCCAAACTGAGCTATCGGGGGAGACAAGCCTTAGTGAGAAAGGTAAAGAAGAGCTCAAAGATCAGTGGCTGAGCTCCAGAGATGTTGGGAGATGGGAGAAAGTTGTAGAAATTCAACCATCATTGCAGCCCTTCATCAGTCAGGGCTTTATGACAGATGACCTGATGAAAGCCTCTCCTTAGTGCAAGACACAAGATACTCTGATCTGATGAGACCAAGATATAACTTTTTGACCTTAATTCTAAGTGGTAAATGTGGAGAAAACCAGGCACTGCTGATCACCTGTCCATTAGTCACAAAAGTGAAGAACGATGATGGCAATATTATGCTGTGGGGGTGTTTTTCAGCTGCAGGGACAGGACGACTGGTTGTGGGAGAGGGAAGATGAATGCGGCCAAGTACAGAGATATCCTGAACGAAAACCTTTTCCAGAGTGCTCAGGACCTCAGACTGGGCCGAAGGTTTACCTTCCAACAAGACAATGACCCTAAGCACACAGCTCAAATAACGAAGGGCTTCACAGCAACGCCCTGACTGTTCTTGAATGGCCCAGCCAGAGCCCTGACATAAACCCAATTAAGCATCTCTGGAGAGACCTAAAATGGCTGTCCACCAATGTTTACCTAACAGAACTGGAGAGGATCTGCAAGGAGGAATGGCAGAGGATCCCCATATCCAGGTGTAAAAACGTGTTGCGTCTTTACCAAAGACTCATGGCTGTATTAGGTCAAAAGGGTGCTTCTATTAAATACTGAGCAAAGGGTCTGAATACTTAAGACCATGTGATATTTCAGTTTTTCATTTTTAATAAATGTGAATCTTTTCTGTCAATATAGGGTGCTGTGACTACTTTAATGAGCAAACAAATTAACTGATTTTAGCAAATGGCTGCAATATGACAGTGAAAAATTTAAAGGGGTGTGAATACTTTCCATTTTTTATAAGCATCTTATTTTATATAATATTATTATATAAAATTATATTTAATTACTAAATATAAAAATATGAATTATAATTGACTTACAGTCTCATGGCTTGAGTGTTTGCTGGATATGTGGAAATTGATAAGGTCCTCTCCGAGAATGATATATGATACACCATAACCATCATCAGCAACCTAAACAAACAAACAAAAAAGCTATTATTTAGTGTGTGCATACAAATACTCTTTATTAGGTACACCTGTTCAACTGCTCGTTTACGTAAATTTCTAATCAGCCAATCACATGACAGCAACTCAATGCATTTAGGCATGTAGACATGGTCAAGATGATCTGCGAAAGTTCTAACTGAGCCTCAGAATAGGGAAGAAAGGTGATTTAAGTGACTTTGAATGTGGCATGGATGCTGGTGCCAGACGGGCTGGTCTGAGTATTTCAGAAACTGCTGATCTACTAAGATTTTTACGCACAACCATCTATGGGTTTTACAGAGAATGGCCAGAAAAAGAGAAAATATTCAGTGAGCGGCAGTTTTGTGGGTGCAAATGCCTTGTTAATGGCAGAGGTCAGAGGAGAATGGCCAGACTGGTTCAAGCTGATAGAAAGGCAACAGTAACTCAAATAACCATTTGTTACAATCGTGGTATGCAGAAGAGCATCTCTAAATTCAAAACACGCTAAACCTTGAGGCAGATGAGCTACAGTAGCAGAAAACAATACCGGGTACTTGTAAGGTGTACATAATAAAATCAGTGTATAGTTCATTTAAAAATACACTACCATTAAAAAAACATCACATGAATGACTTGCTTTTAAAGCATATTAAAATACTAAATAATTACAATGCTATTTCATAACCACTTTCCTGTATTTTTAAATACATGTAAATAAACAAATACATTAATGGCGATGTAGATATTGAACCCGATACTTTATTTTTTTGATTGAATTTTTGCAAACATATTAAAAGTATTACAAGATAATTATTCATTTAATTTTTGCGCTGTATCGCGGGGGCAGCAGTCTCAGGAGAGAACCCCAGACTTCCCTCTCCCCAGACACTTCTTCCAGCTCCTCCGGGGGGATCCCGAGGCATTCCCATGCCAGCTGAGAGACATAGTCCCTCCAGCATGTCCTGGGTCTTCCCCGAGGCCTCCTCCTGGTGGGACATGCCTGGAACACCTCATTAGATAGGCATCCAGGAGGCATCCAAAACAGATGGCCGAGCCACGACAGCTGACTTCTCTCGATGTGGAGGAGAAGCGGCTCTACTCTAAACTCCTCCCGGGTGACAGAGCTCCTCACCCTATCTATAAGGGTGTGCCCTGCCACCCTGCGAAGGAAACTAATTTCGGCCTCTTGTATCCGAGATCTTGTCCTTTCGGTCATGACCCATAGCTCATGACCATAGGTGAGAGTAGGAACGTAGATTGACCAGTAAATTGAGAGCTTTGCCTTTCAGCTCAGCTCCTTCTGTACCACAACAGAGCAATACATCAACCACATTACTGCTGCCACTGCACCGATCTGTCTGTCAATCTCATGTTTCATCCCTCCCTCACTCGTGAACAAAACCCCAGATACTTCAACTCCTCCACCTGGGGTAAGGACATTCCTCCAACCTGAAGATTCCAAACCACCTTTTTCCAGTGGAGCACCATGGCCTTGGACTTGGAGGTGCTGATTCTCATGCCAGCCGCGTCATCAAAAGTATTACAAAAAGAAATAGCAACAACAAACTCCGCATCCCAAACACTCAGAGAGGCCATAAGAACACAGAATAAATTAGAAATGATCATAATAATCATGATATTTATAACATCATAATTATATAAACATCATCATTATGTTTAAAACTTTATTATTATTGCTATTATTATTATTATTATTATTATTGTTGTTGTTGTTATTATTATTATTATTGCTATTATTATTATTATTATTGTTGTTGTTGTTGTTGTTATTATTATTAGTATGATTATTATTGCAATTATTATTATTGCAATTATTATTATTATTATTATTATTATTGTTGTTATTATTATTATTATTATTATTAGTATTATTATTATTATTATTGCTATCATTATTATTATTAATATTATTAAGAAAGACTTGTAAACTTCAATTGTTATTACTATTTGATAGAAGTGTCTGATAAATAAATAAATGAAAAACTTACATATTTCTTTGTTTTGGTTTGAGTTTTTTCTTAAAATTAATATAGCTATAATATAATATATAAATGTTATATAAATAATATATAAACCTGCCTTTAAATGGAAAAAAGACATTTAAAACATTATTATAAAACAATAAAAACTTGCAATGAGTCTACTTCTTTTACTTAAAAACTAAACATAGCACTTATGATAATCTAAACACCAGTTGTCATTGCACCTTGCCTAGGCAGGATAAAACATTGATAAAAAATGAACTTACAGGTCCAAATCCACCTCCACTGGTGACATATTCTGGATGTCTTTTCAAGTCAAAGAGTTCCATCTGCTGGAGAGGAGTCTGACTGGTGGACAACCTCCAGGGTTCGGACAAAACCTGGATCAAACCCAGCTCATTACAGACTATGCAGAGCACAATGTGTCTAGGCTACAAAACTGATATGGTTTGCAGTTTGTTTTGTGACAGGTTGCTCACAAACCTCTTTGAGGAAAGGCGAATCTTCACCGAGATACTTGGACACTAAGTAGAGGCAGAAAAGATGACGGTCAATGCCTTTTCCGGTCATGGCCAGTTTGTATAAATTCTGGTGCTTTTCTGCAGCCGCTTTCAGCAGCTTCAGTCTCTCTTCTCTCTGAGAAAAAAAAGAACAAATAAGAATGATTATTGATATTTGCAGAAACAAACGCACACTAGAACTACAAGGTAAGTTGAGATCCAGCTAACGAGGATCATTCTCAGAATATTAAGGCAAGGTTCTCTCATATGTTTAACACTAATGTTAATTTGTTCATGTACCTTTTATTCCTTGGTCATTCTTGAAAGACAATAGTATGAGAGGATAGGTTAATATGGAGAAACTCACTGGACTTGCAGTTAGACTTGTTCATGCTGAACAGGGTAAGAGTCTGTCTTTGCTACAGTGCCTTTACATTTAAGAATTTACATTTTCCACAGCATATATCATATATAGGAAAAGCTTTGAGAATTTCGTTGGTCTGTTTGGTTGAAAAATATATTTTAAAACAAAAGTAACAGGAGGGCTAATAATTGAACTGTATATGCTGTATTTTCACATACTACTTTTTACCCACCGTTGTTTTCTCATCCATCATGGCATGAACAAAAGCACAGGTCTCATTGGTGCAGGAACGCACAGTCTCAGTGCGGCCTTCTCTGAACAGACGCGTCATGGATGCTTCGTACGTCAGACAGAACTTGCCTTTATCCTGCAGAAGTAAAAATTTAACATATTACACAGAAATCACATGAAGAAACGACACAGAAGTGTTTATTACTCTCTCTTACCCTGAAGTGTGCCAGCTGGAGGGCGAGCTGAATAAAGCCATCAGGACTGGTCTTGCATTTCTTGATTAAGCCTTTGCCAAAGTCGTTGAAGGGGAAAATGTGCATGTCTACATCATCTGCCAGAGTATTGGCTACTTTCAGAGAGCTGCTGATTACCGTCTGGCACTGTGAGTGTCAATGAAAAGAGGTTATTTCCTTCACTGTAAAAAAAATGGTGGGTTCCACCCAATCCCTTTATGTCATCTCAATGTATATTGATTAAGTTAACATTATGGTTTTTACAATTGTAAGTTGATTGAACATAAAACAATTAGGTTCCCCCCCAAAAAAACTCAAGAATTGTGGTGTTTCCACTCATTTTCTTTCTTTCTTTTAGTTCTAACATTCAGCAATTGGTGAAAAAAATTAAAAGCTTCTATTTTAGAATTAACTGCCTTTTTTTTGATGCTAAAACGAAGCTGGTTGATGCAACATTTATGTCGATATTGGACTTCGGTGATGTCATCTATATGCAGTCTGCATGCATTGGATACTGTTTACCATGGTGCACTAAGATTTATAACAACTTTTAAATCCCTTATTCATCGTTGTGTGCTGTATACTAGGGTAGGTTGGTCTGCTTTGTCCATTCGTAGGCTCAAGCATTGGCATATCCTTGTTTACAAATCTATACTGGGTTTACTCCTATCACATCTACAGAGTTACATTTGTATAAAGCCTGTTCTTAACCATGGCCTTCGGTCACAGGATGTTTATTTACTGTCTGTTCCTAAAGTGCAGAATGAAATGGGAAAAAAGGCTTTAAAATACGCAGGACCTTTTGTATGGAATAATCTGCAAAAACAGTTTAAATTTAAAGAGTTGATTTCACTAAATGATTTAAAAAGAGTATAAATGATTTAGAAGTTGAAACACAGGTTTGTAGATGTTTTGAATAGTTTGTCAGTGTGATTCATGTTAACTTTTAATTGTTTTTTGTTTGTTAGACCCATGTAGCATGTGTTCTGCCTAATCTAGGCCAGGATGCTCTTTTTAATCTCAATGTGTCTTTGCTGGTAAAATAAAGGTTATAATAATAATAGTTTTAAGTAGTTTGAACAAGCAGCAAACATATTTTTGGAGTGTATATGATTTATGTTGAAAACTCACAATAGATATTTAACTGACCTCCTCTGGGATGTCCCACTGCAGTCTCTGGGGTCCCGGCATGTTGGGATGGGTGTTTCCTTTGCAGTGTCCATCCTCAGTATAGCCCAGACTCACTGGATCCGATGACAAGACTTGCTGCACACACATACAGTACACATTCAAACGAAATGAACAGTTTCTTACAGTAAGGTTACATCAAACTGTTCCACAATCATAGTGGAAAAATTAGGATTTATAAATAGAACCAACTACTTATTAAGAACTTTATATTTTTTATGGTGAGCTGTCTTTAAGGTCATATTACAGATTTTATCTATTGCTTTGGCTCAATTATTGAATTAAAGTTTTATTTTTCAAAACAGTAAGTTCAGATCTCAGAATAATTAGCTTCTTGATCACATTAGATTGGAATATATTGTTGATTTGAGCAAATTCTTTGGGAAGTACAATTGTGTGTAGTTTGTACAAAAACTATTCACATGTGGCTTGTTGATCAAAACTGATCAGTCAATTCGCATCATGTAAACCATCACACTCAAAACAATATATTGAATTATCAAGTTTTTACATACTTATGATTCAATACATGCATGTACTGTAATTACTGCTGTAATAACATTAATAATTACACTGTTGACCATCCCTTACACCTTAGCTCACCCTTAAACCTACCCATACCACCAAACCTGACCCAAACTCAACCCGTATCCCACCTCAAGAGCACCAGAAGTGTTCTGTAATACATTATGAACACAGTAAGTACACTGTATTTTTACTTTTTTTATGCAAATACTTAGTAGTTAAGGCCATTTAATATAAAGTGAGACCAAAATTTGTATGCTCATACTCATATTCCATAAATATCTGACATTGACATTATTTGCAATGTCTGCTAATTTGGCAAATGACCTCTAATTTCAATGCAATTTGAATTAATCATTTGGCCAATCAAGTTCTGGAGTATATATTGTGTATATATAGATTGCCTACAAGCACAATCGCTACCATTTTTTGAGAAAGGAGGATTTTCACGCTGCAGCAACATGCTGGTGAAAGAGAAATTAGAGGACATGTAATCATTGGTCCAACCAACATGTCTGGCCAACATTGTCATAAATGTTATTTTGCAGTATTTTTGTGTATTTATTTTTTGTATTTATTTATTTACCAAGATTATACTTTACATGTAATACATTTGTACAAAAATAAATCTACTGTATAAATACAAATGTTCATCTACTTTTTTCTATGTACTATGTGACTATTCCGTTCTCAAAAAAATATCAGATTTTTAAAAAATAAAACCTTTTACATGGTTGACTGCTCACACGATGACCAACATACTTTACATTTTGGTAGCCTTGACCAAATTACTGACACGATTACTAGGTTTTAAAGGGCACCTATGGTGAAAAATCTACTTTTCAAGCTGTTTGGACAGACATATGTGTAGGTATAGTGTATAGGCCGTCATATTGGGGTGATATAAACACACCCAGCGCTTTTTTTTTTCAATTTAACAACATAAAAACGGTGGACCAATTGGAGCGGTTTTCAGATCGACCGCAACTTTACGTAGGAGTGCGGTCCCCCCGCCAACCGAATTAATTGACAGCTGCGTATTAGCATGTCCCAGTAGTCATGTGTATAATCATGTCAACAAGAGAGGACGAGTGCAAAGCAACCGGGAATAAAAGGTCTGTTCAGTTTGCTAGGATCATCAATCATCATTAAATGTGATCAAAAAGAGTGCGTTTTACAAGTTTAAAATGTTTTGAAACAGTGCATGTGTGTAATGAATTACAGCAATTCACTTTATCTTTACTTTATCACCACAGCCGCGTGTCGGAACAATTATAAAAGATGCTTCAATCCCGGTTTGTGGACGTTAAATCAGGTTTATTTTGTACATTAACATAACAGATTTCCATACAGCAGTGGAGATTAACCTGTATCCTGTCACATACGCGTGCATAAAGAGTGCAAAGCTAAACGCACGCTCTGCCTGTCTGTCTGTGTGTGTGTGTGTGTGTGTGTGTGTGTGTGCGTGTGTGTGTGTGTGTGTGTGTGTGTGTGTGTGTGTGTGTCTGCTACGCTGCGTGTGTGTGTATCTGTGTGTGTGCGCGTGAACTTTGTAACGATATTGTGTGTGACTAATCGTTAAGTAGACTCATCTTAACACAACTAATGCATCAAATACCAACTGGTAAAGTTCTTACTGTGGTATTTCTCACAAACGCTACGTGAGATCTGCTTCCTTTATGTCTGTTTGTTGTCTGACGCAGCCGAGGGAAGAGAATAAGGCACGGGGAGGACTAGCCTTAAAGCTGCAATACAACAAAACATCCTCCTGGTGCAAAAATGTATCAAATAGAATCTTATAAAATGTGTAATAAAAAATCTGATGGGTGTTTTGAGCTGAAACTTTACAGACACATTCTGAAGACACAAAACACTCATATTAAATCTGAAAAAAGGAGTAACCTAGGTGCCCTTTAAAGCATGAATGAATTGTGGGTGAGTAACTACATTTTGCAGACATGCAATAAATTTCTGACGTTCTAGCAAACAGTTGTCACATTTGCACATTGTCACATTTTTTGGAGAATGCTGTTTCGAAAAATGTGCCGAAGCAATTAAGAAAAACTGTAAAATCTTAGAGTGCTCGTTATTTGCAAAACCTATGGTGGCTGTGAGAGCATAATGCGCTGCTGCAAAGCACCAGCCAATTAAGAAAACATCTTCATTGATTTGACAGTACATGTGCTCCTATTTTAAGGACGGAAAAATACGCTCTGTGCCCTGGCGCATGGTCTAACAGGGTTGTGCTTATTTTCTGAATGAGTTATGGGAGTGTTTTGAGCATAATGTGCATTAAACTAATCAGAGTCTCAGCTCTCATTCCCTTTAAGAGTCAGTTGTGTCACGGCGCCATGGCGCATTTGCTATTTACATGGGAGACTCTGTAAGTGGATAAACTGAATGCTTCACTAGCAAGAAAACAATTAAACAGACAATCTGCAGCGAAAGGATAAAGAATGAGCCTCCTCCATTCGGCCACTTTACTTTCACTTTACTTTCATGGATAATGAAATGGTGTTGTATCCACTGAAGACATTCATTAGCCTCCATATTTAATTTCGTTTGTTAATTGCAAAGATGAGCGTCACGGTGGGTAGCACGCTCAAAGCAAGAAGGTCGCTGGTTCAAGCCTCGGCTTTGGTGTTTTTGTGTGGTTTGCATGTTCTCCCTGTTCGTTTGGGTTTCCTCCGAGTGCTCTCCCCCACAAGTCCAAAGACATGTGGTATAGGTGAATTAGGTAGGATAAAATTGTCCGTAGTGTATGTGTGTGTATGGGTGTTTCCCAGTATTGGGTTGCGGCTGGAAGGCCATCCGCTGTGTTAAACATGTGCTGGATGAGTTGGTGGTTCATTCTGCTGTGGCGACCCCAGATTAATAAAAAGATTAAGCCAAAAATGAATGAATGAATGAATGAATGAATGAATGAATGAAACAATGAATGAAGATTTGTTTCAAACTTTTTCTAAATTCAGTTCTATTTTCCAGCTGATGAATAAATGAACAATAATGTGGTCAAAAAACTGAGTTATATCCAAACACATGTCCTATTCTTATGCCCCATATAGTGACACACACCCAAAACCATTAGACAAATCTAAACTTGTTTTTATTAAAACAAATATAAATTTTCATATAATAAATAATACTACTAATAATAATAAAATTATACAAATGCAAATTGTCATGAATGAACTGAAAAAGCTTTTAGTTGGTCGATGGCAGTTTTTTTCAGATTCTCAAAATAGCAACGCGCCAACAATGAGCCTTAACACACCTCTATTTTAAATCAGCTCGCCCACAAAGACCACATAGTGGCGCAAATGGATTTTCTATTTAAACAATGTAGTGCAAAACGTGAAAATTAAGGTTGCGCTGGTCTAAAAATAGCAACAAATCGTGCCAAACACATCTTGCGCCTTATTGCACCGGGTGTATGAAAGGGCCCATACACTTTAAGAAATGGCACATATTGATCTAAAAAAAGTTGACTGAAGTTAGCACATCGTATTTTTGTATTATGTTGTCATTTCCATCGTTAGTCTATAATTAAAGAGCATGAATTTTTTTAATAGCCTATTATTCTTATATGCAATTTATCTTGTCCTTGTTTTAACAATGAAGTATTGAGAATTTAATATTGCGGATATTAAGTTAATTTAGTTTATTTAGCTAATAGTATGAAAAAAAAATAAATAAAAAAAATAAAAAAATAAAAAAATTCAGTTTCTAATGCCAATGGAAACACAGTGGAACACACATGATTTTTTTTTTTGTAAATGTGATTCAGACATTGTGCAGATTTTCATAAAAAAATACAAAAAAAAATGTAGAATGATGCCATTATTTTTATCAAATGTGACACATGCCAGTATCTCAATAAATTTTCTTTACCTCCCACAAATGGCCAACGATGGGTGCATCAGCCCAGGAGTGTTCTGCATTCAGTCCCATAGTGCCGTTCTTGAATATAATAAGGTTCAAAGACTTATCAAACCATCTGGAAAAAAAAGAACACACACACATAATTAAAAACACACTTTTTAAAGCTAGTCACAAGTTTAAGATGTTCTAGCAGTTTTGAAAGGAGTCACGCTCACCATGAATAATTAAATATAATGGTCATATAATAGTAATTATGAAATATTGCAATTTAAAATAAGTGTTTTCAATTTTATCTGTCATAAACACCTATTTATTCCTATAATGAAATTCAGAATTGTAGTTTTATAGTTGTAGATTTTACTAGTTATTAGTGGCTCTTGATCTTTTAGAAATTATTCTAATATGCTTACTTGGTGCACATGAAATATTTCTTATTATTCTACCAAAAACAGTTATGCTACTAATATTTTGTGGAAATTATGACCTTTTATTTAAGATTATAGAAAAAAGACAGATCAGAAAAACATTATTTTATGCATTTATAATATTTTTTTAAAAAACAGGAATCAACTGAATAATTTTAATGTGCCCTAGGTAGATAGATATAATAATAAATAAAATTATAATATACAGGGTGGGTCATTTATATGGATACACCTTAATAAACTTATTGGGAATTTCACAAGAAAAACAATAGTGTGCTTGGCTTTAACGTAACTTTATTCTTTCATGAGTTATTTACAAGCCCCCTCACATATACTAATGTGCCACAAACAGAACATTAATATCACCAACCATTCCCATTTTATTAAGGTGTATCCATATAAATGGCCCACCCTGTACAATAAATATAAATTATTATTATTATTTTATTATATATATATTCAATCTTTAATATTTATTTTAAATTGTTTTATATATATTAATTTCTAAAAAGAAACTCACTATTTTTACTCACTATTTAGTCACTCTCAAGTGGTTCCAAACATTTATGGGTTTCTTTCTTCTGAAGAAACACAGAAGACGATATTTTGAAGTAGGATGACAACCTGTAACCATTGACATCCATAGTAGGAACAAACAAATATTATGGAAGTCAATGGTTACAGGTTTCTAGCTTTTGTCAAAATATCTTCTGTTTACATTCAAGTCAAACAGGTTTGAAACAAGTAAAGGGTGAGTAAAAGATGACACTATTTTCAGTTTTGGCTGAACTATCCCTTTAATAGAAAATAATTTAATAATCTAATTTGATTTAAGAGCTCTTAGTCACCTGTCATAGCATTTTCCATGGAGCAGAGATTTGCCATAGCTGTCCAGTGACTGGATTGGATTTTCTGGCTCATAACGCTGTTCGGAATCATCCAGAGTAACAAAGAAAGCAGCCTTCTCCACAGCATCCAGAGCCTGCTTATTCTTTCCACGAATGAAAAACTGTGAACGGGCTTTGGCCCAGGGAACTCTGGGTAATGGGAAACAGAAGCATTGATAAACTCATGTTGTTTTATTGACTTTGATTACATTTTACTGAACAGAAAGAGAGAAAATGCACATCTGGTTCCATAAATGAGGGCTCAAATCTGTAAACTTAGCGGCCGCAAAATGTTCTCTTCTCCAATCCAAGGAAACAAAACCATAGTTACTACTATTAAAAAGCCACTATTATGCTTATTCCGATATTATGTTTCATGCAGTTTGCAATGTAGCAGTATATGAATAAAAAAAGTCTGCAAAGTTTTAAAGATCAAAGTGCTTGATACATTAGGAATAAAGAACATCCGGGAGGTTCTTATCGCAGAATAAAGCCTGACAGGCTTATCAGCAGTTTGGCTTATCGGCTGTTGTACAAGACTGAAGGGCTTTATTCTGTAAAATCAACTGTCCTGAATGTACTTTTTCCCAGCTTTTACATGGCTACTTGCCACAAAACATAATAATTTGACACAATATTGTTCTCAGCCATAATTGTTTATTAATTCTTTAATCAAGCGCAAAGCTGACAGAAACAAACTGGCTTATTGAAGCTGATGGAGCATACAAAAACCTATAATTAATATTATTAACCCATTATTCAGTCACAAGTACACTTAAAAATTATTCAAAGATTAATTTCAAAGATGAATTTTTAAAAAAAGCCCCTATTATGTGTTTTTGAAAATGACCTTCCATGCAGTGTGTAACACAGCTCTAAGTGAAGTGAAATTTCCAGCTAAGGCTTAAATCTGAAAGTGCACCATGTTAAACTATTGATTCCTCTATAAAAAAGTCGACTCATAGTGGTTTGAATGAATCGCCATTGTAACGAGTCTTTAGCTGTGTCGGCGAGACGTCATTTGTTGCGTGCAGACCAGGGAAAATTGAAACCCCTGGCCCCGCCCACAAACACTGTAGAAAGAAATAGAGAAAGACAAACACTGTAGCAGATCCCGGTTAAATTAAGTCGCATAGACGCTGTGCTCTAAAGTGTGAGGGAAAATCAGTGTTACTTACTCTACCCAAAGATGAGGCTGTGAAGAGTCAGTGGTTAAAGTTTATTTTTGCAAACATACCTCAGCATTATAGCCCCAGCCTTGTGCTGTGTTTCTGTTATTTTTCTGACTAGTGCTTCAGCAATCTACACGCTTACGAGGGATTTACTAGCCGTTTGTTGAAGGAACGATCAGAAAAGACTATTGATGTATGGGACTTTGTCAGAGCTTGACAGGAACTTTACAGTACACAGTTCATGGATCAATTTCTTCCTCCATTTCACAAGTGTAAGTAAGTGTGATTAAAATGGTTTCCTCCTTGTTTTCTCTAGCTTGCAAAATTATGTTTTTACTTATGTTTTGTAGCTAGTAATCGCTTGTACTTTCTCTGATTAACTTTTTATATTCTCATATCGCATCTAAAACCACAATGAAAACGCAAAGCCTGTGCTTTGTTTACGGATTGAAATGCGTTTGTGAGCTTGCGATCCACTGCCGTTTGGTGTTGTTATGGCCACCATCAGCTGTTCCTACACACGAGCGGCAGACAAGTTTCAAAATAGTTCAGCTTTTGCCACTGTGTGGATTAATACTGAATGTGTATCATGGTTAAGAATAGATTACATGCTGATGTTAAATTGCATTGCTGTAATGCACACCTGCATTGGGCTCATGCATACACTCTGCACTCTGACTACTTCAACAATGTTGATAAGCCGTGGTTGGCATTTCTCTTTGTCTCACACTGAGCACAGTGGACCAATCCCTACAGATTGGGTCATCGGACCAATCAGCACAGATTAGCATCGTGCTAAGGAGGGGTTTGGGAACAAATGAATCGCTGAACGAATCATATGGCAGTATAGTTGGGATAATCAGGTAAAAATAAATGCATATTATAAGACAATGAAAGTGTTTATTTGACCTTACATGCATACCAGACTGTTGTTGGAGACCCCCAAAATCAAAATATGACCATTTTTAATAGGGGCTCTTTTAGGTAAGTGGTTGTAAACAATTTATTTGGGCTGAATTTAAACAAACAAAAAAAGTTGAACATTACTAAAATTTAATTTGTTTGTTTAAATTCAACCCAAATAGTTTGCAACAATTTTGCAGAAATATTTTTTTTCAGTTTAGTGTTGTCACGATACTGGAATTTCAGCACTGAAATGTAAAAATAAATCAATTTCCCACTAACATTTGAGTGCTGTTGAGTACATTCTTAAACACTGCTAATTGGCCTTTGTGTTCACGTGCTTAACAGAAAGGACTATGATTGGCCGTGAAGGTCACCAGTTCACCAATCTTCAAGCACTGTTTTAAAGTCGTGAAGTGCAGTCGATCCATCAGGGGATCGACATGACTCTGAAACGCTCCAGTGCAAAAGTGCACTTAGTGCAAACACAGATATTTAACGGGGTTCAACAGCGCTCAAATGTTAGCGGAAAATAGACGTTTGGTAAAAAAATTCCAGTATCGTGACAACACAAATCACAAGATGACGCCAAATAGTCAAAAACGCAAATAATTTTAAAATACAATTTTTATATAAATAATCCTGAGATTAATATTTGTTTTCATGAAAAAATGCAATAAACGTTCATTTTGGTTTGTATATGCTGTCATAACAATAATAATAACCCAGGCTCATTATTGATACGTACTCCTTCATACATTCCTGGACAGCGTGAAATATGTCCCAGGAGGTAAGTTCTTATTCAGTTTTTGTTTCTGCGAATCCACCAGAGGCCGATGTGTACACTTTATCAGATCTTAAATTTTCCTTGCGAGTGCCATCCGTGCCTGCTGGTCTCACATAAATCCACCACAGGCCGCTGTTGATTGACTGACTGAGCGAATGACCCACCCTCCTTCTTCCCTAAAGCCAACCAATAGTGTTTTCAAAAGCACCGATTAACATTGTTACACCGTTGTGTGGACGTTACCACTATGACATCTATCAGATGTTGGATTTTGGTCACTTTCCAACACAACCTAAAATCGTAAATTTTTGGTCACCTGACGCCATGACTTAAATCTAACCTAATATTAACATCTTATGATGTTCTGTGCCTTCTGGGTTACCACATTCTCACGCAGTCATTTACTTGTTTACTTTATTTTTTGCCCTTTGTTTTTGTTTCTCCTGCTTTCTGGAACCGCTTTTTGTCAGACTCGAACCCTGTCATTGCAGTCAACTCCTCTCGGTGTGTCAAGTCCGCCAACGTACACAGCGAGCCACTGGGCAAACTGGTGACAGTGGAAGAGCCCTCCACATGGAGGTAATCAGTCAGCTGGTAAATGCAAAAAGAAATAGAAGCCAATGGCGGCATCATACCGCCCCGTATTGTTCGTTTTAAAGATAAAATGCAGCCATACGTAGCTCTGGGTACATAATTCACACTCTCCAATGTATACGGAAATGTATACGGGGTACGTTTTCACAATGAGCCTGTGTTGATTGATTTAATGATTTGAAGTCTTTGAGAGACAATAACTTTAAACATGGTGCACCTTTTAGATTCAAACATTTTTCATTCTCTTAGAGCTGTGTCACTTTAAAACAACTGTTTTAACTTCTTAAGGCCCAAGGTGTTTTTATACATGGATTTTTTTTTTCTCTTTGCTATTCGGGCTTATTAAAACCTAATTAGAATAAAAATCTAAGTATCATCTTTTGATATGATGTACTTTAGAGAAAAATTATGTCCATATATGTGGACTCATGGTCCGAATTTACATAAAACACTTTTTTCTGATTTTTTTTATGCATATTTTTTTTTTACTTGCTTTGACTATCAGTAAAAACTATTTTTTCCACCCATTTGGACAGTTAAAAATTGTGTTTGGGACATTTAATATGCTGCAAACAATTGCAGGATGACACTGTATGTCTGTAGAAAAATATAAAACATTCAAAGTATTTTAAATGGCCACTTTAGAGCTAAAATGTGCTGTCCACGTATGTGGGCACTCAAGCCCTAGTAGGTTAAAATTCTTCCAGTCTTCAAAATTTCAAATAAATGTATTTTAATAAAACAGAAGCACTCACCTGTCTCCTGCCGTCAAAGCAGCCAGAAACTCTTCACCTGGCTGAGGTTCAGATTTGTCTGCCAAGATTCTCTCCATCTGCTGCTCAATTTCTCGAGGCAACAGCAAGCGTCCGTCATAAAACATCCACACCTTGTAAAAGCGACCCTTGTGGTACACGGCGATGTGTTTGCTCTCATTCACATGCTGAAGGACATCTGATATATACAGAAAATATGGACGTTAAGCATGAAGGTGCACACATGCATATGGAATTACAGTAACATTGTTCTGTAAATCATTCAGTGATTCTTTGTGATTTAAAATAGGCACATGTCATATTAAAGGGATAGTTCACCCAAAATTCTATATGTACTCACCATTTACTCACAAGTGGTTCTAAACTTTAATGAATTTCTTTCTTTTGTTGAACACAAAGCAAGGTTTACTGAACAATGGTGGAGAAAAACATCTATAGTAGAATAAAAAAAAAATAATAATAAATAAATAAATAAATAAATAAATATATATATATATATATATATATATATATATATATATATATATATATATATATATATATATATATATATATATATATATATATGAATGTTTGTTTGCTTGTCCTCAATATTCATTCATTCACTTTCCTTCGACTTAGTCCCTTATTTATGAGGGGTCGCCACAGCGGAATGAACCACCAACTGTTCTGGCATATGTTTTATGCAGCGGATACCCTTCCAGCCGCAACCCAGTACTGGGAAACACCCATGCACACTCATTTACACACACACAATCATACACTAAGGCCAATTGCCAAAGACTACCGAACCATTCTGAAGGACCATCTACACCTAATGGTTCAAACATTCTATCCTGAAGGCAGTGCTGAGGATGAGGATGATAATGCACCAATACACACAGCAAGACTGGTGACAGAGTGGTTTGATGAACATGAAAGTGAAGTTGAACATCTCCCATGGCCACCAGGTTTAAATATTATTTAGTCACAATTTACACAATTCACCAATAGCGAATGTCTTTGGACTGCAGGGAAAACTGGAGCATCCGGAGGAATCCCACACCAACATGGAGAGAAGATGCAAACTCCTCACAGAAATGCCATCTAGCCTTGCCAGGACTCCAACCAGTGTCCTTCTTGCCGTAAGGCAACAGTGCTAACAAAGCCACCCCTTTGCCTAACATTCTTCAATAAATCTGGTTTTGTGTTCAACAACAACAAAACTCAAACAGGTTTGAAACAAGAGGAGGATGAGTAAATGATTTTAGTAAACGATTAAATCATTTTCATTTTTGGGTGAATTATCCCTTAAAATTTGAATTGTTATGGATTAGTTGATTAGTTGTCAGTAGACAATTATGAGAAAAGCAGATGAAAAATATAGATGAGAAGAAAGGCCAAAATACAGGATTTGTATAAACATATTGCTTTTTACATATATCTATTACCAACTTATCAACAAATGGATATATATAACTTATGACTAACAATATTTTGTAGTGTATTGTACAGAAAAATGGTTATAATCTAATGGAGACATGGCTATAATGACTATATATTTTGTTACAAATATAACATTATTATAATTTGCATTTATGGTATAACTTTGTAAAATAGTTTTATATATCTATTTTTAATTAATTAATTATTAATCTATCTATTCATTTATTACTCTTTTGGAAAACAAGATTTTTTTCAAGTAACATTTAAAGGTTATTATTATTATTATTATTATATATAATTTTTTATTCATCATATTTTATTATTAGTAATTATTATTATTATTATTATTATTAATAAAATTTGTTTTGTGTACAGGTGTTAAATTAGTTGTAATCATTTTAGTTTTATTCTTAAGTTTTATTCTAAATGAAGATGTGAAAGAATTCCGTCTGTCTGTCTGTCTGTCTGTCTGTCTATCTATCTATCTATTTATTACTTTTTTGAAAAACATGATTAATTTCAAGTAACATTTAAAAGTTATTATTATTATTATTAGTAGTAGTAGTAGTAGTAGTAGTAGTAGTAGTTGTTGTTCTATTAGTATTATTAAAAATGTGTATACAGGTGTTAAATTACTTTTAATCATTTTAGTTTTATTTTAAATGAAAATTTGAAATAGTTTGTTTATTTATTTATCTACTCATTAATTCATTCATTTATTACACTTTTGGAAAACATGATTTATTTCAAGTAACAAAAATGTAAAATAGCGGCAGTTAAGTTACAGACATTTACCATTAAATAGCGGACGTTAAATTATAGAAATTTCCTTAAATGACAATTTCCGGTAAATTTCTGTAATTTACCATCTGTTATTTTACAGTAAATGTCTGTAATTTAACGGACGCTTTTTTACGTTTTTTTCTTTTTGTTTGTGTAAAATAACAGATTTTTTTTTACAGTGTAGTATTTATAGAAATAAAAAATATATTTTATAAACATTTTAGTTATACAAAATTGTAAAACAAAATTATATATTAAAATAATTAAATACCACATACATTTATTTTTATGTGATGCTGTAATTTTAAATTATGTTGATTGTAAAAAAAATAAATAAATAAAAACAGGAACATTTAATAAATTAAATACTTGGAATTATCTCATAATTAATTACATATTGAAACATTAGCTCTTATGTAAAAAATAAGCACTATATAACTTTTTCAGGCTTTACAGTACACTTATCAGTAAATGCCTTTATTTATATGCTCTTTTGGGAAAAAAATGGTTTATTTCATTTTTAAAAATCATTTTTAGTTGACATGCATGCTAATTAACTCAATATAGTATTTATAGTTATTAAACACATATTTATAAATATTTTATTTATACAAAAAACACAACAAATATTAATATGAATTAAAATAAGTTAATCCCAAATATATAGTATAGTATACAATTTTTTTTTTCATGTGATGCTGTAATTTTAAGATTCATGTATTTAAGTAAAAAAATTTAACATATATTACTAATCTAATGACTTAAGCATTTCCACTAACTATGCAATCCAACATTCCATTTAAGTTTACATTATAAATGAATAGCAATGAATATAACATTACAAATATTTCACTGCCCCTAATGTATTGTGTAATGTAATGTATTGCCAGATGGCTGTAAAACATGCTATTTCCTGTTCCTCATTCATCCTGTTTCAGATAACAGGTTAATCATTAAATCATGCAAATAGCTTATCAAGTTATCGAAAACGGTTAAGCACACAAAACAAATTCCTTACCATCTGCTTTCTCCAGAAACATCAGCTAAATAAAGCGCAGTGTTAAAAGCAGGCCCAAACTACAAACCTGCTCGCAGCAGCCACTAGCATCTACAAAGAGCAGATTCAATGCGAAATAAAGGCAGGCAAGAGGGAAGCTCTACCTGTTTCTACACCTGGAACTCGACTGGTGTTGAACATACGCTCGTACTGAGATGAGCACATGGGGATAGTGTTTAGAACCATGAGCTGTGAAGCAGAAGGGAAGGTCAAACACTAACAGGAAAAAAAAAAAAAAAAACAAAGGAAGAAACCCAAAACACCACACTATGGAAACCTGTAAACCGGAAGATGGAAAAACAGAGATAAAAAAGAGTGAAGGATCATCGGGAGAGATGAATTCAACTTGATGACCAGCCTACAGATAGCAGCACAGTTAAAAGATAATAAATGATATACTAATTTCACTCATTTCCAAGGATCAAATCAAATGTGTTTTGTTTGCTTTGATATTTTAGGATTATTAGACAGTGGTCAACTATTATGCACTTTTTATTATGCACGATGCGGTGGTGCAGTAGGTAGTGTTGTTGCCTCACAGCAAGAAGGTTGCTGGTTTTGAGACTCGGCTCGGTCAGTTGGCATTTCTGTGTGGAGTTTGCATGTTCTCCCCGCGTTCACGTGGGTTTCCTCTGGGTGCTAAGACATGCGCTATCGGTGAACTGGGTAGGCTAAATTGTCCATAGAGTATGATTGAGGGTGAGTGTGTATGGATGTTTCCCAGAGATGGATAACAGCTTGAAGGGAATCCGCTGCGTGAAACATATGCTGGATAAGTTGGCGGTTGGGGTGGTGACCCCAGATTAATAAAGGGACTAAGCCGAAAAGAAAATGAATGAATGAATGAATGAATGAATCATCATAGCAAAGACAAAGGAATTTAGTTTTTAATAGGGTTGTGTGATGTTGACCAATTTGGCATCGTACGCAATGGGCGGGTGGGGGTTGTTATTAAATATCAATTAATTCATAACGAATTAATTAATTGTAGCCTACCGTTTTCACTGCCTAAGTACTAATAAATAAAGTTACACACAAATTACCACCTGTCAATCACTTTTTTTTCACGGGACTCTGGCATGAATAGGCACAGTAATCTGTCTCGTTATAATGGCTTTTTCCCACAGCTGGTGGAGGAGATGAGAATTCGTTTGGAGTTCACTGTAATTTGTAGTGTGATAGATGATAACATCCTTATTTTATTATCATTATTATGAGGAAATAATAACAAGTAAAGATACTAGGGCTTGACCATTTTGGTCACATATGCGCTCGAAATTTTATCTATGCGACCTAAAAATATATTTGGAGGCATTTGAGCGAGTGCATAAATTGTTGTCGTGCAACCTGTTTTCACTGCAAAATCCTCACCGCATGCGTGGATTTAGGAGACATTTCCGCAGAATGCCTCTTTGCACCTAAAAGTGCCAAACGCAGCGCTCAGGAACAGATTAAAACAGTTGTTATGTGAACTTGCTGAAGTAAAAAAAGCCAGCAGTGCTTGCCCCGCCTTTGTGCTCTTCTTATTGGCTCACTGCTCTAGAACTGAACGCGCATGGATTGGTTAATATCAGCTGTCGATCACTCAGTCTATGCCTCCTGCCTTCAGATGACAGGAGCTACAACCGCAAAAACGTAAAGCGCTGAAGATGAGAGAATGAAAATAACACTGACAGATTTTGTTTTACAAACCACCTGAAGTTACTAATAATGGCACATCTTGTTAGTGATCATGTGCTGAATGTTAATCCACCATTTACACTTTTCCAAGAGTGGATAAAAGACTTCCATTGGCGTGAAGTCCGCAATGAAAATAACTAAAGCCATTCACTGTAAAGCAGGCGTGACCAACCCTGTTCCTGGAGATCGACCTTTCTGCAGATTTCAGTTGCAACCCATATCAAACACACCTGCCTGTAATTATAAAGTGCTGTTCAGATCCTAATTAATTGGTTCAGGTGTGTTTGATCAGGGTTGAAGCTGAACTTTGCAGGAAGGTCGATCTCCAGGAACAGGGTTGAGCACCACTGCTGTAAAAACGAGTAAACACTGCTGTGTGGGACGGGGTTTGGTAACAGCGTTTGCTACTGAATCTACACATTTCAAGCGCGAGATGTACCGTATAATCCTTCATTTAGACCTCACGATGCTGTCAGCCTTGCAAGTGGTAGCTTTATGTAAAATGTAACACAGCTTATGAAAAGACCGTTTTTGCTATTAAGATAACATGCAATTAATAAGTTATATATCAATATAAATGTGGGGCGAAGGATCGTGATGCCAGCTCAGCATTGTGAAATTTATCAGCCATTGGCAATGGACGATGGCATTGTCTATCGGTCCAACCCTAGTTTTTAAAACTATTATGCTGAAAATGTGTTGAAAAAATTTCTCCATTAAACAGCACTCAACATTTTTTTTTAATAATTTACAGGATGTCTAATAATTTTGACTTCGCCTGCATATATAAATATTTACAATTAATAAATAAATACTAATTTGAAAACTTATAATTATCTCGTAATTGATAACATATTATTACCTATATTATTAATAACAAATAATACCTCTAATATAATAATTCAGCCCTAACTTTTTCAGGTTTTACAGTGCACTTATCAGTCGACCACTACAAATCATCTAGCGCTACTCTTATGCAGTCCACTGTGCTGTTGTCTGAGGCTGAATCTGGATGTTGGTCAGTTTTGACTGCTGCTGCAGCTGAGGAAGGTGCGAGGGTTATAGGTGCAGGTCGTGGCAGGATGAGCCCCTCCTCTTACCTGTCTCCAGCCCAGGAATACGGCAAGTGTTAAACATCCTCTCCCACTGTGCCGAACACAGTGGCACTCGATTCTCCAGCAAGTATAACTGTGGGTGTCGTGTGTAAGTGCACATACAGTAGCATATGCAGCAACGTCCAGGTTTGAGGAACAAAACAGAGGATTGTTTATGAGGGGAGGCTCGTTCACAGGCATGCAGAAAGTGTTGAGGGGTTAGAGAGAAAGAAATGCAGGCTATGACAAGTAAAAAAAAAAGCCATTTCAACTTCTGTCTACTAATTTAAACATAATACAGTATTTATCAAGGAAAAAACACTGACTAATGAAATTAAATCCGAACATATTTCAGATGGGCTAATAATTTTGTATTCTATATTATATGGGAAAAAAGTATAATGTTTTCTTCATCACACGTACACAGTTAGGTCCATAAATATTTGGACATCGACACATTTCTAACATTTTTGGCTCTATACACCAACACAATCATTTTGAAATGAAACAAGATGTGTTTAACTGCAGACTGTCAGCTTTAATTTGAGGGTATTTACACCCAAATCAGGTGAACGCTGTAGGAATTACAACAGTTTGCATATGTGCCTCCCACTTGTTAAGGGACCAAAAGCAATTGGACAAAATAGTAATCATAAATCAAATTTTCATTTTTTTTTAATACTTGGCTGCAAATTCTTTGCTTTCAATTACAGCTTGAAGTCTGGAACGCATAGACATCAGCAGACGCTGGGTTTCATTCCTGGTGGTGCTCTGCCAGGCCTCTGCAGCAACTGTCTTTAGTTCCAGCTTGTTCTTGGGGCATTTTCCCTTCAGTTTTGTCTTCAGCAAGTGAAATGCATGCTCAATCGGATTGAGTTCAGGTGATTGACTTGGCCATTGCATAACATTCCACTTCTTTCCCCTCAAAAACTCTTCGCTTGCTTTTGCAATGTGCTTTAGGCCATTATTCATCTGCACTGTGAAGCGTCGTCCAATGAGTTCTGAAGTATTTGGCTTAATATGAGCAGAAAATATTAGCCCAAACACTTCAGAATTCATCCCGCTGCTTTTGTCAGCAGTCACATTATCAATAAATACAAGAGAAACAGGTCTATTGACAGCCATACATGCCCATTCCATGTCACTACTACCACCATTCTTCACTACTTAGGATCATGAGCAGTTCCTTTCCTTCTCCATACTATTCTCTTCCAATCACACTGGTACAAGTTGATCTTGATCTCATCTGTCCATGGGATGTTGTTCCTGCACTGTGAAGGCTATTTTAGAACTCTAATCTGGCCTTCCTGTTTTTGAGGCACACCAATGGTTTACATCTTGTGATGAACCCTCTGTATTCACTCTTGATTGTTGACTTTGACACAAATACATCTACCTCCTAGAGGGTGTTCTTGATTTGGCCAACTGTTGTGAAGTGTTTTCACAACAAACACATGCCTAGTGTTTTTGCTGTGTCTCTGATGAGTTTGTTTGTTTTTTTTAGCTTAATGATGGCTTGCTTGACTGATAGTGACAGCTCTTTATATCTCAGAGTTGACAGTAACAGATTCCAAATGCAAATAGCACACTTGAAATGAACTCTGGACCTTTTAACTGCTCATTGCTATTGAGATAATGAGGGAATATTTCCACTTGGGGATACTCATCCCAAGGCCCTCAGACTATGCAGCGCCACTGATTTGATCCAATACCAGCGACGAGATGATCCCAAGGTTTCCATAATCCTGGACCAGGCCGTATCCTGAGTAGCTGCTGTGGTGGTCATGGAGGAGCGGAGAGCATGAGACTGATTCCTGTGATGCTCCAGGGACAGACAAGTCTTTGCTGAGGTCCAGCATTCTCCAGTCTCGACATTTTTCCGCCAGTTTTTTTCTTCGCCGCTGTCGCCACTGGCTTGCATGGTTCGGGATCTGTTGAGCTGCGCATCGATGGATTTGCTCTTCAGCGTTTCGACTCTCAGTAGTGATTATTAACCACACTGAACTGAGCTAAACTGAACTGAACTTAAACACTGAAAACTGAACTACACTGTTTCAATTTACTATGATCTTCTATGTGAAGCTGCTTTGACACAATCTATATTGTAAAACCGTTATACAAATAAAGGTGAATTGAATTGAATTAAATTGAATAACACACACCTAAACATGGAACAGCTTATAAGCCAATTGTCCAATTACTTTTGGACCCCTAACAAGTGGAAGGCACATATGCAAACTGATTTGGATGTTAAATGGTAAATACCCTCAAACTAAAGCTGACAGTCTGCAGTAAAAGCACATCTTGTTCGTTTCATTTCAAATCAAAGTGAAGTCATGCAGCTCTAGATAACTCGAAACAGTCACTAGTCACTCCTCCATCTTTAAAAAGTATCTGTAGTTATCATGACAGTACAAACACAGCTGTCAAATCAACGAAAACCTCACCTTTGGTTTCATTTGATTGGAGAACAAAAAAGGCATGATTTACGTTTTGCCGAACATTAGAAAACCCTTCAAAAAAGGTCTCTTATTGCAAAAGGCGCATTTGGTGTGATCAAGGCCTAAAGAAACTTTTACAATATAACAAACTTATTGTGATGGTTCTTTGAGCAATCATCAATAACCTTTATTTTGAAGAATGTAAGACTTCAAAAGCCACGATAAACACCATTTACAGCCTTACAGGCTCTTTAAATAATGTTTTGTTTTGTTTTGTGTTATTTCTTGACAGTAAGTAGTATGAGGAAAATTGGGGACATTTTGTTTAATGCTTTTGTGTTCCAAAGAATAAAAACATTTTTACTGGTCTTATTATGGAAAAATGGTTGTAGGACAAACACATTGAAAATGTATGCTTAACGCAGATATTCCTCCAGCATACATTTAAATTATTGTGATTTCCTTCGTCATTGTCAAACTAGGAATTGTCCTTGTGTAAAATAACATGAAATAGGAAAAAAAATATATATAAATTTGTTTCACTACAGATTGTGGATTCTACACTCACAGGTTTTATCTGTGCTCTGTCCAGTTTTCTCCTGTACATCATCATGGCATGGATGGAATTACCAGCTCGAGCAGCTTGGAGTGAAGTGGGGTTCACATACAAGAAGTCCTTATGAAAACAAAAACAGAAACAAAAAAATTTTATGAATCACTGCACAAAAAGAATGTGACACCAACTTAAAACTGTTTATTTCTCTCATATTATGATGGATCACTTTTGGATTTCACTTTCGATTCAGTTTAAGTTAATTATCAATAACCAATAATTATCATTTCAAAGCAGCTTTACAAAAGTTGCATGTTTTTACATTAAAATCACTATCAGAAAATGTTATGATGTTGTGTATAAGGTGGACAGTATACAGTTCATACTTATTACACAGCTCATTGGAATTGTCAAGGGGTTTAGGGAGGATGAGAGAGCGAGGACTCAAATGCAACATAAAATGGCATTTATTTAATAAAAAACAACACAAAACAACAACAAAAACCACCGCGAGGGGGGAAAACATAACTAAACACAAAAAGGTACACAAACTTGACTGGGCTGGCAAGACAGGACTGGAGCAGAAACAAAGGGGAGTATAGACAACGAACTGGTACAGGACATCAGACAAGAGGCACGCAAGACATGACACACAAACAACACAAGCCATGTGCTCACATAAAACAAGACTAAGACCATACCTGTCAACCCTCCCGTTTTTCCCAGGATTCTCCTGTATTTTACAGTTCTATCCCACTATCATCCCGTAAAAGTATTTTACCGTATTTCTCCCGTATTTTCAGTTTTTTTCTGAAGGGTGGCAATAAACATTAAAGAGCCAATCCTCCATATACGCAACCCATACCGCCCCTTGCTCTTAAATGTGTGCTTTTGTTTTATTTAGGCATGAAAACACTTTGAAATAAATATATAAACGGCGTGATTCCCTTTCCTTTTCATTGCAGGCACCGTCGCCCCTCTTATGCAATCCTCAAAATAGCTGACACGCTCCATAGTGATAAACAGACGCTGTTTCCCAAACGGATTACGCGATCTGAAGCAGAGCGAAAGTCTGGGCTTTGGGTGCGTGTTTGAACAGACATATACACAACATCTAAACATCTAAAGATGTCGATCTTGGTGGGGTGTTTTCAAACTCAACTAATTTTGTCCTAAATTAGCATAAAAAGTTAGGAAAGCAATTGAATGCTTTCGATATAACATTAGATGTGTGCAGTTTTAAAGTGACACCTCTGTTATTTAATGTAATCAAATGAAAAATCCAAATAAATTAGATTAATTCGCTGCTCTTTAATCAGAATGTGTAAGTTAGACAGTGAAGAAAAGATTAATGAGATTTAATAACTTGATTTTGTTTCTTTATAATAGCTATTATTTTTAATTATCTGAACTGTTTGCTAATTTATTTGCTGATAATGTATACTATTTATTTTTTCTTTTGTAAATAATAATAATAAAACATATTACTGACCGTTTAACTGTTTAGTATAGTATATATATTTAGTATATAGTAACATATTTAGTAATTTGGGGATTTTTTGAAGGGGTGGGGTATCCCTTATTATGGTGGGCGTATCCCTTATTTTCACATGCCAGTGTTGACAGGTATGACTAGAGCACGCAGCCAATGAGAGAACAAAACACAACACTAATGCACGCGGTCACAATGTAAGCACAGAGCCACGTGCTTAGACAACACTAACATAAACAGACGCAAGACACAAGCACACGATAAATGAAAACATCTTACCGTGCGCTCACACATGCAACACTCACACAACCAACTAGTCTAAGACGCTGAGAATAAAACAACACGCTGCAGACAGAACAAACACAAACCCGAGAGCAAGCGAGGACGCACGAACCGAGCCTCCTCTGGGGCGCGAGCATGTGCGCTTGCGACAAAGACATGAACACGCAGCTCACTTGAGACACAGACCAAGACAGGATTAGTGTCCGGCCAGAGAAATCTTGCGCCGAGCATGACAAATAAGACAGACAGGACTAGTGTCTGGATTCTGCCATCAAAACAAAAATTGACAAGACCGATGTGGCAGTCTAATCCTTTAAGGCAAGTCATTACACTTGGCGGTCATCTTTGAAATGCCTCTCGGGCACTATGCTCAGCCATTCTGTTTGAATGAGGAAACATCAAACTCTCCAAAACTGTTTGCCAAGCTTACGATTACATTAGATATTTAAAATCACCAATAAAGTTAAACAACAACTGGCTCATAAGTTTTATTTCAAAATGTTTGAATCAAACAAAATCTGCATTTTTTCAAGTTGCCCAAGCTAATGCGTATGTGCACTTGAAAAGAACGAGATCATGACACCAACCTCAATTATGGCCGTGTTACACATTATCATCCTCTAAATAATGCTTCGTCAGATCGAGCTGGTCTTCTGAAGTAATCCCCAACTTGATATTGATGGCGAATCTCCTCCAGAAATGAAAGCGACTCTTTGTTTACACGTTTGTGGGCGTTCGAGAAGTTGCTGTGATGTGATGTGCGTTTGATAAGATGGACTGTACCTTGCGTAGTTTCATACAGATTACAAAACAAAAAAACATTTGTCTTCAAGTGTAGTTGGTCCATTTAAAAGTACAGATTTCAAGCTTTATCTGCATATATTTCTTTTGTCTGTGAAGCATGTATTTGCTGAGATTCAAGTGTGTTTGTTGACCACAAAAAAGGTTGTAAAAGCACATGTCCGCTCCGAGCTTCTCCCCTGGAGTCTATAGCGATCAATGATTGGCTTCTGTACTAGTAGGCAGGGCTTCATTCACATTGACCATATTGACCATTACACATTTCTCCATTTAAAACTTTTATTCAGCCAGTTTAGTTTCTGTCAGCTTTGCGTTTTTGATTGTTTGGCACCATCTTGTGACTGAATAATTTACAAGTTAGTGAATACTCCATCAACTGTTTTCTGTGTCTGTGTACTTTGCGCTGTGAAGCTCTTCAATCTTATGCAGCCACCTGGATGTACTTAACCTGCAGGTTTTCAATATACAGTGTGCTTTTCAAAAAGGTGATGTCTATGTTTATAATACATTTTCAATTAAGTGATCTGATCATTTCAATAATTAAGAATAATTTGTGTATTGCTTAAGACTTAAGACTCTTTAACATATTTTCCATAGGAATCCAATGCATAGCAGCCTTACCATTGCATAGTAGTTGCTGTTGACCATGATTGGACTTCGACCTCTGAGGTAAATGTACTCTTCCCACCAGTCGCTGACCTGAGAGCGTGAAACAAATGATGTCCGTATTATATAAAGTATGGCCAGTGGTGTAAAGTAATAATTTACAAATACTCAAACTACTGTAATTGAGCAGTGTTTCTCAGGAATTGTAATTTACTAAGTAGTTTTAAAAATATGTACTTTTACTTTCCCTTAAGTACATTTTTAATGCAGTATTGGTACTTATACTTCACTCCTTTTCTTCAACCTGCAGTGATTACTTTATTTTTTCTTGTCTATGGGGATTTAAAAAAATCAGTCCTGTGATTCCTGTACAATTAAATCACACATAGAAGGTAAATCTCATCATCATGAACTACCTCAAGACATAGGCGCTTTATAATTGCAGCAAACTGTTTGGAAGCATTAAAACTGTCCAAGAAGATGTACAAAATCTTTACACGCATTGACCCAGAGGCTGTTTAGATGCATGTTACTGATGAGAAGATGACGGATGTTTACTATATTATGACCGAAATGGCCTTAAACACCCAGCAGGCACAAGACGTCAACATGGCGTCAGATTGACGTTGTACCCCAACGTCGTGGGGACATTGCATTTTGTTTGGAAATAAAAATCGGGTTGATGTCAGAACCCAATGTCAGGTCGATGTCAATGTCCAACGTCCAACATCTAATGATGTTACAGCTTGACGTTGTGTGGACGTTACCACTATGACGTCTATCAGATGTTGGATTTTGGTCACTTTCTAACAAAACCTAAAATCAATCAAATATCAACGTCATTTGATATCGTTATTGAACATTAAAATAAAATTGTCATTAGACACCGGTTAGTGATTGAATTTTGGTCACCTGACATCACAACCTAAATCTAACCTAATATTAACGTCTTATGACGTTGTGTGCCTGCTGGGCAATAACAAAGTGCACTACAGAATGTTATGTTCACACACCCACAAATTACATGTAAATGCATCAGCTTTTTACAGTGTAATACTTAGTACTAACTATTATTAAGTACTTTTGAAAGGTTTACTTTTTACTCCTACTTTCAATAATATTTACAACAGATACTTTTACTCAACTTGCACTACATTTTCAGGCAAGTAATGGTAATTTACTTGAGTATGATTTTTCAGTCCTCTTTCCACCACTGAATATGGAACACATCTCAAGTAAACATGCATTAAGGTTCCATATTTAAAAAGAATTTCATACCATTAAGGACCTAAGATTTTTTTCACATTAAATTTTATTTAATGAATTTCCCAAACTCAAAAATGTCTCCTCTGCTTAAAATATTCAGGATTCCATTTTTTTTCTGTATTGTGTTTTATTGCTATCATTAAATGTTAGCAATCAAAAAAACGTATTTAATTTATTCCATTTGATGCAATCAAGAAACTAATGCAATTTTATTATTCCTGTTAACTATGTTTGCGCCAATAGCCTTGTGGGCAGTGCGCCAACATGTAGCACAACTGTGCTTCAATTGTCCTGAGTTTGAATTCTGTCTCATTGATCTTTCCCAATACTGTCCCTCTCTCTTCCACTTCAACTTTGCTTCCTGTCAAACTACTGCCCTATCAAAATAAAAGGCAAAAAAAAAAGAATCTAAAAAAAGTAGACCTCAAGATCACTATTAGCATTGAACACTATTGCGTTTCACTACGAAATCAGTTCTAATGAGATTGGAGTGCCTGGAGTGCCTGGAGTGCCTGAAGAACAATAGTTTGACATTGCGACATTAAACATAGAGTGATCTTACGTAATTGGAAGTCCACCAGGATTTCAGCTTCAGGTACCACTGAAGTTTGGGGCCCAAATTCTTCTCAAAGTCCTTTGCTAAACCCTCCATACGTTTGTACTGTTCATCATCCATCAGAGGACGTGCCGACTCCAGGTACTGAAAAAAACAATACAAATGTAAATAGGTGAGGGAGGTTTTACGATTCCAATGTATCAAATCATGATACCAATTTCCTTTTTTAAATGATTATGTTTTTATGCTTTTAAAAATCTAAATATATGTTTAAAAGTTTAATAAGTAATTGCAAAATGTTTTGACATTAGCTTTCTGGAATTATGCTATTATGCTATTATGTTTCTTTTGAAGCTTTGAGGAAAAACTGCACATATATTTTGTTCACAGGCTGTCCAAGGCTTCTGAAGTAAACTATATTTATTTTATAATATATAGTGTATACTGTTTATTACATTAGCATGCAGTAGGCTTGGATTTATAAAATATAGCCTTTCACTCATTTTCATGAGTGTCATCCAAATTTAACCCTCCAATTTATTATTCTGTTTTATATATAATTAAATTCATTAATTTAACAACTCCACTGGCTGACTTCTTTACCAGTGTTTCATCAGGACAGTTACTCAGAGTCGCTCCCCTGTTGTTGTAAATAATAGTATAATTGCTAAATCAGGCTTAATACATTACGGTCAGACTTGTTTTTTTCACTTCCAACAGTTCTCCTACTTGGTTGGTCAGGTGTAAGCCAGAAAGTTGCGATCGACGTCATTATCACTTGAAGAACAAAGCCTTATGGGTCGTTCACATATTGTTTGTTTTTTCAAACTCAAGTTTATAATTTCAAAATTCGAAAACCATGCCTATTGCTCTTTCCACACATTTAGATTTATATGAACGGCCTCATAAACAACAATAGAGGACATATACCAGATTCTGTTCATCATTATCAAGGTGTCATCCTTTAGTGGTCTATTTAAAAATGGCTCTTTTGTTGCACATATTGGTGATAATTCTCTGTAAACCAATAGCGTTCAGAGTCTAGCGTCACCATATTGGTACCATATCATTGTGCTAGGTACACTTGGAAAAAAATGGCAAAAAACTGGTATAGTATGGCAGTTTTTATTTTCATTCCTGCCAGCAAACAGAGGACGTCAACATGACGTCAGATTGATGTTGTACCCCAACACTGTGGGACGTTGCATTTTGTTTGGAAATGAAAATTGCATTGACACCAGAACCCAATGTCAGGTCGATGTCAATGTTCAACATCGGACAGACGTTGCATTTTGGCTACTTTCTAATGCAACCTAAAAACAACAACATTTCTAACAACAACATCTAATGATGTTCTAGCTTGACGTTATGTAGACATTACCAATTTGACATCTACCAGACATTGGATTTTGGTTGCCAAACCTGACAAATAAATGTCAGTACTTGACGTCAATATGATGTTGATTTAAGATGTTGGCTCGACGTTAGAATTTGGTCACTTTCCAACACAACCTAAAATCAACCAAATATCAACGTCATTTCACGTCATTATTGGGCATCAAAATAACATTGTGCTTAGACACTGGTGACCTAAATTTAACCTAATATTAAAGTCTGTAACGAACCCCTCAGAAGAAACATTAATGTATTTTTTATTACATTTACAGAGATAATATAAAAAGTACCAATCTAAAAATAACTAGTTTTATAAAACAATGGGTTCACCTAATAAAATTTTTTATTTAAAAATCCCACCCCAATTCTGTACTTGTAATTTTCTTCCAGTGCTTCTAGCACAGGGGTCTCAAACTCAAATCGGCAGGGGGCCATTTAAGTGACTGACAATTCATAGGAGGGCCGTTTTACATTCAAGTACAAGAAAAAAGTGGAAATCTGACATAATTGATGCATCTTAGGACAACAGACATGACGTTTATATTTCAAGCATTACCTGTCACCAGTGATACTACTATGATCTTCTATGTGAAGCTGCTTTGACACAATCTACATTGTAAAAAAGCGCTATACAAATAAAGGTGAATTAAAATGAATTGATAATGGTGTGCTAGACACTCAGTCATTCTTTCACAGAGTATATGCAGTCAAAACTGTACATATTGAAGGGGTAGTTCAAATTGCTATGAAAATACTACAAATAGGCATAATAAGTATTACTCTGTCCCAACCTATTGTATTGTCCCAATAGCATAAAAACAGCAGAAAGCAGTCTGGGTAACTTAAGTGACTTCACTGGCAATTGTTCTTCTCAATATCTTTTTTTTTTTTGTAAAACTATAACAAGTATATATTCACATTTACTTTAGCAATTTCAATTTTAACAGCAGTACAACTTTACTAATGTACATAGTTTTTATGCAAATATTAATATGCATACAGTATGAGGAAAATCTATTAAATGAGACCATTTGAATGGAATATTAGCAAAATTATTATATTTGTTACACCACCTGCATAACATGTAAGCCATGAGGAAGTGTTTGGACAACAAAATACAGGTGGTATAAAACTGATTATAATCAAATGACCCTTGAATATTAACAAAAATAGAGCTTTCGTAAAAATAGAGTAGTTAACTCTCGACTGTACACTGAGAGAAAATGAAAGAAAAACTAATCTGAATTCAGTACTTTAAATGTCGACTAGGTGGCGGGTTAAAACTACAAATGGCTAGACGCGACTGCACAACAATGATAGAGGTTCTAAAATATGTTTTGGTGGGCCGAATCTCGGTTTGTTTTTGATGTCAATTGCGAGCCGGAGGGAGGAGGAGGGCGGGCCGTAAATGGCCCGTAGGCCGGTAGTTGGAGACCTTTGTTCTAGCATTAGGAACAGTAAGCTTATCCCAATTTCTTATAATAAAAGCAAAAATATGCCAATCGTGGGTCTGATAGATTCTAGTTTCTGGCCTATCAATCAGTGCATCTCTTAAAAAATCTTTTTAGATCTTTTAATAAACTGGATGATATTAAGAATCAATAGAAAAAAAGCATGACTTACTCTTCTAACGGTGTCTTTTACGGGAGGCACTGGCAAACGTGGTAGTGAACTCTGGAAGCTGTACAGCATTGGCTTTGGCCCAGAAAATAACTTCACCAACACCTGAGCAGATAGCGATAGCATTGGATCAAGAGTCAAACATGAGACCAGCCGGAATACTTTCCAATGATAAAGCCAAGCCTGTTCTAGTGAAGAGCTATATCACAATCACTTTGACACAGTTACGTAGAGAAAACAGAATTCAAAAGAAGCTTGCCATTACTGGAACAGTGCTAAGATTCTGTCATAAAACAAGTGCATTAAGTGACTTTGGACTCTTGCTGGATATAGAGTTAGCAAAATATTTACTAAGTTGGTTTATTTACAACATGTTCAATGAATTGTTTACCTTAAAAATGAAAATAGTCTTTCTAAAAAAACACAGTGGGCACCTTGATGTCAAAATGAAATAAAAAAACATGTCAAAAATGTGAATCAATTTGATGTCAATCAGAATAACAAAGAATTTACTTCTAAAATTGGTATAAAAAATTGAATACAAGACTGTCTGTTAAGCAATTTTTGGCATGTTTTTTTGGAACTGTGGATTTGGAATTGAAGCTTTCAGATGAATAAAACTTATTTTATAATACGTTGTGTCATTATTTTGGTGGTCAAAAGGGCATCATTGTGCAGATGTCTAATAGACGTCAAAATTTTGACATCAAATCAGTTAGCCTTTTTGACGTCAATGTCACATTTTTCACACTTACCAACCAAATCTTTGTTTTTAAGGACAGAGTTCCATGGCGGTTAAACATCCACCCATGCCAGGACAGCAAGTACTTGAGTGCGTTCCTCATAACGAAAGTCACAGCAATCCACAGTCCCGTGCCAACAAGCACACCACCAACAATACGCTGGCCATCTTCTGTTATGTATTTACTGCAGGGAAACACCGCTGTTAGGTGACAACTGCAGTGCTCTTATAAACGCTCTCAGATTCTAACAAAATGCTGCAGTTACAACAATACATAACTATGATTGTACTTCGATTAAAAATCAAATCAAATCAATATGAATTATGTATGTGGGATGTCCTTTAAATAGTAAATGAAGCTGGCAAAAAATAAATTAATTTACTTCATTTCACTTTTCATATATTTATTTAATAATAATGTATTTTTTATTGTAATTGTAATTCATTTATACTTGGTTTTGAATTTACGAATTGGATTTGCATATTTATAAACTGCGTTTTGAATTTATAAATTGGATTTGTGTATTTATGAACTGAGTTTTGAATTTACGAATTCGAATTAAGTATTTATGAACTGTTTTAAACTTATGAATTAGATTTGCGCATTTATGAACTGTGTTTTGAATTTTACAAATTGGAATTGCACATTTATGAACTGTTTTGAATTTATGAATTGGATTTATGTATTTATGAACTGTTTTGAATTTACGAATTGGATTTGCGAATTTATTAACTGTTTTGAATTTACAAATTGGATTTCTGAGTTTATTACCAAAATTTTGAATTTACGAATTGGATTTGCTTATTTCTGAATTATGTTTAAAATTTACGAAATGGATTTGTGTATTTATGAACTGAGTTTTGAATTTACATATTAGATTTGTGTATTTATGAACTGAGTTTTGAATTTATGAGTTGGATTTCCGTATTTATGAGCTGCGATTTGGATTTACAAATTGGATTTGTGTATTTATGCTCTGTGTTTTGAATTCATGAATTGGATTTGCATATTTATGAACTGTGTTTTGTATTTATGAATGAGAATTGTGTATTTATGAATTGTGTTTTGTATTTATAAATCAGAATTGTGTATTTATAAATTGTGTTTTGAATTTACAAATGTTTTTGTATTTTACAAATTTTTACAAATTTTATGTATTTATGAACTGTGTTCTGATTTTGTAAATGTAAATCATGCTGTGTGTGCAGGAATTTTATTTTTTAAATGTGTTATTTTTAAGACTGGTCTGGATCCAAACTACCAAATCACAAAAAAACAAAGCAAACAATCATACGACTTTGGAATTCAGTCATAAAATATATTTATTTCTATTTATATTATTCAAAATAAAAAAAAAATATTTTGTTCAATTGATTTTCATTATAACTAATGCCTATTATAAGTAACCGTTCTTCAGTGGTTTACCTGACTGGTAGGTGTGTCGACAGCTTGCTTAATATCCCAAGGGAGGGGTCAATTTTGGCATATTTCGTACTTGACATGTAACCAACCAATACAACCACGAGCCCAGAGGGACTTCCTGGATAGACCCCTGTCATGACACCATTCTACAAAAACAAAAAATATATAATATAATATAATATAATATAATATAATATAATATAATATAATATAATATAATATAATATAATATAATATAATATAATATAATATAAATCAACTGCATATATATATATATATATATATATATATATATATATATATATATATATATATATATATATATATATATATATATATATATATATATATATATATATATACATTCATACATACATACATACATACATACATACATACATACATACATACATACATACATACATACATACGTACGTACGTACGTATGTATGTATATATATATATATATATATATATATATATATATATATATATATATATATATATATATATATATATACACACATACATACATTCATTCATACATACATACATACATACATATATTTATATATATATATATATATATATATATATATATATATATATATATATATATATATAGTATGTTTTTTCGTATGTGTGTGTATTACATAATAATATCTGATATTGCATAGGTAATAAACTACTAAATGGGCAGATAAACAAATTATCTTTTAATTCAATTAAACATTGACATTTTAGGTGACATTCAGAACTGATTAGATAACTGCTCGTGAACTACTTTAACAGCAACTATTTAATCTACTGGATGGATAAGAAAGTCACTGAGGTCACCTTGAACCTGATAAACCTCTTCTTCCAGGAGTGGATGCCAGACAGATAGATCTGACGTAGGGCTTCGTGGCACAGATGCAGGTCGATGCCATCAGGAGTGACAGTGAACTGGAAGGCCACTGCCTGATGTGCTTCTGCCATGCTGACTATACACTTGCACTGCAATGGTGAGTAAAACAGCAGTTAGACAAGATTCAAAGTAGGACTGCATAGTCTTGAGTAGGGCTGCACGATTTGGAAAAATTTGATATTGCCATATTTTATTTTTATATAATATTATAGTTTTATGGGATAAATGTACGTAAGAGCAAAACATAATAATTATTTGTTCATTTATTTTATATATATAAATATTATATATATACAGATTTGTGTTTTGTTTATGCATCTGGAGCTGATGTTGTGTTGCGCGCTGTGGAGCATGCGCAGGTCTCTCTCTCTCTCTCCCCCTCTAGAGCTGCGCTTGATTGTGGTCCAGCTGTGTTGCGAGTGGGAGTGTATATAAGTTGGAGGAGAGGTACAAAGTTCGGATCTTTCTGCTCGGTGCAGGTCGCAAATCTCAGTCGTCGCTGCCGCCGCTGTTGCTATTGTTCCAAGCGTCTCCTATCTTCTGCCCCAGATTCTGACAATTTGACAACGACAATTTAATTCCTTTCTAAACTGCTCGCCGTTAGATCTGAGCCTGTGTGCTTTTTCCCTTATTAAAACTATACATTATTTTTTATTTTAAATTGAAGCTGTAGGTTGGGAATCGCCATTTACTTAAAAAAAACGTTTTCTCCTGGTTAGTGGCAGCGAGGGAGAAAGGGAAGTTTGTAGTAATTTTATTTGGGGTACTTTTATTTGAGCAGGAAAATTTGGATTATTTCCACGCAAGTTAGCTGTCGTTTTGTTAATTATTTTGGCCTGGATTCCCTTCCGAAGAGATGCTTCTAATATCTTCTGTTGTTTAAGTAAAGAAATAAACCTTGTTATTTCTTGATAAACTTGTGTGATTATTGTGAGTTGGGACAGGAGAAGGGGAAAACCCTAAATTGAGTATTTAAGTTTTTAATTTATTTATTTATTTACATTATTGTTATTGTTCCCACCAACCCTAGACTGCTTGGGACGTAACAAATGCATAAATTGTATAAATTTCTATATAAATACAGTAATTAAATACAATTCTGTAGCTCCTGGTCAACTATAATCCAAACTTAAAATTGCATATCTTGTGATGTGACTATTACTCACATACCAATATCCAAACCCAGGCTCATTCTGATTATGTACCCCTATATACACTTCTGGAGAGCGCCAAATACGTGCCAGAAGATACTTTTTTTGCAGTTTTGTTTTCACAAATCCACCAGAGGCTGCTGTGTAAGATTTTTAAGATCTCATGTTGCTCTAGCAAGTGCCATTCGAGCCTGCGCTTCTCACATATATTCACCGGAGGCCTCTGTTGACTGACTGACTGACTGACTGACTGAATGACTGACCGATCAACCGAACTCAAACCCTATCGTTGTGTTCAACTTCTCTCTGCGAAATGCAGCCATACGTACTTCTGGCTACATAATTCGTGATCTCCAAAAATGTACACTGTAAAAAAAATCCATAATTTTACTTTTTTTTAACAGCAGCTGGGGTGCCAAAAAAAAAAAAAAATTAAAATAACGGCCGTTAAATTACAGAAATTTACCAGAAATTTAAATTGAAAGAAATTTCTGTAATTTAATGTCTGTTATTCTACTGTAAATTTCTGTAATTTAACGTGCTTTTAGACACAATATGTGAACGGCCTCAAGTTGGGTTTCGCCACCACAGGTCAGAATATAACACACGCGAAAACAAGTGGCATGACTAGCAGCAGTTAAGAGATTGTAAATAAAAAAACATGTAAGGATGTCACCAGAGTGTCTTTTTGGTTTCTTTTCTTGTGCATCCCAGCCACTAGCACCCCATCTGAAATATTTTTTTAGCATAGTGATAATTTAGTCATTCAACTTCACAATTTTAATGTCGCAATATGTATTTGAATAACGTTGGTTGGCTGGTTCCTTTACTTGAAAGCTAAGATTTGATTATCATAATTTGTTTTGTTAATAGTTTGTGATTTACTGTATGGTTATTATAGACATCTTACAGATGTTGATCAACCTTAAAGTTTGCTTTGATTATTCAGCATTTACACTTCATCTAATCACTTTGTAACATTTCATTTATTAAGTGTCTATTAGCAATTATGTTTATTTTATTATAGGACATAAGAGACAAGATGTTTTTGTTTATTTATTTTTTTGTTTGTTTTTGACTATTAAAACTATATGCCTTAGTAATGTTGTTATATTAAAAATGGTTATACAAATAAAAAAACCTAATATTCCTAAATGGATTGTAAAAAAATTTCAACAATTATCAATACCGAATGATGTTAAGCATTATATTATGATCATATTTTGTGCTGTCTCAGCCAGCCCTAAATAAACATTGTGAATTTTAATTTCACATAGACTTTAAAGTTCGCTTTCATAAAGGTGACAATGCAAACAGTGCCTTTTCACAAATATCATTAAAGTAATTTTATGGGAACCTTTCAATTCAACACCATCAGTGCCAATGTTTCTATTAGGACATTTAAATTGCCATAAGAATGAAAAGATTTTTTCTGCTAATTTCCATTATTTTTTGTTGTATAATCATTATACAGTGGCATAAAATGCTCTGGAAATGACAATAAAATCAACTATTGCAATAATTTATGCAAGAATGTAGGCCTAACATCAGTAGTCTAGTCTCGTAGAATTTGTTTAGTTCTGTGCTACCTCATCCATGGCATAACAGATTACAAAATGCACTTTAATCCTGACCTCTGTGACTCTTTCACAGCTGTGTGTATTGTAAACATAAATCTGGCGTACATTGAGTCACACGAATGTTTAATAGGTCAAAATGGTCTCTGACTTTTTGGAGCAATCTTAACTTGAAAGTTTACACAATGTCTGTTTAATAAAGAAAGAAGGTCTCAGGTATTTGATCATCGGATATAAGGCTAAAACGGCAATAGAAAGTGCGTATTTGGGTTGTCTTTCCTTGTTTTCAAAACTGAGGCATAATCTTTAGAAGATAAACTGGTTTAAAGAAGAACCAAACACACTGTATGCTTCCTCAAACCAGCTAGACAACTTTATTATGTTGCTAAATTAGCTGTGTATACTACAAAACCACTAATTTACAATGAGTGCAACCTTATAATGTCATTGAAACAGCCTTGAATAAATTGTCTAAATACAGTTTTTAAAGCCTAAGAAATAAATATTATTTGCAAGTTTATAATTTCCATAATAAGTAATACAAATAATAATAGTAATAAAAAGTATGTCAATGTTTACTTCTTTGTCACAGAGGTAATGGCAAATTGCCAAAGTATGTTGGTCAAGCAAATGTGAGTCACCATATGGTTTCAACAACATCTGAAAACAATTACAAAACTACTGAACGGATTTCGCTGCACCACAACCACTCACACCTGAAAACGTTTGGGCATAAATTTCCAAACTATCTGCATTTTTGTGTTGCCAACCTAAATGACTACACAATAACTACAAGAATATTATTGAAAATATTAATATATGACTAGATTACATTCTGTTACACACATAAAAGTCATTTTTAAAAACTCTAGTCCTCAAAAATGAAACACTCTACAGGCTCCGTAGCCAGAGGGAGGGTTTGGGTGGTTCGAAAGACCCACCCCACGCTGACAAAGGTCCAGAATTTTTTGTCCCATACATGCGCTCATTTGTCCTATTTTGACTGCTATGCCATCATAAAAAGTGGAAATAACCAATAAAAAAAGGTTTTAAGACCAAGTGGAATCCACTTTTTGAGAAAAAAGAACCACCCCCTTCACCAGGCTGGCTATGGGCCTGCTCTATCTGTCCTATCGACTTTAAATCTGTGTCATTTAAATCATGCATTCAGAACATACACATTCAAGATGCTTGTAATAAAAGTGATTGTGAATCAACTCAATGTAACGGCGCACTGATACGCCGGCTTTTATGAGGAGACTGTTTAAGTCCACTTTCGATTTTAAAAGACGGAGTTTGATTAACTGGATAAGCCTGTCCGACTGTCAGTGAATGGCAAATGAAAACGTCCTTTTCCTCAAAACTCTGTGCATTATATGAAAAAGAAAACCAGAGATGGGAAGTAACGAAGTACAAATACTTTGTTACTGTGCTTAAGTAGATTTTTCTAATATCAGTACTTTACTCCACAATTTTTTTGACAACTTTTTACTTTTACTTCTTTCAATTTTACACAAATATCTGTACTTTCTACTCCTTACATTTTAAATTGCACTTGTTACTTTCGTTTTCAAATGTTTATTATTTCATATCTTTTTTAAAATTATTTTTGTCATTGTGCGCCTGCGTGCTGCATCCCGCAGCTTTTTCAACCAGGCTATCACGCACCGTATGTAGGCTAGTTTATGAAGATCACTATGAGAAAGGCAAGGATGACTTCGTAGAAAGAGGAAGAGGGAGACGGCGAATTTAACATGACTGATGCTGCCCTGTTTACACAGTAATAAAACACATTATGCTCAATCAGATCGCAGGTGAACAAGAGAGACACATTCCAGTTCTAAAATATGCAATTTAAATGCTTAAGCTGTAACCAATTTACATTCAATTTACATTCAATTAAGATCGAAGTTCTAACTCAAACTGTCTAGACTGTTCTAGAGCAGTTTTAAACACCTTTGGGCTTGCCGTGCATGAGACCTTTGCCATGGTGCCTCAACACAAAATAGTTTACAGCAAAGTAAATCCCATGTTGCATGACCAAAGTAATGTGCAAAATGCTTCCATTTCTTGGATATTTGGAAGAAGTTTGAAATAGCTTTCATTACCTGACAAGTTCCCCAGTTACATTTCGCTCAGGACAATTCTCCTGGATGCATTCACAGTATCAATAGGAACACTTGAGTGACTGGAGAAAATGCGCATAATACTTCCATTTTTTGAACATTTGGAATACGGCAGCACAATTTATTGCAATAATTTCAATATTGTTGAGGCCAATAGCCTGATGGTTAAGTGCGCAGACATATAGCACCATGGTATTCACGGCGACCCGAATTCGATTCCAGGCTTGAGGTCCTTTGCCAACCCTTCCCTCTGTGCTTCCAATACTTTCCTGTCTGTAACCTCCACTGTCCTATCAAATTAAAGAATCCACTTTTGCTATTTTGAGGATGGAAAAATACTGTGTTTTTTTTAGCATAACGTGCTTTAAACCAATCAGAGACTCATCTCTCATTGCCTTTAAGAGTCAGTTGCATCGCGCCATGGCACATTGTACATGGAAAAACTGACCATTTGCAGCCCGAGGATAAAGAATGAGCCTTCTCCATTCGGCCTTTTTACTTTCTCTTTCTCTTCACTTTTACTCTTTACTCACTTTGTGGATAAGGAAACGGTGTTGTACGCACTCCACTGAAGACATCCCTTAGCCTACATATATAATTTCGTTTTATAAGCACAAAGATTTGTTTCAACTATTTCTAAATTTAGCTCTAATTACCAACAAACAAATAAATTAACAATAATAACCAAGTGTGGCCAAAAAACTGAGCTATATCCAAACACACGTTCTATTCTTTTGCCCTATATGGTACAAAACCTGACAGGTGGACAAATCTAAGCCTGTTTTTATTTAAAATAAAAAAAAAAGTTTCAGGATACAACTAACAATCCCTGGGAGAGAATGAGACACTGTGTTGCCCAGTTAACCCTCCTTGCAATTGACTTGATTCGGACAATTAGAAGCGAGCTAACACTGTTTGGTTCAAGCCTTCACTGTAGTATCTTCTTTATTTTACCACTTCACGCTACGTGGTGACAGACAGCCGCACCACTGGACTGATTTCTCACATAGCATTCTATTACCCCTCACAGAACTGTGGTCATAACCTGACATTTCTATTTGACAGTATAGTAACTAATAATCCGTGAAACATACTATTTTAAATGTTTGTGTATTGTTATTATACAATAATAATACCTACAAATGCTAATAATAATTACTTTTTAATATTTATAATTATTATTTAATATTAGTATTACATTATATTAATATTATTAATTCTTATGTGTAATCATAAATCATTAATACAATATTATACTAAATAATTAATACAATTAAAGCTCTACACAGACTTCACAGCTCCACAACCTGTCAAGCCTGCAATATTACCACAAGTTTAAGATTATGACCACGAACTGGTCATCAAATTATTCAAATTAATTAAAAAAACTGTGAAGGTCAAGTATTGTTTAAAAAGGTGCTATGTTATGTATTAGCAAGTCATATTTCAACCCCCAAGCAAGAGTGATCACGTGACGCAGATGGAAACTAGGGGAAAGGTCACGCGCCGCTCGACGCCACACACAGGACTGTGTTGATGATACACGCTGCTGAACGCCATTATGGGTCACACTCCGTTTTAAAGCTTGCATTACACATTCTACCACAACAAACGCGAGATAGAAAATAACGAGTTACTTTATTATCCAACAGAAAAGGGAACTGTCGACTATTCATATATTTGCATAGCTGTTTGCATATAGTTCCTGCTCTATCGGCGAACTATTTAATTAAAGTGATAGTTCACCAAAACCTGAAAATACATATTTACATTTTTACTCAATGTTTATTTTGATAATAATAATTATTATTATTTATCAATACAATTACTATTATGCTGTCGGTCATAAGTGTCACAGAGAATGGATCAACAAAAGGTTGAGTAAATGAACCCTAATGTATGACGAAATATGGGTTAATATTAATAGCTGGATAGCTACATAATACATAATAGCTAAGCTAGCTTATTAGTTTTGCGTAATAGTTCGCAATAAACCAAAACCAATCGAAACTATAACGTAAAAAGAAGCACTTGGCAATATTGATATGATAATATTGTAATCAATAAAGAAATCAAACATCTGTCAAAGCAGCGGTTGTTTTTCGCGCTCAATCTGAACGTCCTTGTAACGTATTAGCTGCATTGGAGATGCCCCTCACATACCATGTGCGACATTCACCAGGTGCTCTTGGATGTCAGAATGTCAACAAACATGCACTTATAATAAACATAAAAGTTATTGCGCAACGTCAATGACATTTATTTTTGTTTTATTCAATGAGGTAAAACTGCGTTGATGTCCAATATCACCTTGTGTGTGTGTCTGTTTTTTTAAGAAGGACGTCTGTGTCAAACCACGGGACAAGAATATATCAGGCTGTGGTGCACTTTCACCTACTTAAACCGGAGCTCCACATTCAATCTCATGCGGCTTCTTAAAATATAGTCGATTCATTTAAGATTCTTACCTCTGCGTCTCTTCCTGAAAACACGGACGATGCGGACTGCTGTTTTACTTCAGGAGACGCACCGGTATTGCCGCCGCCTGCTTTATGTGTAAGCTATGAATGAATTTAGTAAGGGTAATTTAGTAGGCTGGACCCGCCCCTCATGTTCACGTCACACCGCAGAGATAGCGGTGCGCTCTTGAGTGCACAACCAAGGGTTGCGTAGAACTCCTTTATCTGAGTTGTAAATGTGACATCAAAGGGTTCGATTTGTTTTCGTACATATGGTTATTGACAGGGAGTAATCTTTGTGGCTTCTAGAACAAAGCAACAAAATAAATTGAAATATTTTTTTAAAAAGTAGGCCAATTATGTGATACTTAAGATTAATTAACGGGTACTGCAAATTCAGCTTTGAATTACAGAAGTAAATCACATTTATTAAAATAATAATACTAAAAAATATTACAGAAAACAGCTTCCCTATTTTTAAATATATATATATATATTATAATTTTACACAAATATATAATTTTAAATATATATATTTATAATATGACTAAATGTAAACGTTATGCATTGAGATTTATTCCTTTTGTTTCCAATGGCTTCATATTTCCTAGTACATTATTTATACTGTTTTATAGTTTTACCGTGTAGCTATTATACACAACAAAAAAAAATGTTAACTTGTTCAAACTACTTAATTAAAATGAGCTGAAACATCACAATTTCAGAGATTTCATTGGGAGAACTTTATTTTTTATGTTCAATCCCCAATAACTTAATCAATTTGTGTTGGGACAACATGAATGAATTGTGTGTAACCCTACATTTTTTACAGTGTATATACTCTGTAGACAGGGTTTGAATTATAGGGGACTATATAGGGGGTCAGTTATTTTCATTAGCTTATGTAATAAATATGCGTGTTTCAGTGAACCAAATTCATACATTTATTTTAATTAGCCAACATCTCATTGGATAATCAAACTTATTTATGTTTTCAGTGTTTTGAGGGATAATGAGGTCTTTAAGCTCTTTTAATGACTTTAAACACTTGACAGTTGCATTTTAAGCTGTTCCACCACTACATCTGTGGTATATTACATATTTGCATGCACATACTTCTCATCAAATTATATAAGGTGCTATTTATTGTAATATTCTATAGTAAGCAGCATATACAGTAGCATAGTATTCGAAAAGAAATATTTATTATTATAATTATGGGCTTTAGACAAACATACCATTCAAATATTTTGCTTCAAATACTATACTACAGTTATAACACTGAAATGCTGTCTCACTTAAATGTCATCTATTTACATCTTAGATGTCATATTTAACCTTAAATTTATATGTATTTTAATGATCAGATTTTTCCAAATGCCAAATATCAAAATATAACATTGTAATTTTTTTATTAGAGGCTACATTACAGTTTTTCTTAGTCACTTTGGTGCATTTCTCAACACTATTTACATTTAGTACAAACTGCAAAACCTAGTTGATAACCTGCAAAAGCGTGTCACTTGCTCAAAATGGAGAGCTCATTCCTCAAAAGCAAGTATTGATGTGTCAGTGTCATCAAGATGAAAATTCCTGACATCATTGTTTATGAACAAGATAGTCAAATGGCTTTGTCATGTTTTCATTATGACGGTTTCCTCTCTACTTTTTTTCATTGCAAAAAATTCAGATTTTAGTGACACTTCCTAAAATGCTCAAGACAGCACTATATACTATTTGCACAGCCATTTGAAAACTACAGTAAAGTTAGACATCACTGCATTTAGTAAGGTATCTGAGTACAAGACACTGAATATGTGTTTCACATTTTTACTGCATTTGCTCTTTACAATTCTAATTTATTCACAGCATGTGCAAAAGAATAAATACACCCTTACTTCCAACAAACATAATCTACCTTTGAGCTGTGCACAACTGTAAAAAAAAATTGCAGTATATATTGGAACTGAACCTACATCATACATAGGTCTGTAAATCATTCATGAAATTGTTTAATTTAAAAGACATTTTGAAAAAAAAAAAAAAAAAGACTTAAAAAAGTCTCATAAAATTAGCTTGACAGATTTTGACAACAGCCATTTGAAAACTACAATAATGTTAGACATCACTGCATTTAGTGAGGTATCTGAGAACAAGACACTGAGTATGTTTCACATTTTACTGCATATACTCTTTGCAATTTATTCACAGCATTGTACAAAAGAATAAATACAAATAATTTACAACAAACATAAACTTCCTTTGGGTAGAGCTGTGCACAACTGTAAACAATAATACATAGTGGAACTGATCATATATAGGTCTGTAAATCATTCATGTAATTGTTCAGTTTAGTAGACATTTTCAGGAAAAAAAGCTAATTATATATATATATATATATATATATATATATATACAATTTGCTTGACAGATTTTGACAACTAGTTCGAAATTTTTGTATGTAATGACTCAAGTAATGAAATGAGGACTATTAGTTTTATATGGAATGACTATTCAGCATTCACAAGTTTAGTTAATTTTGACTGACATGACATAAGCAAATGAAAATGTTACAAACAGCAAAGAGTTGTATGGAAGCAATTGATGCATGTCCAAAAGCACTGCCCAATGTGTTGGAAGGAATGAGAAACTGCTACTTTGCACAAATGACTAATTGTTTTGAGAAATTCTTTAACTGTTGTGCAAATGTAAATAGTGTTGTGAAAAATGCACCAAAGCCACTGAGAAAAACTGTAAATATAAACCAAAATGTCCAATGGGTGGCGCCAAATCTGCATTTTTGTCACTGAATTGTTCATTCAGATTCTTTCAAAACGGCTCATTTATAAATGAATTGACTCATTAGGAATGACTCGCTCAAAGATTTATTGTTCACCTCATTCATTTGTTAAGTGCGTCTTCAGTGGGAATGCATTTAAATCTTCGATTTAAACATTAACAACATAACAGGTGTAAATAAAGTCTATATTGTTGTCGATAATGTACAGGGAAAGCCACTTTAGTTTTACAGGCTACTGTATATGTACACATGATGTGCAGTGTAGTTACCACCCTGAAACTAAAACAGGTATAGCAAAGGTGTAGATTTGCTCTTGATATAGTTGGGGACGTATAGAGCACATGTATTGAACAGCACAAATTCTGTTTCATGCTTTTAAAAACATTTACAGTAAACACTTAAATAACAATTAATTGAAATCGTACTATGCTGCAAAAGTCAATTCACATGATTTTACTGTAATCTGGCTTTTGGGTATGAATGCACAGAAATTTAGAGAGGTATGTGATGCAGTTTAACCATTTTATCCCTATTATCTATTATGGATTTAACCCTTTGAGCACATCTAGGTTACTAACGGTTGACAGAGCATTATTTTAATTTTGAAGGCAATTAAATTATTGGTGGGGACATTTCAGTAATTTCTGGATATTGGTGGGGACATGTCCCCTCATCCATGCCACTTCTACGCCCTTGAGGTATAGCAATGAATTATTTTTCCTTAAGTATATTTCAGGACGTACTTCTTTACTTTTACTTGAGTACAAAAGTGTAGTCAGTACTTTTACCAGTCATTTTAAACATGAGTATCTGTACTTCTACTTGAGTCAAGGCTGCGTGTACTTTTGCCATCTCTGCAGCAAGAACGTCACTGGTTCAAGTCCCAGCTAGGCCAATTAGCATTTCTGTGTGGAGTTTGCATGTTCTCTCCATGTTTGCATGGGTTTCCTCCCGGTTTCCCCCTCCAGGTTTCCCCCAGAGTCCAAAGACATGTGCTATAAGTCATTTGGATGAACTAAATTGGCCATAGTGTGAGTGTGTGTGAATGCGAGTGTGTATGGGTGTTTTCCAGTACTGGCTTGCAACTGGAAGAGCATCTGCTGTGTAAAATATATTTTGGAATAGTTGGTGGTTCATTCCGCTGTGCAAAGTTGAAGGAAAATGAATGAATGTTATTTTACAGACTTATTTCTTTTTATATTATTTCTTACTTCAAACTACTAAAATGTCAATAAAATCATTTGTCTCTGTTTTAAAGGCATTTCAGGAGCATTCTTTAAAGCATTCAACTTACTAACTGTAATGAAAAATAATTTTACTGAATTATAAATACAATGAAGACTATGTAGTGTTATTTTACATTTAATTATTACATTTCTGTACCTGAATACTGTATGATACTTTTTCTTTTCTCTATTGCAATTATTCTTGCATGCAATTTCTTTATTATTTTTATACACGAATCACACTTTTACAAAATCACTCCAATCAATCTAAATTGAAGATTTTTTTTTTCCAAAAAGAGCTATTCAAGTCATCTGCTGAAATTGTATTCACATCGCAATATATTACAAAAAAAAGTCTGATTTTTCCCCAATATCTTGCAGATCTACAAGGTACACGCACACATTCAGAATGCATGCATGTGTTATGAAGCGGACAGGAGACAGAGGTAAGGAAACGTTAGGGTGTTTATTAAATGACAACAAGGAGCACATGAAGGATAGCCAGGAGGATCAGGAATGATGTTGGGGTCTTTTCCTCCGTGGCTGGGTAACAGGAATACACGAGGATGGACAGCACACACCAGATACAGCTGACAGAGGATGACACAGACTTGGAAGGACTGGAAGACAGGACGATTCGGGTGGACCAGGAAGACTAGGAGGAATACAAAGAGAACAGGTAAGTAAAGCGTTTGTTTTAGCTGAGGATGACTACGCTGAGTGGTCGCTCAGTTGTCCGCTTTCGTCGAGACGTGCCCGGACAATGAGCGACTGGAGTGCTGTGCTTTTATCTGGTGCTCGTGAATGTGATGCAGCTGTGTGCTCATTAGAAGTCAGGTGATGGTGATCTTCGTGAGTGGGGATCGTGAGAGCCTGACCAATCCGTGACAGTACCCCCCTCCCCAGGGCCCGCTCCTGAGGGCCGACACCTCCGACGCCGTGGTGGTCTCCCTCTGCCTCTAGGCGCTGGGAACTCAGGGTGGCTCTCATGAAACTCCACCATGAGACTAGGATCGAGAATATCAGCTCTGGGAACCCATGTCCTTTCTTCGGGGCCGTACCCTTCCCAGTCCACCAGGTACTCCAACTGGCCACCACGACGTCGGGAACGCAAGATCTCCTTCACTGCGTAGACGGCTCCTTCTTCTAGGAGCAGTGGAGGAGGGGGTTCCTCTTCGTGGTCAGGCTCTGTGGAGGGAAGAACAGGATCGTGATAGGGTTTCAGGAGTGATACGTGGAATGTAGGGTGAATACGGTAGTGAGAGGGTAATTGTAGTTTGTAGGTGACGGGGTTAACCTGTTCCACGATGGTGAAGGGACCAACAAATCGGGGACTTAACTTGCGAGAGGGCAGTCGCATGCGTATGTCCCGGGTGGATAGCCACACCTTTTGTCCGGGTGTGTATCTGGGTTCTTCAGACCTTCTTCTATCGGCGGTTACCTTGCTTCGACGGACTGCCCTCTGCAGATGTTGATGAGCCTCGTCCCAGACTCTCTCGCTCTCCCGGAACCAGTGATCCACTGCGGGGACATCAGATGGTTCGCCATCCCAGGGAAAGAGCGGTGGTTGGAAGCCCAGGACGCACTGGAATGGCGTGAGTCCGGTGGAGGGTTGCCGCAGTGAATTTTGGGCATATTCTGCCCAGCCCAAATACTGGCTCCAGGAGCTCTGGTGACCACTGCAGAAGGTCCTCAGGAACCGTCCCACCTCCTGAATCTTCCTCTCTGTCTGCCCGTTGGTTTGGGGATGATATCCAGAAGAGAGGCTGACGGCCACACCTAGGAGCTTGAAGAAGGCTTTCCATAGACGTGAGATGAACTGTGGACCTCTGTCCGACACAATATCTTCTGGAATACCAAATGACCTGAAGACTTGATTAAAGATATTGTCGGCTGTTTCAAAGGCTGTGGGAAGACCTTTCAGAGGGATTAGTTTGACAAACTTTGAGAATCTATCTACGATGACTAGAATACAGGTATTACCTTCTGACGAGGGGAGGTCAGTGATAAAGTCCACTCCTAGGTGTGACCAGGGACGGTTCGGAATCGGCAAGGGATGGAGCTTTCCAGCGGGTAGATGACGTGGGCTCTTGGATTGGGCACAGTCCTTACAGCCCTGAACATATTGCCTCACATCCCTTGCCATGTTTGGCCACCAGAATCGTTGGGATACTAGCGAGAGAGTATTGTTGATCCCTGGATGTCCAGTGCCTAGCGAGGTATGTAAGGAGTGGATCAGATCTACCCGGTGTTCAGGTGGTATGAACTGCCGATGAGGAGGGCATCCCGGCGGAGCAGGGGCTTCCGGAGTGGCAACGACTGGAGGAGCGTTCCAGGTGATCGGACAAATGGAGATGTGTTCGGGAAGAATCTTCGTTGGGAGTTCTTCATGATCGTGATGCTCGTGTAAACGAGAGAGAGCGTCTGCTCTTAGATTCTTGGGTCCTGGACGATAGGAAATGGAGAAATCAAAACGTGAGAAGAAAAGTGACCATCTGGCTTGACGTGGACATAGTCTCTTGGCCTCTTTGATATATTGGAGGTTTTTGTGATCTGTGATCACCTGGAACGGATGTTTGGCTCCCTCCAACCAGTGACGCCACTCCTCCAAGGCTAGCTTGATTGCTAGAAGCTCCCTGTCTCCTATGCTGTAATTCTGCTCCGCCGGGCTCAACTTCCGAGAGAAATAGGCACAGGGATGCAGTCGGGGCGGTGTATCATGATGTTGGGATAATACTGCCCCGACGCCGGTGGTGGATGCGTCCACTTCCACCACGAAAGGAAGATTTGGGTCAGGATGAGTCAGGAGTGGGGCCCTTGTGAACTCCTTCTTAAGAAGGCGGAAGGCTGCGGCTGCTTCTTTGGTCCACTCCAGTCCTTTGGGTTTACCCTTGAGGAGATTAGTGAGAGGTGATGTAATCCTGCTGTAGTCCTTGATAAACCGTCTATAAAAGTTAGCAAACCCAAGAAACCTCTGGAGCTCCTTAATGGAAGTGGGTTCTGACCAGGATAGAACAGCCTCAATTTTCTTCCCATCCATACGTATACCGGTTTGGTCAATGATGTATCCCAAGAAATGAATCGACTTCTGGTGGAATGAGCATTTCTCCGCTTTGAGGTAGAGGTGATGTTCTCTCAATGTGTGTAGGACCTCCGCAACGTGTTGGCGATGTTCGGCCTCACTCCGGGAGTAAATGAGGATGTCATCTATGTACACTATTACAAAGTGGTGAAGAAACTCCCGGAGGACTTCATGAATGAAGTTTTGGAATACGGAGGGGGGCGTTGACCAGACCGTAAGGCATGACCTCATATTCATAGTGGCCAGTAGGGGTCACGAATGCTGTCTTCCATTGGTCCCCCTCACGTATTCTTATCAGATTATACGCGCTGCGGAGGTCCAATTTAGTGAAGACTTTAGCTTCTCGGAGCTGTTCCAAAGCGGCTGGTACCAGAGGAAGGGGATATCGGTATTTTACTGTACCGTTATTTAGGACCCTGTAGTCGATGCATGGACGCAGCCCTCCGTCCTTCTTGGCCACAAAGAAGAAGCTTGAGGCGGCTGGTGATTTTGAGTGACGTATGTACCCCTGACTCAGAGCCTCCCTTATGTAATCTTCCATTGCCTGATTCTCTGGAAGCGAGAGCGGGTAGATCCTACCTCTTGGCAACTGGGCATCTGGAACTAGGTCGATCGCGCAGTCCCATGGCCGATGCGGCGGTAGCTGGGAAGCTCTCTTGGGGCAGAAGACATCATGAAAGGAGCTGTACTCCTTAGGAATGTGGATAGACTGCTTCTCAGGAGGACTCTCGACCGATGTTGTAAACAAAGAAATGGGGTTCCGACCTTGAAGAGGGAGATTTGGAAAACAGGTAGGTGTACATCCAGATCCCCATTTCTTTATCTCTCCTGTGCCCCAAGAGATGATGGGATCGTGCTTCACCAGCCACGGGCGCCCTAGAATGATGTCCATATTTGCACCCTCCAGAACCAGAAATTGAATCCTCTCTTGATGTAACAACCCCACTTGAAGAAGGATGTCTTCGCATTGTCGATGGATACGGGTCGAAGATCGAGTGCACTGGGTTATCGGTTGTATCTGGTATATATGCGAGGACGCCTCAGTACGTAGGTGGAGTTGACGACAGAGGGATTGGGAGATGAAGTTCCCTGCTGACCCGGAGTCGATGAGGGCTGTGACAAGGAGAGAAATAGAGGCAGTAGTTATTTGTACGGTGGTAGTAAGTGGTTTACATTGTTCAATATTCGTACTGAATACACTCACTGAAGTCCGAATGGGACGAAGGGGACACTCCATACGGGTGTGTCCACTGACACCGCAGTATAGACACAGACCCCGGGTCAGCCTCCTCTGTCGTTCCGCTGATGTCAGTCTTCCAGACTCTATTATCATGGGTTCTGGTTCTGGAGAGGCTGTTGACTCAGGCGATTGGAGGAGTGCAGACGAGGGGGTGATGGTGTCCTGTTGATAGGAACGGAGACGATCGGAACATCGGAGAGAATGTTGGATGAATCTCTCCAGACCCATAGTATCATCTAATGTGGCCAGCTGGATTCGGAGAGTGGGTTCCAAGCCGAGCCGGTACGTGGTCAACAACGATCTCTCATTCCATCCACTTGCAGCTGCTAGAGTGCGAAACCGGAGAGCATATTCCTGTGTAGATAGAGTACCTTGCTTTAGATGATACAGCTGCTCTCCAGCGGCTACTTCCCCATCAGAACGTCCAAACACCTCTTTGAAATACTCCGTGAAGGTAGTGATGGAATTCATGACCGGCCCGGCTTGGTTCCAGATCGTCTCAGCCCATTTAAGTGCAGGCCCAGAGAGTAGTGATACGATGTAGGCGATCTTTGACTTATCTGTGGGATATAGAGAAGGTTGCATTTCGAATATGAGGGAACATTGTAACAGAAAACCATTGCACTCCCCCGCTCCGCCTGAGTAGGGCGCTGGTCGGGCCATGGGACTGGAAGGAAGGGCCGAAGAAGAAACTGTGGAGGCGGAAGTGCTCGGTGCTGGTGGTGCGTTGGAAAGTGGAGCTGGTGGCTGTAGAATCCGCGTCAACTGGTCCACCAGCTCTTGAAAGTGATCGGGGGTGCTCATGTTGTCGTCGTTATTGGTCCGGGCTTCTGTTATGAAGCGGACAGGAGACAGAGGTAAGGAAACGTTAGGGTGTTTATTAAATGACAACAAGGAGCACATGAAGGATAGCCAGGAGGATCAGGAATGATGTTGGGGTCTTTTCCTCCGTGGCTGGGTAACAGGAATACACGAGGATGGACAGCACACACCAGATACAGCTGACAGAGGATGACACAGACTTGGAAGGACTGGAAGACAGGACGATTCGGGTGGACCAGGAAGACTAGGAGGAATACAAAGAGAACAGGTAAGTAAAGCGTTTGTTTTAGCTGAGGATGACTACGCTGAGTGGTCGCTCAGTTGTCCGCTTTCGTCGAGACGTGCCCGGACAATGAGCGACTGGAGTGCTGTGCTTTTATCTGGTGCTCGTGAATGTGATGCAGCTGTGTGCTCATTAGAAGTCAGGTGATGGTGATCTTCGTGAGTGGGGATCGTGAGAGCCTGACCAATCCGTGACAGCATGGAGACCAAATATCTTCTCAAGTTTAGTGAAACTAGTCATTTTTCACTTTCCACAATGAGATCAGTTTGTAAATCACAGAAAAAGAGATTATTATTATTGTTAATATTATTATTATTGTTATTATTATTATTATTGTTTTTGTTATTATCATCATTCATTCATTCATTTATTTTCCTTCGGCTTAGTCCCTTATTTATCAGGGGTCGCCACAGCGGAGTGAACCACCAATTATTTCAGCATATGTTTTACGCAGCGGATGCTTGTTCAGCTGCAACCCAGTACTGGGAAACACCCATACACACTCATTCACACACACACACACACACACACACACACACACTCATACACTACAGCCAATTAAGTTCATCGAATTTCATCGAATTCATCGAATTTATCTCCCCCACATTTCTTTGGACTGTGGGGGAAACCGGAGCACCCGGAGGAAACCTACGCCAACATGGAGAAAACATGCAAACTCCACACAGAAATGCCAACTGACCCAGCCAGGACTCGAACTAGACCTTCTTGTTGTGAAACAATAGCTAACCACTCAGCCACTGTACTGCCCTGAAAAACTTTATTTTTACTATATTATTATTATTATTATTATTATTATTATTATTATTATTATTATTATTATTGGGTGGGGGATCTAACAATGCAGAAAATCGTAGTATGGGATCTAATTAACTGTATATTCACTAAAAATGTTTTACTCCGATGGCAAGGCCTCATGAAACATGATTTGTGTGCACGTGCATGTTCTATTATGCATTCAAAAACACGATGGTTGCTAGTAGTATTTTTCCCTTGGATAATAGCAACAGCCTGTCCCCATGGTGCTAAAGGCAATGCACTAGAGAAAAAGCAAAAGAACACACACTTGTTTAGGTAGGAGTAACAGCAAGAACCGAAGCCAATTTGACATTTACTTTTCCTGAAAGACATACACAGAGTCTTTAGTCATTCTCAAGAATAGTCTAAACATTCATCTGCTTTTGTCAACACTACAGCAAGCACTTTGAATCTGATTTTCAAACTATCTATAAAATGTTGTCTTGTCTTAACTTTAATACTTTGTCACTATCAGGGTTGGGCAAAAATACATTAAAATGTATTTTAAAATAAAATACCAAATAGCTTAATTTTAGGTGTGTTAAAATAAACTACAAAATACAGCAGCCATAACATGTATCAAAATAAAATATTGTATTTTGTATTTTAAAAATACTACAAAATACTTTTACAAGGGAGCATGACATTCTTCGCAAATCTTTTATCAATTAGGCCTATTAGATTAATCCCTTCCCCATTAAACTGACTTAGTGAAGTAAACAATGTTTGATAGCAAAAGTGGCCAGTAAAATTGCCATCATCTCTGTACAATGATTATTCAATCTTTTAATATTGTTAAATAAAGAGTTGGAACCTTGGAATTACAAGGTTCTATCTGCGTTCTGAATGATTTTGAGATATTGAGCTTCAAAGTTTTTGCGTTCCATAGCATACAGTATGTGTGTAACATTTTGTCACCTCAGAATTATAAGGTTCTAACTGACATTTTTGTCAAAATTGAGTTATTGACATTTTCTTATTAAATGACAACTTATTTACATTATGGGATTTTTTATAAGTTGTTTACATTTGAAGACTTTTTATAACCTTCAAAAGTTTAAAAAAAGTGATTTTTATAGACATTTTTAGTAGCGTACACTAAAGAAAACAAAGTCCATAATTTAAGTTTCTGTGTATTTTATATGTTGGAAAATTTCATATATATATATATATATATATATATATATATATATATATATATATATATATATATATATATATATATATATATATAAATGTAAACCCCATTTTTTAATAAAAAAAAGAAAGAAAAAAACATTGAGACATACCTAAATTCAATTTCAACATCTAGTTATAAGAAAGCAATTAAAACTTGTAAAATTGTTTCTTTGTTCAATATTCTGCATTAGTTTTGATTTGCGTTTTCGTTTTTTCCCTTTTCTATAACATCACTTTGCAGCATACACATAAAACACAAATTCTTTTGAAATCCAAATCCTCTAAAGGATTATGGGCTGCATTACTTAGGGCAGCCGGAACCAGAAAAGCTTCACAAAAGACTTTATAATTTGAACGGCATCTACGCTTTTGTTAGTCTGTTTTTCATTATCCCGAGGTCTCCATAAACCTTGACCAGGCCGTATCCTGAGCATATGCTGTGGCGGTCATGGAGGAGTGGAGAGTATGAGACTGATTCCTGAAAGACCACAGTGACAGACGAGTCTCTGCATTGATCCAGAAGGGCTAGCCTGTACACCCACAGATGACCTACTCACACACAAATGCGGTAGACGTCCAGCTTTCTCCAGAAGTTTGGCCAGAGAAGAAATGGTCGTACCCAACTTCACCTGGTTTCTCTCAAGGTTTTTTGCCCCATTAACTTTCGTCAATTGGTGCAGTTTTGTTTCTCACCACTGTTGATGGATTTGCTCTTCAGTGTTTGGACTTTCACCAGTGAAAATTAAACCACACTGAACTGAACTAAACTTCAATCCTGAAAAACGGAGTTTCAATTGCAATTGACTAGAACTTCTGTGTTCAGCTGCTTTGACACAATCTACACTGTAAAAGCGCTGCACACATAAAGATTAATTGAATTGAATATAACCCTGTCATACTATTTTAAATGTAAGTCATACTTCCCTTATTAAAAAAAGTAATCTCTGTATGGGTTGTACTTTGTGTCTGTTCATATTGCTTTGTTGTTACTGCAACAAAAACCATAAACAGCATTCTTCTCTGTCTCGCATTTATAGGACGCAATGTCATGTTAAAACTTGAACATTAACAGCCCTAAGCTTTAGTAAAATATGTGTGGAGAACTAATGTACTCAAATGCGTAAAGTACAAGTACGCACCAAACAAACAACAACAAAAAAGAGTGTGCACTGCAACAAGCGCTCTTCTGACGACTTGAGAGTGTCTCACCAATAAGCTTTCGCAATACAGAGGTGCGTCTCCGATTGGCCAACCCAGGTGACCCGTGACAGACCGTCGTCCAATGAGAAATGAGAATGATGCGACCTGCTATCGCACTTCTCCGACTGCTAGAAGCGTGAGGACAGTCTGGAGCGTAACGTGAGGGGTAAGTCAAAGAAAACACTTTTACCGCGATTAGAGGAAGAACCTCATGTGTTGTACTTGGGAAATGATTTAAGTACGTTTATAGGTTTCATTATTATAGTTTATACGGCTGAGAACTGAAATAGTTGAGGTGTTGACAGATATCCATGCTGCACATGTGTCCATGGCAGTTAAATGTCCTATGCACAAGCATGACAGCGCAGTGACAGCAATTTGGGAAACAGCTGATATTTTAAATTACAGTTAATTACACTTTTTCTTTTAGCAAAATAATTATAACATAAACATAATAAAGACAAACTTATGTTCTCAACTCACAGAAGTAACAAATAGGTAAGTTACTTGATAGAAATAGAATTCATTTTGCAGATGATTGGCAGCTTTGATTGACAGGTCCATTTGCTACTACTCGTATCATCATATTTATAAAAGATGCTGGTCTAATTATAAACTTTATTTTATCATTATGTAAATCTCATATACACAAATCCAAGTTTGCCAAAAGCAAACCTATATTTATGGTACTAGAAAAAGAGATTAAAATGTATTTAAAAGTGATTTCTAAGTTTAAAAATAGAAAAGCTATTAAAATGGTTAATACATGCTCCTCCTTTAATATATATATTTTTTCCATATGAATGTTTGTATAGTAAAAGTGCATTTAATAACTCTTGAAAATAACTAAAATTGTAATATGTGTATGGGTGTTTCTCAGTGATGGGTTGCACCTGGAAGGGCATCCACTGCGTAAAACATGTGCTGGAAAAGTTGATGGTTCTTTCTGCTGTGACAACCTCTGATTAATAAAGGGACTAAGCTGAATGAAAATGAATGAATAGATAAATGTAATTTGATAATTATATACCCTCTCCTCTAATTTATTTTTTATTTATTTAGTTTCTCCTTTTCTCATTTAATCCTTCTTGTTAAGGGATGTGAAGTGATTTTGTTGATTAATAAAAAAATTAGGGCTGTCCGAAAATATCGAATTGTTTTTTTTTTTTTTTTTTTTTTTTTAATTTGCAATTTAATTTTATAGTCAAGCTCAGTAATCTGAATCGTAGCTTCTCACTGCTAAAATGCAGTGAGTGTTAAGCCCTGCTAACACTGGGAGATTTCAACCATGATTTTGTCATCTGAGACAAATTTGGGAAATCACAGACAGTTCACAGACAGCCGATTATTGCCTGTTGCGATCAGTTTTTTCTGATGAAGTTCTGGCAGTGTCAGAAGATTTCAGACACTTTCCTGCAGTGTGACAACAGCCGCAATGAGCGTCAATCCAAGAACCAATAGGAGCTCTGAATTTTGATCCATGCGACAATTCAAATTAAAATCAGAAAGAGCTTTATTGCCAGGTATGTTCACACAAACGAGGAATTTGTTTTCGTGACAGAGCTTCTACAGTGCAACAGAATTACAGAGACAGGACAAAAAACAGATAATAAAAATATTTTTAAAAAATACAAGGAAGTAGTGAATGCAAATATACAAATTGACAAGTGTATGTATGTGTTTATTACTATATACAACGTTATATGTGCAGCTGTTATGTGCAAATTGGCATGTAAAGTGTGTTGATAAATAAGTGTATATGTGTATAAAAGTGTGTAGCAAGTACTGATGTTTGTTCCACAATAATTACTGCGGGGAAATGTCAAAACTGTTTTTTTTTCTTCCTGGTTTTTTATTGAGACACGCCATGTGCATAATTGCTACAGATTGTTTACATGTGAGGAATTATTTCAGAACACGGGATAGTGAAAGTGTCACACGTGGATGACGTCAAACTCCGGGTGCATTTTCTTCCGTGTTTGGTGCATTTTCATTGTCGTTTAGTCTGACTTTATGACAGCTGAGATCTCTTACAGTATGACATGGGAGGTATGTTCGTGCAGTCTGACATGCTACAATCATTCAAGATTATAAAAAAAAAAAAAAAAATCACACAGTTAAAAAAAGGAACTGAAAAGAAATTGACTTACTTAAACATTTATTCAAATTAGTATTAAATATTCAGAAATTAAACACTTATTTTCTTTAGAGCAAACAGTAAACAAAACAAAAAAAATGACCTTACCTGTCTGTTAACAATTTAAACTCAAATTAGGGAGATAGTGTAGCTTATTATACAAACAAAAAATAATAATAATAAAAAATACAGAACACTTAGCAAACTAATATGGCTGATAAGAGCCTTTCTGTAACTTGTATTGTCTAAAACAAAATAATTATCCCAGACGCTACACAAAATATCATGATGTTTAACATACAGCTGTGGTACTCCAAAATAGCTCAAATAGGTGCGAGACGGAAGTGTATATGTCCTATCCTACATTTAGATACGTTTTTTTTTTAAATCCCTGCTCACTGCGTTAAAAGTCATCATGTCTTTAGCGAGGTAGTGCGTTACGTCATTAGTTATCTCCTGGGTAGGGTTGCACCAGCTGTTTGTAAGTTCTTAAACTGGAAGGTAAAGTCCACACTAGGGGCTTTGTAACCACTAGCTAGTTTGTAACTAAATTTGTTAACATGTTCTTAAAGCAATCTGTAGTTAGTAGGTCGTAAGCTCTCCGTAAAGTCGCGTTGAATGATGTAATATCCAATAAGAAGCATTTAAATCATTAAACTGCTTTAAAATTTAGCAACTAATGCATCTATATACAGTATAACTGTCCTATGATGATAAAACGACAAATTATATTTGTACAGTACATTACAGTCAGTTACTACAGATTACGCACACACCTGCATCTCGAGCCGTGAATACACACAAAATACACATGAAGTTATCAAATATTAAACAATTTTTTTGTGACTTTGAAACCAAAATATTCCCATATTACCAATGTCCGGTTTTTCTTTGATATTCGTCTATTAATGCTTCTGAAGTGGCAGATGGCATCATCCCATTTGTCTGCGCACTCCTATTTGTTTGGGTTTTTTTTTTTTGTGTTTTTTTTTTTTGTGGGTGTTCTACATAGTTCGGTTGCGCAATTCTGATTGAGCAGAACGTAAGTGTGCTCACTCAATTGGCTAGTAAGACTGTCACACACACACAAACGACATGCACGCATTTGCTCTGGGCGGGGGAAATTAAATAATACATATTTTAAATCGCAGCCTCTTGTGATTTAGGTAATAGGAGCGTTTCAAATTGCGATTCGGTTTGTTAATATTGTTAATAAAGGGGAAAAAAATCATGGCCTGCTTTAGTAATTCAAGCCATAATTGGTTTTATATTTGCACATTCATTCAGTGACCACTTGTGACATGCTCCCTATATTGTTTACCATGGTACTTTAAGTATTTGGACTGAAATTACATGCAAGTATGATTTGAAAACAACATTAGCACTATTTAATTGACTGTAAACAGTTTTGTACTTTTGATAGTCATTTAGGCCTGTCGCAATAATCAATATATCGACATATCGCACAATATATTGACATGGTCTCAGTAATTTTTGGTGATGCAATATACAGTTGAAATCAGAATTATTAGCCCCCCTTTTAATTTTTTTTTCTTTTTTAAATATTTCCCAAATTATGTTTAACAAACCAAGGACATTTTCACAGTATGTCTGATAATATTTTATTCTTCTGGAGAAAGCGTTATTTGTTTTATTTCGGCTAGAATAAAAGATTTAAATTTTTTTAAAATCCATTTTAAGGTAAAAAATATTAGCCCCTTTAAGCTAATTTTTTTTTTCAATAGTCTACAGAACAAACCATAGTTATACAATAACTTGCCTAATTACCCTAACCTGCATAGTTAACCAAATCAACCTAGTTAATCCTTTAAATGTCACTTTAAGCTGTATAGAAGTGTCTTGAAAAATATCTAGTAAAATATCATTTACTGTCATCATGGTAAAGATAAAATAAATCAGTTATTAGAAATGAGATATTAAAACTATTGTGTTTAGAAATGTGTTAAATGAATCTTCTCTCCGTTAAACAGAAATTGGGGAAAAAATAAACAGGGGGGCTAATAATTCTGCCTTCAACTGTATATCGCAACAATTTAGCTTATTATACAACCTCTTTATCTCTATTGGAGGTGTCAGTGTCAGTATGATTAAAAACACTCTTTTCATGTGGGTGTCTTTGGCCATCACATTATTGGTGCGGTGTAAGCATTATCTAATTTTACATGTATATAAATTGAAACTAAATAGATTGTTGCGGGTTTTACAAGATGCTGTAATAAATTTGAACATGCATTGTTTTTCTTTTATTACACATATGTAGACATTGCATGAAACATTAGGTCATGAAGATTTACTTGAAAGTCTTGGAAAAGTCATGGAATTTTAGTAGTATGTGTATTACCCTGTATTATATTGTCATTCTGGCATTATATAATGAATGGCATAAAATGGTCTTAATATCAGTTATCGCAATATATTTTGGTGCAATATATCGCACAACAAAAAACAGATATCGTGACAGCCCTATAGTCATTGGCTGCTAATATGAATTCACTATTTAGAGTTTGCAGTGAATACTTTTATGAAATTGTATCATTAAGGAGAAAGTCTAAATGTGTGAATATAAAACCAAATTTACCTCAATCAGGCCATACTAGAACAAGTCACACTTTGAAGTCTTATAAATACACAAAAGTCAAATTTTTGGGATTAATATTTAATTATCAAGAGATGCTATGACACGTATGCCTTTCTGTGTGAACGTGACCTTTAACATGTCTTAATTTTGTCTTTGCGAAATAGCTGAAGAGTGAAAATGGAAAAAAAAAATGAAAAGGGCGAAGCCAGAGGTATGTTGAGTCCTTTCAGTATTTCTCAGCAAAATATATTAGCATTTAACCTCTTTGTTTCTCAGAGGGAAGTGTATTGTTATGTATAGTGCTTAGCATAAATGAGTACACCCCATTTTGAAAATAAATATTTTTATACATTTCTCAGTGAATATAGGCAATGTGTTTTGGTACACAGATTTATTAAACAGATATATTTATTAAAATAATATTTTAGTCTCCAAACATATTTAGAAATCGAAATATAATACAAATAAATTACAAGCAAAATGTTGCAAAAAAAATTACAGCCTACAAAATTTCAACATTTTTTTTTTTAGCTTCTCTTGTTTTTTTTTCTTTCTATTTTTAAAATTTATATTTAATAATTTTCTATACATATAAATTTGGGTGTACTAGTTTTTGGACCGTTATCGTAACTTATTTAGTTAGATAAGCTCCAGATTTGGCTTCAGTACTGACTAATCTAATGTATATGCACAAATAAAATATTGTATAGCTTCCTATTAAAAATATGAATTTAAAAGAGAGATTTGTGAGGGGTGTACTTGTATATGCTGAGCACTGTGCATTACATGCTTTTATTTGTGAATTTTATTTATTTATTTATTTTTTTTGCATAAATACTACAGTGATTTGTTTATAAGTTTTAAAACCCATATATTATACATTTCAATGAATGCTTTAGATTCAGAAACTGACTTTTGTGGATAATGTAATTTAAAATATTGAGTTTTCCACAGGTAATTGTTTCTTAATATTTTTTCCAAAGGTAAAGGCGGAAATAAACCCGACAAACCCGAGGCCTTTTTACAAGTAGAGAGGTATGAAACATTTTATCTGCATAATTAAAAAAATAACAGACAATAAAGTCACATATTTCTAATTGATTTCTGTAATGTGTTGTTTAATGGACCTGTGAAATTTAAATAAAACATTTTTGATGTTAGTTGTAAGGATATCTATTAGCTAGTGTGCTCAAATGATGACAATTTATGTTTTGAAAATATAAAACCGCTCCCAATATGCTCACGTCTCCACTGGAAATAATAAACTTGTGCGCAGAAAAGACGTGATATGTGAACGGTCTGCTGCGATAGTTAATCCAGTGTGTGTGTGTATTAGCCTCGGTATAAGCTCAGAACTTTAAACTAGCACACAGTTGGCATAACTTAGTTGCAGCAGTTTTGTTCCGTGCAACAGAAACATGGCGTTGATGAATTTCAGCCTATTAGCGATATCAGTGCATTGTACATAAGGCCTTTTCTATAAACATATCCAAATGTTTTTGGCTGCTCACGCCACTTGCTTAATGTCAGGTGACTCACGCTCTGCACAGGCTTCAACTGCAGCTCGTGCTGTATTTAACAGACGCATGTCACTTCATAAATATAGCGACCGTTTTTCGACTGAACGAAATTTATTTCGGATGTCTTGGTCACACTATTTGGAGGGCCGGAACAAATTGCCTCGGGGGCCGGGTTCGGCCTGCAGGCCACCAATTGAATAGCCCTGGCCTACAGTAAATAGTCTGTATAAAAGTGGTCGAAAATAAACCTATGCAAACAATCTTGCGTTTATAAACAAATTATTTAACAAAAAAGACAATTACTGTAGTAAAATAGTTGAAGTCTTTAAATAAGCATGATGTGTACAAGATGGAGATGGCATAAAAAGTTAATTGTTTTGGAAATTTGCAGACTAAAGTTGTCCAATAATAAACCTGAAACACACGTGGTTGTTGTCATGTGGGGAATCCAGCCAATCGTGTAATATCGGTGTTGTCATCGCAGCTCCTGCAGTCGTTCTTCAGATGCTGCACTAGCTGAATCAATCGTCTGATCTCGGAGCGTTGTCACGGTACTTTGATGTCACATGTGACAGTCACGTGGCGTCGGCGAAGCGTCAAGCTAGACAAAATTTCTAACCTGCATGCACTGCTTTAAGAAAGATTTCGATCGGTCTGCGCAGCGCTGCATGAAGTCGAATGAACCCATTGAATAAAAAAATGCATATTTCATGGGACCTTAAAGTAAACATTTGTAAAAATTCGTAAACGTTTGTTAGCATCAAAACATCCAATTTAGCAAACTTGTATTTTGTAAATATCCATAAAATTGCATTTATCCTTTTTTGGTAAACATATGTAAAGTTTTGTAAACCTGTATCGTTAACCTTAAAAAAACGTTAATAATCTTAGTTTTTGTTTTGCTGTAAGTTGCGTAATGTGTTTAAATAAACTGCTGCAAATTTTCATAACTTCTTTCGTAAACATTTGTCAGAATTAGCATACTTGTGTTTTGTTTACATCTGTAAAAAGGCAAACGTTAGTCCGTGTGAACCAGAAGTTCACTTTTTTTTTCAGTATGTTGATGTACTTCCAATTAAAAGGGAATATTGAGTAGGGGCGGGGCTTTCTTTTTGCGCTAAATTTTCTAATAGCAAATTATTGATAAGAGGGTTGTGGTTAAGAATGTCTGACTTTGATTAAAGATCGTCAAAACAAACTTTTTTAACTTGCACGGATTAATTGCTCACCTACAGAATAACGCGATGTTTCCATCCAACTATTTTTTTGCGCATTTTGGATATACACATAAAAAACGGTTGATGGAAACACCAAAATGCGCATCAATTTTAAGAATGAGCATAACTGAGTAGTCTAAACTTTTTTTTGATAGGAAAAGATGGAAGCACTTTTACTGAACAAATTCCAGTAGAAGCATTAAAAAAGTAACATGTAATGATAAAAATGTGTGTGAATAGATAAACCAGCAGACTGACCGCATTGTAAAACACATTGTTGTATTGGTCATTCTAAAACGCCTTAAACATTTCAGTATTAGTGTTATTATTTTAATAATTACCTTCAGAAATGGTTAAGAGACTGCGCTCTGAGTCTCATGCCTTTAAATGGCACCACTCATTCATTTCGAGTCGGCATTTTCGTCTGAGGTGCAAGTCATTAGAAAAGAATGAAAAGTTTCACGCAGCTTCTTCTACCACAGTAAATTTCCTTTTTACTTTAGATATTTGGTGTCAGTTAATCAGGAAGTGACGATTTAGTTTGCTTTAACTAGTTGGATGGAAGCGCTACTTCATTCGCACGTCTTTTATGTGATATTACAGTTTTGCACACAAATTCACATCTTTGGATGGAAACATAGCTATTGTGCTCTAGCAAAATAAATCTTGTCAATTTTGATATTACACAGACTGTAAGTTCTGTAACCGGGTAATGTTTTGAAAATGTTTACCAATAGTGTGTAAAACTGTTTTTTTTTTGTCTTTCTAGAGTACCTAATTTCAATCTCCTTCCCAAGAATGTAAAGAGAAGAGTGTATGCCCTCAAGAGACTCCAGCTTCAGAGTGGCAACATTGAGGCTAAGTTTTACGAAGAAGTTCATGAGCTAGAGAGAAAGTATGCTGGCCTCTACCAGCCGATCTTAGTCAAGGTATGAAAATGAAATCTTTTTAAACCCAAGCGTTCTGTTTAAACACGCTTGGCATGTCTGAGGTCGGTTGGTGCTAGTTATGTGAAGTATTTAAAGGGATAGTTCAACTAAAAATAAAAATTGTCGTCATTTATTCATCTTTGACTTGTTACTAGTTTGAGTTTTCTTATTCTGTTTAACACAAAAGAAGATATTTTGAAGAATGTTGGAAACTGGTAACTATTGACTAGCATGGTAGATCATCAGATTTTCTGAACTATTGAAAAGGATAGTTCACCCAAAAATGAAAATGTAGATCTTCTACTCACCCTTGATTTTTACCAACTATTTTGAGTTTTTTGTTCGGTTGAACGCAAAATAAATTTTGAAGAATGTTGGGAACTAGTAACCATTGACTAGCATGGTAGATCATCAGATTTTCTGAACAATTTAAAGGGGTAGTTCACCCAAAAATTTTAATTGTCATCATTTTACTCACCCTTCACTTGTTACAAACCAGTTTGAGAAGACATTTTAAAGAATGTTACAAACCTACCATGTAAGTCAATGGTTACCGGTTTCCAACATTCTTCCGAATATCTTTTTCTATGTCCAATGTCGCAAAAACAAAACAGAGAATTTTAATTTTTGAATCCTGGAACACCATATTAAAAAGCATTCATGAGCATGGAATTGGACCTCCGACCTTTTGCGATGGCCTGTTGGGTCACAATATGAATGCTATAGTCAAATCCACCAGAACGAATGGCCAATTGCTCCCATTCAAGCCTGGCTGTTTCCTTGGCTGGAGACAATCTAGTAACCTTTCTGTCATACTTCAGTGTAAAGCAAATAAATTCAGAACTAGCATCCAATTCGAAATTGTTTGGAAATGAATACTGTCAGTGTTCTGCACTTAAAATAATGATGTCATGCAAAATTATTTACAAAAATATTTCTCTATAATATATTTTCTTCTGGAAAAGTCTTTCTTGTTTTATCTTGGCTAGAATAAAAACAGTTTTATTTCTTAAAAAATATAAACGGGGATAATAATTCAGGAGGTTTAATAATTCTGACTTCAACTGTATATATTTGTGATGTCACATAATAACACAATGCTTCTGTGTTCAGAGACGGGAGATTGTGACTGGTGCTGTCGAACCCACAGATGAGGAATGTGAATGGCACAGCGACAAAGAGGAAGATGAGCTTGCTGTAAGTGGATACTTCCGAGAATACTGAAAGCACACTATATCAATAGTGGAAGGAAGCTCTGAACTGCTGAAGGCCTCTTTTGGAGATGGCATTGACAGGTGATTTCTGATAAGGGATTTTGTTCCACAGGGCGATTTGCAAAAAAAAGCTGCTCTGGAGGAGAAGCAGGCAGATTCGGCCAGTGCCGTTGATCCGAAAGGAATCCCCGAGTTCTGGCTCACCATCTTTAAACATGTGGATATGCTGGGAGAAATGCTGCAGGTAAACGGATGCACCATTCTCTTAATAAACAAATCAAAATATCCCGCTCGCTTTCTGAGCCTTGTCTAGCAAGTTCTTTCTTAACACCCCTTTGATTAGTCAGGCGCTCAACAGAAAGGGCTGCGATTGGCTATTACGCGCTTGCGCTCTTCACAGATGAGTAACACTGATAAACGGCAGCGGTGATCGTGATCACAGCTGATCCATGATAGACACAGTGGAGAAAACTGTGCAGACACGCGCTCGTGTCTGTATCCAGAAGTATCGCTGTAACAGCCGAGAGGAGAGGAAAGGTCACGCCACAGTGAGAGAGAGAGAAATGGAGTTTACTTTCTTTCTCTTAATCGCAGTGAAATAGGGGCTACTGTAAGTGTCAGTGAAAGACTGTCCAGCAAACACACATGGAGTGAAATTGTGCAGAGTTTCTGCATTTTTAAGTAGTTGGAGCGTTGTAAATACTCGCGCTCGCCTCCCTTTCCATAGTAAGCTACGGTGACATAGCACATATGAGATAAATGATGTCAGTACATAATAACTGATTATGATTATTACTGAATCGAGACCGAATTGTCTGCGTCTACATAACGTTGCACCGAAGAAACAATTAATTTTGACACCCCTATTATTTATTCATTTTCTTTTCGGACCGCCAACTTATCCAACATATGTTTTACGCAGCGGAGGCCATTCCAGCTGCAACCCATCACTGGGAAACATTATTATTATTATTTGTTATAATTACTATTATTACTATTATTATTACTATTATTACTATTAATAATAATAATATAATGATAATAATAATAAATATTAATAACGACAACAATAACAACAAAAATGATAAAATTACTAATAAATTAACAACAACAACAACAACAACAACAATAATAATAATAATAATAATAATAATTAAATGTTAAATAGAATTTAAACATTACTATTATTATTATTATTATTATTAATAATAAAATAATAAATTACCATTGTTAATAAAAGAATAATAATAATAATAATAATAATAATAGATTAATAATAATGACAACAATAACACCAAAAACAATAATAATAATAATAATAATAATAATGGTAATATTAATATTAATAATAATTTAATTTTAAATACAATTTAAACTTATTATAATTATTACTATTATTACTGTCATTAATATTAACACATTTTTATTTATTACTATTAATAATAATGATAGATTAATAATAATAGTATTATTTATTATTATTTATTATTATTATTTATTAACAATAACAATAGTTTATACTAATATTAATGATAATAATAATAATAATAATAATGTTAACAATTATAATAATACTGTTAATAATGCCACTAATAATAATAAAAAGTAATAATAATAAATTAGGTACAGTAATAATAATTTGAATTTTAAATAGAATTAAAATTGTTAGTTTTAATCAAATTATTATATACTTAATAAGGTAAAAGTCATTTATAGTAGTTTATAAATGGGTTACACATTGCAGAAATGATTTATATAAAGTTAATGCTTTGACCTGTTGCATAAAGTTGATGTGGTGTGCAGAGGATGTGGTGCTTTTGGCAGGAAGCACTTAGAGTATATGCAAGTTTGTATCGATGCATTACGTTTATACTGATTTTTAATGAAATCTGTTTTTAATTCATATGTTATCATTACATAGCCCGCTTATGTATGTATGTACAGGTTCTGTTCTAAGATGGAGATGTATATTTTAAGCCTTTTGAAATGTTTATATGTGATATGTGTGCCTTGACAAAGGCTTGTAAGCCGAAATACGTTGATATTTCATTTTATTTCGGTAGATTTTTCTCCTTTATTTATATATATTTTTTTAACACTACATCTTCAGTTTTCTATCATTTTTCTGTGTATATCTTACAGCTTTGATTTGATCCAAAAATCTGTGCTGATCAATAGTAATAGATTTCATAAATGGATTTTCATATTTTTTTTTAAAACCATTTCTAGGTCAATGTTTAATATGCAGGGGGGCTTTTAATTCAGGAGGGTTAATAAATCTGACCTCAACTGTAGCAGTGCGATTTATAGCTGTATATCGATACTGGTAGGAGGCATGCATTGGCTAGAGGCCGCAGGCAGAGTGAGGCACCATTGTCAATAAACAGCCACATCGCACTGCTACGAGTGTGATATTAAATTTTATACAATATAATCATGAATAGCTGACATCAGAACAGCAGAAACTATTGCTAATACACCATTGCACTTTAGAGCTAGTGTTTGAATGATCTTGTGTAATATCTAAAGTGATGACAAAACAGGTTATTTTGATTAAAAGGCTGAACAGCATGAAATGCCATCAGTCTACAGAGATTTCCCAGTATTTCTCTGTTGCAATCGGGAGATCCGGGACAACATTATTACAGACAACACGAGGGTGTGCTACAGAGGACTGCAGTGTTTTATCGCTCGGCGGGTTACATAGACTTAAGCAGGGAAGCGTCGTCACAGTGTTTACCTGCTTTCATGAACTGAAACCTTGGAGGACACTTGGACGTATTACTCTGAAAGAGATTGTAATGTTGTTTGATGCCTAATATGCTTTTAATTGTTTAAATTAAACTGAACTGAATGATATTAAAGTTATGTTTACACCATATCTGCATACGTGCTGATCCTATACTTTCGCAGCCTCGCTTTCATGTTTTAAAATGGCGGCCACGTGAAATAAGCGTATTTTTGTCAAACTGTAGTGAGTCTATTGAACTGCTGTCAATCTGTGAAGGGTGAAGAGGCTGTAGAAGTGCTGTTAATTTGTATTATGTAAATAAAATTGTTTACAGATATATGCATGTACAGTTGAAGTCAGAATTATTAGCCCCCACTGTTTATTTTTTTCCCAATTTCTGTTTAACGTAGAGAAGATTTTTCAACACATTTCTAAACATAATAGTTTTAATAACTCATTTCTAATAACTGATTTCTTTTATCTTTGCCATGATGACAGTAAATAATATTTTACTAGATATGTTTTAAGACACGTCTATACAGCTTAAAGTGACATTTAAAAGCTTAACTAGGTTAATTAGGTTAACTAGGCAAGTTATTGTATAAAGATGGTTTGTTCTGTACACTACTGAAAAAAAAGAAAAAATAGCCTAAAGGGGCTAATACTTTTGACCTTAAAATGGTGTTTAAAAAATTAAAAACTGCTTTTATTCTAGTCGACATAAAACAAGACTTTCTCCAGAATAAAAAATAGAGTATCAGACATACTGTGAAAATGTCCTTGCTCTGTTAAACATCATTTCAGAAATATTTAAAAAAGAATAAAAAATTCTAAGGGGGGCTAATAATTCTGACTTCAACTGTATATATGTTTTGCCAAGCACTTTTTCTTTTTGAAAATTCTTTTAAACATTCTCCTCTGAATTTTTTTATTATTGACACAATGTCTTATTTTTCAATCATATTTATATTAGTCATTTTAGTTTTAAGTTCTTTAAGTTTAACTAATTGAATTTTAATATATAAATATATATATATATATATATATATATATATATATATATATATATATATATATATATATATATATATATATATATATATATATATATATATATATATATATATATTTATTTATTTATTTATTTATTTTATTTATTTATTTTATTTATTTTATTTATTTATTTTTTTTTATTCAGTTAATATTTATTTAATTTTGATATTTTTTTTTTTTATTAATTATACTAACCTTGACGTAGCTTTAACACATTCTGCCAATTCCATCTCAATGGGGTATATGCACAGGGAATTTTAATTTTCACTCTGCAGCCCAAGCGCTTCTGGTGAACTGTCGATTAACTCCATTACAAAATCGGCACGTTTAAGATCTGATTTCTTGAAAGATCAGTTATCTTCACTGCCTGAAGTTGGTCTCAAACCGGACAAGAAGCTCTGCATTAATTTCAATTTTTCCCTGTCATATGTTTAAAATATAAACATTTATTTTACCCAGTATTTTCAATGGAGTTTCTGCTCTAGCCTGCTGCTATCGACGGCAGTGTTTCATCTTGTTTTACACTTGAACAATGAAGTGAATGCTAAAGTTTATTTAACTGAATGTATTTTAATTACAACAAAACATCAATGCTGTAAAATGAAACCGAAAATAGTCACATTAACCTTTCACCAGAAGTGTACCGTCGGCTGAAAAACACTAGCTGTGCATATAATGGTTAACGGATCCTTTTGTTTTTCTGTAGGAACATGATGAGCCAATCCTGAAGCACTTGCAGGACGTCACTGTTAAGTTTTCTGAGCCCGGACAGCCAATGGTTTGTCAAACATGCTAAACAAGCTTCTGTTTTAATTTTTAAACCAGTAGACACAGGTATAATTGTTATTAATATTGTTTGTCAAATTCCAGAGTTTCACGTTAGAGTTCCACTTTGAGCCCAACAGCTACTTCAGTAACACAGTCCTCACTAAAGTTTACAAGATGAAATCAGAGCCGGACACAGCCGATCCGTTCTCTTTTGAGGGGCCAGAGATCGTGGACTGTGAAGGGTAAGATGGAGAAGTAGCTAGATGTGATGTCAAGTACAAACCTTTAAAGCATGTACCTATTAGTAAATGTTGTCGTTAATTTCTATGATAGCAAAACTAAATTAAGTAGTCGTTAAGCGGTCATTAATTCAGTCTTTAGTGTAACTTGAACCTTCATTCAGCATTGGTAATAATAATAATATTTAATGGCAGTTACGAGTAATAATTGATATCCAATAATTTTTGAAGAATCATGTGACTTCACTGAGGAAATGGCTGCTTCAAATTCACTCCTACATCACACCGCAATAATACACAGTATTACTGTTTTTGATAAAATATATGCAGCTTTGGTGAGTTACAGAGACTCAATTATACTAAATCAACAAATCTGGCTGCTTATAGTGACTATCCACAAAACGTGTTGTGTGACTTGTTTTGGTAGAAATTTATTTGATTCTTAGCATAAATCTAGACTGCGAGTGTTTCTAAATTTTGCTTCTCATCCATTGTTTTTCAGCTGTAAGATTGACTGGCAAAAAGGCAAAGATGTGACAGTCAAAATTGTTAAGAAGAAGCAGAAACACAAAGGAAGAGGGACCATTAGGACCGTTAGCAAAGAGATCCCACAAGATTCATTCTTCAACTTCTTCAATCCAGTTAAAAGTGAGTTATGCTTCATCAGTATTTTGATTGAATTTGTATTCGTTTAGGAGTGTGGCTCGTATAGGCAGAATAACAGAGGGAACTATTTACCTGGTGATTTAATAATTGATTAATAAAAAAGTGAATAAGCATTTTAATTATATACAATTATGCAAATGTGACACAGACTGACTAAAGTGATTCTTTTGGTATGACAAAAGACTGAAATCCTTAAATTAAGATATTAAGATATTGTATTTTCAAAGGTTTTTATTTTTTTTATGAACTCTCATGATGATTTATCAGTTTTTTCTCGAATTTTAGTTTAATTTTAGTTTATTTCTTTATTTAAAAATTTTTTATTAGCAAATATTGATTGAGGGCTGACATGGTAAAGAATGAATACAAAGTTTTTGACACAACTGACTAAGTGTATGAGCTATTTTTTGACAGAAATATAGACTTTTTAAAGGGTCTCAAAAATCAGTTTTTGCATTATACTCTATGTATAATATACAACACAGTTTTGCTGGAATATAATGTGTGTTGCAAATTTTTTGGCTGCTTTTGTGTTGTCTGGACAGCAGAGGGCATCACAAAATAAATTTACACAAACAAATGGAACATCATTCTTTTAGAATACAAACTGTTCTTCCTCCAGAGGGTGCTTGACAACTGCTTAATTACTCATTGAGCTCCATTCAGATCCTTAATTAAAAACATTTGAACACTAAATAGTACAATCTGATAAATAAATGAAAGTCCACCTGAGCAATGTCTATAAAAGGATTTATTTATTGATTTGTTTCTGTACATTCAAATACAATCTGTATGTTGTATTTATAGTAAGTTATTGTTATCATTATTCTTATTTTAAATGTGATTTATTATCACAATTGCTTCATCTTTATCTCTGCTAAGAAAGTAAGAGGTATTATGTAGTGATCATTGTTGGGTAAATTACTTGAATGAATATATACCAGGCCCATATACACTAACCGGCCACTTTATTTTTTACCGTCCAACTGCTCGTTAACGTAAATTTCTATTTAGCCAATCACATGGCAGCAACTCAATGCATTTAGGCATGTAGACATGGTCAAGACGATCCGCTGCAGTTCAAACCGAGCATCAGAATGGGGAAGAAAAGTGATTTAAGTGACTTTGAATGTGGCATGGTTGTTGGTGCCAGACGGGCTGGTCTGAGTATTTTAGAAATTGTTGATCTACTTGGATTTTCACACACAACCATCTATAGGGTTTACAGAGAATGGTCCAAAAACCAGAAAATATCCAGTGAGTGGCAGTTCTGCAGCGCAAATGCCTTGTTGAGGTCAGAGGAGTATGGCCAGACTGGTTTGAGCTAATAGAAAGTCAACAGTAACTCAAATAACCACTCGTTACAGCTGAGGTATGCAAAAGAGCATCTCTGAACGCACAACACTTCCAACCTTGAGGCTGATTTGTTCCAGCAGCAGAAGACCACACTAGGTGACACTCCTGTGAGCTAAGAACAGGAAACTGAGTCTACAATTCGCACAGGCTCACCAAAATTGGACAATAGAAGATTGGAGAAATGTTGCCTGGTCTGATGAGTCTTGATTTCTACTGCAACATTCGAATGGTAGGGTCAGAATTGGCATCAACAACATGAAAGTATGGGTCCATCCTGCCTTGTATCAACAGTTCAGGTTGGTGGTGGTGGTGTAGTGGTGTGGAGGATATTTTCTTTGCACACTTTGGGCTCATTAGTACCAATTGAGCATTGTGTCAACGCCACAGCCTACCTGAGTATTGTTGCTGACCATGTCCATTCCTTTATGACCACAGTGTACTCATCTTCTGATGGCTACCTTCAGTAGGATAACGCACCATGTCACAAAGTGCAAATCATCTCAGACTGGTTTCTTTAAAATGATAATGAGATCGCTGTACTCAAATGGCCTCCACAGTCACCAGAACTCAATCCAATACAGCACCTTTAGGATGTGGTGGACGGGAGATTCGCATCATAGATGTGCGGCCAACAAATCTACAGCAACTGTGGGATGCTGTCATGTCAATATGGACCAAAATCTCTGAGGAATATTTCCAGTACATTGTTGAATCTTTGCCACGAAGGATAAACGCAGTTCTGAAGGCAAAAGAGAGTCCAACACAGTACTAGTAAGGTGAACCTAATAAAGTGGCTGGTGAGTGTATATAGTGCTTTTGCAGATATTTAATCATGGAATATGTTTAAAAAACGCCCTTTAGGATAGTTTCAAATGACTTTATAATGCTGTAGTTTGTACTCGAATTTTGATTTTTAATGTAAATAAACGTAAAGTATACATTAATACACACATTTGAAGGCAAAAATATATATATATATTTTTAATAAATGATTTAAATCAGAGCAAGTCTTTTAGTTAGGCTTTTAGTTTGGCTGCAAAAAAGCAGTTTAAACATTTTTAAGATCAATATTATTAGCCCGGCTATAGAACAAATAAATTTTCCAATGACTTGCCTTATTACTGTAATTTGCCTAGTTACCCTAATTAAGCCCCTTTACATTGCACTTAAGCTGAATACTAGTATCTTGCAAAATATCTAGTAAAATATTTTGCACCATCATAAAGACAAACAAAATGGTTATTAGAAATTTGTCATTATAACTATTGTTTAAATATGAATAATTAGGCAAATAATTTTGACTTCATATATTTGAAGTCAAAATTAAAAGTACATTTTAATATATATTATTTTACAAGATGTCATTTTTCAATTTTCAGCAGCATCTCATTATCAAAAACAGATCACTTGGTACTCTTAAGAATGTGTTTGTGAAGTTCAAAATACCACAAAATACCCTCATTTATTTATTATAGCATGCTCTAAATATCTTTTTTTTCTTTCTTTTCTTTTGTGCAAATGCAAACATATGCTGTTTTTGTGTGTGCTTCTTTGAACTCAAATGATCTACATCTTCCCACCGTTTTTTCCTGGGGAGGGCTGTGCCTTTACAGATCTTGCTTCAATTACTCCTGCAGCAACAAACTCGAATCTGTCAGCTTAAACACTTGATTTTATAGCTTTTCAGAGCACACAGACAGAGACACTGCTCGCTGCAGAGCCATTTGAGCTCCTGCGAGGGGGAGTTTGAGCTCTCGCTCCTCCTCCTGTAAGCTGTTTTAATGCGTACACCCACCCCACCCCTAACCTCAACCCCCAGTGACATCACTTGTAGAAGAAGTGCAAGGAAGGAGGAGCTGGAACTCAAGCTCCCCCTTGCTGGATATCAGCTCTGCCCAAGTGGCTCTGAAGTGCTGTTGGCTTGTGCTTTGAATCTCCCGCACTTGGGTGGGAATTTAAGTTCGACATTATTGTGACGTGCATGTCCTAAAACTCAGAAATGCAATTAAAATCTCTGAGTGAGTCCAGATTGAAACTCCCTACATGTACGGAGGCTGAGAGACCACTGCATTTTACACTAACAAATTGAGAAAACATCTTCATCGGTTGGACAACACGTGTGCATGTTAAATCACAAAACGCATGCTAACACAGAAACATGCTACAAATAGCGCAGACAGCATTGAAAATGTGTTTGTGGAGCCCACAATGTAGTAAACATGGCTGCTTTCTGTTTAGAGGCAGCAGATTGGTTGGAGATTTGAGAGGTCAGTTAATTCAATATATTATTGGAGCTAAAAGTATGTGAACAACAAGGAACCCTATGATCAGGATGTTAAAATAAACACCTTTCCACATTTGTATTAGCATGTGTTGTGAGAATTTAAATGTATGTGTGTTGTCACATTGATGAACTTTCTCTTTTTATGATTATTATGAATTTTGTTTTGTAAATAGGCTTATTTTACAACTCCCCTAGAGGTAAACAGTCGAGTTTTAACATTTTTTAATCTATTAAGTGTCAAGCTTCAAAAATAGGAAAATTATCAAAAACACTTTGCTCATTTTTGAGAGAGATGCTAATGATCTAATCTGCTCCCGCCAGATCATCTATTGAATGGGTTAAAAAAATAGTTAAAACTTAACCGTTTAACTTTAATCTAAGCTAAAAGTGCTCCCGCCAGACCCAGATATCAGCTGAATGGGTTAAAAAAGTTAAAACTCAACCGTTTAACTTTAAGCTAAGTTAAAAGTGCTCCTGACAGACCGAAATATCAGCTAAATGGGTTAAAAAAAGTAAAAACTCTGTTTAAAAATAGCAGACTAAAATGAGCATTTTCCAAAAAAAAAAGTGGAGTGTTCCTTTAACTTGCTGTTTCTATTTGCGTATGTTTTCTTAAAAGGCGTAACTCCCTTAGAGGTTAACAGTTGAGTTTTTGTAATTTTCTTTAGTCCAGTAAGCGCCAGGCTTCAAAAATAGGAAAACTATCAAAAACACTTTGGTCATTTTTGAGTGAGATGCTAATGGTCTAATCCAATTCAATGATCTATGCTAAGTTAAGCTAAAAGTGCTTCCAGCAGACCTGGATATCAGCTGAATGGGTTAAAACCGGTTAAAACTCAACTGTTTAGTACTAGGGGAGTTGTTAAATAAGCCTATTTTTCAAAAAAATGGAGTGTTTCTTTAACTTGCAGTTTCTATTTGCATATGTTTTCTTAAAGGCATAACTCCCCTACAGTTAAACAATTGAGTCTTACCATTTTTGAATCCATCAAGCTTTAAATAATAAAAAAAAAGTATCAAAAACACTTTGGTCATTTTTTAGCAAGATGCTAATGGTCTAGTCCAATTCAATGATCTATGCCAAGTTAAGCTAAATGTGTACCCACCAGACCTGCATATCAGCTGAATCGGTTAAAAAATGGTTAAAACTGAACTGTTTAACTCTAGGAGAGTTGTAAAAAAAAAAGCCCATTTTCCCCCCAAAAGTGGAGTGTTCCTTTAACTTGCAGTTTCTTTTTCCATGTTTTTTTAAAGGCTTAACTCCCTTATGCCGAGTTCAGACTGCAGGATTTTCAAAGTAGTCATGTCACAGATGTTTTCACACTGCATGTCTATCTTGGGCTAGCGTTTCATCGCTGCTTTGTTTATACTGTAGGATGGGTCGGCGACAGAGGGTTTCACACAGCATGACTTTACAATAGGAGAATTGCAGACAACATTGTCTCGGTCCATAACTACATTTCTCACAACCAAACACATGCGAGAATTGACATTGGAAACAACGCAAGGTCACATAGTATATCTTTTGTTATTAACTACATAATGAGGAAGAACCCTTTAGTGGGGTAGAATATGTATTTATTTTGCTCACCTGGCCTTTGAAGGGAAATTAGCAAATTCTCCTCACTTTTTTTTCTTTTTCGATCTGGTTGTGATATTGCTCAAATGACACAGGTGCTCCTGACAAATGTCCAGCACAATCTTTTGGTAATTCGTTACTTTTTGATTTAGGGGCTAATTCATATCTATTCGTACAATCTAATTCGTACAATTTAGATGGTTGGGTGCCACGCCTCCTTTTTAAAATCTTACATTTTCGTACGACTGAACTCATACAAATTCGTACGAATTAGCCACTAAACTGACAAAACGTAAAACACTTATGTTTTTCTTGTGAGAATCAGGCTGAAATGTCCACTAGTTTTTCCTTAATTTCTTGAGTCCAAATAAACTGAAAATAAGCAATTTTAACTTCTCCCCTAACCTTTTGCTGACCTGCAGATGCCCATACTAGTGGATGCTGCTCTCTCATTGGCTGTAGGTAATCGCCAATGTTATTTTCACTTAAAACCTCTTTCACACGGCATGAATCGCTGACAGGTCCAGATATTTAACATGCCAAATATCTGACGGGTGTCGGCGACTCATCTGCAATTCTCTCATATCGCGTCTTTGATAGTTCACACTGTGTGATTGTAACTCGCGTTAACAGCGATTTGCCTGTGATTTTTAGCATTTGTCTGCGATTTCTCAAAACCTGTCGGCGAGTCAAGTCAGGGCTAAAATCATGCAGTTTGAACTCGCCATTAGAGGTTAACAGTCGAGTTTTACCATTTTTCAATTGAGTAAGCGTCAGGCTTCAAAAATAGGAATATTATCAAAAACACTGGTCATTTTTGAGCGAGATGCTAATGGTCTAATCCGATTCAATGATCTATGCTAAGCTAAGCTAAAAGCGCCAGACCTGGATATCAGATGAAGGGGTTAAAAAAATTGTTAAAACTCAGCTGTTTAACTCAATACATGTGGGAGTTGTAAAATAAGCCTAATTTCCAAAAAAGTGGAGTTTTCCTTTAACTTGCAGTATTTTCCCTGTTTTCTTAAAGGCTTAACTCCCCTAGAGTTAAACAGTCGAGTTTTAACAATTTTTAATCCATTAAGTGTCAAGCTTCAAAAATAGGAAAATTATTTAAAAAAATTAGTGAACATTTTTGAGCAAGATACTAATGGTCTAATCATATTCAATAATCTATGCTAAGCTAAGCTAAATGTTCTCCTGCCAGCCCTGGATATCAGCTGAATGGGCTAAAAAAACTGTTCAACTCTATGGGAGTTGTAAAATGAGCCGATTTTCCCAAATAAATGGGGTGTGTTTAACTCACAGCTTGTTTGAGCTTATTCGGCCATTGTAGAATACTTAGACAAATAATACATCTATTTGGAGTGGACTTGAATATGTAGAAAAAACATTATACAACCCTAAATATTTTGTTCTGTGTATCTATAAAGGTTCTTCTTCATTTGGGTCACTTAATAACAGTCGCAGTGACTGCATGTTCCTTCTTCAGTTATTAATAGCCAAACACAGTCAAATAAACATCTTGCCTGCCGTCCTGCCTTTTTTTACCCTTCTGTCATTCCAAGAATTAATATCTTCAACTGCCATGACATTGTTGTGTTTCCCTCACCTCATTCGGCCTCTCAAAAATGCTGAACATTGAATGCTTTGCATTTTAAGCACGTTTTTCTCCAAGCCTTACAGAGCGTCAGGTAAAGAATGTAACCAAACCTGCCCGCAGACTGTGAGAAAGAGACGCTAGTTACGGTCACTGAACTTGTCACCGGATGTGTGTGATTTATTGGTTACCGCGGTGATTTCCACAACATTCCTGTCATAGGTGTGGCATTTAGAATGAAATGGCAGCAATGAGGCTGTAACTGAATGATGTAATGCTTTCTATGTTGGAATGAATATCTGAACAGACTCTGAAGGGATGTCTCCTTCAGGACTAACTTTAATCAAGTCTCAAGAAAGTCAGACAGAATATCTGTCAGACAAACCTGTCACAAAATATTGTTTCTCATATTTCCCATTAAAATTGATAGAAAATGAGGCCTGTTGTTTGGGCTGTGTTACATGGTAGCCAGCCATATTGTCATGAAAAAAAAGAATTCTCATAACCACAATTTAAAATGTAGTATTTCTGTTATGCAAAGAATATTTCAGTGAAGTTTTATATAAGATTGAGAGATTTAAATCATTTTAAAGGCTGCATTTGTTTGATGAAGTTGTGAAAAAGTACACAAGATAAAAATTATTACAGTTTTACTATTTTATTAATCTAAAAATGTTTCATTTTCTGTTAAAAACTTCAGTCTTGTCACATTGTCCTTTTAGAGATTTTTCTTATACACTGATTTGGTGCTTTAGAAACAATCTTAAATCATCAATATTGAAATTGAAAATTATCATCAATATTGAAAATACTTGCGCTGTTTAATATATTTATTGAAACCATTTTTTATTCTAGAATTAATTGGTTGCATATTTTTATTTCTAAAAAGTCGCAGCAATGTGTATTTTATAATATTATAATTTATGATATACAGTGCTCGGCATGTGAGCACAACCCTCACAAATCTATCTTTAAAATGAATATGTTTAATAAGATGCTTTACATTATTATGTTGTGCATATACATTAGTATAATGTGCATATACATTAGTATAGTCAGTACTGAAGCCAAATCTGGCACTAATCTAACTCTTTTATTGTTAACAGTCTAAAAATGAGTGCACACAAACTTTTTTATTATTAAAAAAGTAAAATAAAATAAAACATCAAGTAAACAAAAAATATAATATGTGACTTTTTTTTAAAGTTTTTATTTTATTTATTTTTTTTTTATTTCACTTGAATTTAAATATATTGTCTTTCTATTTCTAAAGATGTTTGGTGACAAAAATATTTTAATATGAAGAGTTCAGATGCAAAAGGCGCTAAACGCCACTTCCGCCAAAATGAGCTAATGACACGGAGCGAATGCTTTAGACACGTACTACACGTTCAACAAATATTTTTGCTTTAAATCATCTAAAACCCAGCGTCAACGCATTCAGAAATAACAGTTTGTTGGCAAAAGCCTCTAAATGCCACTTGCCTTTGACAGCAAAAGCCGTAAATGTCCCTTACCTCAAAACTCATAAGAAAAGAAAACCCACTGTACAGTGAGAAGTGTAGCATCCATTCATAACGTTTTTTTGCGCGGTAACGCTACTTTGAATGAGTCCGATTTACTATACATTAAACGGCAACACTGTTTTTAGAAAGACAAAGATGCATTTTTTATCCCGCATGGATGCTGTGAGGATAAACAAGACAAAAAAGACCAAGACCTTAAGTATGGTCAGAATGAATGAATGAATGACAGCTTCTAAAAGTGTCTGACAGACATCTCCTTTTTGCCTAGTAAGCCTACCTTGTGTTTTTTTGCTAATGTAAGCTATTGTTTAAAAAGAATATAATGTATAAAACTATACATTATTTATATTATTCATACCACCTGTACGTCTGATAAGCTTCTTATATTAATGGACAATGCATATGCAGATATTAATGTTTCACAATGTTTTACACTACATTATTTGAATCTAACAAGCTTTGCAATGTTTACATTTTTAAATCCAAATCCCAAATATCAGAAACGACAACAGATTGTTAAGATTTAATTAATGTCCATTTTAATGTTATTGCATAATGCACTTACTTGACAGATTTCATTCATTCATTTTCCTTTTGCTTTGTCCCTGATTTATCAGGGTTTACCACAGCAAAATGAACCGCCACTTACTTGACAGATTTATGCATTTTTAATTTTAAGTGGTTTGTGTAACGTGTTTTATGTTTGGTAAAATTTCTTATTGCATCTTTAGTGATTTTCTCCTAATTACACTGTCTTGTCTAAACAGGTGGATTTAGAGGTTTTTGCAAAAAAAGCACAAGTGGATTTAGCTGGTTTTGACGCAAAAGGAAACCTACCTTGTTAAAAACCAAAGAATTGTCTAAAGTGATTTTATGAAAAAAAAAAAGTTATTTTATTTACCAGTTAATAACCTTTTCATTATCTATAAAATGAAACTTCTGACCTAATTATAGGACCCTGATAGAAAATGCTCATTTACAAAAACAGAGGTCTGATGAATTTAGAGGGTTTTGCATCTGAACTCTTCATGTATATGATCAGTAAGTCTGATATTTTCAAATGCACCGAAATGTATTACTTTTTTTATTCACTGAGAAATGGATCAAAATATTCATTTTCAAAATAAGATGTACTCACTGTAATTTATATTTAATAAATTTTCTTAATTTAAACTTGATTAATTAACCAAAATGCACTAAGGAGGTCAGCGCCAAATAGTGGTTAGTGTGTCGACACGAAGAACAGAGGTGTTCACGGTGACCAGAGTTTAATCCTTTGTTGATCTTTCCCCGATATCTGTTCCCCACACTTTCTTGTCTGTAAAATCTCCACTGCCCTTTACCGATAAAGGTGAAAACCCCTAAAAAATGAATAAAATGCACTGAGGAGTAATTATGCATTGCACTCAAAAAAAAGTATCATTACTTGTTTAAAAAGAGGTAATTCAACACAATTCTTGAGATTTTTTTTTTTTGTATTTTTTTTATTTGAAGGGGGGTCAACTTAATTGTTTTTGTTCAATCCACTTAATTGTTAATAGTTAAACTAATTGATTTGTGTTGGGACAACATGAATAAATTGTGTGGAACCCTGCATTTTTTTGTACAGTCACTGTCATGATTATATCATAATAATTAGCTTTATTGTGATCAAATGTGACCTATTTTTGTGAGATTCAGGCTTATGCTAAATAAATTTGCTCTGTGCCAGTATTCATACTGCTTTTCTTCTTTTTTTTTTATAGCCTCGCCTGATGGAATGGTGAGTTGCACTTCCTTCTGGTCTTGCTGTGTTTGTTGTGTTTGTAAACATCTGAAGCGTCACAGAATACACTACACGTCTTTTAGCTGCATACACAAACATGTGCTGTAGCACAACCCTCCTCTATTCACGTCATTGACAAAAAAAACATTTAAAGGCTTCATGCGTCAGTAACGGTTAGTAGTAAAGTGTTTGATTTAAAAATGACAAAAGCAAAGTTTAGTCATTCCACACTGATTTGTCAGTTAGCACATGGTAACATTTATGCAGTCAAGGACGTTATACTGTGAGACGATTTCATATATAGCTGAGGTTAGAATTATTAGCCTCCTGTATATTTTTTCCTTATTGCTGTTTAATAGAAAGATTTTAACACATTTCTAAACATAATAATAAACATAATAACGATTTCTAATAACTGATTTCTTTTATCTTTGCCATGATGACAGTACATGATATTTTTCAATATAGTAGTATTCAGCTTAAAGTGCAATTTAAAGGCTTAACTAGGTTAATTAGGCAAGTCGTTTGTTCTGTAGGCAGTTGAAAAAAAAATTAGCTTAAGGAGGCTAATAATGTTGACCCTTCGCCAGTAAGTGTTTAGTTGTGTAATTTACTCACTCTTTCTCTTAAATACAGGATGAAGACTTGGATTTCACTCTAGCCACAGATTTCGAGATCGGACACTTCTTCCGAGAGAGGGTTATTCCCAGAGCAGTGCTTTATTTCACAGGAGAGGCCTTAGAGGATGACGAAAGTGTATGTAAAAAAATCTAACTATATTAAAAATGTTTATATTGATGTATGAATTTTCTCTGTTAGCTTAAATGGTCATAAAAGTGCTGGGCAAAGATTAATCGCATCCAAAATAAAAGTTTTTGACATAATTTGCCCTATCATACACTCGGCGCAGTTAGGCACAAGACGTGTTTGTCGCGATTTGTTGTTATTTTCAGACCAGCTCAACCCTAATTTTCACATTTTGTGCCACGTTGTTTAAATGGCAAATCCATTTGCGCTACTTTGTGGACTCATGGGTGTGCCGGTCTATAAAAGAGGTGTGTTAAGGCTCATTGTTTGCTATTCTGAGAAACTAAAATAGACTGCACCCTTGACCAAGTAAAAGCTGCTCTAAAGTCCAGTGCAGAGCACATTAGTTATGCGCCTATGCAGGTTCAAACGCTTAATACACACAGGATGTATAGCAATACACAAGTAATTTACATATGAAAAAAATAAAGGATTAAAATGTTACAAAAATTACATGGATATAAAACACTACCATAGAACACTACCATTACATAGATATAAAAAAACACTACCTCCATGCCTTGATGTGCGGGGGCTTTTTTCACTTTTATTCATGACAGTTTGCATTTTTATTAAAATGGTATTATTATTAGCAATATTATTTATTATATGCATATTTATTTTAATTAACGTGTTAATGGATATAACTCCGTTTTTTTACCACACTTGGTTATTGTTGTTTATTATTAATTTGCTGAAAATTAGAACTGAATTTATAAATAGTTTTGTAACAAGTCTTTGTGCTTAACAAACAAAATTAAATATGTAGGCTAATAGATGTCTTCAGTGGAATGCATACAACACGGTGTCCTTATCCACGAAAGTAAAGAAGTAAAGAGAAAGTAAAGAGGCCAAATAGAGGAGACTCGTTCTTTATTCGATCGCAGATGGTCTGTTTAATGGTTTTCTCGCTAGTAAAGCCTACACTTTTTCCTCTTACAAAGTCCATCATGTAAATAGCAAATGCGCCATGGCGCAACACAACTGACTCTTTATAGCAGGGTCTTAATGTCTTAAAATGTCTTAAATCCCAAAATCATAAATTTTGGCCTCAAAGTCTTAAATTTACTGAAATATTGTGTTGTAGGTAAATATTTTTTTAAACCGGTCCTAATTTTCCTTTGTTTGGCCAGATTGGATAGCAATAGATGAACAATCACCAACAATCATCTCAATAAAACTTTTAACTTTTTAGTACTCCGACCTGGACAAATTGTTGTGCATAGATTTAGTTTAATATAGTTTTTAAAACTTTTAAAACAGTTGTTCATTTTTTTTTTATTTAAAAAAAAAAAGTTTATGTTGGAAAAAAGTATATGGATACAAGTAGAGCTTGCTTATTTTTACTCAGTATTTAAAATATTTTGCTAACAAATCTAAAATATTATTTTTGTTATTATTGTTAAATTTATTCAATTATAACTTCTTCTTTTTTTTTGATAGTGCAAATAAAAATCTTTTCCATCTGGGCCATTTGAAAAAATTCCTTAGTCTTTAGCCCTATATGAGTCTAAAATTTCTTTCATAATGGTCTTTAAAATATCTTCAAGTCTTAAATTTAACTTGGTGAAACCTGCAGAAACCCTGAATAGGAATGGGAGATGAGACTCTGATTGGTTTAATGCAGGTTATGCTCAAAACACACTCATAACATATTAAGAGAATAAGCACAGCCCTGTTAGACCATGCACCAGGGCGCAAACCATCCTTAAAATAGCAAAAGTGGATTTAAACATACCCTTAATGGTTTTGTGCCATGCGTTTTAGACTTTGCGCTAGTTAAAAAAAGAACCCAATATTTGAATTCGTATTACTAAAGTAAAACTGTACAAAATTATTTTGTTACATAGATATTAAAATGTGTATATTTATATATAATTTGTATCATATATATTAGATCTAAAATTAAATGAACATTTCCTCAAATATATGCATGCATGTGTGTATTTATATATACATAATAAATATAAACAGTACACAAATTTACATTGTCAAAACAAACTTTTATTTTGATTTTTGATTCATTTTTGCCCAGCACTAAAATAATTATATTTTATTAAGTTTTAATTTAGCATTAAGAGTTTAATTCTAGGAAACTATTTGCTTTATTATTATTATTATTATTTATTCAAATGTTATTCTGTAGATTTCTATATATTTTTTTAATTATAATCCACAAAAAAAAAAAAATTAATGGCAGTGTTTGCTAATTATATTTTGAGGGAAAAGTCATATAGAAAATATTGTAAAATAATATCTAAAAATAAACCCAATACAATGATATTTGCCTAACTCTGTGTTGTTTTGTAGTTTGAAGAGGAAGATCTTGAAGAAGGAGAAGAGGAGGTGGGAATCTTTTCCATAAACTCCCTTGTTTCATTATTCAAAAATATGCACTTTAATGTGAAATGTTGTGTGTCCTTCAGGACCTGGATGAGGAAGGTGAAGAAGAGGAGGAGGGAGATTTTGACCCCACGGTGAGAATTCTGTTTTCATGTAAAAGCACTCTCAGCTGTCATGAAATGTAAAGCTATGGACTAGTTTGAGCATTGTGCACTCACGCAGAGATATTTTTTCTATGAAAAGCAGCATGTAAATAACAGTATGTTCTGTTTATAATCAAAATCTCAAGTGATTTAAGCAATAATTTGTTTCGTTTAAGAAGTTCAAATACTTCCAGTCTTCATCATGCTATAAACTGCATCATGAAGCATAATTATATGTGATTCTAGAATTGCGGGTACATTTTGTTTCAAGATAAACCTTCTATTACACTACCTAACAAAAGTCTTGTCATCGATCCTAGTTGTAAGAGCAACAAATAATAACTTGAAATCTAGTTGATCATCTGGAAAAGTGGCAGAAGGTGGATTTTTCCAATTAATCATTTGCTGAACTGCATCCCAATCATCACAAATACTGCAGAAGACCTATTGGAGGCCGCATGGATCCAAGATTCTCAAGAAATCAGTCAGGTTTGGTGAAGGAAAATCATGGTTTGGGGTTACATTCAGTATGGAGGTGTGCGAGAGATCTGCAGAGTAGTTGGTAACATCAACAGCCTGATTTTTCAAGACATTTGTGCTGCCCATTACATTACAAACCACAGGAGAGGGCAAATTCTTCAGCAGGATAGCGCTTCTTCTCATACTTCAGCCTCCACATCAAAGTTCCTGAAAGCAAAGAAGGTCAAGGTGCTCCAGGACTGCCCAGCCCAGTCACCAAACATGAACATTATTGAACATGTTGGGGGTAAGATAAAGGAGGCATTGAAGATGAATCCAAGGAATCTTGATGAACTCTGGGAGTCCTGCTAGAACGCTTTCTTTGCCATTCCAGATGACTTTATTAGTAAGTTCTTTGAGTCATTGCTGAGATGTATGGATGCAGTCATCCAAGCTCATGGGAGTCATACACAATATTAATTTTTTTTTCCACTTCTATTTCTGTTAAGCGACAAGACTTTTGTCCAAGCGAAGTCAGATCTTACAGATCTTACTAATTGAATAACTAAAAATCAAGGCATTATCATATTTTATTTTGGTAAAATAAGCATAATCTTGAGGCCTTTGCCTTTCATATAAGCCACTTCTGATACCAAATGATCAACTTGAAGTCAAGTTATTATTTGTTGTTTCTAAAACTTGCATCGGCAACGAGACTTTTGTCAGGTACTGTGTATATATATATATATATATATATATATATAGAAAAAAAACATTTTGTTTTAAAATTATTTATGTAAAGAGTTCCACTTTCCTTGACTGTCTCTGCCTGCTGAATCTTTACTTAAAAAACATTTGCATGATATTCTATTATTATTATTATTATTATTATTATTATTATTATTATTATTATTATTATTATTATTATACTATTTTCAGTATTATTTGTAATTTAGGTAACAAAAAATACTGTCTGTCCCTATGTTCTAGTCAATTCTGTTACATCGGTTACAAAAAGGCATAACAGTTTTTAAAGCACTGATAGGAAAAGCATGCGACTTACTCCAAGTTGCTACTACTAGCAGGAGCTTTGGAAAATGTTGAGGCACTTTTATTTTGCTCTCATTCATTTGTACAAAATGTTTAGGATACACTTACAGCATAATAGATTAGTTGTCAACTGTTGTGTAATTTCAGTAAATTTCTTTTACAAACAATTGAAAAATTTTGTTACGCTTTTTAAAAACAATTATGAAAATGCATAAGATGTTGTATTAGATGTGCCATTTGGTCTCAGGTTTGAAGTTAGCATCTTTAGGTAAAGCGCAAAATGGTGGAAAATGTCAACGCTGTCTTTGTCAACTCTGTTAGTTGTTTTAAAATAAGATTAAACAATAATTAGCAACAAAATGAAATTATATTTATTTTTTTGTCTGCAAAAACACTTTGACATTCTTTCTCTGTACCTGTCATCAGAGGGAAGAAGCCCCACCCATTTAGTGACTATCTCTCCCTCATTAGCATAGGATGTTAGTCTTGTTTTTGAATCTGCCCATATGCTGACATACAGGCATTTGTAGCTCCACCCCCTTTTAAAAAGAGCACAAGCTCATTTAAATTTAAAGAGACAGTCACCAAAACAGCACAATTAGGATCAAAGTCTAAATGGGGCTTTTTCAAAGAGTTATAAAACATTATTTGTGGGTTATTTTAAGCTGAAACCTAACACGAACGCACTCTAGGGACATCAGAGACTTATTTTACATCTTGTAAAAATGGCACATATTAGGTCTGCTTTAAGCCATCAATTAGATTATAAGTTGATTGCTTGGTTGCATGTAAATAGATTTTTCCTGCTGATTAGCATTAACCTGTATGGTGCTTCACGAGCAGTTGCATGCCTGATGTGTAAACCTGTATGTTGTCCCTTCACTTTCACTTTTACAGGCATAATTCGTTACTCACTTCATGCATTTCTAGGTAAGAAACACCGAAAGAATTTGCTGCTACTTCCCTTCTATCTTGTCTTCGGTTTTACCATAATAGTCTTTTTCTCCTACTTTCAAGGGTATTCTTGCACACTGAATCCGAAATTTTTGTCTAGAATTTTTGCATGTTAAGAAATAAATTCGACCTCGCGTTGTCAATCATATTTCACCTCCAAAGCTTTCGTTTGTCTTTAAAAAAAAAAAGAATTGATTTTGATATTTTATTTACTTTTTTTGACCATTCAGGGCCTCTGTACAAGTGAAATGCAAAATCTAAAATGACATCTTAGTAATTAATATAATACAAATATTCTGTTGCTTTTTGTATGCTAGTTTGTTGACGCTGTTTGGTTTGTGCGTTTGCTTTGCTTGTCTTTTTGTCTGTGTCTTCATAGCTTAGATAAACTTCTAGTCTTTGTTTAGGATCATTTAGTTCATATAAATTGGAGGTCGTCTTTTAATATGTGGGTCCAGTATCACCTTGCAATGTTAGACTGAGCCTTGGACATCCTGAAGTAAACTTTAAATCTGGCACAGTAATCCCGCAGCTCTTTGATAAGGAAGTGGTTTAAGGGTGGAATTGACCCAATATTTCTTCTTTAGTTTTCTTTTAAGTAGGGAGAAGACATAAAGACTTCATTTTGAATTGTTTTGCGAATATTTGGGATTGGAATAATTAACATTCATGGAATTCGGTGGGCAAGGTTTGTGTGCGTGATGAATTTTTTGGATTTGAATACGAAAATTTCGGTCTTCAGTGTGCAAAAACCTCTACTTATGTACAGTGGCTGAGAGAGCTCAAACATGCTGCAAGTTAAGAAAACATGCAAAGAGAACATCACTAACAAACTTAAGGAAATTCTCACAACACATTCAAATACAGGAACGTTCTACAAATTACGCAGGTTACAAAGGTTTGCAAATCTAAAACGTGGCAAACTTGGTTGCTTCCTGTTTGGCGTCAGCGATTGTTATTGCAGATAAACAGCAAAAAAAAAAAAAAAACTCAGCTTTCAGATCTATAAAAATACTGCTGACTATAAAATATACAATTGGTGGCTTATTCACTTTGAACACTGCTTTATTTACATGTATTGGGAGTTTGCATGCTCGTGTTGTCAAATTGATAATGTTTTCTCAGTTTATTTGTTTGTTTTTTTTCTATTTGCAAGTCTTATCTTGCAGCGTGTTTGCAATCTCTTGGTACACATACTTGTCAATTTCACATGAGATGGTGGTTTGCGCTAAATGTTTCAAACAGATTTAAAAACTTAGTTCAGCGATTTACTATTTATTAGTGTTTTTTTTTATATTCACAAATTGAAATGGTAATAAAAAGTAAGTATTCTGGACACATGGACTATGACTGTATAAAAGTAATTTGCAACCATTTTAAAAAGGTACCAGCAAGACGCAACCATTAGATTTGGAATTTACCAAATACAAATGTGAAACTGACATTTGTGAAGTATCTTTTGGACATTTTAAAGCTAAACTTCACTTTCATTAAATTAACCCTAAAGGAAAAGTGTGTTTTTATTTGTTGTTATCATTTAGAAAAAAATGGTTATGGACTTAAAAGGAACGGTTCACTTAGGCTGCATTTACAGTGCATGGTTCAAGTGACTCCAATCCAATTTTTTTATCTACACTTGAAGTCAGAATTATTAGCACCCCTGTTTATTTTTTTTCCCCAATTTCTGTTTGACGTAGAGAAGATTTTTTTCAACATATTTTTAACATAATAGTTTTAAAAACTCATTTCTAATAACTGATTTATTTAATCTTTTCCACAATGACAGTAAATAATATTAGATATATAATAGATATTTTTCAAGACACTTCTATACAGCTTAAAGTGACATTTAACGGCTTAACTAGGATAATTAGGTTAACTAGGCAGGTTACAGTAATTAGGCAAGTTATTGTATAATGATAGTTTGTTCTGTAGACAGTCGAAAAAAAAAAATTAGCTAAAAGGGGCTAATAATTTTCACCTTAAAATGGATTTTAAAAAAATTAAAAACTGCTTTCATTGTAGCAGAAATAAAACAAATAAGACTTTCTCCAAAAGAACAAATATTATCAGACATACTGTGAAAATTTCCTTGCTCTGTTAAACATCATTTGGGAAATATTTAAAAAAGAAAAACAACTCAAAAAGGGATAATAATTCTGACTTCAACTGTACATGTGGCACAGATCGGATCTGGGCTGTGTACGTGTAAAGCAGGAAAAAATCACTTGGATTCTGATTTACTCAAATCAGATTCAGGCTTGTTTATATGTATCCGTGGACATGTATTTTTTTTTTAGATTAGATTCAATTTATTGTCATCACACATGTACAAGTACAAGGCAACGAAATGCAGGTAAGTGGAACCCCCCGACCGTGCACAGACATCACAACTCCAGGGAAGACAGGTCACGGGAGGTGGAACAGGAAATAAAATAGTCAGGAAAAAGAGGCAAAAAAAAAGTCCCTCTCACCTTGCTCTTAAGTTAGAGCACCGTGAGATCAGGGATAAGAAAAAGCCCCAGCAATCTAGCACAAAAACACACCGACAAGACATAACATTGCCACAGGGGATGGGAACAGGGGGTGTGGAAATAGTCCGGTAAGGGCGGGCAGCCATCAGGTCCTGCAGCCATGGAGGCGCTGGTCGCAGACCTGCTCACCCCCTCCAGTGGGTGAAAGCATACGAAGGCGTTGGATTTGGGGCCAGGAAGTGTCGTGCTATGTATCTGTGTGTGTGTGTGCGTAAGCCTGTATAGTCCAACAGGTGTCCTTGACGGGGAGCAGGAATTTCAGAGCGTCTCCTTATCTTGCTATCCGGGAGAAGTTGTTTTCCTCCAGCCGAGGCCGTCTGGCAGGAGAAAAGAAAACACAGGGAAGCCGAAAGAGTGGAAAGATACTTCAACTTTAGGTCAATACCTGCCAATTTCACAGATATTTAATGTCCATCACATGTCTCCAGATCTGGCCAAATTTTGTTGCAAAGCTGCTAACTTCACCCCGATGTTTTCCAGTTTGCGATCTAATATTGCAGTCTGATTATTAGCAAGCCTGCCCATCAGCGCTTCAATCAAGCCGGCCAGCCTGGTGGGGTTTTGAGCAGCACTGACCGCTTTCATCATTCGTCGATACGCCAGGGCCCCGCATAAGCCCATCAGCAGAAACCCTGTTATCAAAGTTCCGAATAGGTAAATGTCTTCAATATCCTCCAGAGACAGAGCAGCCAGGCACAGGACGCGCCACTTCTCCCACCCGTCCATCACGTATCCAGCTGCAAACGTCCCCGCAGGACATGTGGGCTCTCCCGAGCCCAAACTTCTCGTCGAGTATCTGATATGAATCGGATCTGTGTCCTTGTGTCTGCAGTGTAAAGGCTGATTTATACTTCTACGTCAAGTGCACACGTATGCTACGGTGCAGCATTTTTTTATTCAATGTTTGACGTTTTCTCAACCGAAACACAGAGAGGGTGGGACATGGAGTAGCTACTCCCCTTTAAAAAAAAAAAAACAGCCAATAGCATTTTGTTTTTATGACTGCTCTGCCAGTGAGAGTGGTTAAGCTCAACAGCATCAAATGAAAAGCAAAAGCAAAGCGTCTTGAAGGGGGCAGGGCATGTCAGATACTAGCGATCATTTGATTTGATATGATTTGATGAGAAATTGAAGTATGAGGTGACGTGAGTAAAATCATTAGCTACGTTTCCAATCCACCTATTTTTATGTGCATTTTGTATATGCGCATAACAAAAACTGTTGATGGAAACGCCAAGATGCGCATAAATTTTGAAAATGCACATAAAAAATGTATGCGTATAACTGAGGAAGAAACTTATTCGAAACTTATTCCAGCAGGCTGAGCACATTGTAAAACATCTGAAATGTTGTTTTGGTCATTCTAAAACGCTTTACCGTTTAAGTATTAGTGTTATTATATTATTAATGACCTCCAGAATCAAGAGCGTCTGTGATCCACGTCTCACGGCTTCAAGCGCCATCGCGCGTTCACTGCGTGTCAGGATTGCCTTTTGAGATTCAAATCGTTTATAAAATGAAGAAAAGATTCACGCAGCTTCTTTTACTACAGCAAATTCTGTTTTTACCGTTGATATTTGGCGCCAGTTAATCAGGAAGTGATGATTTTGTTCGTTTTTACTTGTTGGATGGAAACGCTGCTTTATTAGCACGTCTTTTGTGCGATCATTCAGTTTTGTGCATAAAATTAATTCATTAGCTATTGATCCATTAAGGCTAAAGTGGCAAACTAGAAGCTTTACATGTGTATCAGTTTTATATCACAACTGGTTGTGGATATCTTAAAAACTAACAATACTGATACTAACAATAAAAAAGCTTATTTTAATTTCATGGGGCCTTTAAAAAATTTTATATTTCCCCATAATTTACTCACCCTCAAGCCATTCCTGCAGTATTTGACTTATTTTTCTGTCAGATAAACACAGTCGGGGTAGTTTTATATGTAACTTTGGCTCTTCCCTGCAATATTATGGTGTTGCATAGTGACTTTTATTTTGAAACCTTCAACAGTGTAACATACACCGCCAGGGCTTAGCGCATGTCTTATAAAGCAGATTAATGTATTTTATTATAAACATATTTCTTATTTTTTTTAAATAAAGTTCGGGTTCGTTTTATGACAGATTTATGCTTTTGAAAGCTTCAAAATAAAAGCCACTATCCAACACAATTATACAGCTTGGAAGAGCTAAGTAAAGTTTTCAATTATGCCAACTATGTTCATCTGAAAGAAAAATATATACATAAAGGATGGCTTGTGAGTAAGTAAATTATTAGGTAAGTAAATTTTTGGGGGTGAAATTTTCCTTTTAATAGATTGATTTGGAAGTAGACTTTCTGACTACTTTCTCTTTTTTGTAGTAACATTTGATTTAAGAAATGACACACTTTACCTTCCCCAAACAAGCATGTATTATGAACCAGACTATCATTACTGATGATTCCCCAGTGCATAAAATAACATTCATTGTGTCTTTTCACTATCTGCTCTTTGTCTGTTCTTCCAGAAAGACCCTCCTCCTGCAGAGTGCAAACAGCAGTAAGATTCGAGAACAGACAGCCATGGCACAACTCGGCTGCTGTCAGCCAATTAGACGGTGTGGATGCAAGCCTAATTTCCTCGTGGACTCGCAACACTAATGCAATAGGAAACCAAGCGCTGTTTAGAAAATGCATGTTTTCTCTACTGTTTACTTTTTACAGAGATGACCTCAGTCTTTTTGTTCATAAGACGTGTGATATCACACTCTGAAATTTAGCCGACAAAACGTGTAATGGAATGATTTTCTTTCGGAAGAAGTTTCTATATTCAAAATGTTTGCCTAGAGCTGGTGTGTGAGTGAGGTCAAGCAAAGACGCCACTTGCGTATTGAACATTCATATGCAATTATTACCATTTTTGCAACATAGCAGGTTCTTGGACACTCCCCAGATGATATGACCTCCCAAATGGCGTCCAGTGTAGCATCACTCAGGGTTTTTCTTTGCCAACAAATTGAACCTGCTGTGTTCATGAATTTGACATTAACTGAAATTTCCAATTTTACTTTTACAGTATAGTTACAAAAGAAGTGTTTTGATGTGGATCCTCCAGCACACTGGAAGCTGAACTATGTGGATTATGGTAATAGAATACTTATGATTTGTCTTTAGGGTTGGGCGTCATTGAATTCCCAAATCCCTATGTGACGTACTGCATATCCATGCCATGCACGTTGACACGGGATTTCAACCATATTTTATTTCGCCATGTGATTACGTGTCGAGTTGCTCAATTCATGCACAGAGTTTCATCTATTACAGTATTAAGAATGTTAACAGCCAGTCTATCCTCCTCCATTTTGGATTGTGTGCAAGCCTTAGCCTTTTCTGGAACATTTTTGGGTTGTAATGCAACATTGTTTCCATTTTGTACAAAAGAGACAAAAAGATTATATTAAATGTTGTGGGACATGATGCCATACAGTCTTGTTGTTTCATTAGTTTACAGGTTATAGATTTTTTTTTTTTTGTGCATTTATAGTGCCCAAGTTCAGTATTCCTCACACAGGTGAGTGGGCTTGACAAACCACCTGTAGAAAACACTTTCATCTGTCTCACACTCTTTTAAATGTTTTAGGACGTCCCACAAAACCTTTTTTATAATTTTTTATTAGATTAAAGGTCATAGATGTTTGTTAAGCATGTGTAGTTCCCAAACTGAGTGCACCTCACACAGGTAAGTGGACTTGACAAACCACTTGTAGAAACACTTTCATCAATATAATGCTGTGTTCACACCAGATGCAGCATTTTCTGAAAAATCGCAGTATTTGCGCGTAAATAGATGCGTGAACATTTTGAGTTAACTCCTTCATTCACTCGTCAAATCCGCTTCATTTGTGTGTCAAATTCACTTCACAATGTGAAGTTCTGTGGCAGGGCTTCTGTCTGCCCGGTGACTGTAGCTTCGTTGCTAAATGGCTAACATGGATTTAATTGGGAGAATCTCTGTGTTTGTGCTTTATGAAGGCTGAAAATCAGCGTCGATTTGTTTTGAGCTGTGTCTGAGTCCACTAGATAAACTTCATAAACTCCTCCAGAAACTTAACCTGGATGATGAAAGCTTTCAGTGGTGCTTCCGACTGAGCCGAGCCCAGTTTGATCAACTGTTGTCCTATGTCGGCAGGAGGATTTCCCTCTGGGACATTAACAACAGGCACTACGTCATAAGCATGGCACTACAAGAGAAAGCTCCTTTATTTTTATTAGATTCAAAGTTATAGATTTTTTTAAGCATGGGTAGTGCCCAAACTGAGTGTGACTCACACATGTGAGTGGGTTTGACAAACCCCCTGTAGAAAACACTTTCATCTCTCTCACACTTTACTCCTTTGCACCAGACATTTTCTTACAAAATAACTGCATTTATGATGTTTGCTTCACACAGGTGAGTGGGCTTGACAAACCACCTGTAAAACCAAAAATAAAAAAGCATCTACTAAATGTAAATGTGGTGCATGTCTTAACTTAAACTTAAAATCCTGCTTAACCATTTTCTCATGATGGTAAGAACTTAACCAAAATGTCAAACACTAAACATACACTTGAAAAACTAGCGTTTAGGCCTAACAAATAAGATCTACGTATTCTGATTGCATATAAAATTTCCATTCATTTGCATAACATATTTGGACTAATAAACTTTGATTAATATTACTTAAGCATAAAAAATAAGAACAATAAATTCAATGTGTATTAAAGGTGCTGTATAAGTTTTTGACTCTTCTAAAGCATAAAAATACCAATAATATGTTTGCAGATACTTAAGAAACATGCTTAGTGAATGCTTATTGCTGTCTTTATTTTGGTCATTTAACCTGCTCAATGCCAGTTTAGCCAGTTATATTTCAGCACCTCGGGTTGCCTTGCTGGGAAACAGTATTTCATTTATTCAGTCAGGAAGGCTGAGGTGGTCTTTAATTAGCGAATAACATAAATATTACGAAAGTACACATTAGGTGAGCAGGTTACGTTGTAACCCTGTGTCCTAACAACACGCTACGTGATGAGATATGCAGTGATAAGCAATTTAGCTGTTTGCACCAAACGAAACAAAACAGAAATTTAATTACAAACATTCAGAAGCACAGAATAGTGCACTTACTGCACTCCAAATATATGGTAAGGTTTATAATCTTATTAATGCATAATAAATCTCTTTAACATTTTTAAATGTACATGCTGAATCACTTATATGTGTGGGCTTGCACTGAGTCACAGTTTGAAAGTTCAATTTCAAATGTTTTTTTTTTTTCAAGATCTGAGGTAAATTATCTGCTGCTGCTTTCAGTAGCATGGCAATAAATGTCACGTGAAATGGCATTCAAACTTGCATTATCAGCACTGAATAAAGCACATGAGGTGTTCCTGAGGTGATCAGTTTATCCTCTTGTTCACCTGTGAGAAATAGAAGCTGTTTCTACAATAGAAATTTCAGGTGTTGGTTTGCACAAAAACTCTTGATTATGAGAAATATTTCTTCTATCACGTGCTTTTGCTTTTAGCTAGAAAACTGTTCAAATCAGCCTTTAAGCAGAATTGTCTGGCACGCTTAAGTCAATCTGGTAGCCTGTGCTTGCATGGACTCAAGATGTCAGAGGAGCCAAGTGAAAATGTGTTTTGATCCATGAAAGCAATACCTAGTTCAACCACTGGGTGTCAAACTTGCTTCTTATTATGCATGTATTGTGTGAAGGATTGAGCTTTTGCTCCTGATTATTAAGTAAACCAATACCACAGAATTTAGCTAAGTGGATCTGGCTTTTTCTACAGCTAAATACATTTATACCATATTCATATCTTTAATTAAATCTCATTCAGATTAAGTTTTAACAAATTTAGATCGATTCTAAGGAATCTGACAACATTAAAAAACTCACTAATTTAATAAAATCAAAAGGTTACAAACAGTTAATGATAAACTTCATCGTTTTTTATTTATTTATGTATTATATATTTTGATAAATATTTTTTGAGTGTATAGACCTACAAGCAGACTAAAATCAAACAGGACATGGGTACCCTAGCAATCAAATTTCATCGTTTTGACAACCACATTCAACCCTTTAGATCCCGACACCATGTTTTGCTCAGACAAATACAGATCACATGTTACTATGAAAATAGGAATACAGTTTATTATATTTAAACCTTATCAAGCTCCTATTTTGCAGAAACGTTACACTTGAATTGACCACGGAAAGCTGTAATTAGTCTGTGTGCATAATAAGAAGGAAATTAGAGTGGGAAACTGATCCCCAACCAAACCAGATTCCAGAAACCTTCAGCTATGTGAGGAATCTCAACACTGACAGTTTTGATACTGCGGTCTTGAACGCTGGCTCTCCACGATTACACTAACTTGTGTGACATACTTCTTGGCATTCTCTTAGTACTTTTTCAAGTGCGTAATCCAGCTAAAGCGGGATCGGTTCTGTGTGGTATCATTCCCACTTCCACACCTCTTGCTCTGGTTTCCTTCAGCAGTTTGTGAGGCTGCTCAAAATTATCTTCAAATCTTGTTATACTTTAAAGTGGTATGGGCAGATTTTGTCTGCATGGCTGACTGGTGCTTTTAATCATCTTGGCATGGTTGGAATGACATTATTAGCATTGTAGTTTGGTGATGCTTAAGAGCATGAAAGCAATTACAGCGAGGAAAATAAGTATCGCCATGCATTTTTCCTGAGAATACCAATTCTAAAGGAGCTGTTGACGTGGAAATGAACCAGATTTTGGTAAAAATACAAACATAAAAACGAAAAACAAAACAAAATAAATCTGAAATAATGAGTTATGTGTAATACAAATGAAATTACACAGGGAGAAAGTACTGAACTACTGAAATGTTTTATATAAAAGGCTTTTTTGGTGACGTTATAGATGCGTCTCATATGGAGAATGAAGTCACATGAATTGCTCAGGTCACAGACTTCAACAGAGTGTAAAAATCTAGATGGTTATGTGGGTCTCGTCTATCAAATCTGATCTTTATTTTGTATTCTCTATTGGATTCAAGTCAGGTGATTGGCTGGGCCATTCTAAAGCATTTGAGAGTTTCCTTGGCTGTGTTTTGAGTCACTGTCTTGCTGAAATGTCCACCCTGGTTTCATCTTCATCATCCTGCTAATATAGATATTGGACTGAAGCAGCAAATATTATTTTACAATGATGAAGGGCAAAAGGTTGCTGTAAAACTACTGAGATATTTCAGCTGCTGTCTGGGCTTTCACTGCCTTTTTACACCTCTCTTTCTTCATGTGTTCAATACTTTTTTCCTGCTTCATACACATAACTTCATTTGTAAACTAATTAGATTTGTTAATTCTAATTTGATAATTCTGACTTCAACTGTATGTAGATTTCTTTGGTTGTTACCAACATCTGGGGAAATTTTCAAGTCATAAAAACTAAATTTGCTGTGGTAGGAGAAGCTGTGTCAATCTTCTACTTATTTAATAAATGATTTGCGCTTTAGAAGACAATGCCGACATGCAATGAATGCGTGGTGGCATGTAAAAGCATGAGATGCAGAGCGCAGATGCTCATGACAATTTGTGTTGGGACAACATGTAGTAATTGTGTAAAACCCAGCATTTATTACAGTTTTCACCAAAAGAATGTGTTTTTGTAGTTTACATGAAGTTGGCAATTTGACCTGAAACATTACAGGCAATTGTTACCAATTTTTATACTCAAAAGACACTAAATCGTTCTCTAGATTGTAGAGTTTCTAATATAGACTGAAAAACTCCATATGAATACAGAACAAAGAATGTCTTATTCAGTGTTGTCTGTTGGCTTGGAGAAAGTTCTGACTCCCCCACAGTTTCAAATGTCATGGCCATTGTGGTCTCATCTCCCTCCCATAAGATGCATATAAACACTCTTTCTTTCTCCCCCTCTCAAGTTCTCTCAAATTATAAAGCTACTTTCACTGTGTTGACTAAGTTCTATAAATAGGGATAAAACAGGGCTTAATAATTTAGTTTCAATGAAAAAACTTATACTACTGAACATAACCAATAATATAATAAGAGTTCAGTACAAGGAAATTACAAACCATGAGCCTCGTTCTTCGAAATTACAAACTGTGAGCCTTGTTCTCCTATGGTTGTAAAATCCCAGCCAATGAAAACAAAACTCACATATATAACAATCCACACAGCATCATTAATGTGCATGTTTAATAGGCTGTTTGTTAGAGAAATTACAAAAATTATAATTGTTTCCCTTTATTTGTAAGTGTATCTAAACTTACATTAAACATACTATGTATTTGGGACTCTTATTTTAAAAACGGGAGAAGCAGGCAGACTAAAATAGATCTGTTTTATGAAGCAGGCAGCCATGCTTGACCAGAAAATGTGGGCTATACATATGAAAAATTTATTCAGCTCTACCCCAAAGAGACAAATGGTCCATTTGAATGTATATTTTGTAAGTTTAACATGTATATTATGGAATTTGTCAAATATGGTCGTAATGAGGAAACAAAGCATGTAAACTGCTGAGTATATGTGTGTAATGAACATTTATTCAAGTCATTTCATTATTCATGTTTATTCATGAACGTTTATTCACATATTGTCCTACATGAATGCTGATGCTAATCCTCTGTATGAATGAATTCAAAACCTTTTGTTTTCGTCGTTATATCCATTCCAGCTTCAAGACATCTGAAAGATACAACTCCAAGATACAGTTGATACAGATTTTAACATAAAAAGCTTGCGCACTGATGTCAAATATGTTGTGGAATATTGTCTTTATATTGTCTTTTTATTTATAACTGTCTTTAATGAAATTTTTTTATGCTTTATTTTTATTTTTTTTAAATAAAGAAATTGAAAAAGAAAAAAAAAAAATAATAAAAAATTTATATAATAATAAATACAATTACACACTGGAATATAAATGCACAGTTGACTGGTCACATATTTCATTACCGGTCACATTAACAAATACATATAAAGATTAGTTTACACTGTGTAAAGGCATAAGTACAATCCATTTCTCCTAATATTGCAGGTATTTGTCCTTATAGTTTTTAAAGAACAAGTCATCTTCTCCATTTCCCTCTTTTTTTTTTCAAAACGTTGCTATTATGAAATGTTTTGCAACCATGTTGCTTCAGCTGGTAGATTGAGAGAAAACTTTTTCATTTGTAGTGTGGTCCTAAAAAATCTCTGCATTACCCCTTAGACTCCAAGCTAAAGAGAATTGTGCAAATGTGCAAAACAAAAGGTAGGGGAAGAGGAACAGTGGCGCCCCATAATATTTTCTTAGGGGTGGCCTTAAGAGGCCGCACCAAATCTTGGGGCAGTGTTGCCAGATGTAGCTGACTGATTCCAGCTCAAAAACTGGCATGGAAACTGGAAGATGGCATCTCTTTGGGAGATCATAACCGGTTTATAAGTGAAGACTGGTGGGGCATTTGCAAAATCGCCCAAATTTTCTTTACCCACCTATGCCATTTTTTACCCGCACAATTCAAAACAGCCCAATTGGGTGAAAAACCGCCCAATCTGGCAACACTGTTTTGGGGTGGCATGCACAAAAAAAAAAAAAAAAAAAAAAAAAAAAAAAAAAAAATATATATATATATATATATATATATATATATATATATATATATGTATATATATATATATATATATATATATACTGTATATATATATATATATATATGTATATATATATATATATATATATACTGTATATATATATATATATATATATATATATATATATATATATATATATATATATATATATATATATTTATATATATATATATATATAAATAACTTTTCAGTTATTTTTTCACATAATTTTACTGTATAGCATACGCTACATGCCATATCTAAAATTAATGGAGCTTAAATAATTAATAAAACAAACCAATTGATCAAAAGACATTACTATATACACACACACACTCAATATACAGACTCTAATAATATCATTTATCCATGTTCCTTTTTGAGCCACAATATTATTAATAGGGCAGCACTAACTATTTTTATTAATACAGCTTCTTCTTTTGATGTAGGTAAATATTGAATTGCCATTGCTGTCTATTGAACGTGTATGCGTGCTGTCAACAAGGAACGGGGCACCAATCAATTCACAATAATTTGGTGGCTGCTATTTATTTATTAATTCATTTTCTTTTGGGGGGGAGGGGGGGGGGGGAGGGGAGACTCAAATTAATGACAAAAAAATTTCTTCTGTTTATACATAGGTTTACAAATTGTTTCTGCAAGTGTTTTCATTCATTTTCCTTCAGCTTAGTCCCTTATTTATCAGAGGTCATCTCAGCGGAACCGCCATCTATTCCAGCATAAGTTTTACGCAATGGATGCCCTTTCCAGCTGCAACCTAGTACTGGGAAACACCCATACACACTCATATTCACACACACACACATACACTACGGGCAATTTTGTTTACCCAATTCACTTATAGCGCATGTCTTTGGACTGTGGGGGGAATCGGAGCACCTGGAGGAAATCCACATGAACACGGGGAGAACATGCAAACTCCACACAGCCGGGACTTGAACCAGCGACCAGCTTCTTGTAAGGCGACAGTGAGCCACGTAGCCACCATACTACCCCATGTGTTTTCATACATTAATATATGTGGTTAAAACCTAAACTCTAAATACATCTCTTTCTGCATTTTCTTAAGATTAATTATACTAACACAAATCCACAACCCAACTCGGGAGCAACTGTGTCCTTTATTTCCATAACACTTTATACAGTTAGATGGACATACAATAAGGCTGATAAAGCTCAGTTACAAAGTTTCGTAATTATAAATCAAATTCAAGACATCAAGCACTTTTAGATCAGAAGAATGTCTCATTTTCTAGTTGTTTTATTTGATTCGGTTCATGATTTACTACACTAAACAGATACTTGGTAACTTTCAAAATGTAACCTTGTTTCCAAACAATCATGTGTGTTCCCCATATTTTATGGTTAGCATAGTTTTGTTTAGTTGAGGATACCTCTTCATCACAAAGTAACAGATATTGACTATGTGATCCATTTTTTTTTAAAATTCTAAATTATTACTTGTTTAAACACACAAAAAAAATATGTTCCATTTTTAATGAATTTTATTCTTTTTTATGAATACATATAGTAGCTGGCTTGAATGTAATGGTGTTATATACAGTAGGCTAATTAAAGCCCTGTTTTATTCTCTTCATTGTTATGTAAAAATTATTGTGAATAAAATAAGAGTTTGAAAAAAATTGCTATTAAACATTTTTAAGTTATTTATCAATGTGTACAGCATGTTCTTTCCGTGTTTGCATGGGTTTCCACCAGGTGCTTCGGTTTCCCCCACAGTCCAAACACATGCAGTATAGGTGAATTGGGTAAGCTAAAAATGTCCGTAGTGAATGTGTGTGAATGAGTGTGTACACTAAAAAATAAAATCACGTTTTTTTCAGCACACTGAATTTTTTTTTGTCATATATACTAAGAATTGTGAATAACTATTGATCTCCAAAAATATACATATGTTATGTCAGTATTCGCTACAATGGTATGTCTACATCAGGCGTGACCAACCCTGTTCCTGGAGATAGACCTTCCTGTGGATTTCAGTTGCAACCCAAATCAAACACACCTGCCTGTAATTATCAAGTGCTGTTCAGATGCTAATTAATTGGTTCAGGTGTGTTTGATCAAGGTTGGAGCTGAACTTTGCAGCAAAGTCGATCTCCAGCAACAGCACCACTGGTCTACATGTTTAACAGAGTTTTCTGGACAAACATTTTTGTGTTGAACAGGAATGTTGATATTCAAAAAACTTCCCGCATGCGTAACGCAGCAATCGAAAACTAAGCTTGTTTATTTGTTGCTTGAAAGAGGGGTGACACAGTGGTGCAGTGGGTAGCACAGTTGCCTCACAGCAAGTAGGTCGCTGATTCGAGCCCCGGCTGGGTCAGTTGGCATCCCTGTGTTCATGTGGGTTTCCTTCGGGTGCTTCCCTACAGTCCACATGCGATACAGGTGTCTGAGTGTGAATGGGTGTTTCCCAGTACTGGGTTGCAGCTGGAAGGGCATCAGCTGTGTAAAACATATCCTGGATAAGTTGGCGGTTCATTCCACTGTGGTGACCCCTGAATGAATAAAATCACTAAGCTGAAGGAGATTGAATAATGTAGTAAGTTTGTCATTTGTAAGTAAAATGATTCAAATCAGGATGATATGCTAACTAGTACTTATTTTGCAAATTTGAAAACCAAAAATAATCCACTAAACAGAAAAAAAATGAATTGACTCATTAGCAGAAACTGTTGCTTCAGTTGATGTGACAAGAATATCTTTATTAGTAAAATACAATAATCAACATTGGATGAATAAACTAAATTATGATAGCTGAACAAAATATTGTTTCCAAGAAGAACTAAAAAAACAGTTGAGACAACTCAAAGTTCTTAGTGCATCAAAATTCCTTGTTTTCTCAATTTATTTTTTACAGTAGTGTTTCCCAGTGTCGGGTTGCAGCTGGAAGGGCATCCGCTGCGTAAAACATGTGCTGGATAAGTTCATTCTGCTGTGGTGACCCCTGATTTTTAATAAAGGGACTAAGCCGAACAGGCCATATATGAAAACAAACAAAAATCACCAGACTGCCCCTATTGATCTGTATCTATTGAGCTTTGGTTACGTTTTATCATTTTCACCACAACACACCTAAAACCAATAGGTATCCTAGTTAAGCAGTCAACTAAGAAAGTGAGAAAAACAATACGTACAGAAAAGATATATAAAAACAATGTATAAAATAAGAGTGTTTTAATAAAATAAAATTAAATTAAATGTAATTAAATTTATTTTATTTTATTTTGCATTCTTCTTTCAAGAAATGGCAGGGAAACAGCTTGGACAACTGAAGTTAAATTATTTGCTTGGTGGATGTCATTTTTCTATAGAGAACCCTTTGTCTTGTCTTACAGAGTACAAAGTAAAAATTGAATAGGTATTTTTAAATTCATTTTAATTTATAATGGAACTTCAGTTTGTACCCTACTTATTCAAAGCGGACCACGTCACATTCTCAAATCCCCCAAACCCTTTTGTTTGTCTTTGAGTTTTATGTGTTTGTCCTCAGCGGCTTAACACCACAAACTGAGGACCTTCAAGTCTGAAACCTTCCTTCAAGTCACACTTGACAGAGAGCCTTACGTTCTTCCCAGCTGCCTCTGTAGCCAAACTTGCCTTTTATGGCTGCCTGATTTGCCTGACCACTCTTCGCTGGAACCATAGACCCTCTTATGTGAGGCTTTCTAATGTCCCACAGCGGAAACATCCCTCTCTAGAGCTTAACAGAGAGATTTGTGTTCTCTCTTTCAGATTGGCAGCACCAAAATAAGTGCTGTATTGTTCCATGAGATGTCTGATAATGCAAGAAGGCGCCGTATCGCTAACTGTGCTAATATTAAATGGGAAATGGCTGCGCTGTAATACAGAAAGTGCTATTAAGATCTTTGTTATGGAAAGTGATATTGCAGTCCTTCATGTTGACTCCGTCTGGTAGTTTATGTAAATCTTCATCCCACTGTGTTACCGCACACAGCTGCTGCGAGTGACGCTGTTTTATCTCTGCTGACAGTTACCGTCACTGGGTGTAAAAATACATTACTACTGTGTACAGTGTGTTCCCACAGATTTCGAACATAACAAACTTCTGTCTGATTATTTTAGGGATTTTTGGTCTCCATCCAGGGGCACAGTGCTGTACAAGATTACCTGGGATTAAATGTGGACATCCAGGCTGAGGAAGGGTCGACGTGCTTCAACGTTGAAACTGTTTATGATAGTTTATTGTGTATTGACTACACTGTAATAATATCTGTTAATTTTTTTAAGTGTTTTCTATTTATTTACATTTGTGAATTATGGGAGATTGATCTCTCCTCTGTCGACTTTTGATGTTAAAAATTCAACTCTACAGTCTAAAGTGACTTTTATTGACAATTTAGTAGTTTGAGACAAGATATTGTTTAAGAAATATTATATAGAGAACTAAATTTGTAAAATAACAGAAAAAAAACTGACAGCTTATTACCAGGCTTTTGCAGCATAATATACAACAGCAACCCAGACAATATATCTCTTCAAACTATTAAAGGGCACCTATGGTAAAAAAATCTACTTTTCAAGCTGGAGCGGTAGGAGCGGTTTTCAGATCGACCGCAACTTTACGTAGGAGTGTGGTCCCCCCGCCCACCAGTATTGATTGACAGGTACGTCATCATATCCTCAGTTTGTTGATTCACGTCCGCCATTTTCAGCGTGAGTCGAAGCGATATCACTAAAGGAACACCCTAGCTCTATTTTTAGATGCAAGGCTCATTGGGCTCAACACAAGATCAATATTCTCCACATTATCACTCTAATCGGAATTATTGGTTGTATCTTTAGGTAGGTTTGCAAACGTGTACTTATTGAGTCTACCTTATACTTCAGCCTTTTGCATTTCTCGTGATCACAGAAGCTCCCAGTGATCTTAACTAGGTGCTGCTGTACCTGACATAGCGTCATGCGTTTTAGAATTCTAAACATAGGTTTCTATCAGGGTACACACAACGGCGCGACGATTCGGGACACTTCATGTTTCTGCCTCGCCACAGAGAGTGTCTGGTGTGCCGTGTCGCGGCTTCAAGCGACGCATCCCGTGCTTCAGTCAAAGTTACTTCAAAATACTGATGAATTCTGACATCATTAACCAGAAATTAACTCGAAATAGCTGTGCTTGTATTGTTCAAAAGTAATACTAATAAATATCTGTAAAATTACCGGACTGATTTTACAAGTAATTTAACAAAAAAAATTGCTGTTTCCGATCTTTTTCCGAAAAAAAAAAAAACACCATACACATTCTGGTAAATTCCGACATTGTTTTAACCAGAAATTAATTCTAAACTGCTGCGCTTGTATTGTACAAAAGTAAAACCAGTAAATATCCATAAAACTACTGAAACGACTTTACTAATACATAAAAAATGAGCTGTTCACACAGGCAACAATGTTCCGTAATTTAGTCTGCAAAGCCAGTATTCACAGATCCAATCCAAAATACTGGTCAATTCTGACATGGTTAACCAGAAATTACTTTGAAACGGCTGAGCTTGTATTGTACAAAAGTAATACAAGTAAATATCAAAAAAATTACCGCAATGTCTTTTTCAGTAAATTTACAAAAAAGGCAACAACACACAGGCAACAACATCCTGTATTTTTTTCCTGTATTTTTTTTTTGAGAAGCACCATTTAAACATCCAAAATACGGGTAAATTCTAATATTGTTAACCAGAAATAACTTCTAAACTCCTGGCTTGTGTTGTACAAAAGTAATACCAGTAAATATCCATAAAATTACCAGAATTACTTTACCAGTGATTTGAAAAATGAGCTGTTCACACAGGCAACAACGTTCTGTAATTTTATTTTATTTTTTTCAGAAAAGACCCATTTACACATTCGTTCCAAAGTTCTGGAAAATTCTGACATCGTTAACCAAAGACTACTTCTAAACTGCTATGCTTGTATTGTACAAAAGTAAAACCAGTAAATATCAATAAAATCCATAAAGAATTACTTAACCAGTGAATTTACACAATGCGCTGTTCACACAGGCAACAGCGTTCTGTATTTTTTTCCGTAGAAGCACCATTCACACATCCATTCCAAAACTGCACTTGTATTGTACAGAAGTAAAACCATTAAACATCTGTAAACTTACCAGAATTTCTTTCACTGTTCATTCCACTGTGGTGACCCCTGATTAACAAAGGGACTAAGCCAAAAAGAATATGAGTGAATGAATGAATATCACAGGCAAACCAGCAAATCCATTACCGTAAAGTCCTACACCTGTTTTGCTTCAAACTGACTTCATGTACAGCTATAATATATAATAAATATAGGTTTAAACTGTCAAGAAAGAATAAAAAAAGTTTTATAACATAATTGTTTGTGCTTTTGTTTGTTTTTAACAATAAGTAGAATTTTATTTTTGTGTAAATCTACCTTTAGTTAATAAATCTTTTTTTTTCCTTGGAAGCCAAATAATTAGTCTTACATAATATCTGTACATGCCTAATGAATGACTGAAGCTAGAATTACTCGTAAGGACAGTTGCTGAGCGATAATCTCAGATAAATGTTGGTATGGTTATGTTAGCTCATTCATGAAGATGTCAAGGCTTATTGATGTTCACATTGAAACATAATGAAGTATTACTTGCTTGTCACTCTCTATACGGCAAGCTACAATACAATTCAAGTACAGGCCTTCTAGGTTTAACCAGGGATTAGATGTCTTCCTAAATCTGGTTCATAAATCACTCTTACCTGGGAATAAAATGAAAACCAGCTCAGATCTTTCACCTATTACTGTTTATTTAACCATCCCTCAATGTCATTGCTCTTTGTTATGTAAGATGCCAAATATGAATAACTTGTTTAGATTGTGAAATCTCAAAAGGAGAAAAATAACACTAATACACCTTTCTGAATATTTTTGTTTTATTGTCTGCATAAACTCTTTTAAATCTTTTATAATGCAAATGATCAGTTCTCTGATTAATTTGAATGACATTAAAGTCTATGTAAGGTATATGAATTGTGTCTTTTTTGCATATTACTGAGGCATGAAATGACTCAGCAGGTATTTTGTAAAGGGCGTAGCAGATTTAATCTAGTTTATTTGCAAGATATTAAACAAGGATTAAGTAACACTTGGTTGCAAAGGAGACATTCCTTTTTTATTTTTTAAGTGCCGTGGAATGCACCATTACATTGGATATCGCTTATGCATTAACATGCAAGCATGCTGTGGGCCTGAAAATAAATGTATATTCAAAGAAAATAAAGATATCAAAAGATTCTTTTCAAGTTGTAAAGAAATCTGTGTTTTTGAAACTAATGATGATAGCAGAAGTCACTGATTTATTTCAATTATTTAGCCAGACATGTTTACTGTTTAAAAATATTTAAAATGTTTCTTAAAATATAATATATTTTGTTAAATGGGAAAATAAGTAGTTGTTTTTTACCCGAACATTTTAAAAGAACTATTTTTAGACAGTGAAATCATTTTTATTTAAGGTTATCATATTGTCAGAATCTTAAAACCAACCCAGGCTCATTCTGAAAACGTACCACTATATACATTTCTGGAGAGCGTTTGATGTGATCAGCCTCTAAGACCACAACCAGATGGTTTTCAACTTAATAATAAAGAATGTTACTTCAGACCTGTTGTTGTCATTTTTTTATTGACTAGGTAGACATGAAAAAAATAATTAATTAGGAATAAATTAAACTTTTGGAATAAAATTTTGATCATTATCTTTTGCCATATTGCCCTGCCCTACCCCAAACCTAATGTCTATCCAGTTTTGTTTGTTTGTTTGTTTGTTTGTTTGTTTTTTAAAAAGAGTCCGACATACAAAGCTTTGTTAAATGTAAAAAAATTGTGGAATATATATATAATTGTAATCTAATAAAAAATTTAATATTCTCAATAGGAAACGTTGTGGCCAATCAAAAGCTGCTGTGGGCGTGCATATTAATGATTTCCTGAGTAATGCCAGAGTCAGTGCTTAGTTTGTATTGGCCTGTTTTTCCCAGGGATTTTACACTCACTGGATTTGCATGAGAACAAGGAAACTCTTAAGTTTCAGCTATGCCTAAGTATATAGAGTTTTTCATTCTACAACGCCTTCAAGTCTATAGAATTTTTTTTTCCTGTTGAACTGTTCATGCCATAACAATGCAATGCATAAAATAGTTAAAATACTTTTACAAACAAACTGTTATGGGAAGCAGACGGACAAAGGAGGTGAGTGAATTATCAACGATGTTTATTTAATAACAACTGAGCACACAAGGAGAACGAAGGAGAAGTGAGTGGAGTCTGGTTGTTTGGGTGATCCTTGGTGGCAGGCTGGATGACTGATACAGAGGGAGACCGAATGCACACACCAGAGGGCTTGCGGGGAAGACAGACTGATGACAAACACAAGGCAGACAGGACACCGGGAACACTGGACAAACTAGGAGAGACAGAGAGCAGATAAGTACAATATACTGAGGTTGAAATGCTAGTGATTACCAGGAGGTGTTCACTCAGAGTCCGCTTCGTAGGAACGAGACCGGACACTGAGTGAAGTGAGGTGTGTGCTTATATAGTGACTATGAGTGATTGGGTGCAGCTGTGTGTGGTTAATACTCAGGTGACGGTGATCGTTGAGTGATGCTGGTGGAAGAGCCTGGCCAATCCGTGACATTACCCCCCTCCCCAGGGCCCGCTCCTGAGGGCCTATACCTCCGACGCCGTGGTGGTCTACCACGTCCACGAGGTGCTGGAAACTCGGGGTGATTGGAGTGGAACTCTTCCATAAGTGCAGGATCTAATATATCTGATCTGGGGACCCAAGATCTCTCCTCCGGACCGTATCCCTCCCAGTCGACAAGATATTCCAGCTGACCACCACGACGTCGGGACCGTAGAAGGTCCTTGATCTTGTAAATGGATCCGACTTCCGACATCAGTGGGGGAGGAGGTTCCTCTTCATGGCCAGGCTCTGTGGAAGGAATCAGAGGGTCGTGAAAGGGTTTGAGGAGTGAAACATGGAATGTGGGGTGGATCCTATATTGTGGTGGTAACTGTAACTTAAATGTGACGGGGTTGACCTGCTCCAGGATGGTGAAGGGACCAACAAATCTGGGACTAAGTTTTCGGGAGGGCAGTCGCAAGCGGATGTCTCTGGTGGAGAGCCAAACTTTCTGCCCCGGCGCATAGCTTGGACCTGGGATCCTCCTCTTGTCGGAGACCTCCTTGGCTCTGCGAACTGCCCTCTGGAGATGGTGATGAGCATCGTCCCAGACCCTCTCGCTCTCCCGGAACCAGTAATCCACTGCGGGGACATCAGAAGGTTCGCCATCCCAGGGAAAGAGTGGAGGTTGGAAGCCCAGAATACACTGGAATGGCGTAAGTCCGGTGGTAGGTTGCCGCAGGGAATTCTGGGCGTATTCCGCCCAGCCCAGAAACTGGCTCCAGGAGTTTTGATGACCGTGACAGAATGTTCTGAGGAACCGCCCCACTTCTTGGATTTTCCTCTCTGTCTGGCCGTTGGTCTGTGGATGATAGCCAGACGAGAGGCTGACGGTCACACCTAGGAGTCTGAAGAAGGCTTTCCATAGTCTGGAGATGAACTGGGGTCCTCTGTCCGAGACTATGTCCTCAGGTAATCCAAAGCATCGGAAGACATGGTTGAATAGGGTTTCGGCGGTTTCCAGGGCTGTGGGCAGACCCTTCAAGGGAATCAGACGGCAGAATTTGGAAAATCGATCGACAATGACTAAAATGCAGGTATTACCTTCAGATGATGGGAGATCTGTCATGAAGTCAACTCCTAGGTGTGACCAGGGGCGGTTTGGGATGGGCAAGGGATGGAGTTTACCTGCAGGTAGATGGCGAGGACTCTTCGACATAGCGCACTCTCTACAGCCTTGAACGTATCTCCTCACATCCCTCGCCATGTGCGGCCACCAAAAGCGTTGGGATAGCAGCGAGAGGGTGTTGTTGGTCCCGGGATGTCCTGTGCCCAAAGATGTATGGGTGGAATGGATCAGATCTACCCGTTGATTTTCAGGAATGAAGCGACGATTGGGGGGACAGCCCGGCGGAGTCCTGGATTCGGGAGTGGCGACGACTGTAGGAGCGGACCAGGTGATGGGACAGACCGTGATCTGTTCTGGAAGGATTCTGGCTGGGGTCTCCATGATTTCTGGCTGATCATAAATTCGGGACAGTGCGTCCGCTCGGATGTTCTTTGACCCAGGTCGGTAAGATATGGAGAATTGGAATCGGGAGAAGAACAGGGACCATCGGGCCTGACGAGGACAGAGTCTTTTGGCTTCTTTGAGGTACTGGAGATTTTTATGGTCTGTAATCACCTGGAAAGGATGTTTGGCTCCCTCCAGCCAGTGTCGCCATTCTTCCAGGGCAAGCTTTATAGCCAATAGCTCCCGATTTCCGATGTCATAGTTTCTCTCCGCCGGGCTGAGCTTCCTGGAGAAATAGGCGCATGGATGGAGTAATGCTGGTGTACCATGATGTTGTGATAGGATGGCTCCTACTCCAGTTGTCGAGGCATCTACCTCGACCACGAACGGGATTTCAGGATCTGGGTGAGTCAGGAGTGGAGCTTGAGTGAAGGCTTGTTTGAGGGCTTGGAAGGCTGCGTCGGCTTCGGGAGGCCAGGAGAGTTTCTTGGGTTGGTTTTTGAGTAGGTTGGTAAGCGGAGCGGTAATGAGACTGTAGTTGTGGATGAAACGTCTATAGAAATTGGCAAACCCTAGAAATCGTTGGAGTTCTTTAATAGTTGTTGGTTTTGGCCAGGAGACAACGGCAGTGACCTTCCCCTCGTCCATGCGAACCCCTTCATGATCAATGATGTACCCCAAGAACTGAACAGACGGTAGGTGGAAGGAGCATTTTTCAGCCTTGAGGTACAATTGATGGTCTCTGAGGGTTTGTAGGACCTCCGCAACGTGGTGGCGATGTTCGGCCTCACTCCGGGAGTAAATCAGGATGTCATCAATGTAGACTATGACGGAGATATGGAGGAACTCCCGGAGGACTTCGTGAATGAAGTTCTGGAATACGGAGGGGGCGTTGACCAGACCATAGGGCATGACCAGGTATTCGTAGTGCCCTGTAGGGGTCACAAACGCCGTCTTCCACTCGTCCCCCTCACGTATTCTAACCAGATTGTATGCGCTGCGGAGGTCCAACTTCGTGAATACCTTGGCTGATCGGAGTTGTTCCAAGGCCGCAGGGACGAGAGGAAGGGGATACCGGAACTTTATTGTTCCTTGATTCAGAACTCGATAGTCGATGCAAGGACGCAGCCCTCCATCCTTCTTGGCCACAAAGAAAAAGCTTGAGGCAGCGGGTGACGTGGACTGGCGGATATACCCCTGACTCAGTGCTTCCTGAATATACTCCTCCATGGCCTTAGTTTCCGGAAGGGACAACGGGTAGATCCTACCTTTGGGCATAGGAGCGTCTGGCAGCAGGTCTATGGCGCAGTCCCATGGCCGATGTGGAGGTAGCTGGGAAGCTCTCTTGGGGCAAAAAACGTCTTCATATGCGGAGTATATCTTCGGGATTTGAATGGATCGTTTATCTACTGGACTTTCAACTGACGTGACATAGATAGTAAGGGGTTTCTGAAGTTGAACAGGTAGGTCGGGAAAACATCTGGTTTTGCAGTCTTCACCCCATTTTCTTATCTCTCCTGTGCCCCAAGAGAGGATGGGATCATGCTTCACCAGCCACGGACGCCCTAAAATGATGTCCATGGATGCACCCTCCAGAACCAGAAATTGGATCTCCTCCTTGTGGAGCAATCCCACTTGGAGATAGATAGGCTCACATTTGCGATGGATACGTGCCTGGGAATGGATTGCGTTGGTTATGGGTTGGATCTGGTAGACGTGCGTCGAGGCTTCGGTGTTAAGATGGAGCTGGCGACAGAGGGCGTACGAGATGAAATTTCCAGCTGACCCGGAGTCGATGAGGGCCGTGACTGAAACAGATACAGAAGGGGTAGTTAACTGGACATTGGTGGTGAGAGGATGCATTTTTTCAATGGGAGAACTGAATACACTCACCAAAGGACGTGCTGGACGAATGGGACAGTCCAGCCTGACATGTCCTTCGGCACCACAGTACATACATAAACCCCGGGTCAGCCTCCTCTGTCGCTCAGTGATAGTGAGTCTACCAGATTCCACGATCATTGGTTCTGGTTCTGGAGGGACTGCTGGCTCTGGCGAACGGAGGAGTGCTTGGGGTGCAGATGGAAGATCGTGCTGGTAGACCCTCAGACGATCTGAACAGCGGAGGGATAGTTGGATGAATTTCTCCAACCCCATGGTATCGTCGAGGGCTGCTAGCTGTAGTCGGAGGCTGGGCTCCAGTCCGAGCCGGTAGGTGGTGAGGAGAGATCGCTCATTCCATCCGCTAGCAGCAGCCAGAGTACGGAACCGGAGCGCATAATCCTGAGTGGACATGGCTCCCTGTTTGAGATGGTATAACTGTTCTCCAGCTGCTACTTCTGCATCTGCGCGACCGAAAACCTCCTTAAAGTACTTGACGAATGCTTGAATGGAGCTGGTTACCGGCCCAGACTGTTGCCAGATGGTTTCTGCCCACCGAAGAGCCGATCCAGAGAGAAGGGAGATGATGAAAGCGATTTTGGACCGATCTGTGGGATATAATTCAGGTTGCATGGTGAATATTAGAGAACATTGTAACAGAAAACCATTGCACTCCTCCGCCCCGCCAGAGTAGGGCGCTGGTCGAGCCATGGGACTGGATGAGTGGGTGGACGGTGAAGAAGTGCTCGGTGCTGGTGGTGCTTCGGGAAGTGGAACAGATGGTGACAAGACTCTCTTCAGCGAGTCCACCAACTCCTGAATGGGATCGTGAGTGCTCATGCTGTTGATTGTAGTTGGTCCGGTCTTCTGTTATGGGAAGCAGACGGACAAAGGAGGTGAGTGAATTATCAACGATGTTTATTTAATAACAACTGAGCACACAAGGAGAACGAAGGAGAAGTGAGTGGAGTCTGGTTGTTTGGGTGATCCTTGGTGGCAGGCTGGATGACTGATACAGAGGGAGACCGAATGCACACACCAGAGGGCTTGCGGGGAAGACAGACTGATGACAAACACAAGGCAGACAGGACACCGGGAACACTGGACAAACTAGGAGAGACAGAGAGCAGATAAGTACAATATACTGAGGTTGAAATGCTAGTGATTACCAGGAGGTGTTCACTCAGAGTCCGCTTCGTAGGAACGAGACCGGACACTGAGTGAAGTGAGGTGTGTGCTTATATAGTGACTATGAGTGATTGGGTGCAGCTGTGTGTGGTTAATACTCAGGTGACGGTGATCGTTGAGTGATGCTGGTGGAAGAGCCTGGCCAATCCGTGACACAAACATTGAAAAAAAAAACTGATTTAAATTAAATAAGATTAATTAAAAATACATCAACATAAGCACTCCAAGAATGTTTTTAAAAGCTCCAGGCAAAACTGATGACTGTGAGATTATAAAACCCCAAATCAGAAAAAGTTGGGACAGTGAGGAAACGGAAAATATAAAAGAAAGAAGTGATTTCTTAGTTTACTTTGACTTGTATTTCATGGCAAACAATACAACAAACATTATTTAATGTGTTCCTCAGGATTTTTTGTAAACATAGTACAATTTTGGGTCTTGCAACACATTTAAAAAAAGAGTTGGAACAGTTAAGCATTTACCACTTTGTAATGTTGCCATTCCTTTTCACAACACTTAAAAGACATTTAGGGAGTGATGATACCAACTGATGAAATGTTTCAGGTGTCATTTGGTCCCATTCTTCCTGCAAACAAGTCTTAAGGTGGGCAATACTACGGGGTCTTTTTTGTCGCATTTTACACTTCAAAATGGACCACACATTCTCTATTGGAGACAGGTCGGAACTGCAGCCAGGCCAGTCAATTACCTGTATCCTCTTCCTCTACAGCCAGGACTTTATAATGTGTGCAGAATTTGGTTTTGCATTGTCTTGTTGAAATATGCATGGGCCGCCCTTGAAAAGATAGCAGCATATTGTGCTCCAAATTCTCTATGTACTTTTCAGCATTAATGGTTCCATCATCTTTGCCATCAAAGGCACTAACACAACTCCATACCATGACAGACCCTGGCTTTTGAACTTGTTGCTGTTAACAGTCTGGATGATCCTTTTCATTTTTGATTTGGAACATACAGCATCCATTTCTCTCAAAAAATGCCTGAAATACTGATTCATCTAACCCCAGTACACGTTTGCACTGCAGATTGGTCCATCTTTGATGTCTCCCGGCCCTGAGAAGTCAACATTGCTTCTGGACACTGTTAACATAGGGCTTCCTTTTGGCACATTAGTTTTCACTGGCATTTGTGGATGAAACTATGTATTGTGGTACTTGATAAAGATTTGCCAAGGTAGTCTTGTGCCCATGTGGTGATATGCCTTATAGATGAATGATTCTTGAAGTAGTACCTTCTGAGGGATCGGAGATCATGGTAATTCAGCTTAGGCTTGCGCCCTTGTCCTTTACGCACTGAAATTCCTCCTGATTTCTTGAATTTTTAATTATGTTATGTACTTTTGAAGGTGGAAATCTTTTTTTGAGGAACATTGTTTTTAAACATTTTTAATTTTCTCACATATTTGTTGTTAAACTGGTGATCCTCATAGACCTTTTTCGGTGCTGCTTTTGTACCAAGTCATAATTACAATCCCCTGTTGACATCACCTGCTTCAAATCACATCATTATTTAACCAATTTACCAGATTACTAGTCCTGCTCCTGTCCCACATAGCAAAATTTATCTGGCCCAGGTCTGGCCCACAAAATCAGCTTTTGCTTGGCCCAGATGCTGCAGTGAATTACGGTACATGACTGGACCAAGTCTGGCGGACCAAACATGGATCATTTCTGGGCCAAGTCTCAGCCAAGTTAATAAACCATAACTGGGCCTGAACTGGGCCAGATATGTTGGTGTGTCACGACTGCAATGATAAATTCATGAAGCATTGCAGTTTAGGTGTGCTATAGGTGTGTTTTTTCTCGAAGTGACCTGATTGGTAGAATTTTTTTTCTTTACTCAAAAATAATTAACATTTATTTTAAATGTGGGTCAAGATACAGTACGCCAAACGTATCTGGCCCACATATCAGTTTTTAACATCTGTGCCAAATACTAAATTTGGCATCTGGCCCAAGTCTTGTGCGCCGCCTTTAACACAGTGCCACCTCTGTCAAAACCGGGCCATGTTTGGCCCACATGCTGTATGCCAGTGCCTGATGAATGCCTGCTGAACCAGCATTTTGCCAAATCTGGGCCAGAACTCTTTGCTACCTGGGGTCCCAGCTTTTTTTGTAATGTGTTGCAGGTCTGAATGACAGCAAAGTATGTATATTTACAGATTAAATGAAGTTATTATTATTGTATAGTCAGCCAACGACTTGTTTATGACAAGTTCTACATAAATTTAGATTCATATTAAGTGGTGTCAGGCTTTGTTATGGCACTTGGCTTTTTGACTCTTATGTGTCAGCACTTCTCATCCCTGTGCATTGTTTCACAATAGTTTCTCATGCCTGTCTCTCGGATGTTTGTGCCATTTGTTCTTTTTCCCACGATATGCAAGCACTTGCTCTGGCTTCATCAGACCTGGCTTATCTGAACAATGCTTCAGATAACTATGGGGACTCATCGCTGGGCTGCATGCATTTATGAGTGCGAGGAAAGAGCCGAAGCTTTTTGTGTGTGTGTGTGTGAAAGAGATCAAACTTGGAGATCAAGGTACCAAAAATAGTTCTCCCAAACAATTGGTAGAGGAAAGCTCTTGAGGGAGATAGAGGTTTGACAGGCCAGGAATCCAGCGTGAGATCTGTCAGGTAACAGCTGCGGTGCTGTTGTGGCCTTTCACTGCAGACTGGTTTCGTCATAAATAATCTCATAACTATGGTTGCTGAGAGGGCTCAAACACAATGCAAGTTAAGAAAACATGTGCGAATAGAAAAATGATAACAAATTGTGAAGACATAGTCTAATCAAAAACATTCTGCAAATAGGGCAGACCACAATGGAAATGTGTCCAGGTCTTTAAAAAGATTTATTTTCTTTCTTACAAAGGCCAAGACCAAAATAGCGAAACTGCAAATGTATATACTTTCATATGCTTATTTTATTAACAATTTAATTAGTTTTTATTTTTATATTTTCAGTTTTCATTTTGTTCATGTCATTTTTATAATATAATATAATATAATATAATATAATATAATATAATATAATATAATATAATATAATATAATATAATAATGCGAGTTGGGTAAGCTAAATTGTCCTTAGTGTGTGTGTGAATAGAAGTGTATGGGAATTTCCCAGTAATGGGTTGCAGCTGGAAGGGCATCCGCTGTGTAAAACATATGCTGGATAAGTTGGCGGTTCATTCTGAACTCTTTGGAGTGAATGCCAGGCAATACATTTAGGAAAACCAGGCAATGCTTATCACTAGGCTAATACCATCCCTACAGTGAAGCATGGTGGTGGCAGCATCATGCTGTGGAGATGTTTTTCAGCAGCAGGAACTGTAAGACTAGTCAGGATAGAGGGAAAGATGAATGCAGCAATGTACAGAGACATCCTGAATCAAAACCTGCTTCAGAGTGCTCTTGACCTCAGACTGGGGCGACGGTTCATCTCCAGCTGGACAATGACCCAAAGCACACAGCCAAAATATCAATGGAGTGGTTTCACAACAACTCAGTGAATGTCTTAGAGTGGCCCAGCCAGAGCCCAGACCTAAATCCTATTGAACATCTCTGGAGAGATCTGAAAATGGCTGTACACCATCACTTACCATCCAACCTGATAAAGCTTGTATGTCTGTGTCATGTGATACTTATGTCGTGCGCAAACAATATGTATGTCTGTTGTGCGCACGCAATACTTATGTTGTGCACATGCAATGCTTATGTCGTGCACATGTGTTATGTATCCCGAGCTAGTGCCAGTGAATTACCGCAAACATACAATAAAACGCCTAACAGTGTATGTGGTGCACACAAGATATGTATGTCTATGTCGTACACACATGATAGATATGTTGTGCGCATACGATATTTATGTCTATGTTGTGTGCATACAATACTTTTGTGATGAGCGCATGAAATGTATGTCTATGTTATACCCACGCATCACTTATGTCGTGTGCATGCAATGGTTAAGTAGTGAGCATGCGATATAACAGTATCATGTGCGCACACAAATTTTTCATTATCATAATTTTTTTGCACATATCACTTTAGGGTCTCCATAGTACAGGGCTTTAACACAATTGGATTATTAATTTATTATTCATTTATTTTCCTTTGGCTCAGTCTCTATTTCAGAGGCTGCCACACTTGAACTGCCAATTATTCCAGCATATGTTTTGCGCAGCGGATGCCCTTCCAGCCGCAACCTAGTACTGGGAAGCACCATACACACCAGTGTTGCCAACTATTTCCAATGTAAAGTAGCTAAAGCCTAAAGTAGATAAATGTAGCCAGATGACATCATGAACTAATTTGTATATCAGTGACATCATCACATAGTATCTGACAAGCGTAAGCCCATAATGTCTGTACTCTCTGAGGCACCGTGTATTATGTTAAATTAAAACATTACATCCAGATGCACAATAAATAGGTTCTTATTAACATATTACTTTGTGTGATGATGTCATTGCATAATCAAAACTCAAAACTAGATCTTTATATAGTATACAAAATAACTGTTTTCTCAAATTGAGTGGCCATCTCAGCAAAAACATTATTTGAAATATGTCTATTTAGATTTGCATGAACAATATAGTTGACTATTTGTAAAATACAAACACTTTTTGATAAGAATGTTTTATTTTTAAATAAAACTGATAATGAACAGTTACATTCTTTTAAACAATCCCAGCTTGTGTACTTACTCTTTTTAACTTGTAAAATTAACACATTTGGGAAAGTGACAACAATTATAGCACTACTGGAATTTATTGCTACCTAAATTACCAACAATTATACATGTTAACAAATATCAGTGTATTAACAGTTATGAAAAACAATCTGAGCTAGCAATTTACTCCACTGAGTGAAGCCTGCAGCCACTGCTCTATTGAGTCACTTTTTAAAAATTTCTAAAAGTAGCCAAATGAATGTTAAAAAATGCAAAATTTGTTGCTAGGTGCTTTTTGAGAAAAAAAAAAGTTGCTAGGGCAGTATGAAAAGTTGCTAAATCTAGCAACAAAATTGCCAAGTTGGCTACACTGATACACACTCATTCACACACACTCATATTGTACACTTCGGACAATTTAGTTTATTCAATTCAACTATATAGCATGTCTTTGTACCCTGGGGGGGTATCCCGGAGGAAACCCACGTGAACATAAGGAGAACATGCAAACTCCACACAGGAATGCCAACTGACCCAGTCGGGACTCGAACTAGCGACCTTCTTGCTGTGAGTCAACAGTGCTAACCACTGAGCAACTGTGCCACCCTATTAATTTATTATGACAAATGTAATTATTTATACATGGATTCACTTTTAATTGTGAAATAATGTGACAATACGTATATAAAATATCCAGCCTGATGTCACGAGAAAATGTAAGTATTTTACGTTTTGTCAGTTTAGTGGCTAATTCATACGAATTCGTACGAGTTCAGTCGTACGAAATTGTACGATTTTAAAAAGGAGGCATGGCACCTAACCCCACCCCTAAACCCAATCGTCATTGGGGGATGAACAAATCGTACTATATTGTACGAATTAGATCGTACGAAGTCATACAATTAGCCACTAAATGGCACTAAAAGTTACGAACTGCCATGAGATTGTGTTGAAAATATCAAATTAAAACAAAATGAGTTTATATTTTTACATTTATTTATATGCCTAACTTGATGTTTTTTTATGTTATTTAAAAATATATTTTCTATTAGGTACAAATACATTTAGCCTTTTGACAGAGAAATAACTTCTTTTTTCATGACTTATGCAACAGTGTCTTGATCTTTAAAAGTAGAGCAACTTTTGTTATGTGAAGGTGGAGACTGATTACAGTATGAATCACATCTTTCTGGTTATTCATAAACAGGACAGCTATGATAGACTTGAACAGACTTGATTAATTAAACCATATTTAGTGTAAAGTCCACAACATTCAGCAGGAGTTTATGAAGCAGCAAAAAAAAAGAAAAAAAAGAAAAAACAGTGCCTCTCTCACAATTTGTTTGGAATTTACCTCAAGAATCCAACTTGCTGAAACATATTTATTCTAAACCAGTCTAAACTTCCTTTCTCGGATTTCAACCATCATCCCACTGCTGTCCCAAAACCTTGATATGACTTCCCACAGATAATGAGGTCACTGCCTGGAATCAAAATACACCCACAGGCAACCGTAATGGCTTCTGGAAAAAAAAAAGCCTTTTTTGGTGTAAAATCTTAGACAATAAACCAGGAAGCAAATGTACCCACAAATTATTAGAGGAGCATCATTGTGTCTGTTTTGTTATGATGTTAGTTATAATGAATCAGTTATGATGGATATGAGTAAAATTTACAGTAAAAAAATGGCAGCTGTCCTAACCAGTATTTTACCATTAAAATACTATTTTTTTTTTACAGTAAACTACCATATTTTATTAATTCATAGTAATAATACCCCAATGTTTTGAAGTGTTAACATCTATAATTTAATTTGTTACACAGACAAAAACACAACTCCGGATCATTCTAAATATGTACCCCTGCATACATTTCTGGAAAGCACCACATATGTCCCAGGAGATAAGTTCCACAAGAGGCCGCTGTGTACGCTTTGAGATCTCAAATTTCTCTTGCGAGTGCCATTCGCTCCTGCTGTTATCTTGTAAATCCATCAGAGTCCACTGACTGACTGACTGACTAAACGATTGACTGACCCACCCTCCTCCTCCTCTAAACCCAACCGTTTTCAAAAGCACCGATTGACCCACCTACCCACTTCCCTAAACTCAACTGACAGTGGCTGTTTCTCAATATGCATTCTTCAGCGGTCTTGCGTCCTCGTGTTCTCCTGTAACGTCATTATCAGCTGCCAAAGTTCGGTTCCAGTACTCAAGACCGCAAGAACAGAGGACGCGTAAAACTTGAATTCTTGATATCGAGGACGTACCCAGCATTTTATTTATATTTATTATTAAAGTTCAGAGATATCACTTATTTACCTCAGGAGTTTCCCTAAATGAAACGGTGAAGGTAAATTATTTATTTATATTGTGCAATATATATTTATAATGTTTTTATGAATAGCATATATTTTAAAAAGGGGAAAAACAATAAATCGTTGTGTGAATGCTGTAATGTTTAAATCATTTTCCATTAAAAACGTGTGAAGGTCATGTGACCATCAGGAAGAATGCAGCATCTTATTTCTCTAAGGACGCGTTCTCTGTTCTCTGTTCTCCCAAGTTCGTTCTTCTGAGGACACCTGACACCTTTTCACCCTGTTATTTGCTTGTTTATTTTATTTATTCCATGGTCGCAGTCAACTTCACGTCACAAGTCCACCGATGTACGTGGCGAGCCATTGGACAAACTGGTAACAGAGGAATTGCCGTTCACACAGAGGTAAGCGGTTAGCTGGTAAGTGCGAAAAGAAATGGCGTCATACCTCCTCGTAGCCAAAGACTATAGAATACACAAAACATGTCACTCGTATCTTTTTAAATGGGGAAAAGTGTAACAGTCAATATGGTGAATAAAGCCTTACCTACTAGTACAGGCGTCAACCCCCAATCGCTATAGTCTGACGATACTCCGGGGGAGGGGCTCGAACCAGACATGAGTTTCTGCAGATTTCGTGTGACTTTGTCGTAGCGTTTATTTTAAAGATGAAATGAAATTATTGATCTCCAGAAATGTATATAAAGCTACATTTTCAGAATGAGCCTGTGTTGATGTTTTTGCAACACACAATCATAAGCATGTGGTTATTAGAACGTCATGTAATGAAACAATGCACATATCAAACAACTTTTCCCACAAGCAAAGAATCATACTAATGTATTAAAGACAGGTAATTCACATGAATATGAAACACTATCATAATAACAGAAATAAAATTAAAGGAATAATAGAATAATGGAATAAACAATATTATATCTTATAGCTCTGTACATAACTGATGGGGGAAAACATTATTCACCGTACAGTATATGTTGATGAAACTTACTGTTGATCAAAATGATCAGAGGAGGGGTCTCTGAATTATTTTAGAAAACCATTATATGCTGCCATATTCAAATAAAGGTTTAAAAATAGAAATGTTGCCATATTCGCATAAAACAATAAAGCCCAAGAAACCGTGGTTTACTGTAAATTTACAACAAGAGCCATTGTTAAATATAAGTAAGAATGTACAGTTGAAGTCAGAACTATTAACCCTACTGAATTATCCCCCCTGTATATTTTTCCCCCAATTTCTGTTTAAGGGAGAGAAGATTTGTTCAACACATTTAACTAAACATAATAGTTTTAATAACTCATCTCTAATATCTGATTTATTTTATCTTTGTCATGATGACAGTAAATATTTACTAGATATTTTTCAAGACACTTTTATGCAGCTTAAAGTGACATTTAAAGGCTTAACTAGGTTAACTAGGCAAATCATTGTATAACAGTGGTTTGTTCTGTAGAAAATCAAAAGAAAATATTACTTAAGAGGGCTAATAATACTGACCTAAAAATGGTTTTAAAAAAAAAATAAAAAACTGCTTTTATTCTATCCGAAATAAAACGAATAAGACTTTCTTCAGAAGAAACAATATTATAGGGAATACTGTCAAAAATTCCATGCTCTGTAAAACATCATTTGGGAAATATTTGAAAAAGAATTAAAAATTCACAGGAGGGCTAATAATTTTAACTCCAACTGTATATGGAACTTTTTGGCAAGGTTTCACAAAATAAAATAAACCATTGCATCCCAAAATGGATATTTATGCCCCATTTAGTAGTATAAATTGTGTGAGAAATACTTTCACACTGAAAATCCTAAAAAGAACAAGTGCACTTTAACCAATCAGAGTAAAAGAACCGAATGATTAATTTTATAATAAAGATTTAAAAATGATTGTCAGTATAGTTTCTTATTATTGTCATTCTTATGTGTACTTCTTGTAAACGACTGCATATAAACATAAATCTTGGAAACAATGGTATGCAAACAATGTTTCAATTAACAGGTTAGAATAATCATAGCTGATAGTAATGGTCGCCTCAGCAGAATGAACCGCCAACTTATCCAGCACATGTTTTACGCAGGGCATGCCCTTCCAGCCGCAACCCATCCCTGGGAAACATCCACACACTGCTGCATTCACACACATACACTACGAACAATTTAGCCTACCCAATTCACCCGTACCGCATGTCTTTGGACTGTGGGGGAAACCGGAGCACCTGGAGTAAACCCACACGAACGCAGGAAGAACATGCAAACTCCACACAGAAACACCAACTGACCCAGCCAAAGAACCAGCTACCTTCTTGCTGTGAGGCGACAGCACTACCTACTGCGCCACTGCGTCGCCCCTATTATTGTTATTATTATTATATTATTATTCATTCATTCATTCATTTTCTTTTCGGCTTAGTCCTTTTATTAATCCGGGGTCGCCACTGCGGAATGAACCGTCAACTTATCCGGCACATGTATTACGCAGCGGGTGCCCTTTCAGCTGCCACCCATCTCTGGGAAACATCTATACACATTCATTCACACTCATACACTACAGACAATTTAGCTTTCCCAATTCACCTGTACCACAAGTCTTTGGACTGTGGGGGAAACTGGAGCACCCGTAGGAAGCAAGCAAACTCCACACAGAAACGCCAACTGACACAGTCGAGGCTCGAACCAGAGACCTTCTTGCTGTGAGGCGACAGCACTACCTACTGCACAACAGCATCGCCATTATTATTATTATTATTATTATTGGTATTATTATTATTATTATTATTTTAATCATGTGGGAATGCTTTGTAAAATTGAACAAAAATTTAGGAGTCATAGCCAATATTTTTAGATGTTCTCCTAAATTGGCGAGCTACTTGTATAGCCTCTAGATGTTTTTTGTATTTGGGCCCAGATCAGTAAGAGACCTCTGGCCAGAGCTAGAATGAAGTAGCAAAATCCCAGCACTCCTTGTTAGGCAGAACTCCTCCCTCAATAATCAACTGTGCTACTGTGAGTCATTCAGCAGACATGACTGTTCTCCACACACAAACACACCCTGCCTGTAACCATAATACAGCCCACACGGAGGAGTGGAAATGAAAGAAAGGCTAAGATAGTTCATCAAGCCTTATTTGATAGCACTTTATAATACTGTGAGTCCATTACAGCATGTTCAGATTCTGGTTTTGTGGTTTTCAAAGACTAAATGCAGGGATGGAAATGACTTAAGATAGGCTAACATAGTCACAGTGAGTCACACTTCATATAACTTCATTAATAAGTAACTCATCAATTCGTGTTCGAGGAATAGTTGTAAAATGTCATAATGAGCACACTGTAATATGAAGCTATGCACATATTATATTATATGCCACCATATTTTTAGGTGCAATTAGCAAATCTTCGTTATTAAAATTTATGATTGTAAAACTGAAAGACAGAGTAGAGACAACTAAATCTACACTCAGCATGATTGTAAAACTGAAATTAAATAACAAAAATGAAAGTAGGGGGATTACAATTTTAAATATTCAAATTACAAATTTAAATGATCACTACAAATATGGGCATTTTGTCACTTTCAAATAGTATGATTCATTTCATTGTTTTGTTTTTTTATTTGTCTTTACTTTTAATTTTTATTTATTTTATTTGTCTATTTTTATTTTTTTATTTAATTTGTCTTTATTTTTATGTTTATTTGGTTTTATTTCTTTATTTTTTATATATTTATTTTATTTGTCTTTATTTTTTATGTTTATGTAGTTTCTTTGTCTCTTTGGTTTTATTTGTCTATTTTTATTTATTTAGTATGTCTTTTATGTTTATTTACTATATTTGTAAAAAAAAAATTTTATTTATTTTGTTTGTCTTTAATTTTTATGTTTATTTGGGTTTATTTATCTTTATTTTTATGTTTATTTGGTTTTATTTGTCTATTTTTTTACGTTTATTTAATTTATTTGTCTTTATTTTTATGTTTATTTGTTTTATTTGTCTAATTTTATGTTTATTTATTTTATTTGTCTTAATTTTTCATGTTTATTTGGTTTTATTTTTTATTTTTTTATATTAAATTTGTATTTTTTTATTTGGTTTTATTTGTCTATTTTTATTTATTTTATTTGTCTTTATTTTTATGTTTATTTGGTTTCTTTGTCTATTTTTATGCTTATTTATTTTATTTGTCTTATTTTTTATGTTTATTTTGTTTTATTTGTCTAGTTTTTATTTTTATTTATTTTATTTGTCTTTATTTTTTGTGTATTTCATTTTATTTGTCTATTTTTACTTATAATTATTTAATTTGTATTTATTTTTATTTAGTTTATTTGTCTATTTTTTTATTTGTCTTTTTTATGTTTATTTAGTTTATTTGTCTATTTTTTAATTTATTTTATTTGTCTTTATTTTAAATTTTTTATTTGTCCATAATTACAATGTTAATCGGATTTTATGATTAGATATCGTAGCCTAAAATGTAGAATTTTTTTTTGTCTATTTATTTATTTATTTATTTTTTGTTTAAAATGCATTTGCAATTACCGAATTTATATGGCATATGGAATGGTTTTAAGATACATTTAACCAACAACTATAATATAAGTTATTAAAAAATAATTATATAATAATAATATTTAAACAAATACAAAAATATTATAATATTTAAACAAATACAAAAATATTATTATATTATATTATATTATATTATATTATATTATATTATATTATATTATATTATATTATGCTACTTCCCAGTGATGGGTTGTGGCTGGAAGCACATCCGCTGTGTAAAACCTATGATGGATAAGTTGGTGGTTCATTCCACTGTGGAGACCCATGATTAATAAAAGCCGAAAAGAAAATGAAAGAATGAATGAATGGATATTATATTATATTATATTATATTATATTATATTATATTATATTATATTATATTATATTATATTATATTATATTATATTATATTATATTATATTATTCATTTAGCTGTATGACATTATACGTCCTGACATGTTTTAGAGGCCTAAACTTTTTCGCAGTGCCAGTATTCCGCCCACCCGCTTCCATTCATGCTCAAGCAACAGTTGGCATGACGTCATGTGGGACGGGCGCGCAAGCCTGTATAAAACGGCGCCGGTTTCTCCCGCAACCTGTTCACATCTGACTGGATTTTACGCACGCATGAAGCACAGCGTCGGTCGCCGACTTCAACGGAGATTATACGAAGCTCTCGGACATTCGTATTCTTGTCTTTTCATCCACAGCCCAGCGATAGCCCGAAACGTCGGCAAAATGACGGGCTCTGATATTTCCCACATCCTGAAGGAGGGAGAGCTGGAGAAAAGGAGCGACAATCTCCTCCAGTTCTGGAAGAGGAAGACCTGCGTCCTCACCACGGACAGCCTGAACATCTACACCGACCAGCAGAAGAAGAACAAGACCAAAGAACTCAAGCTACAGTCCATCAAGAAGGTGGATTGTGTGGAACGCACTGGGAAGTTCGTCTACTTCACTATTGTGACCACAGACAATAAGGAGATAGACTTTAGGTGCCCAGGCGAGGAGAACTGCTGGAATGCCGTGATCACAATGGCCCTGATTGACTTCCAGAACAGAAAGGCCATTCAGGACTTTAAAACGCGACAGGAATCAGAGAACACTTCTCTGGGACAGCAGGAGAGATGCAAGGCTAGAGCTCCTTGAGATTCAATCCAAGCCATACATGGTGAGAAATAAGTTATTGTGTACGTAGCTAGTGTTAAGTACAAAAGTAATACTACATTTTTAAACCTTTAAAAAATAGCATAAATACTTTCATGTTACTTTTCTTAAAAAGTAACAGTTACTTTTTGTGACTTTTTTTATAATTGTAAGATATTACCTTTTTCCCCAACACTGCGTCTAGCTATATATCTGGAACTGAAATGTGGCTATTTATTTAACAAATAATAGCTACGTAGTTGTATAGTTTAGATCTGGACATTATTTTTTCTAAATATGAGCTAGCAATTGAATCGAGGGTGGTTTAGTTATGATACAAAGTTATGAAAAGTTAAAGCTGAATTATTTATTCTCCTTTTTAATTCATTCACAGATATGGCAAACTGAATCTTGAAGCTTGGACCGAAGCATGTCGGCACGTCTGAAAGGAGCCCATGTGTTCCGAATAAGGACTAGAGTCGAGCTGATCTACATGTGAAGGTCTTCGGAATAAACCTGCAATGATTTCAACGAGCAAAACCCTCAAAAAAAGACTGAATCCTTGAACTTTCTTAGCCGCCTCAGAAAAAAAAGGCTACGGATATATGTACATGTAAATTTATCTATTTATTTTTTACAAATGAATGCTGCACATACCAATGTTGTATTAAGTTATTTCATGATGTATGTATTTATTTAAATAAATTTGCATAAAACTCAGTTGGTATTTGGACTTTATTTATGAATAATGATTGAATAATCTTTATTAATAATATATATTTATTTTAAAATGAACATATTAACAACTAAATAAATTACTAAATATTCTAGCAAATGTGTTTCCAATTGTGAATACTAAATGATGGGATCTTATTATACAATGTTAATCATTATTAATAACATTTCACAGTGTTTTCCCATTGTAATATGATTTTGTACAATAGTGTTACAACAATGGTTAAAAAAGGACACTTGCATTTAGATTTTTTGATTCTTTAGAAGTTATGACATTTACACATATTTAATTGTCATTACAATGATATTTTGTGGCTTTGGTCGTCTTTAGTTATTGCTCTTGTTGAGGATGTTGGAAAGTCCCTTGTAGTGGAAGTGACTTGTTCATTCAGAAATGTGGCGTCATTGTGCGTCAGATAAGAACTCAATGGACCTGTTGTATAGCATAACTATATGCTTGCTTTGTGCGCCACACCCACTGAAAATGCTTAACATTTCAATTCTAAAAGTGAAAGAAATGAAAAAAAAAAAGAAATAAAACACAAGTTGGAAGTTCTACCAGGTCCATTAGATACTTTATTGAGGCTATAATCTTCATATTCGCCCTTATGAACAGGTGTAGGTGTAGATAAGATTATAAAATGTGTGATCCACCCAAAGAACAAATGAACGCCGCAAGCTTATCAAGCAGAGCTTCAATAAGTCATGTGATAACAGGAAACTGCTCATTATTGCATTATAAAAGTGTGTCAGCGTTGAAACCTTGTCATTATAAACGCATAAATGTCACATCCTTGACTTAAATTTTAGTAAACAAGAATACAGTGTAAAAAAAGAATCCATAATATATCAGTTTTCCGTATTTAGTGATTTATGTTTTTCTTTATTTGTTTATTTATGCTTTTGAATTGCATTATGGGACTTTCTTTATTTCTCCAACTTTCTGATGTCAAAAACTTTGAAAAAGTTATTTTTATTTACTTTTTTAAGAGTTTGAATTGATTACAGTATAAAGGCCTGGTAATATACTGCCAGTGCTATTATTTAATTTACCACCTGACAAAAGTCTTGCCGCCGGCCTATCCAAGTTTTGGGAACAAATAATAACTTGACCTAGTTGGTCATCTGGAATGGCAAAGAAAGCATTCTTGCAGGACTCCCAGAGTTCATCAAGATTTTTCGGATTCATCTTTAATGCCTTCTTCTTTAATGCTTAATAATGTTCATGTCTGGTGACTGGGCTGGCCAATCCTGGAGCACGTTGACCTTCTTTGTTTTCAGGAACTTTAATGTGGAAGCTATCCTAAAGAATTTGTCCTCTCCTGTGGTTTGTAATGTAATGGGCAGCACAAATATCTTGATACTTCAGACTGTTGATGTTGCCATCCACTCTGCAGATTTCTTGCACCCCATACTGAATGTAACCCCAAACCATGATTTTTACATCACCAAACTTGACTGATGAAAATCTTGTGTCACAGAATGTAATGTTTGAGTTCCATTTTGAAATGGGATCAATTTGATGATTAATTGTATTATATTGAATAGGTGATCTTAGTTCAATGAACAAAGTATCTTTGACTTGTGTGTGTTGTATCCAAGCATTTGAAAAAAGAGTTAAGAGTTTTGCAAAAACATACAATTTTGGCAATGGTTGTGAATTTTGTGTCTAGAGTTTTGAAAATTGACACCAGAGTTCTAAAATTTGTGGCAAAACAATTGTAAAAAACTGTAAATTTCAATAAACGTCACTTTGTTGAACTGTAGTTGAATTTTCAAAATCGAAACTCAACAGAGACAAGATCAACGTCACATAATGCAGTTCATAACTGTGAATAAAAAAAACTTTAAATAACAAAATATGAAAACGAATATTATTTTGTACAGTGTGGGAAAGCTTTTATTATTAAAATTTCATTACTAGCTGATAACATAATGCAATTTAAACATGAGCTTTATACAATTTTTTTTTCTTTTTCATTGAGACAATGCATTCAGGGGTCAAAATCCCCCCAAAAAAAAAAAAAAAAAAAAAAAAAAAAAAAAAAATATATATATATATATATATATATATATATATATATATATATATATATATATATATACACATACATACATACATATATATATATATATATATATATATATATATATATATATATATATATATATATATTTTTTTTTTTTTTTTTTTTTTTTACTTGTTCAAACTACTTAAAATGAGCTGAAACAACAAAATTATTGACATTTCATTAGGACAACTTAATTTTTTATGTTCAATCTACATAAATTTGTTAAAAGTGTAAAGTTAACTTAATCAATTTGTGTTGGGACAACATGAATGAATTGTGTGGAACCCTGCATTTTTTACAGTTTAGTTAAAACCACCCAGAAGTATCTTCTCCAAATGCATTTGTCTATAGAGTATAAGTGAGAAAGCTGAAGCTGTCGCTGGTATTACGCAGCTTTACAGATTATTGGTCGCTCGGCTTTGAAGTTATATCCAGCTACTATATGGATCAAAGGGACACGCTGATCTAAGGAGCAACATCCAGCCAAGAAAATATGTCTCGCTAATTTGCCCCCTAAGCTATGGGGTCCTGACAGACTCAGTGTCTCAGTTTCACTCTGTTTTCTCTTCATGGGGCCTGGAGGTCTGGATGTGTCCGGATATCTGGATGTAGACATTTATAACTTGTGGGTACCATAAACCTTCCATATGTCATAGCTATTTAAACTTCCCTATCATCTTATTGAATTTTATTGCTTATGAGTCAGCATTTGCTGATATAATGTGAGATTTTACATTCATAATGTACACTCTTTTTGGTTCTAATAACACGTTTTAAAGCAGATGTGAAAAATGTTAGTACACTCAAAAATGACTTTTGCTGTTTGTTAAAACTGTTTTTACGTGTTTTAACAAGATTAAGGAATGGTTGGCAGGTAATTATTTACACTTGAATTAATAAAAAACTGAAGTGCTAGTATTTGTCCCTCAGAGTGCTGTGAAGCTATTAATTATAAATTAATATATATATTTTAAATTAAATATATTAAATTTAATATTTATTAAAATAATATATAAATTAATCAACTAGGTTTGTTTAAGCCTAAGGTCCACAGTCACGCTAAAAGTCTTGGTTATTTCTGACTCTGAGTTAAAGTTTGACAGGCAAATAAATTCTGTCGTCAAAAGTGATTTCTATCAATTTAGGAACACTGCTAAGCTGAAGCCTTTTCTGTCTTTTAAGGAGTTGGAAACCATTATCAAGGTTTTTGTCCTGATTGGACTACTGCAATTCTTTGTATTTAGGAGTTTCACATGCTTCAATTGCATGTCTGCAGTCGGTCCAAAATGCAGCGGCTAGGCTTTTAACTGCAACAATTTTTTTTATAGTATCTCACCAGTTTTATCAGCTCCTAGTCTAATTTAGGATTCAATACAAGTTATTGTTATTTGTTTTTAAAGGTTTGAATGGTCTGGCATCTGCCTACCTTAGTGAGCTTCTTTACTGGCAAACTTCATTGAGGGCAATTAGGTCAGAAAACCAGTTTCAGCTAGTTGTTCCCAAATCACTGTTAAAGGGGTGGTCCATTACAATATAATATTTTAAACTTTAGTTGATGTGTAATGTAGCTGTGTGAACATAATCAACATCTCTAAATGTAAGATACTCAAAGTTCAATGCAAAGGGAGACATTGGTTTTTACAGAGTTAGCTTAGCAAAGCCTACAGCGTACGAAGTTTGGGGACTACAAAAAAATACATCCAGGTTAATGATGTCATAAACCTTTTAGGTTACATGCATACACTCTGCGCAGCGAAGGGGCGTGGCCAGTGGTCTGTAATGTTAAAGCAGATAAAGCTAAAATGCTGTCCAAATGCTGCTATTTCCACAGAGCTTCTTCTGTTTCTGTATTTGGGCTTCCAAAGGACATGACGTAAAGAGAGAAGTGCTTACAGTTTAATTTTAATTATGTTCTAGAGAATTATAAAAAAAAATAGATAGATAGATAGATAGATAGATAGATAGATAGATAGATAGATAGATAGATAGATAGATAGATAGATAGATAGATAGATAGATAGATAGATAGATAGATAGATAGATAGATAGATAGATAGATAGATAGATAGATAGATAGATAGATAGATAGATAGATAGATAGATAGCATTTGACAAAGGAGAGCTTCCAGAATCTCTCTCAGTTTAGTACTGGCCTCAAGGAAAAAGCAGCTCCAACCATAATAGACGAAGCTGTGGATTGTGAGCCACAACCTGTAAGTATTTTTATTTGTTAAAATGAATCTATTACATGCACAGTTTCTAGTGTTAAAGGCATGTTGCAGCAAGGATGTAAACAAGAGTAAAGGCTGTTTGGCACCACTAACAATTTAGCTAGAAATTCATATTTATCCGTCAAAAGCACCCACAATCTTCACCAGCGCATCCATTGTAGCTCTATGTGCCACTTTCCGTGCGTTCTACATCTCGAATAACGAACTCGCAAAAAAGTGAAAGTTTTATATAACTTACACATGCTTATTCTGAATATTTACTTGTCAGATACTTGTCAGATTTTAATTTAGAGAGCAGGCATGAGGTTCAGCTGTGTCCTGTCACAGTCCCTTGTCTGTGGAATGGTCTGCCTTTACATATCAGGTCATGCTCTTCCCTTGGTACTTTTAAGTTTCATTTTAAAAATCACCTTCTGTCTTTTGCTTTCGATTGCAATTATTTAATTTTAATCTGTTTTACGTATTTTGTTTATATATATATACACATACATACACAGTTGAAGTCAGAATTATTAGCCCCCCTGTTTATTTTTTCCCCCAGTTTCTGTTTAATGGAGAGAAGATGTTTTCAACACATTTCTAAATATAATAGTTTTAATAACTAATTTCTAATAATTGATTTATTTAATCTTTGCCTTAACTAGGCAGGTTAGGGTAATTAGGCAAGTTATTGTATAAAGATAGTTTGTTTTGTAGACTATCGAAAGAAAATATAGCTTAAAGGGGCTAATAATTTTGACCTTAAAATGGTGTTAAAAAAATTAAAAACTGGTAAAAAAATAAGACTTTCTCCAGAAGGAAAAGTATTATCAGACATACTGTGAAAATTTCCTTTCTCTGTTAAACATAATTTGGGAAATATTTAAAAAAGAATAAAACATCAAAAAATCAAAGGGGGACTAATTCTGACTTCAACTGTATATATAACAACTTAAGTGTTTTATGTTCAACCCACTTACGTTTGTAAAAACTAAATAAATTAAACTTAATCCAGGAACCTAACATTATTAAAAGTATATTTAAAGGGACAGTTCACCCAAATATTTAAATTCTGTCATAATTTACACATCCCCCATTTTCAAACCAGAAAGGGCGGTGGCGGGGGGGGGGGGGGGGGGGGGGGTTGAATCTTTCTTTTGTTGAAAACAAAGGAAGAAATAAACCCAGGCTTATTATTGATATGTACCCCTGTATACATTTCTGGAGATCACAAAAAAAAATATATACGTTTTTTTTTTTTTTTTTTTGCAGTTTTTGTATTGGCAAATCTGCCAGATGCCACTGTGAACACTTTATCAGATAAAGTTTACCCCCAACCACCCCATTCCCTAAACCCAACAGAAAGTCACTGTCGCTGTCACCGGACGGTAGCTTCGCTGTGTTTGTTTGGAGTTTAGATTTGCAATTTACATTTTTATCATAAAATACCTCCTCATTCACTAAATATTTATCTCTCCTACTTGGGGTGAACAATCCCTTAACACACTCATACAAACAAATCTACTTTTAAATGTTCTGTCTCTCGAGCATCCGCCTAGTGTTTGTAGCTTTAGCCTGCTAGCACCTGCTTTAGCCTGCTGGCACCGCTGGTCAGCTAAAGCTACCAACCTCTTTCACTCACTTATTTTCTCACTTACTGGCTTTGCTCTTCACCTTGTACAATGTCGCTTGCGTGTCTGTCCTTGAGTGCAGGAGAGGCATCGATGGAGGCGCTGGAGCTGAAGCTGGAAGCAGTGGAGTCCCAGATTCGCTCGCTGGAGACGAAGCAAGAGGGCATCAGGGCTATGCTCTTAACCCGTACTCGCTCGTCTGAGGTAAGTGTTCGATACAACGACAATCCTCCTGCCTCCTCAACCCCGTGTGCTTCTCTGTCCAGGCCCAGCGCACCGAGGACGCGGTTCACCCAGGCGTCGTTCATGCCAACACCCGGCTACCACGGCCCCTGGGTGCAGCCGCATAAGGTGCTTACCAGGTCCCGGGGCAGAACGTCTCCTTCTCCGGTGTTCGAGATCCCCATGGAGAACCGCTTCGCCCCTCTCCGCGAGACGGGTCGCGATGTGGCCATCATTGGCGACTCAATCGTGCGCCACGTCTGCTCCGCTTCCTCCAAAGGTAACAAAGTACGCACTTTCTGCTTCCCTGGTGCCCGAGTTAAGAATATTTCTGCACAGATACCTACTATCCTGAGCGCTGCCGAGAGCCTCGGTGCCGTCGTCCTCCACGTGGGGAGACAGAGATCCTGAAGAAGGACTTCAGGAGCCTGATCGAGACGGTTCGACGCACCTCGCCCGCCACGCAGATCATCGTTTCTGGACCGCTTCCTACCTACCGCCGAGGAAATGAAAGATTCAGTAGACTTTTTGCTCTGAATGAATGGCTATTAACATGGTGTGAAGAACAGAAATTGCTCTTTGCCAATAACTGGAATCTTTTCTGGGAGCGTCCTAGGCTTTTCCGCGCTGACGGGCTGCACCCCAGTCGAGCTGGAGCTGAACTCCTGTCGGACAACATCTCCAGAACACTTCGCTCTATCTGATTAGTAAGTAAAAACTCACAAAATTCACAATTTAGCCATACAGAGTCCTATTCGTCCCACATAAATAACAGTAATGCATACCTAGCTAACCCCATAGAGACTGTGTCTGTTCCTCGCACTATTAGATCAAGAAACAAATGTACTGTGTGCTCCAGAAATAATCTATTAAGAATTAAACCAGAAAAACCACTAAAAAGTGAAAATACAAATTTCATGAAGCTTGGTCTCCTAAACATTAGGTCACCTAAAGCACTTATCATAAATGAAATAATAACAGATAACAATCTTAATGCACTCTGTCTCACTGAAACCTGGCTGAAACAAAATGACTATTTTAGTTTAAATGAAGCAACTCCTCCAGGATTCTTATATAAACATGAGGCTCGTCAAAATGGTCGTGGTGGTGGAGTCGCGTCAATCTTTAGTGATATTCTTAATGTTAATCAGAGAAACTGACTTATGTTTAGCTCCTTTGAAGTATTAGCGCTTAATGTTGTCCTTCCAAACACTATGCAAAAACCTATGTTATCTCTCGCTCTAATCACCATATATAGACCCCCAGGACCCTATGTCAATTTTCTAAAAGAGTTTTCTGATTTTATCTCTGTCTTACTAGTTAAAACTGATAAAATACTAATTGTAGGAGACGTTAACATCTACATAGATGACGCTAACGACACATTAGGGCTCGCGTTTATGGACTACCTGCTCTCACTAGGAATAAAGCAAAATGTTATTGGTCCAACCCATCGCCTAAAGCATACACTAGATCTAATTCTGTCTTATGGAATTGAGCTCATTGATGTAGACATTATACCACAAAGTGATGATATTACAGACATACCTCTTACTATATAAGCTGTGTTTACCTGAAATTAGCAGATCCGCTCCGATATATCGCCCTAGTAGAACTATTGTTCCATCCACCTAAGATGAATTTATAAATAACTTACCTGATCTTTCTCTACTTTGAAATGCACCCGCAAACGCAAATGACCTTGATGTAGTAACCAGCAGTATGGATGCCATCTTTACTAGCACTCTAAATACCGTGGCACCCATCAAACTAAAAAAGGCTAGAGAGAATAAAACTACACCATGGTATAATAGTCATACCCGCGCTCTCAAAACAGCAACCCGTGCCCTGGAACGTAAATGGAAAAAACTAATTTAGAAGTCTTTAGAATTGCATACAAAGACAGTATGTCCAGCTATAGGGGGGCTTTAAAATCTGCCAGGGCTGAGCACCTCCGCAAACTGATAGAAAATAATCATAAGATTAAATAATCCTAGATTCTTATTTAACACCATTGCTAAATTAACAAATAATCGGTCATCTTTGGAACAAAAAGTTTCACCGCAAATTAGTAGTGATGACTTCATAAATTTTTTCAGTGATAAAATAGAAGGCTTTAGACAGAAAATAGGAGATATTAAACTTTCTGCACCGCCTTATACTTCAGATCCAGTAAACATGCCACTGAATCTAAATAACCTACAGTGCTTTAAAATCATAGAACAGCAAGAGCTAGACAAAATTATAAATAGCTCTAAATCAGCTACGTGTATATTGGACCCAATTCCAACAAAGTTTTTGAAAGAATTGCTACCTGTTATAGGAGAACCTCTTCTTAACATTATCAACTCTTCTTTATCTTTAGGCCATGTTCCAAATCCTTACAAGTTAGCTGTTATTAAACCTATTATTAAAAAAACCACAACTGGACCCCAGCAACATAGCTAATTATAGGCCAATTTCAAATCTTCCATTTATATCTAAAATACTAGAAAAAGTTGTTTCTGCTCAATTATGCTCCTTTCTGCAGACCAACAATGTTTTTGAAGTGTTTCAGTCAGGTTTCAGAGCTCATCACAGTACAGAAACTGCATTAGTGAAAATAACCAACGATTTACTCTTAGCTGCTGACCAAGGGTGCATCTCGCTATTAGTTCTACTCGATCTTAGTGCGGCATTTGACACCATTGACCATGGTATCCTTATTAATCGCTTAAAGTCTACAGGTGTCCAGGGACAGGCCCTACAATGGTTTAAGTCATACTTACCTGACCGTTACCAGTTTGTGCATATTAATGGACAGCCTTCACAAATCAGCCCAGTAAAATACGGGGTGCCTTAAGGATCAGTTTTAGGCCCTTTGCTGTTTACAATATACATGCTACCCCTGGGAGACATTATTAGAAGACATGGGATCAGCTTTCACTGCTATGCAGATGATACTCAATTATATATTTCAACTAAACCTGACGAGACGTCTAAACTGTCCAAGCTAACTGAGTGTATTAAAGATGTTAAAGACTGGATGACCAACAATTACCTTCTCTTAAACTCAGACAAAACAGAATTATTACTTATTGGGCCTAAATCCTGTACACAGCAGATCTCACAACTCGACCTACAATTAGAGGGATACAAAGTTATCATTAGCTCTACTATAAAAGATCTGGGTGTCATATTAGACAGCAATTTAACTTTTAAATATCATATATCCCATGTCACAAAAACTGCATTCTTTCATCTGAGAAATATCGCTAAGTTACGAAGTATGCTTTCCATCTCAGATGCAGAAAAGCTAGTCCATGCTTTTATGACTTCTAGGCTGGACTACTGTAATGCTCTGTTTGCTGGCTGCCCAGCATCCTCTATTAACAAACTTCAATTAGTACAAAATGCAGCTGCCAGAGTTCTTACCAGGTCTAGAAAATTTGATCACATCACCCCAATTTTATCCTCCTTACACTGGCTGCCTGTTAAGTTTCGTATTGAATTTAAAATATTGCTTCTTACATATAAAGCTTTAAATAATCTAGCTCCTGTTTATCTAACCAATCTTCTGTCTCGCTACAATCCAACTCGCTCTTTAAGGTCTCAAAACTTAGGGCTTCTGGTAGTACCTAGAATAGCAAAGTCGAGAAAAAGAAGGTCGAGCCTTCTCATTTATAGCTCCTAAACTCTGGAATAGCCTTCCTGATAACGTCCGAGGCTCAGACACACTCTCCCAATTCAAAACTAGATTAAAGACCTATCTGTTCAGTAAAGCATACACTTAGTGCACCACTTAGGGGGCTTCCACACAGGTTATGCATCTTGTTGATATACACTGTGAACATCAGCTACGCTAATTATTTTCTTTATTCTCCATTTCCACCTGGGGATACTCTTCCCGAGGCCCTCAGACTATGCAGAGCCACTGATTCGATCCAAGACCAACGACGAGATGATCCCAAGGTTTCCATATCCTGGACCAGGCCGAATCCTGAGCAGCTAATGTGATGGTCATGGCAGAGTGGAGAACATGAGACTGATTCCTGTGACGCTCCAGAGACAGACGAGTCTTCGCTGAGGCCAGCTTCCAGCCTCTGCCACTGAGACTGCAGCTCTGCACAAGACGTTTGGCCAGCGGAGAAATTGCCCAACTGAGCCTGGTTTCTCTCAAGGTTTTTTTTCTTCACTTCCGCCATTAGTGAAGTTTTTTTCCCTCTCCGCTGTCGCCACTGGCTTGCATGGTTCGGGATCTGTAGAGCTGCGCATCGTTGGATTTGCCCTTCAATATTTGAACTCTCAGTAGTGATTATTAAACCACACTGAACTGAGCTCACCTGAACTGAATTTAAACACTACAAACTGAACTACACTGTTCCTATTTACTGTGACCTTTTATGTGAAGCTGCTTTGACACAATCTACATTGTATAAGCGCTATACAAATAAAGGTGAATTGAATAGTGTTTTCAAAAGCACAGATTAACCCACCCTCCTCCTTGCCTAATCCCAACCGACAGTGATTTCAAAAGCAATCCAGAAAGAGTAAAGCCCTCATAGCTGCCTGATCATTACCATATTTTCAGATCTTACCACATTCTCACCCTGTTATTTACTTGTTTGTATTATTGTTTGCTTTTTGTTTATGTTTTACCTGCTTTCTGGAATCGTTCTTTGCCAGACTGACTGACCAGCCGACCGATTTCACGACACACCCCCCTTCCTAAACCCAACCGATAATGTTTTTAAAACACAGATTGACCAGCGCCCAACCACTTCCCTAAACTGACAGTGTTTTCAAAAACAATCCAGAAAAAGAAATTTCCCCTGTTTTTTAGGAAAGAGCCCCATGTTTTCAGATTTTACCACATTCTTAGCCTGTTATTTACTTGTTCATTTTATTTTTTGGCTTTTGTTTTTGTCTTATCTGCTTTCTGGAACCATTCTTTACCAGACTCGAATCCTGTTGTTGCAGTCAACTCCTCTCTGCGTCTCAAGTCTGCCGACTTATGCGGAGAGTCACTGGGCAAACTGGTAACAGCGGAAAAGCTGTCCACATAGAGGTAAGCGGTCAGCCGGTAGCACGAAACGAAACAAAAGCCATCTATGGCATCATTTGTTTTAAAGATGAAATGAAGCCATCCGTAGCTCTGGCTACATAATTTGTGCTCTGTAGAAATGTATACTGAGGTACGTTTTCTACAATAAGCCTGTGTTGCAAGAAATACTGAAGAATGTTGGAAAAAAACAGCCATTGACTTCCATAGTATTTTTTTCATTCCTACTGTGGATGTCAATGGCTGCTTTTTCCTGACATTCTTCAGAATATCTTGTTTTGTTTTCAACAGAAGAAAGAAATTCATAAAAGTTAAGAAACACTTCTGTGTGAGTAAATAATAAGGTAATTGTCATTTTTGGATGAACTTTATCTTTAAGAATTGAAGTAAAGGTCTACGTTTGTTAAATGTAATATTCATTCATTCATTTTCCTTCGGCTTAGTCTCTATTTTAGAGGTCACCACAGCAGAACAAACTGCCAACTATTACAGCATATCAGCTACCTTCCTGCTGTAAGGCAACCACTATACTTTTTGAGATCTTAAATTTCTATCGCAAGTACCATTCGCCCCTGCTCTTCTTTTGTAAATCCACCAGAGGCTGCAGCTGACTACTTGACAGACAAAGCAATCGACAATACACCAACCCACACCCTTCCATAAACTCAAACTGACAGTGTTTCAAAAGCAATCCAGAAAAAGAAAAAGGGTTGCTGCCCTGTGGTGCGTTTCGGATAACCATCGTTAAGCTAACTTAGGTCGCAAGTTCCGTCGTTACAAAGACAGTTAGTTGATTAGGCGTTTCCCAAATCCACCATTCCAACAAACAATCGCACACTACATCGCAAACTTGTATGCTTGCAACTACACCTCTAGAGCTGTAGTTAGACGTATAGTTCCTGGTTGTGTTCTATTCCCTGTTATCCCCCCTATGCCCTATTCATTTAGGACATTTTTACCAAAACTAATATAGAATTTTTTTTTTTTAATGTGTGATCGTGTAAAACAATATCATTTGCACAAATAATTATGGGTTTTTTCTATAAATAAGTTGTTACTCCACCCCGTTTAGAGCGTCATTATGGGCGTTTTATGCTATAACTAACGTGGTGCAAACGATGGATCTGTGACGGAGAAACTACGTGTTTTGGGAAACACATTTTAGCAGAAAATTTGTGGACATGAAGGTAAGCGGTCAGCTGCTAGCGTGAAATAGAAAGGCGTCATACCGCCCCATACTGTTCATTTTAAAGACGAAATGCAGCCATCTGTTTTTCTGGCTACATAATTCGCGATCTCCAAAAATGAAAACCTTAGTAACTTGAAACTGTTGACTTTACCTAATTTTTTGAATTATGCACATAGTTCGTTTATTTAATATTTTTCAGGCAACTGGTTTACTCACCTTTTATAGTAAAGTCAACTAACCACTGTATTTTTTAAATTATATTTATTTTATTTTTAACTATGTGTCATTCTTTTGCTAAGATGTTATGGTCATTATAGTTTAGACAGAGAGACAATGGAATCAGTAGTGTTTACTTTCTATGTCTCAAGCAAACACTTCAAGCAACTGAGAGCTTCACAGTTATGCAGGTTAAACAGGTGAATGTTGTATACTTAGGGTTGGGTTTGAAGCGGAAATATGTCTTTCGTCCCATATCTAAAAGATAAAGCTGCACCCAAGTCACTTGTTTGATGTTGACATTGACATTCCCTTATGAATCATTACAGCCTTGTGCTGAAATACAAAGGTCCGCACTTACCGTCTTGTGACAGAGCACAACTTTACCTGCCATAAGTTTGAACTTTACCACCCTATTAAATTTGCAATATCCAATCAGATGATATCGATGATGCTTGACATTCTCAGCACTATAATTAGACATTAAACATTGTTGATTATGGCCCAGTTTACACCTGGTATTAAAATGTGTTTATCTCTCCACAAGTGGACAACAAATACAGGTGGATATGGTGTCTAAAAATGTTAATAGTTTCTTTTGGAATGTAAGTGCTCATGTGTGGTCAAATGCATTTGGATGTATTGTGGATCAATGCGTGACCTAAAACATACTTGCCATTTCCTTCTAACTGGCTTAGGTATCTTTTTTTTTAACACTTTGCAATAAAGTTTCATTAGTTAAGTCTAAATACTGAATAGATGTCATAACCAGTGTTGCCAGATATAGCTGTCTTTTTCCAGCCAAAAAGCTGTCCAAAACCAGCCTAAACGCACAAAAAACTCTCCAAAATATTAGAATAATATTTGATTAAATTTTTATTTATTTAAATCGAAATTGACCTACTTAGGTTAACCAACACCAGCAGGTACAGAACCACAACATTACTGCACTTAATGTTGTGTAGATTACACTACCTATTAGAGTATGTTTTAATTTCAAAATAGGGTATATAAATATTTTAACATAATTAGGTTATTCTTGTCAATCAGACAATGCTTCTCAACGATTCTTAATGTCATCTGTGGAAAAAAATTATCGCTAAACGTGTAATGATAAACCACTGTGAGTTTAACTGCAGGCACTGCGTGATGCGCGTGCATGCGAAGGGGAATCAGATTTGTCGGGCTGTCAGATTTTGATACAGCTTTCAATTTATTGGGCAGGAAATTGCCCAATCTTGCAACAGATCAGAATTGAGTATTCCAGACAGCCGTGTAATAACAAAGACTATTGAATACACAAAACATGTCACTCGTGTCGTTATGAATGGCGAAAAGTGTAATGTTGTGTTTACACCAGACACGAAACGCGCAAATAAATTGCGTCATTTGCGCATAAATAGAAACGTGAACATTTTAAGTTTATTCACTTCATTTGCGTGCCAAATTTGCTTTATTCGCGTGTCAAATTCACTTCACAATAGATGCAGATTCGCGTCATGGACAGGGCTTCTATCTTCCCGGTGACTCTTCTTTGCTAAATGGCTAACATGGATTTTATTAAGAGTAACTGTACTTCATGTGCTTTTTGAAGGCTGAAAAACAGTGTAGATTCGTTCAGCGCTGTGTCCACTAGGTCCTAATTTCTAAGGTGAGATTTGCATGAAAATCTGAGTGAAAATTTGCATGTGCACAAAGTGCGTCAAATGCACAAAACACTCAACCCGCACCGCTTAATTCGCCCTGCCTCATTCGCACGTACCGCAAGATGTCTATTCATGTCTTTGCATTGACAACATGTAAATCACTCACTGTTGATGCTTCATCCATGTCTGGTGTGAACGCAGCATAACAGTCAATATGGTGAATAAAGCCCGCCTTCTAGTAGAGGAGCCCATCATCAATTGCAATATGGCAATTAAAACCTGTCCTCTACTGCAGGAGCCAGTCATCAATCTCTATATGGAGATTAAAGCCTGTCTTCTAGTACAGAAGCCAATCAGCGATCGTTATATGGCAAATAAAGCCCAACTTCTAGTACAGGAGCCAATCAGCGATCACTATCAATCACAATTCTCTGTGGGAGGGGCTTTGACCAGACGTGAGTTTCTGTAGATTTTGTGTGATTTAAATTTTTATGAATTAAACTAAAGAGACAGTTGTTGTTTAATTTTATAGGCGATTCCTAATATATAATTCAATCATAAGCTTGTCAAGCAATTTTGGAGATTTTGATGTTTCCCCATTCAAACAGAATGCCCGAGCATACTGCCTCAGAGGCATTTCAAAGATGGCTGTCGAGTGAAATTACTAGCCTTAAAATTACTTTGGTAACTAACAATAATGTATTTTCACTAACATGAAGAAACAATGAACCATACATTTATTACAGTATTTATTTATATTTGGCAACATAAGTTAATATACATAAATGCATTCATTGTTAGTTCTAACTACTGCTAACTTTGGATTTTAATAATGCATTTGTAAATATTGAAGTGTGATTAATAAATGCAGCACTCATGTGAGTAAATACATGAACTAATGGAACCTTATTATAAAGTGTGACCATGTTGTTTTTACTAAATATTTGTACTATTATCTATTACACAAATATGTGGTTTTGCTTCATGTTTAGAGTGTATACTATTTTCACCATAAGAATGGAAGTGAAATGTGAGAATGTTCCACAAAGGTGGGGCATGTTGTAATATGACCAAATGCCAACTCAAAAGTAATCTGTTCTAATGAAAAAGAAAAAATACAAAAGGTCAAAAATAGAAATCTTTTCCCTGGATGCTCTGATTCCCCTCTCTAAATTCCACTTCGAAGCTAAATTGTCCGTAGTGTATTTGTGTATGTCCTGGTCCTCCAGGGTGGGGGCTGAGTATTGGGCTAACCCCCCACCTCGTAAAAACTAAATGTTATGAAACTCCAACATGGTGCGGCTAAATATCAACTTCAATATAAACAGCCCTGGGAGTACGTAAGTATCTATCTATCTATCTATCTATCTATCTATCTATCTATCTATCTATCTATCTATCTATCTATCTATCTATCTATCTATCTATCTATCTATCTATCTATCTATCTATCTATCTATCTATCTATCTATCTATCTATCTATCTATCTATCTATCTATCTATCTATCTATCTATCTATCTATCTATCTATCTATCTATCTATCTATCTATCTATCTATCTATCTATCTATCTATCTATCTATCTATCTATCTATCTATCTATCTATCTATCTATCTATCTATCTATCTATCTATCTATCTATCTATCTATCTATCTATCTATCTATCTATCTATCTATCTATCTATCTATCTATCTATCTATCTATCTATCTATCTATCTATCTATCTATCTATCTATCTATCTATCTATCTATCTATCTATCTATCTATCTATCTATCTATCTATCTATCTATCTATCTATCTATCTATCTATCTATCTATCTATCTATCTATCTATCTATCTATCTATCTATCTATCTATCTATCTATCTATCTATCTATCAAACAACTTTTTATTTTCAAGATTTATTAATATTATATACTTTAATAAATTTTCAGAAAATTATTTTCTTGTTTTCTTTCACAATTTGCCCTCCCAGTCAGTTGAGCCCTACCTGAGTCATACCTCACATTTTTTTGACATGTGAACACATAAACAAAAAAAAAAAAAAAAAAAAAAAATAGATCTGATGAAAGAATGTGACTCCTAAAGTGCCATTCAAATGTGCTCACAAATGAAGTCAGACTATTGTGGATGAGAAATGTTTGTGCGCGCAAAGGTATTGCAAGCTTTATTTCATATCTTTTTTTTATTGTTATCAAGTGCATGTGGGCGTACATGTCTGTGCATAAGCAACCTGAATGTTTGGCTTCAGGCATTTGAAACATCTGAAGCCACACTTTGATGTCACCTGATAATTGAATTCACTTGACAAGTTCCTTCCTATGAGATCAAGTTTCAAGGAAAACGATAAATAGTTGTGTATAATAAGCTGTGTTTCATAATTCTTTTATTTGTCTCACCCAGACATTTACCAAAACTTAATTTTAATTTGTGTATTTCTTTTGCAATCCAACTATTCAGAATATATAGTTCAAGGGAAAATTATTAGCCCTCTTGTGATTTTTTTTAATTTTTATTTTTTTCAAATATTTACAGTGATGGTTTAAAGAACATGGACATTGTATTTGCTATAATAATTTATATTCTAGAATATTCTATATTCTTTAGTTTAGTTTGAATAAAAGCAGTTTTAATGTTTTAAAACAAATGTTAAGGTCAATACTATTAGCCTCCTAAAGAATTTTGTTTTGTTCAATGTTCACTTTCATGTTAATCAAACCACTCTGCCACCACTCTTGCTGTGTGTACTGGTTTATTATCATCCTAAAACATGGCACTGCCTTCAGAATACAATTTTTGAACCATTGGGTGCACATAGTCCTCCAGAATGGTTTGGTAGTCTTTAGCAGTGAAGCCCCGGGTTGCCCATGATATTGCAGCCCAAACCATCACTGATCAACCCCCATGCTTCACTCTGGGCATGCAACAGTCTGGGTGAAATGCTTCTTTGGGGCTTCTCCACACCATAACTCTCCAAGATGTGAGAAAGACAGTAAAGGTGGACTCATAAGAGGCTCTTTCCTAAAAACCAGGGGGAATTTCTTTTTCTGGATTGTTTTTTGAAAACACTGTCAGTTTGGTTTAGGGAAGTGGTTGAGCGCTGGTCAATCTGTGTTTTAAAAACATTATCAGTTGGGTTTAGGAAGGGGGGTGTGTCGTGAAATCGGTCGGCTGGTCAGTCAGTCATTCAGTCAGTTGGCAGTGGTCTCTGTTGGATTTACGTGAGTAGAGCAGGTGCGAATAACACTCGCAAGAGAAATTTGAGATCTCAAAAAGTGTACACAGCGGCCTCTGGTGGATTTGCGAAAACAAAAAAAGGCAAAAACATACCCTCTGGGATGTATTTGGTGCTCTCCAGAATTGTATGTTGGGCTACGTTTTCAGAATGAGCATTGAACATTGGCATTAGTGACCAAAGGTTTGGCTATAGCATCCAAGCCATGCATATTTAACCTGTGGACCTCCCAACGAACAGTTTTGGTGGAAACAGGAGAGTTGAGGTGCACATTTAATTGTGCAGTGAGTTAGGCAGCTGTGTTTTTATGTTTTAATTGCCTATAATTATTCAAACTTGCCTAGTCAACCTAATTAACACAGTTCAGCCTTAAATTTGCAGTTTAAGCAGTATACTAGTGTAACAGAGGCCAGCTAGTCAAGTGGTATGCAGGTAAACCTCACTCCTCTGACCGCTAAAGGTGCTCTAGCAACAGATGCTAGAGGCCACGGTCTTAAGGCTCCTTGGTAGAGCAACTGACTCCCATACAAAGAATCGACGGTTTGATCCTAGCTCAGACCGGGTTGGGTGCAGTAGGACTGGTGGGATACTTTTGGTGGCTCGTCCAGGATGGGTGTGAGGTTTAGGGGGGTGAGTGTAACAGAGGCCAGCTAGCAAGGTGCTATGCAGGTAAACCTCACTCTTCTGACCTCTAAAAATGCTCTAGCGGCAGATGCAGCCATGGTCTTTAGGCTTTTTGGTGGAGCAACTGACTCCATTCAAAGAATCGGCAGTTCCATCCCAGCTCAGACCCGATTGGGTGCAGTAGGACTGGTGGGGTACACTTGTATGTTGCAAAATAACTTGTAAAATAGTACGTACTGTCACCATAGCACAGACAAAAAAAATTGTTTAGGATTATAACGTCTATTAAGTCTTCTCTCTGTTAAAAAGCACTTCAGAAAATTTGCACAATAAATTTAATATCCACATTTTCCTTCAGCTATATATATATATATATATATATATATATATATATATATATATATATAGGCTTAAGTGTCTAATGTTCGAAATCTGCAGCAGAAATAGCCTGGTCTGTGTTTGCCTCTAAGGTCATCTAAGGTCATCTAAATCTCTCTAAGGTCAAATTATTTGCACTTTAAAAGCCCAGCTCAAGAACTTTGAGAAATGCATTACGACTCTAAGTGGAAAGTCCCTGGCACAAACCTTTTTCTATATGTTTGACCTCTTATTTATGTATGACCTCTTATTACTCATTCACCACCGGTTCAGTGTCCAGCTTTCCATGAAAGAAGTAAAGCAAACCTTCAGCAGGGTGTATTTGGGTGGTACTTTCCGTACTAGTCACGGAATCCCCCTGAAAACAATCTTTTGGGATGTAATGATGACAGAAATAATCAATTCTTTGATGAATGATGACTTCTCCTTTTTCCATCGGAGAAATGATATTAACGAAAATGGCTTGACTGTGCAAAGATTTGGGATTATTTATTATTACCTGGGGCAGTAATTGTCTATTTCGCACATGAATGCACATGTGCACAGACACGCGCCCACACGCAATCTGACTTTGAGCCACTACCTCATTTCCTCTTCCGACACTTTGTCCTGTTCTGTGGTTGGGAATTCAATGCACCTGTGTTATGAGCAGCTGTGCCTTTTCTTATGAATCAGTGATTTATATTGCCACTGTTTAACTTGGGCTCGGCTGGGCTGTAACAGTGAAAGCGTAGGAGGATTTTGCACATTAGGGGTCCCGCCGCAGAGGATGTTCTCCATTGTATCCGTCATACAATAGCCGTCTATTTACCTCTATTCTTTGGCAGAAAGAATGGAATATGAATGACGGTCTGGGCGGGTTGTTAAACTGAAATGTCAAGCGAACCTGGAAGTGTAAATCGATATGTGCAATCGCAAGATGTATTAAACACAGCTCGGGGTGGAAGTTTAGGACTATAAAAACTATAGGTGTCTGTTTTCCTGCGAAACTCCCTACAGAGACTGTAATGGGATGTTTGGCGCAGTTCTGTTGCTACAATCACTGTAGTTTGCAGACAATGAAATTCCACCCATGGGAGAGTTTTAAGTGCAGACTGTTATTCGATATTGGAGTCTGCATGAGAAACAGAAAATGAATCCTTCCCATGGTCAGTTTAATAATCAATGCCTAAAAAAAGTTCATATTGGTGTAATACAGACCAGGACATACAATAACACAAACAGAAGGCCTCTGGTGAGTATAGTCACCACCAAAAGGTACAATAGTAATTAGGATAGCATTTTTGGACCATGCTAAAGTAAAGTGTATTTTATTTGTTGATTAAGGTTAGAGCACATAGCATTAACTATATTGATAACGTGTAGTACATACTGTAGTATGCTTAAGTTTTACTACAGCAAACTGTGGTGTATTGTAATAAAATATAGCATATGTAGAAAACTACAGTATTGAGTGATTAGTTTTTATTACTATTGTATTACTGTAGTGACTTTATAATAACCACAATCATATATAACATACAGGTTTTTTGGGGGGGCAGCAAAAGGTGTACTTGGAGCTTTGTATGATAACAGTTGAATCGCTGAAGTAACATGGAATGTTTTGACAATGTTTTTGGTTCCTTTTCTGGACTTTGAAGGTCTAGACCGTTGCTGATCATGAAGGATGAGAGAGCTCTCGGATTTAAAATATCTTCAGTTGTGTTCTGAAGATAAACAAAAATCTACACGAGGGTGAGTAATTAATAACATAAACATGAAATACCACTAGAATAGCCACAGCAGTCATTCCAATGCTATCTCTTGGTAATTCATAATTCATAATTATGGTAATTCATAATTCATCCACATCTAGTGGCTAATTTGTATTAATTTGTATGATCTCATTCTTATATTTTAGTATGATTTGCTCATCCTCCAGTGAGAGGTAGGGTTAGGGTGGAGTTTAAAGGCAAACTTTTTTTTTCTTTTTAAAATCTAAAATATTCATATGAATGAAGTTGTATGCATTAGCCACTTTTTTGACAATATGTTTCCTCGTGACATCTGGCTCATCATTGTAACTTTTCATAAATACAGTACCAAGGGCATCGGTTTGCAATTTGGTGCACATTGGTGGAGACGGGTGAATCAAACAGCACCCCCCCCCCCATCACCCAAGAATGAACATCATTTATATATGTATGTATATGTGTGTATATATGTAGTTATAGTTGTGTATATATATAGGGTTCAGGTGGTTCGAAAGACCAAAAGTTGGATTATTATTATTATTTTTCTTATCCAAATGGCCAAATTCTGACTGAGGAATGTTGAATGTGTGACCAGTTTGTTATTTTCCTGTAGGCTTCAGTTTTTAATTTAAAACAAGTTTTAACAGATTTCTAAAAATAAATGTCATGATAGATGATAATAAATTTGTATTTTAAAAATAAGAATCTTTGCATATTTTTTACAAAAATTTTCATTATTTACATAACTGTAATATAAAACTTACAGATTAAATGCACATTTGTAAACAAACACTTAAAATAGTCAAATAGTATGGTAAGCAATTAGACAGAATGGTTGAAAATATTTTTGGTACATCAAAAAGTGTGGTTATGATAACCATCCGACAAGATAATCCAGCAAAAATTTATTCTCAAAATGTTAGTAAAATGCAATATTTATACTTCACAATTAAATAGAAAATGAGGCGAATAACTGCATAAATAAGCACCCCTTTCAATAAGCTGGCTACAGGCCTGATAGTGTAATGTTAAAAGAATGTTTATTAACTGATAAAGAGAGAGTTTAATAGAGAATTCTATTTATTTTAGCCACAATGCAAATGAAACATGTCTCATACATCAGTATTATGCCTATACACTTATGCCTATGTATATTTTCTGACAAATTGTTTCAACTGAAATTGGACATGCTACTCTGAGAGATTAGGAGAACAGAACGGGGATCATATATTGTACTTTAGCTGTTTATTCAGCAGTTAGTTTTCAGGGCATATTATTCAGACTCAGTCTGCTATAACGATAGACGGCATAAAAACCGAGGAAAACACGAGCATTAATGCCATTATCATGATGGACTCAACTTGCGTTTATGTGACTAACACTTTCGTTGAAAGAAGCACCTTATGTTCACCTTTTTTGCTGCCGCCATCCTCGCTTGTGTGTCACCCAACACATCTTATTCCTGCACGGGAAAAAAAAAGAATACACTGCTTTTGGCACTGCATGTATCTGAAGGCAGCCACAGCCTCTCACATGATAGCAGGGAAAGGCACAGCCAATCAAAATGTCCATATGCGTTTTGGGGCTGCGAGTTCTCTAAAAGAGAACGTGATTTAACCTGCGTGTCTAGGTTAAAGTTGACAGTGCGATTTTTTTTTTTTTAAAGTGGACTAAATTATTGGTGGGGACATTTCTATGGTCGGTGGATATTGGTGGGGACGCGTCACCTAAATCTACGCCCCTGTACAGTAAATCCGCAAAGTATTCTGTACACTCTGTCTGAGCTCCAGCGTTCTACTGTGGAGAGAGTAGAACCTTACAGAAGGACAACCATCTGTGCAGCAATCTACCAATGAGGCCTGTATTTTTTGCCAAAGGGCATCTGAATGACTCTCAGACCATAAGAAACAAATTTATCTGGTCTGATTAGACTAAAATTGAACTCTTTGGAGTGAATGCCAGGCGTTACGTTTAGGAAAACCAGGCTGATAGAGCTTCATATCCAACCTGATAGAGCTTGAGAGATACTGTAAAGAGGAATGGACAAAAATTCCCAAAGACAGGTGTGCCAGGCTTGTGGCATCACATTCAAAAAGTCTTGAGGCTGTAATTGCTGTCAAAGGTGCATCAACAAAGCATTGAGCAAAGGCTGTGAATACTTATGTACATGTGATGTTTCAGGTTTTTTATTTTTAATCAATTTGCAACATTAAAAAAAATATATATTTTTTCACTTGTCATTTTGGGGTATTGTGTGTAGAGTTTTAAGGAAATAAATGTATTTCATGCATTTTGGAATGAGGCTGTACATAAAAAATGTGGGAAAAGTGAAGTGCTATTAATACTTTCCGGATGCACTAAGACACCATACTATCACATCATATCTACATTCAAAGCTTCTATTGAGATGTTAGAATTAATCTTTAAATGTCTGTTGTCATATTTAATGAAGCTATTACCATAAAAATTAGCACCGCACCTTCACGTTCACTCTGCTTCATAAAACCAGTCACCCTGCTCCCCTTAGTGTCCGGTTTTATTGCAACATGAAAAGACTGTACTCTCCTCCCGGTCAGTGATCATACTAGTTGCAACTGACTTACCTTGTGTTTCCCCTGTGATCTCCAGTGTCTGCATCTCTCCTTCCTAGTGTGGTTTCTCCTAGTTCCTTGACTGTGATCCCTATTGTGGTGCGCCTGTGTCTGGTCTTCTCCGTTCCTGCATCGCCATATGCATTCTCTGGTCATTCACATCCAGTCTCCATTATATCTGTTATCAGCATACCCAGTTATCTGTTTATACTGCCATCTTACTCAATAAAATGTTCATATTTACCATCTTTGTTGGGTCCCTTCTGTGACAACTAGATCACCATTGTTTTTTCATAGCTCTGAATGTATTGTTTTGAAAGACATGTCAGAAGTAAAGTTATGTTTTTGCAATCAGAAATGTATGTTTTTTTTAGAAGGAAGTTGCTAAACACAGAGGCATACATATTAAATGAAAAAACAATGGAGTAATAAGTAGAAGAGAACATTGAAATGCATGTGTTCAAATGGACTGCTATGGGAAATCAAGGTAGAGATGCTTACTTTGTGTATTGTAATTTTAATAGTAATTATTTGCATTTATACAGCTTGTTTTTCCTGAGTCCTTAAAGTTCTTTATAGATTTTGGGGGGAATTTCCTCAACCGGTGTGCTGCATCCAACTGGATGATGTGATGGAAGCCACTTTGTGCCATACTGCACACAACACATCCGCTTATGATAAAGAGGAGCCAGAGTGATGAAGCCAATTATGATATGAGGATGGTTTGGAGGTCATGATGGGCAGATGTATGCCAAGGACACACCTCTACTCTCGAAGAACATTCTGCAATTTTTAACGACCACAGAGAGTCATGATCTTGGTTTAATGTCTCACTTGAAAGACAGTACTCACTGGCAGTACAGTGTCCCCGTCTCTAAACTGGGGTATTAGAACTTATACAGAGAGCTAGCTGTCATTAAAAAAAACAACAACAACAATGTTGGATATACAAACATTTAGGGTTATTATAATTATATGGGATTTATTTGAACAAAGTTATTAAATGTAGTGTTAAGCATTTCTAATGCCCATGTAATGTCCATCTTAAAGAGAACCCTAGGGGTATTATGGATGTATGGTTTAATAATATAAATGATGTCTCTTAGATATAAACATAGTCTTAAACCAAATATTGTACCATCATTTATTTCTTACAATGAGAAAAACGCTCATATAGAGTGAAATCTATACTGAAAAAAAACATGAAATGCTAGATGTTGGTATAGCAGGATGTATGCCAATGTTTGTCATATGACGCCGCAGCCACTTAAGGGGAAATTTCAAACTTATTTGCAGAGACCTGACAATGTGTCAGTTTAACTGCAATCCGAAAGTGTGCAGTGCTCTCCAGTTATGATTGATGCAGTAATGCAGATGGATGTTGACAGGCATTGGAATGTTTACATCCTGCCAGGATGCCATCTAGCATTTCTTGTCTCTAACATTTCTTAGTGGGGATTTAAAGTAAAAGCTAAAAAAAATAAGAATAAAAAAGTAAATAACAGGGTGAGAATGTGGTCAAATCTGAAAATGTGGTAAAAATCAGTCGAGGCCTCTTCATTTTTCTGGATTGCTTTTGAAAACTGTTGGTTTAGGGAAGTGGGTGGGCGGGTCAATCTGTTCTTTGGAAAACACTATTGGTTGGGTTTAGGGAAGGAGGAGGGTGAGTCAGTCGATCAGTTCATCAGTCGACAGTCAGTCAACAGCGGCCTCTGTTGGATTTACGCAAGAACAGCAGGCGCGAATGGCACTCATTTGAGATCTGAAAAACCATACACAGCGGCCTCTGGCGAAAACAAAAACTGCAAAAAAAAAAAAAAAAACCTAGCTCCTGGGACTAATTGTATATAGTGGTACGTTTTCAGAATGAGTCTGGTTTGGTTTGGGTAACTAAACATATTATGTATATATATTCAGTAAGAAAATAGTTTTATTATATGATTTTTTAGCTTATATTACGCTATACAAGTCTTACACACAACATATTGCCATTAGAGTCATGAGTACAATATGCAAGCGCTGTATTGCTGACATTAAATGACACTGATGCTGAAGAGAAGTAATTTTTTACAGTTTTTTTTGCATCACAAAAGTGTTTTGGAGCTTCATATGATTACAATTGAACAACTGAAGTCACATGAAATGTTTTCACAGGTTTTTGGTTTCTTTTTGGACTTTGAACATCCTCCATTGCTGTCTATGGAGGATAAGGAAACTCACTTACTCATTCACTTTTCTTCAGCGTATTCCCAGCTTTAACAGGGATCACCACAGTGGAATGGACCACCAATTACAACATAGATCGGCAATTATGTAGCCAGAAGTAAGTATGGCTGCATTTGGTTTTTAAAACGAATGCTACAGGGCAGTACGACGTCGTTCTTTTTTTGCACTACTGGTTGACCTCCTACCTCCGTATGGACGGCTTTCCCGCTTTTAAAGTTTGTCCAGTTAGCTCGCCATGTACATCGGTGGACTTGAGATGCAGAGAGAAGTTGACCATGATGACGGGGTTCGAGAATAGTTCCAGAAAGTAGATAAGATGAAAACAGAAGCCAAAATATAAAATAAACAAGTAAAAAACAGGGTGAGAATGTGGTAAAATCTGAAAACATGATAAAAATCAGGCGACGGCTTCTATTTTTCTGGATTGCTTTTTAAAACTGTCGGTTGGGTTTAGTGAAGTGGGTGGGCGGGTCAATCGGTGCTTTTAAAAACACTATTGGTTGGGTTTAGGGAAGGTGGGTGGGTGAGTCGATTGGCCAGTCAGTCAGTTGAGAGCAGCCTCTGGTGGATTTACATGAGAAAAGCAGGTGCGAGAAATATTTGAGATCTCAAAAAGCATACACAGCGGCCTCTGGCGGATTCAAAAACTGCAAAAAACATAGCTCCCGGGACATATTTGGCGCTCTCCAGAAATGTATATAGAGGTACAATTTCAGAATGAGCCTGGGTTGGCCAATCACTGTGGTATATGTTTTATACAGTGGAATCCCTCCCTATTGCAACCTACAGCAGCACTAAGAGTACAACCCTCCGTGCTAGGAAACACCCACACACTCTCCCATTCACACACTATGACCAATTTAGTTTATCCAATTCACATTGTGACCAACATGCAAATGCCACACAGAAATGCCAACTAGCCCAGCCGGGACTCAAACCTGTGACCTTCTTGTTGTGAGGCAACCATGCTAACCACTTAGCTACTGTGCTGCCCCATAAGGAAGCTTTTGAATTCCATCTAAAATATCTTATTAATAGATGAACAAAGGTCTTTGGGGATTGGATCGGCATTGAATCAACATGAACTACAACCTTAACTAACCATTGAATGTACTTCCTTCTAGGGCAAGAAGAGTAATGTTTTACCTGCACAGCTATAATAAGTTGACATCAATACCCTTCTAGCTCATAGAACCAATGCAACAGGTTTAGCAACAGAACGGGTGTTGGCAACTAACAAGTGCAATACAAACTGTAGTTTATTGCATCATAGTTTGTGTTTTTCTTGAGGGCAGGGGTATCTATTAATACTTGGCTTACAATAAATATACTTCAAGAATAACACCAAGGCAGAAATGTTTTCCTCAGATGTTGTAGCATTTATTGCCAGTTTTAGAGAAGTCCACTCCATCTCCAACCAGCATTAGTTCTTTTCACAATGAACCAGCTAACAATTTTGAGTTATAAAACATTTTGTTTGAATGCTATTAGAAGTTTGGTTAGAAGTTAAATTATTGTTTGGTTATAAGAACGGTATTAAAATGTTTATAGATTATTTAATTCTCTTCTCATATTAATGTTTTATTAACCTTATTTAAAATGTTTTTAAAAGTTCAGTTTCCCATGTTCATCCCCCCTGATATGGGAATGGTTAGGAGGTCATGATGGACAGAGGCCAGTGGGAAAATTTGGCCAGGATGCCGGGGTTAAACCCCTAATCTTTTTTGAAGGACATCCTGGGTTTTTTAACGACTACAGAGTTGGGACCTTGGTTTTAAAGTCTCATCTGAAAGACAGCATTCACTCAGCAGTATAGAGTCCCTATTCATATACTGGGGTGTTAGGACCTACACAGATCCCAGGTCCCCCTGCTGGTCATTATTAAAAACATTTTTAGGACATTTCATCCTCTTGTTAAATTATTGTTTATAGAACGTTGTTTATAACATTTCGCCAACAACACAATGGTAACATTTTTGCTAACATTTTTTGAACGTTCCATTAACAGCCCAATTGTAATGTTTCAGGCGGCTCAGTGGCGCAGTGGCTAGCACAATCACCTCACAGAGGTGGGTCAGTTGGCATTTCTGTGTGGAGTTTGCATGTTCTCCCCGAGTTCCGAGTTTGGGTTTCCTCCGGGTGTTCCGTTTTCCCCCACTAGTCCAAAGACATGCGCTATAGTTGAATTAGGTAAGCTAAATTTTCCGTAGTGTATGTGTGGATGGGAGTGTGTGGGTGTTTCCCAGTGTTGGGTTGCAGCTGGAAGGACATCCACTGCATAAAACATGTGCTGGATAAGCGACCCCAGATTAATAAAGGGACTAAGCCTAATAAATATAAAGACTAATAAAAGACTAATAAATGAATGAATGATAGTTTCAGATGCTAATGTTTTTAAAATGTTCCAACAATAACCCAATGATAAAATCCTAACATTTTTAAAACATTATGCAAGAACATTTCTTAGTAACTTTGAGAGAACCTTTAGACAACATTAGCCAAAGTTATGAGAATATTCCCTGTTAGCTGGGACATATGCGATGGGTGGGAAGAGACTTGCTGGCACGTTGACTCAAGCTGATCAAGTCAAATCCTCAACCTCATTCAAACGACGGTGTTAATGAGCCAAGAGAAGCTCGGAGAGGAATCAGGAGAGGGTTTAGAATCAACTTCAACAGGCCAGGCAATGTCAGGGTAAGTCTTGCCTTTCTAACACCTTTCCGCTGCCCCTCACTCATGTCTCTCCTCTTGGAAAAAAAGCATAAGATTGTATTACAAACACATACAAGCTCGGGCCACCATCCCTGCCCCCTAGCACATACATTTTTTTGTAAATACTACACCCCCACAGCTGTGGCCAAGGCGGCAGGGTCTTGTTTATCATACCCGGTGCAGCTGTCCATGACGGCAACTGCAAGCGGAGGATTAAACACAAGACAAGAAGTAGCAAGGAGGAGGAAGTGTGACGAAGGCAAGATAAAAGGATGAAATGTGGTTCCTTTATTCTCATTAATGGAAGCGAGGAATGTATTCCTTTTCAGCAATATTCCCAAATATTAGACCACAGAACAGTAATAAGACTGACAGCTATGTTTCCATCTAAACTGGAATATTATATAAACCATTTGCAAATAATACATCTTTTTTCATAGAGAACATGATTGTTGCTTAAACTGACATCAGTGTCGTTTAATCTGGCAGCGGTGGCTTTTGGAGATGCGAGTTCACTCTTTGGGAATGCAGACACTCAAGACAATTCTGGGAGGTAGTAATACCAAACTAACCAGGTAGCAAAGAATTCAACTACCCAGGTAGCAGGCATTCATCCGGCACTGGCATACAGTATGAGGGCCAAACATGGCTCGGGTTTTGGCGAAGTAGCAGTCTTTAAGGTGGCACAGAATACTTGGGCCAGATATAAAATGTAGTATTTGGCCCAGATGTTAATAATTGATATGTGGGCCATGTAAGTTTGGCCTATCTTGACCCACATTTAAAATACATGTTTATTATTTTAAAATAGAGAACAATTCTACCAATCAGGTCGCTTCGAGAAAAGCATGCCGAAAGCACAATGATTCGTGGGTTTATCAGTTTCATTGCAGTACTGACATACCAACATATCTGGCCCAGTTCAGGCTCAGTTATGGATTATTAACTTGGCTGAGATTTAGCCCAGATACAGTATGGTCCATGTTTGATCCTTGTCTGAAAGCCAGATTTGGTCCAGTTATGTACTGCAATTCACTGCGGCATGTGGGCTAAGCAAAAGCTAATTGTGTGGGCCAGAGCTGGGCCAGAGATATTTTGCTGTGTAGGTACTTTGATGACAGACTTTGTCTAAGGTATTTTATAATGACCAAAACAACATTTCAGATGTTTTACAATGTGATTGGTTCATTAACACTTTTCCATCATGCCCATTTTTGTTATCACATTATCTGATAAAACACAATCACATGACTTTTTATGCACATGCTGGAACATGGTATTTTAGTTGATCGATTTGTTATGCTATACTGTATATGAAAACGCACGTAAAATTAGATGGATGAAACATAGATAGTGTGTCCATAATCACATACAATATAGTATGTGATAAAAAGGTAAGATACTGTATGAATAGTAAGTCTGAAATAATAGAATAAATGGGTGGCACAGTGGCTCAGTGGTTAGCATTTTCACCACACAGCAAGGAGGTCACTGGTTCAAGTTCTGGCCACTTCTGAGTGGAGTTTGCATGTTCTCCTCCTCCTATATATATATATATATATATATATATATATATATATATATATATATATATATATAGATAGATAGATAGATAGATAGATAGATAGATAGATAGATAGATAGATAGATAGATAGATAGATAGATAGATAGATAGATAGATATATTTTTCAAGAAACTTCTATACAGCTTAAAGTGACATTTAACACCTTAACTAGGTTAATTAGGTTAACTAGGTTAGGGTAATTAGGCAAGTTATTGTATAACAATGGTTTGTTCTGTAGACTATTGAAAAAAAAAAATCGCTTAAAGAGGCTAATAATTTTGTCCTTTGAATGGTGTTTAAAAAATTAAAAACTGCTTTTATTCTAGCTAAAATGAAACAAATAAGATTTTCTCCACAAGAAAAATTTTTATCAGACGTACTGTGAAAATTCCCTTGCTCTGTTAAACATCATTTGGGAAATATTAAAAAAAAAAAAAATTAGAAGGGTGGCTAATAATTCTGACTTCAACTGTTTTTCATTAATTTCATTCATTTTCCTTCTGCTTAGTCTCTATTGCAGAGGCTGCCACAGTGGAATGAACCGCCAACTATTTCAACATATGTTTTACACAGTTGATGCCCTTCAGGCTTCAACCCAGTATTGGGAAACACACACAGACTCATTCACACACACTCATACACCGTGGCAAATTTAGTTTATTCAATGTACCCCATGTCTAGATTGTGGGGGAAACCCCATAGGAAAACATGGGGAGAACATGCAAACTCCACACAGAAATGCCAACTGGCCCAGCCAGGACTCGAACCAGCCACCACATTAGACTTACTATTGATACAGCATTATACCTTTTTATCACATACTATATTGTGTGTGATTTTGGACACACTAGCTATGTTTCATCCACCTATTTTTACGTGTGTTTTGAAATTCATTCATTTTCTTTTCGGCTTAGCCCCTTTATTAATCTGGGGTTGCCACAGCAGAATGAACCGCCAACTTATTCAGCATATGTTTTACACAGCTGATGCCCTTCCAGCTGCAACCCATCACTGGGAAACATCCATACACACTTATTCACATACATTCACTACGGACAATTTACCCAATTCACCTGACTTTGGACTGTGGGGAAACCGGAGCACCCAGAGGAAACTCACAGCAACACGGGGAGAACATGCAAACTCAACACAGAAATGCCAACTGACCCAGCCGAGGCTTGAACCAGCGACCTTCTTGCTGTGAGGCGATAGTCGGATTTGATTTATATTGTGCAAAATGTCTTTGAAAAGCTTTTTTCACATATTATACAGGTTGAAAACGAAATAAAAAACATTTTATGAATTTTGTGGACCTAATGATGAATATGTTTTCCACTAAAACATGTGACGGTCATGTGACCAATAGGACTATTGCAGCATCTTATTTTAAACAGGATGCATTCTGTGTCTTTGTGGCTTTCCGGGTTCTTTGTTTCAAGGTAACCTGGCAAGTCTGCTCTCCACGTGAATGCAAATCCATTCTTTGCATTCTTGGAATAGAGAAACAGCCAGTATGTCAGAATTCTATTCATACGGTCTTTATAGAAAATGCTTTTCTAATTGGCTTTATGGGAGCTCAAAATCAAATAATGCCACTTGAGAGTTCATGATTTTGGTTTTAAAGGGATAGTTTAACTGAAAATTATTTAGGTAAATCATTAACTCAGGCCATCATTAACTCAGTCGTCACTGTTTAAAACCAGTTTTAGTTTCTTTCTTCTGTTTAACACAAAATAATATATTTTGGAATATGCTTGTAGCTGGCCATCCCATAAAATGGAAGAATTATGACCTTACATTTTAGGCCAATCAACTGCTAGCATAAAACTGGTTCCCTCAATAAATTCCCAATAGGATTTTCACATAGGGTTTTCAAAGATTGCAATAAGCTCAGTGTTCAAACACAGTTCATTACACTTACATATTGTTTCCAACTGGATAATGCTCACACAAAAATATAAATGTTATCACTTTTGGATTATAATGCAAACGCAAGAACTGAAAAGCTATTGTAGCTTGTTATGTCAGCACCACCTTGCTAACAACAGTTTATCAAGCTTATTTTTTAGAAATATGATCTATGACAAAGATTTGCTCTCTTTGTTTATTATATTACAGTGCATCCAGAAAGTATTCATGGCGCTTCACTTTTTCCTCATTTTTTATGTTACAGCCTTATTCCAAAATGGATTAAATTCCTTTATTTCCTCAAAGTTCTGCACACAATACCCCATAATGACAATGTGAAAAAGAGTTTTTGAAATTGTTGCAAATTTGTTAAAAATAAAATACCTGAAAAATCACATGTACATAAGTATTCACAGCCTTTGCTCAATACTTTGTTGATGCACCTTTGACAGCAATTAAAGCCTCAAGTCTTTTTGAATAGGATGCCACAAGCTTGGCACACCTGTCTTTGGGAATTTTTGCCCATTACTCTTTGCAGTACCTCTCAAGCTCTATCAGGTTGGATGGGAAGAGATGGTGTACAGCTATTTTCAGATCTCTCCAGAGATGTGCAATAGAATTTAGGTCTGGGCTCTGGCTGGGCCACTTAAGGACATTCACCAAGTTGTTGTGAAGCCACTTCATTGATATTTCGGCGGTGTGCTTTGGGTCATTGTCCTGCTGGAAGATGAACCGTTGCCCCAGTCTGAGGTCAAGAGCACTCAAGAGCATGTCTTGGTACATTGCTGCATTCATCTTTCCCTCTATCCTGACTAGTCTTTCAGTTCCTGCTGCTGAAAAACATCCCCACAGCATGATGCTGCCACCACCATTCTTTACTGTAGGGATGGTTTTAGCCTGGTGATGAGCGGTGCCTGGTTTCCCCAAATGTAACGCCTGGCATTCACTCCAAAGAGTTCAATTTTAGTCTCATCAGACCAGAGAATTTAGTTTCCTTTGGTCTGAGAGTCCTTCAGATGCCTTTTGGCAAATTTCAGGCAGGGAGTGGCTTCCGTCTGGCCACTCTACCATACAGGCCATATTGGTGGATTGCTGCACAGATGGTTGTCCTTCTGTAAGGATCTCCTTTCTCCACAGAAGAACGTTGGAGCAGAGTGACCATCAGGTTATTGATCACCTCCTTGACTAAGGTCCTTCTCCCCCGTTCACTCAGCTTAGATGGCCTGTCAGCTCTAGGAAGAGTCCTGCTGGTTCCAAACATCTTCCACTTATGGATGATGGAGGGCACTGTGCTCATTGGAACTTTCAGAGCAGCAGAAATTTTTCTGTAACCTTCCCCAGCCTTGTGCCTTGAGACAATCCTGTCTTGGAGGTCTACAGACAATTCCTTTGTCTTCATGCTTGGTTTGTGCTTTGACATGCACTGTCAACCCTGGGACCTTATATAGACAGCTGTATGCCTTTTCAAATCATGTCCAATTAACTGAATTGACAACAGGTGAACTCCAATTAAGCTGCTGAAACATCTCAAGAATTATCAGTGGAAACAGAATGTACCTGAGCTTAATTTAGAGCTTCACAGCAAATGCTGGGAATACTTATGTACATGTGATTTTTCAGGTCTTCTATTTTAAAAATATTTGCAACAATTTCAAAAAAATTTTTTTCACATTGTCATTATGGGGTATTGTGTGTAGAATTTTGTGGAAATTAATGTATTTAATTCATTTTAAAATAAGGCTGTAACATAAAAAAATATGGAAAAAGTGAAGCGCTTTGAATACTTTCCGGATGTACTGTATAATTTGCTCTATATATTGTAAACAAATAAGGAAAAAAAACACTTGTACAGTATATAGACCTACATGCCTTTTGGGTAGTTTTTCCGTGGATAGAAAACAACATTCAGTATTCTTTTTTTGTCACAAAGTATAGCGAAAAGCAGCCCATACAGTCACATATGCTCTACATTTTTTAAGCAGTGTAAATATTGTAGTTATGACAGAGTTATGTGTTCAAATGAAGAAAAAAATCAATTGATCATGTTAATATTTATGTATTTTTACAAATTTATTCACACATTTGCATTACTAAGAGCAGGAAGAGACAGGCTGCCGTAAGCAGTAAAAAATCGTTTTATTAAAATTAACAATCCACAAATGAATCTGTCATGACGGTCGCTACAAATGAAGGCATTTTCTACACACAATGATTGTACACACAAAGGGGTGCGTTTCCCAAACAACGACATAACTCGCGGCTGAACTATCATAGGACAATGCATGGTTTGGGAAAAGAACGGTGTAGTGACGAGTGTTTCCCAAAACCCTTAGTTTCTCTGTCACAGACCCATCGTTTGAACATCATTAGTTATAACGTAAAAAGCCCATAATGATGCTCTAAACGGGGGTGGTAACAACTTATTTAGAAAAAAAAAAAACATAATTTCTTTGTGCAAAATCAATTGTTTTACACAAACATACATTTAAAATAAAATCCAATATTAGATTTGGTAAAAACATGCTCGTTTTCCATATTAATTGAAATATATATAAATGGCACATATAGAGCCAATGTTTCTTTTACAAATATTATTGAGAACATTACATATTTTATTATAAAACATAAAATCACTTACATAAGCTAACACATATTCTAATATAATCTCTAAATCATATAAATAAATAAATAATGAGTCTATTTATTAAGAAATTAAATTTAATATTTATTATTAGGAAATGAAAAAAATCATACTTTAATAATAATAAAGATATTAATCATGACGATTATTATTATTATTATTATTATTATTATTATTATTATTTAAGATATTGTAAATTTATTTATATTTTTTAAAAAGGCCTACTTTTACAATTAGACACATGCAAACCACTGCAGGAAAGTTCTAACCAGCAGGCTCATGTCATACACAGAACAGATACTTAATAAGTGACCTACTATAAATTAAAAGCATTAACGTATGCTATCTTTTTTGTTTTTACAAGCTTTGGGGACATAACTTAACCTCTGCTTTTAAATAATAGGTCACCTATAGCTTTCGTCATGAGCCACGGTTGTGTTCAAAGTGACATCAATGTTTTCAAAGTGCACTGTGAAGGGAGCAAAATTGTAAACATGAAACCTAACACTGAACTGTAAAAATACTTTGAAAGCAAATTAAACCTAAGAGTGATGACTTTAATGCTTTAAAAAAATAATAATTCCAAGTTTAAATGCCGGAATGTTCTAAATGAATAGGGCATAGGGGTTATAAATGGTAATAGAACACAGCCAGGAACTATGTTTCCAACTACAGATCTAGAAGTGTAGTTGTAAGCATACAATTTTGCGACGCAGTTTGCGAATGTTCATTGGAACGATGGATTTTAGAAACACCAAATCAACAAACTATATTTGTAACGATGGCACTTGCGACCTTAGTTGGCTACTGATGGTTTTCAGAAACGCACCCCAGTTCAGCTCGATGTCGTATAATGTCTCCGTATAATGAAATTTACCAACTTGATAGCAATTGCCTTTTTAAAGAAGCCTAACCGATTTTAAAAATCAAAAGTGTGATGTAACGGATGTGTTTTCTGTCGTAGAAAAAAAACATGAAAGTATCTTGAGTATGTGGTAGCAACGAACCATATTTAAGCGATTTAACCAAAATCCCACTCAAAAAACCCATAGACTTTGGGACGAGGGAACCGGAACTGCAAAAATGCTAACTTGCTTCCATGTTTTTGTGTACAAATTGACATACTGTAGTTGGTTGTTGCTAGATTGGATATGGTTGCGGCCGGAAGTTAACGATAATTATTTATATTATTTATTAATTTTCCCATTTGATTGTATTTTATTAATGTCTACCCCCCCCCCAACCTTGAACCCCACCATCACAGTAATGTAAAAACAGTTGTACTGATTGTTATTTATGTTATCTATTAAATTACCCAATAAATTGTATTTGTTAACGCCTACCCCCATCCCAATCCTAAACCCAATCGTCACAGTACTGTAAAAATATTAAGTTTTGTTATACAGTATCATAAGAAATATTATGCTATATTGATGTGCATAGGCCGAAAATCCAATCTAGACTTTACGGCATAGTTCCCCCACTCTATTGACTTCCATAGTATTTTGTTCCTACAATGGAAATCCTTCAACATTCTTTAAAATATCTTAATTTGTGTTCAATAGAAGAAAGGTTTAAAATCACATGAGGGAGAATATTTTTATTTTTGAATGAACTTTCCACATATCCACAATTAATCCAATTAACACATATCATGAAACTGTGATCTTTTTGGGTTTTATGATAATGGCAATGTGGTGGATGTAGCATGAATTTTAATGTGGAGTTTGTGACGTATTGATTGTACATTTTTTTATCATGTAGATGTGAAACAACAGAACATTTGGTCACGCTTTATTTTAATGGTCCGTTTGTTGAATATGAGTTACACTGCATCTACATGCCAACTAATTCTCATTAGATTATAAATACTGTTAGGTTGGAGTTAGGGTTAGTGTTAATTGACATGTACCAGCAGTTTCTTATAGACAGTTAAATGTCTGTTTAGCTGCAGTAGCGACAGATATTAGGCAGACAGTCTACTAATACTCAAATGGACCATCAAAATAAAGTGTTACTGAACATTTTTAGTTAATCACGTATAGCGTAAAATGAATCCAAATTTTTTGGGAGAGTCTGGAAAATTGCATCAAGGCAACATTGTCTAAAGACACAAAAACATAAACAGTCTCGTTTCCATGTGGTTACAATCCTGACCTTGACTAATAAGAAGGTTTTTACTTTATTAGGTCACCGTGTAATCATGTTTGTGACTGTATAAAATCATTTCAGTTATTAGGCATGCCCTGACATGTTGTGTCTTTGAATACAGACAGGAAGTCCCACAGCGTTCCATCACACAATGTGGTGTATTCACTTCTGGACTGTCAACAAAGACTTGAATGTTCCTGCAAGAAGCAATCCTTGAGCTTTCACCACTGTGCCCTTGACTACGTAACTCATGTTACTCCAGTTGGATTGTCCCTAAAATAAGTGCACTGTAAGTTGGTTTGGGGGAAAGAAAATGTGTCTGAATGACAACTTCCTTCCTTAAACCTACACTGTTTACAATTTCCTGTAGCTGCAGTTCACCAGTAACTTACTGTAAATAAATTACAGCAAAATACTATATTTACATTCACAGCACATTTATCTTGCTGTATATGTATTTACATAATTGTATATCTTAACTGTTAAATATACAGTCTTTCTCACAATGCAACTTTAAAATACAGTAAGATACAGTTCATATTACAGTTAAATACTGTGTAATTTACAAAAACTGTTAACATTGTAAAATGGGTGTTGTTTGCAGAGCTTTCTACACTCTTTAAAATGCTGTGTTGTTGTAACCAAAAGTTGGGTCAAGTAAGGACAAACCCTACCGTTGTGTTAAAAGTTTCAATTAAATTTATTGAAAAACTCTACATTGTGTTTGACCATATTTGACCCAATATTAGGTTACAACAACTCTGCATTTTAGTGCACAAAGTCAAATGACATTGTATTCAATAAATAAATATTATATATACAATTAAAGTCAGCCCCCCTTTGAATTTTTTTTATATATTTTTTGAATATTTCCCAAATGATGTTTAACAGAGCAAGGAAATTTTCACAGTATGTCTGATAATATTTTTTTCTTTTAGAGAAAGTCTTATTTGTTTTATTTCTGCTAGAATAAAAGCAGTTTTTATTTAAAAAAATAAACATTTTAAGGTCAAAGTTACTAGCCCCTTTAAGCTATATTTTTTCGATAGTCAACTGAATAAACCATTGATTTACAGTGACCTGCCTAATTACCCTAACCTGCCTATTTAACCCAATTAACCTAGTTAAGCTTTTAAATGTCACTTTAAGCTGTATAGAAGTGTCTTGAAAAATATGTAGTAAAATATTGGTAATATGGGTATTGCTAAAAACCACTTTTTTTTCTATTTCTCGCGATTTCACTTTTTATTCATACAAAATGCAGAATCAAGTGACTGAAATCAAAACTTTCTGAAAACTGAAAGATTTTCCAAAACTCTGTGTACATTGTGGTCATGTGGACACTACACAGCAAATTGTGGTGTCAATTTTCTCTCAAACTGTAAAAATTAACATGTATTCAGTGTTTATATAGGTCCACACTAAATAGAGTTAAATTTACACTTAAGATATAACTTGTTATATTTTTACACTTGCATAGTGTTAAAAAAACTGCTAGTGTTAACTGTTAACTATGTGAGAGTTTTCCACAGTTTTTCCCTATTTGCACGGAGTACATATGTTAAAACTACACTCACAGGGCCCTATCATACACCCAGCGCAATAAGGTGCAAGATGTGTTTCCACAACGTGTTGCTATTTTCAGACCAATGCAACCGTAATTTTCCCATCTTCCACCACGTTGTTTAAATAGCAAATCCTTTTGCGCCACTTTGTGGACTCATGGGTGTTCTAGTGTAGAAAAGGGGTGTGTTAAGGCGTTACTATTTTGAGGAACTAAATGTGCAATAGACCAGCTGAAATGTGCAATAGACCAGCTGAAAGCAGGTCTAAAGTCCAGCGCAGAGCGCGTTAGTTGTGCGCCTTGCTTAAAGATTGTTTAAAACACGCTTTCTTTTCCTCTGGGGCTTTTTTCAGTTTATTAATGACAACTTGCTTTTGTATAATGTTTTTATTAGTAGTATTATTTATTTAATCCATTTTTATATTTGTTTTATTAAAAACCAGCTTAGATTTGTCCACCTGCAGGTTTTGGAGCATATGGGGCCTAGGACGAGGCTTTGGATATAACTTTTTGACCACACTTTGTTATTATTGTTCATTTATTCATTTGATGGAAATTAAAACTGAATTTAGAAATAGTTTTGAAATGAATCGTTGAGCTCAACAAACAAAATTAATTATGTTGGCTTATGAATGTCTTCAGTGAGTGCGTCCAACACATTTCCTTATCCACGAAAAAGAGAAAGTGAAAGTACAGGTTGATTGGAGAAGGCTCGTTCTTTATCCTCATGCTGCAGATGGTCTGTTTAACTGTTTTCTCGCTAGTGAAGCTTTCAGGTTTTACACTTACAAAGTCCGCCATGTAAATAGCAAATGCACCATGGCGCAACGCAACTGACTCTTAAAGGGAATGAGAGATGAGACTCTGATTGGTTTATGCTCAAAACGCACCCATTACTCATTAAGAGAATAAGCCGCGGCGCAAAGCGTATTTTTCCATCCTTAAAATAGCAAAAGTGCATTTGGACACCTCATTAATGCTTTTGCACCATGAGCTTTAGACTTTGCACCTAGACCGCTAAAGTATAAATCAGACTTAAGAGTGTTCTTCCATTATAGTGTTAATACCTACAGTAGGCTGATATTTAAATGTATTTGTAGTCATATAGATTGTTGACTGCGTTACAGGATAGTTTGCATTGATCAGTAAAGGTGTACAAGTTTAACTTTTATTTTAAACTATGCATGGAGACGTGAACCACGCGCATTTTCCAGCCACACCTACTTGAAAACATCTGAACTTTTCAGAATGCCGCCTGTGCACCACAATTCATGTAGTTAAAACTAACCAATCTGCTTCACACTTTGAATGGAATATACACATTTCAGTAATAATAGTAGACTAATTACCACAGACAAACACAGCGCACTCAAACACTGCAATGCTTTTTACTTTTCTCCTTAAACTTGCATCGCAGCTGCAGCAATAATTTCTCTGTCATCCTCTGAGAAAATGGTTTATGGTAACCTAGTTACGAGAGCGGAGTATTGTAAATGGTCAAGAAATCCATGCCTATGCGCTCGTCATTTCAGGTCAGAATAACAACACATGCAAAAATGACTGCCATGACTAGCAGCAGTGAGGAAAAGGATGTAAGGATGTCGCCAGAGTGGCTTTTTGGTTTCTTTTCTTGTGCATCCCAGCCACTAGCACCCCATCTGAAACTGAATTTAGCATAGGGGGTAATGTAGTTATTCAACTTCACAATTTGTAATGTTGCAACGTGTATTTGAATAATGATGGTTGGTTCCTTTTCTTAAAAGCTCAGATTTGATTATCATCATTAGTGTTTTTGAGTTTGAGGTTTACTGTATCATTATTATTTACACTTTATCGTTTGCTAGTATTTACGCATTACCATTAAACACACTTTGTAACATTTTTATTAATCAAGTTCAAGTGTATCTTTAACACTTATGTTTATTTTATTATGATTCATTCATTCATTTACTCATTCATTCATTCATTTTCTTTTCGGCTTAATCCCTTTATTAATCTGGGGTCGCCACACAGAATGAACCGCCAATTTATCAAGCATATGTTTTACATAGCGGATGCCCTTCCAGCTGCAACCCAACACTGGGAGACATCCATACACACTTTTTCACACACATACAGTACGGACAATTAATCAATTCATCTATACCCCATGTTTTTTGGACTTGTGGGGGACACCAGAGCACCTGGAGGAAACCCACATGAACACAGGGAGAATATGCAAACTCCACACAGAAATGCCAACTGACCCAGCCGAGGCTCAAACTAGCGACCTTCTTGCTGTGAGGCGATTGTGCTACCCACTGTAGAGATGAGATATTTTGTTAAAGTATTTTTGTTTTTGATTATTAAAACTATTTGCCTTCGTAATGTTGGTGAATTAAAATAAAATGAAAATGAAATGAAAAAAATCCTAATATTCCTAACATTGTTAAAAATTATTCAATAATTATCGATATCAAATGATATGAAACATGATATTGTGATAATTCTTTTGCAATATCGCCCAACGCCCTAGTGTGAACCCAACATTAAAGACTTTTATCATTACCTGTTGGTTTGATGTGCCCTTAACATGCATTGATAGAAGTTAATTTAAAAAAGAAGACTGGAAAAACACCCATATATGTGTAGACATGGTCATAGTTGTGTTGGCATCACACACACTGGAACATCCAGAATGGATTACAGCCAATTCATATGTAGTAATATAATTACAAAAACTTATTGAGGTGGTATATTACTAAATATATTACTCAATGCATGAGATGCCAGCAGAAATGCCCCCACAGGTCACTCTCAACGGTCACTTCTTTGAAAACTCTGTGGCATGTCCTTGCACTGATCTATAGAGAATACCTAAGAGAGTAGAAACAGTATTGAATTTCATCCATTTGTAAGCCATCCTGTCAACTTATCAAAGAGCGACTGCTAAGAAACCCTTTCAAGTCCTCGACAGGTTCCTCTGAGGTCATTTGGCATCTCTTTCAGAGTGCACCTGAATAGACATATTGCTAAAATAGTTACGAAATAATAATAAAAAAAAATGTACAAATCCAACAGTAAAAATCTGTAACAGTAAGTTTCCTTAACAGCAAAATCCTTAGAGTAAAATTTACTCACTTCAGAGAATATTTAGTCCCTCTCTAAATTGAGTAAAAGTTACTCAGCAGCAAAGTAAACGTTTACATGGACATCAGTAATCAAATTATTTGCTTTAATCTAATCAAGACAATAGTGAGTTACTTTTTAAATGTTCCTTTCATGATCCTGTTTTACATGTGATCGCGTCACCACGCTATTTGCATTTCCGCTGGAGTTTCATGTAATTTCGTGTGATTCATTTTTAATTTGTCAACTTTAACTGCAGTTTGGCACTTCCACTTTCATTCTGGAATATTTCATGCATGATACCTTTGACAAACAAGATATTGGATGCAACTATGAACTGCTGGAAGACTGCTGTTTTAATGGAAGTTCATACCGCATGCTGAATGGAAGAAAAACTCCGCATTTTACGATGCAGGTGTCGAATCGAATTATTGGTGTCCATGTAAACGTACTGATTGATGGGGTTAATTAAGTGATGATTGAACACTGATGAGGAACACGAACACCTGCTGTTAATAAGGAGAAACACAAAAGAAAAACCCAAAACTACTACTGACTTCAAACAGCAGTAGCAGCTTCGCTCACTGCTTACCTGTTTGACTTTATTTCTGTCAGATGTCCACAAAAGTCCAAATGAGATTTATTGAGAATCAACTGTTTTAATTATTTACATTTTAGAAAAAAACAACAGAAGAATTTTTTTTTCACTGATGTCACTATCGTGGAGAAAAGTGGTTGATTTACTTGGGCTCTTTGACTCGATTTCTAATGATGATTTTTATTTTTTCTTGCTATGACAAGTATAAAAAAAACAAATACAGTTAAAGTCAAAATTATTAACCCCCCTCTGATTTTTTTTGTCTTTATATTTCCTAAACGATGTTTAACAGAGCAAGGAAATTTTCACAGTATGTCTGATATTTTTTTCTTGTTTTATTTTGGCTAGAATAAAAGCAGTTTTTAATTTTTTAAGGTCAAAATTATTGGCCCACTTTAAGCTAATTTTTTTTAATAGTCTACAGAACAAACCATCCTTAGACAAGAACTTGCCTAATTACCCTAACCTGCTTAGTTAAACTAATTAACCTAGTTAAGCCTTTAAATGTCATTTTAAGCTGTATAGAAGTGTCTTGAAAAATATCTAGTCAAATATTATTTACTGTCATCATAGCAAAGAAAATAAATCAGTTATTAGAGATGAGTTATTAAAACTGTTATGTTTAGAAATGTGTTGGAAAAAAATCTTCTCTCCATTAAACAGAAATTGGGGAAAAAAACAAACAGGCTAATAATTCTGACTTCAACTGATCAGGTTGACTGATCCTGTATTGATTCTTACTCTTTATAAGAGTTGTAACAAATCATGTTTGACTTTGCAAATTATGTTTAAATGATGGTTTATTATTTAAGAAACAAATTTCAGTGTTTTTCAAAAGAATGGACCTCAGCTGTAGTTTTATAAGTTTTTAAAACACAGAGAATCACTTTAGAGACACAGACATCAATAATCAGCGTATCTAGCTCAACAGTTTTTTTTTTTATTATTGGCTGCAGTGTATGCTAAGATAATCATACAACAGGAAAAAAACTCACCATAGTTGAGAAGCATATGCTGATTCTTTTTGTCTGTGTGTTTTGAGTGTTTCAGATGTTCAATGTGTTTTATGATCTGCAAGTATTTCTGAGTTCCATTTTCTTGATACTGTGGTACTTTTGTGATAAAACATTATTCAAATATAAGAGGTTTTGATTTGACCAGTGATTAAATCACCACAGAATAAATTATCCAGAGCACAATATCTCTCTTTATACAATATTTGCCACAATACACTACTTGGCAAACAAAGAGAAACTAACATTAGAAATCGAGTCAGAGTCCAAGTAAAGCAACTACTGTTCTCCTCAATGGTGACAGCTTAAAACACATATACAGTAGTGTTGTTGTTTTTATTGTTGTTGTAAAAAAATTACTTGGTTAATTTTTAATTATAATAGTGTGGCAGAAATAAGGCCAAATAGCTGTTTGTGGAGTTGCTTAATGATCCTCTGCTGAGATTTTGAGAGATTTGATGTGTTTTATTTCAGTTTATTTCATCTATGGCTGTGACTGAAGTCAATTGTAATGTTGCGTTTCTCTTCTCTGGGATTAACAGCAGGTGTTCATCATCAGTGCTCAATCAACACTTAATTAATCCCTTTATTGTCTCATTAACTTTAACTCTGCTGCTGAGTAAAGCTGCGGTCACACTTGACTTTTCCTCCCATAGACTTCCATTCATACGCACACGAATGCATCAGACCGGAAACGCAGGGTCATGCGTTAAGTTTCGCAGTTTGCTGTGGTGCAAATTTCAAGCTTGGTGAACTCAGATCTGCGAAATCGCATCACTTGACTGTGTGAGACCAATCGAGGATCAAAACACGACCTCTCTGGACAGAAATTTAAAACATGGAGCAATCGCTCGCTTTTTTAATGTCTAATCATCTTGTTTAATCCCGTCCCTTTTCGCAGTGCCGCACGACAGATTTTCGCACGCACAAAGCCCGGTGTGACCGTAGCTTAAAGCTGCGGTCACACTGGGCTTTTACCCCAATAGACTTCCATTCATACGCACGCGAATGCGTCTGACCAGAAACGCAAGGTCATGCGTCAAGTTTGGCATGTTGCTGTGGTTCAAAGTTCAAGCGTAGTGAACTATGACCTGCGAAATCGCATCACTTGACTGCGTGAGACCAATCGAGGATTAACACACGACTTCTCTGGACAGAAATTTTAAATATAAAGCAATCGCTGGCTTTTTTAAATGTCTAATTATCTTGTTTAATCCCGCCCCTTTTCGCAGCGCTGTACGACAGAATTTCTTACCTCCGTGTGGATGGCTTTTCCGCTGTTACCAGCTTGCTCAGTGGCTCGCCGCATACATCGGCAGACTTGAGCAGCAGAGAGGAGTTGACTGTGACGATGGGGTTCGAGTCTAGCAAAGAAAGCAGGAAAAATGTGGCAGAATGTAGCAAGATCTGAAAACATGGTAAAAATCAGGTGGCCGCGAGGGCTTTTCTTTTTCTGAACTGCTTTTGAAAACACTGTCGGTTGGCTGGGGGTATCAGTCAGTTGGTCTGTCAGTCAATAGCAGCCTCTGGTGGATTTACGTGAGAACAGCAGGTGCGAATGGCACTCGCAAACAAAATTTGATATCAGAAAAAGTGTAGACAACGGCCTTTGGTGGATTCACTAGAACAACCGCAAAAAAAATCTACCTTCTGGGACGTATTTCATGTTGTCCAGAAATGTATGCAAGGGTATATTTCCATGATAAGCCTGGGTTGAATATGTTTACTGCATTACTTTAATTTTATATGTGTTACCATAATGGTGTTTAGCTGTTATGTGAATGGCATTGAACACCATAAAAAGTATGTTTTTATGCTTTCAGGAAAAGTAATTTTGTTGAAATTGTTTTATGATTGTGTTTGTGTCTGTGTAAACCCTGTAAATTAATGAAAAAAATATTTAGAGATTTCTTTTATTGTTTCTACCATATTTTTTATGGTAAAATTCAGTTTTACAGCTCCAGTTTTTTTAATGTACATTTTATATGTATATCGGCACTGGTGGGAGGCTTGCGTTGTGTTTGATATTAAGTTTATACAACAGTTCTCCGGCATAAGTTAGAGTGTAAAAATTCTTTTACTGTATATGAGGAACGCCTTTTATTCTCATCTGCAGCTGACATCAACTGCAACAGCAGAAACCATTACTAATTCACCAACATCACTTTAAATTTTGTATTTGAATGATTCTCTAGTGTAATATCTAAAGTGATGACAAAACGGGTGATTTTGCTGACATTTTAAGATTATAAAGCTAATCGGCATGAAATGCCATCAGTCTACAGAGATTTCCCAGTATTTCTCTGTTGCAATTGGGAGATCACAATAATTATTGTGCCCAACAGCTGCAATATTTGTCAAACTGTACTAAGTTTATTGATCTGCTGTCACTCTATTTTGTCAGCGTGATACAGAAGAGGGTGAGGAGGCTGTTCGAGTTCTGATATTGCATAATATCGCACCGCTATCAGTCAATCAGATTAGAGAACCAGACAGAACTGTTGTATATAGGGTGGTGCGGTGGTGCAGTGGGTAGTGCTGTCGCCTCACAGCAAGAAGGTCACTGGTTTGAGTCTCGGCTGAATGCGTCAGCATTTTTGTGTGAAGTTTGAATTTTCTCCCTGTGTTGGTGTGGGTTTCCTCTGGGTGCTCCAGTGTCCCAACAAGTCCAAAGACATGCGCTATACTGTAGGTGAACTGGGTAAGCTAAATTTGTCTGTAGTGTATGTGTGTGAATGAGAGTGTACGGGTGTTTCCTAGTGATGGGTTGCAGCTGGAAGGGCATCCACTTCATAAAACATGAGTTTATGAATTGGGTAAATTGTCTGTAGTGAATGTATGTGAATAAGTGTGTATGGATATTTCCCAGTGATGGGTTGCAGCTGGAAGGGCATCCGCTGTGTAAAACATATGCTGGATAAGTTGGCGGTTCATGCCGCTGTGGCAACCCCTGATTAATAAAGGGACTAAGCCAAAAAGAAAATGAAAGAATGAATATATATACAGTTGAAGTCAGAATTATTAGCCCCGCTGAATTATTCTCCCTCCTGTTTATTTTTTTCTTGAATTTCTGTTTAAGGGAGAGAAGATTTCTCCATCACATTTCTCATTTCTAATAAATGATTTATTTTATCTTTGCCATGATGACAGTAAATAATATTTTACTAGATATTTTTCAAGACACTTCTATACAGCTTAAAGTGACATTAAAGGCTTAACTAGGTTAATTAGGTTAACTAGGCAGGTTAGGGTAATTAGCCAAGTTATTGTATAACAAAAAAAAAAAAAAAATATATATATATATATATATATATATATATATATATATATATATATATATATATATATATATATATATATATATATATATATATAACAACTGTTAACGGAACCTGAATTTATTTTAAGTTTAATAGTTATAGTTCGATTTTATTTCATGGTTATTTATTCAAAGTTTTTCCTTTTTTATCATTTATTATTCTCTAAATTTTAGTAAACTCTGATAACCCTACAACAGACTTCAAATGGATTCCAACACCGCTCTGTCCCATAATTGTTTTAGACATACATTTATAGATCATTCAAAAACATCACAAAGCTTTTCTCAGAACTCAAAATGTCATTCACACACTTTATCCTTTTGAAGTACCTGTCACAACAGAGATGTTCCATCTTTTTTTTTTTTTTTTTGTTGTGGGTGTGCTAGCATGGTTATGTATCTTAGCGTGAGCATGTATTCTTCCTTGCAGGCATTACAGCAGGTCGCTCCACATTCAAAGTCATTCGTTCTGTAACAAGACCTGACAAGCTCAATTCAGCCAGTCATGATGACCCACCCTGTTAAGGAGGCTTAATTCTTCTTTTGAAACTGGTCACATTGGTCTGCAGGAAACAGACTAGCAGGCAGTCATGGCAGAACTATACAAATATGGCTCTGCTACTTAAATATGGTCAGCTGAAAAAAAGATTGGTTAAGACTTCATTGCAAGGAATTAGTATTTAGCGTAAAACTGCAGTATATTTAATGAATTAGTTTGCGAGGTATGCTCTAAAGACATCTAGGGTGATTCATTCTGAAGTAAATATGCTTTTTAAAGGATGTTTAGATAATTACACTGGATAGCCGAAGAGCCATGCCAGATTGTTGTTTATTGGTTTTTCTTCTGCTTTCAGTACTATGTGCACATTTGTTGATTGAAAAACTCATTTCTCTTTTTAACTTAGATCTTAATTTTTGTGTATAGATTCTGGATTTATTAGTAGGACGTCTGCAGTGTGTCAGAGTCAATGGTGCTCTTTCTGACTTTTAGAAGTGTTTCACTGGGTCTCCTCAAGGTTGTTGCCTCTCACCTCTTTTGTTCATCACGTATACTAATGATTGTCGGATTATGTACAGGAACTGTCATATCATAAAATATGCTGATGATTCTGTGATTGTGAGTCTCTTTAACGATCAGGATTTGGAGCATGGTCCTGTTGTGGAAGAATTTACTTCCTGGTGTGATAAATTTTCCAGTTGAATGTAAAAAAAGACTTGGTGATAGATTAAAGGAAGGCTTCTCTTACCTCCAGCATAACAACTATTAAGGGTTTGGACATTAAAATTGTTGACAAACATAAATATCTAGTGGTCGTTATCGACAACATGGTGACGTTTCAACCTAACACCCAGGCTGTCTATAAAAAGTTCAACAAAGACTGTTTTTTTCTAAGGAAACTAAGATCATTTTGGATTTGTACCTCTATCATGACACTGTTTTATAAATAATTTATTGAATCTGTTTTATCTTTCTGCTTTGTAGCTTGGTACGGTAATCCGAGTCGGTCAAATAAGAACAGCTCGAGTAGCCTTGTGAAGGTGGCAGGCAAGATCATCGATTTTAACAAAACTGGTCCAATCGTAATTTACCGTAATTATATTTTAAAGAGAGCTTAGGGTATCTTATGGACCCCGGATCATCCATTGTACTCGGTGAGCCCTATCATCCACCCGGCGCAATAAGGCGCAAGACGTGTTTCCACGATGTGATGCTATTTTCAGATCAACGCAACCTCGATTTTCCCGTTTTCAGCCACGTTGTTTAAATAGCTAATCCATTTGCGCCACTTTGTAGACTCATGGGTGTTCCGGTCAAGAAAAGAGGTGTGTTAAGGCGTATTGTTGGCACATTGCTATTTTGAGGATCTAAAATAGACTTTGCAATAGACCAGCTGAGAGCAGGTCTACCACAAGTCTACCGCAGAGCGCGTTAGTTGTGCGCCTCTCTTACACATTTCTTAAAACACGCAGGATGTAAAGCAATACAGAAATATCTTTACAAATGAAAAAGTATTAAAGGATTAAGATTGTACAAAAATTATTATTTTCTACATAAATATAAAAACCACTGTCTTCATGCCTTCTTCACCTCCAGGGCTTTTTTCAGTTTATTCACGACAACTTGCTTTAGTACAATGCTATTATTATTAGCAGTATTATTTATTATATGCATATTTATATTTGTTTTAATAAAAGCAAGCTTAGATTTGTCCTCCTGTCAGGTTTTGGACCATACGGGAAATAGCATGTGTATTTGGATATAACTCAGTTTTTTGATCACACGTCGTTATTATTGTTCATTTATTTGTTTGCTGGAAATTAGAACTGAATTTAGAAATAGTTTTGAAACAAATTTTTGCGCTTAACAAACAAAATTATTTATGTAGGCTAATGGATGTCTTCGGCGGAGTGCATACAACACAGTTTCCTTATCCACGAAAGAGAGAGAGTGAAAGTATCCTCTCGCTGCAGATGGTCTGTTTAACTGTTTTCTTGCTAGTGAAGCGTTCAGTTTTTCCACTTACAAAGTTCGCCATATAAATAGCAAGTGCACAATGGAGCGACGCAACTGACTCTTAAAGGGAATGAGAGATGAGACTCTGATTGGTTTAATACACGTTATGCTCAAAACACTCCCATAACTCATTAAGAGAATAAGCACAACCCTATTAGACCATGTGCCATGGCGCAGAGCATATTTTTCCGTCCTTAAAATAGCAAAAGTGGATTCGGACATGCCCTTAATGCTTTTGTGCCCTGCGCTTTAGACTTTGTGCCTAGGTCATTAAAATAGAGCCCTTTGTTTCAGCCGCTGTCATCAGGATGTCGTTTTACAGTTCCTATTTGCAGGACAAATAGTGGCCATTAGGTCATTAAAGTCCAGCGGGGAGAGCGATGCGTCAAAAAAATGGTGCATTGTATGTTTTGTGGTAATATTTTGGTAATGTGTACATGGAACTTTGCCTGTGTTATGGCACCTTGCTGCAATTTTAGTTTCCCTAAGTGGGATAATAAAGTTGAGTCTGAGTCTGGATAAATAGGCAAAGATCCACCACACCTGCAGACAAAAGCTTTCTTCCTAATGAATCGTTTCCTTTCTCCCAGATGAGTAATTTCAGCAGTTTTAACCACAATTCATCACTGTTGCCAGAATACATGCAGACAGAAAGAAAGAGAGAAAAAAACAGCCATAAGGTGATATTTTATTCATTTATATGTTTTCCTTCAGCTTAGTCTTTATTTCCACTGTGGAATGAACCGCCAACTATTCCGGCATATGATGCCACTTCAGCCGCAACCCAGCACTGGAAAACACCCACACACACACTCATACACTACGGACAATTTAGTTTATCCAATTCACTTAAAACGCATAATTTTGGACTGTGAGGGAAACTGGAGCACCTGGAGAAAACCCACGTGAACACGTGGAGAACATGCAAAATCCACACCTTCTAGCTGTGAGGCGACAGTGCTAACCAATATGCCACCGTGCTGCTGGTGATATTTTACAGTAAAACTATTCATTATGTAAATAATTCACTGAAAACTTCATCATTGCCATACATTTAATAAAGAAAGAAAGAAAGAAAGAAAGAAAGAAAGAAAGAAAGAGAAAAAAAGAACGGAAGACCACATCTGGGAGATGTTTTACAATAAAACTATACATTTTATAAAAAATTCACTGACAACTTCATCATTGCCATTCATTCATTCATTAAAGAAAGAGTAATTAGCAAAGTTCTGTAGCAAAGTTCATATTTTGACACACAAAAGGGTTTTATTTTGTTGTTTGTTTGTTTTATATGCAATCTAGTTTTCTATTGTTAATAAAGTGTTTCTTTTGTTAACTTACAGTAGTTGTGAAGCGTTGTAGTTATTTCATTCTTATTTGATGTTACATGTGTTTGCCTTCCTATTAACTAAGTACTGATTAAGTATTCATAGTTTATTCTTGAGTATTGATGTTATGTTGATTCATTGCCACATACAGTTAAAGACAAAATTATTAGCCATCCTGTGAAATTTGTAATTCTTTTTCAAATATTTTCCAATTTATGTTTAACAGAGCAAGGGCAGCTTTCACAGTATCTCCCTTTATATTTTTCTTCTGGAGAAGTCTTCTTTTATTTGTCACAATTAAGAAATATTAAGAAATGAGAACTTAATTAACTTATATTGTTTTTGATTGGCTACCGAACTAACTGTTATCCCAAATAACTTGCCCATATAATCCAACTTGCCTAGTTAACCAACATAACCTAGTTATGATTTTAAATAGCACTTTAATTTTTACACTAGTATATTACGAATTAACTGGTAAAATATTTTGTACTGTCATCATGGCTCAGACAAAACAAATTAGTTAGTAGACAATAGTTATTAAAACTATTTGGTTCAAAATGTTAAAACAATGCCTTTTAACGCACCTTTGTCTTAAACTGTAACACAATCAGAACATGAGTTGCCAGTTTAGTACTTAGGGTTAGCGATTTGATCAAATCCTAACCCCAAATATGAGCAATAATAATAATATTTTTCTAATGCTTAGCTATACTGCAAAGAAACATTAGTATAGCTTTTGTAATTAAATGCCTGTGATTAAATATGTCTGTGCTCAGAAGAACCCTTCTGTAGACATTGTAAAATATAATGAATGTGTCTGAAATGGTGATTCAATGCAAAGCTAAGCATGTCTGTGTATGCGAGTGATCCTTGCTCTGACCTAGTGAACATGTCAAGGCATGACTCTGCCGCCTCCCTGTGCTCTGTAATCTTAGATGGCTCAGAGGAAGTTCAGGAGAGGTAATTAATGGGCAACATCCACAAGAACAACCCAAACTAGTCAACACTTTGAGCTCCCAACACACCTAAATCTAGTGCCTTGTCCTCTTACTTCTCACCTTAACCCTCTTGTCTTAGAATTCTGTATACTGTACACCAATCACCCTTCAGGTCAAAAATGACAAGCCTTCACTAAACCTCTATACAATTTATTTGAATCCTAAAATCTATTTTTCATAAAGTAGTAACCTTATCTGTATCACAAACTTTGTTAATGTCTAGGTTTTCTCTCAAGAGTTTGGAATATTTTATCAATGTTTAATCATTGGGCGACACTTGTTTTTGACTAAAGTAAAGGGTACATTTTCTAATGCTAAAAATAGCAATGAAAATTTGTAGCAAAACAGTATTCATGAAATTGGTACCACTTTACAATAACAGTACATAAATAATGATGTACTAAAATGTAAACTCAACGTTACTTTATTATGAATTAATTATGAATAACTTAACTTTAGCTACAATGAGTAACATGAGTTCGTGTGTGAATAATGGCTTCCTTAATTACTTGTTGGTTCATGTTTGTTAATTAATGTATTAATTAACACTTTAGTTTTAGCTAAATTTAACAAACATGACTTGTTAATGTATATTTGTGTCATGATAGCGGCACACTATCATTAACTCATTCTTAACTACTCACTAACTCCTGTGTTTAAATCTGTGTTTTGATAAAGACACAACACCTTTTTATTGTTTTTCAATGTAAATGTGCACTAGACGGAAGTGTATAACTGTTACGTTTAAATACAGGTGTTCATCAGTAGTTAATAATGAGTTAATGTTAATGTGCCCCTGCAAGTAAAGTCATGACAGAAAGATACATTAACAGGTCATGAGGTAATTTTTTTGTGGGGTAGAAATGGTTTTTATAGCTGGCTACCCTAAATCTGCACAGCCTTCCTGAACATATGAAAATGAAAATATTTTTTTTTTCTAATGTTGGGGTCATTTTAGAAAAAGTAATCAAACTTCAAGATTAAAAAACAAAACAAAACATTTTTTGAGTAAATCAACAGGAAGTTTAAACACATGAGTAGTTAATAATGACTTAATGAAAATGTGCCCCTTCAAGTAAAGTCATGACACAAAGATACATTAACAGGTCATTTCTGTGTGGTAAAAATGGTTTTATAGCGTGCGGGTTAAAATTAACCCAAAAGACAACCATTGTACTTTAAATCTGTACAGCCTTCATGAAATTATGAAAATAGAAAATTATTTTTTATGTTGGGGTCATTTTAGAAAAAGTCACCAAAATTCAAGATAAAAAATATTTTTTTTAAGTAAATCAACAGGAAGTTTAAACACAGGAGTTCATTAGTAGTTACTAATGAGTTAATGATAATGTGCCCTCCCAAGTAAAGTCATGACAGAAAGATACATTAATAGGTCATAAGGTAATTTTTTGTGGTGTAAAAATGGTTTTATAGCTGGCAGATTAACATGACCTGAAGAACAACCATTGTACCCTAAATCTGCTCAGTCTTCATGAAAATAGATTTTTTTTTTCTAATGTTCGGGTCATTTTAGAAAAAGTCATCAAACTTCAAGATATTCAAATCAACAGGAAGTTTAAAAATAGGAGTTCATGAGTAGTTAATAATGAGTTATTGATAATGTGCCTCTCCAAGTAAAGTCATGACACAAAGATACATTAGCAGGTGATGAGGTGGGTTTTTTTGTGGGGTAAAAATGACCCAAAGGACAACCATTGTACCCTAAATCTGTACAGCCTTCCTGAAAATATGAAAATAAGAAGCATTTTTTTCTATAGTTGGGGTCATTTTAGATAAAGTCATCAAACTTAAAGATACATTTTTTTAAGCAAATCAACAGGAAGGTTAAACAAGGCAAAATAAGTTGTGAGAGAGGCAATGGAATTGTGAAATCAAACAATCAAGTTGCATAAGCATAACATCCCTTGCATAAGCACTATGGTTTAACAAGCCAGAACATGTGGACTAACTACTACTCTAGATCTCCAATAATGTAATGGATATTTTTATTCATATCTACTAACAGTGTGATTAATTGAAGTTCAGTTTATTAATTCACTGACCATTTGTTTAACAATTAGTTAATTCTTTAGTCAGGTCTACTGAGTTACCTATACCTTTTCCTCTTAACGTGAATATTCTGTAGTGTCTGTACTTTTTATAAGTGACATCTGAAAATGAAGTATTAGTTTTCCAAGGCAAGGCAAGGCAAGTTTATTTATATACACATACACAGTGGCAATTCAAAGTGATTTACATAAATAAGAATAAAAAAGACAAGTATAGGAAAATAAAAAAACCAACAATTAAAATGATTAAAAACTGAAAAAAAAGATTAAATGTGTGCATGTTAAATGTTTTTATGAATCTTTTTATTTTTAGTATACTTCCATTGACTAGTACATACTGTATACGGAGGCATTGTGTATTGCAACACCTTCAATATACTGTATACCACCCCTTACCTAGTGTCTGTGCAATCTCTAGCCACTAGGTATAATTCATGTCTTTGTATAATTCAAAGTCTTTGGGCCATATTTATTATTTTGGGTAAAATAAATACAAATAAAAATGACACATTCATCTAAAGACAAAGTGTGGAATCAAGGGTAAACTAGGGAGTATGGAGAATAAGGAACGTGCAAAATCGCAACAGGAAAGTCTGCAGTACAACTGGCACTCAAGATAGAGACATTCCAGTTGTGAGTCAATAGTGCTGCTTATTAAACCCAATTGGCCTAACAGCCCTAATTGATAGTAACTTGCCTTTATCTAGATCAGGGGTGTCAAACTCGATTCTTGGAGGGCCTCAGCTCTGCAGAGTTTAGTTCCAGCCCTGCTTTATAGCAGACCTATCTGTAGTTATCAAACAATCTGAAGCACTCAATTAGTTTGATCAGGCGTGTTAAATTAGGGTTTGAACTAAACTGTGCAGAGCTGCGGCCCTCCATAAACTGAGTGTGATACCTGTGATCTAGATGGACATGCTAACTGGACTACAAGGACTTTCGTGGTCCATGCGATACAAGTCTAAGAACAATTTCTTCAAGACACAAACTAAATGTTTCAATAATATAACACAGATGCTTGCCAAAAAACAGCAGAATTTTAGGGTGTATAACTGGGAAACCTTTAACCGTGACAGAATTGTTCTTGGACCAGGAAAGACTGTCTCTTTAAGTATCATGAATGAACATGTTCAGATTGCATCCAAGTTGACCATTCCACCAGAAACCAATGTTCTTTCAGTGAAAAGGGTGAAGTATAATGGAACAGAATACCGTTCTACTCTAGGTTTGATAATGTTAGACATACAACATAGATCAGTGTAAAAATAAATGTTACACTGATAGGAATACTTTCTTGATGACACTTGTTACAACCTCCTGGCTCAAGAATGAAGTAACAAAACCAAATAAAGATCCAAACCAGAAAATCAAATCCACTTAAATATATTTAATCAAAAATTAAGTGAAATGATACATAAATATAAAGAAAAGAAAACAAAAACTCCAAACAAAAACTTTGATAACTATAGCAAGTGTAACATTCTACACTGTCCCAGTAATTTATTAGCACATCATGCTGTCTTCACACCAGATGCGAAACGCGTGAATGAACCGTAAATAGACGCATGAACATTTTAAGTTTACTTGCCTTATTCGCACGTCAAATTCGCTTCATTCGCACATTAAATTCACTTCACAATACATGCGGATTCACATCATTGGCAAGGCTTCTGTAAGCCTGGTGACTCTAGCTTTGTTGGTAAATGGCTAACATGGATTTTATTGAGAGAAAAGCTATGTTTATGTGCTTTAGGAAAACTGAAAAACAGCGTCGATTCGTTTGGAGCCATGTCTGAGTTTACTAGATCCTTTCAGAGGTGCACCCAACTCTGTGAGCTCATAAACTACTCCAGAAACCTGGATGATAGAGGCTTTCAGCGGTGCTTCCCAGCCCAGTTTGATGAACTGTTGTCCAGTGTCGGTGGGACACCAACAACAGGCGCTACATCATAAGCACGCCCCTACAAAAGCAAGCTCCTGATTGTTTAATGTGGCGTGAATGTCCGCTGAAGTTCAGATTTTTCAACTCTAGCGATTTGCGCGAAGCGCAAACTCGCGCCGCTTTATTTGCTTGAATCGCAACATTCTCGCCGACTGTATTGCCCCACAGGAAGTCTATTCGCGTGTTTGCATTGACTTAACATGTAAATCACTTGTGCTTGATGCTTCTTCCGCGTCTGGTGTGAACGCAGCTTTAGAGTGCCAATATTACACTGCAAATTTAACACTACACACTGTGTACTTTTAACACTTGATATATTAAGACCGTATATGGTCTTCAGTAGTGTTAAATCAAACACTTTAAGTGTTAAATTGACACACTGTTCGAGGTATAAAATATGAAACACCTTGCAAGACTTTTGATTACCAGACACTGGACTCCACGACCTCTTTATATTACATAAGAATTCAGCAAAGCTAACAACAATGAATTTGTCTTACCGACAGTCCAGGGAATGTCCCTTCACAAGCATGTGTACAACATTGTGTACTTAATGTGTACATGCATAGCAACATGAAGAAGACAACACAGACCACCTTGTGGAAAGTCACATTCCAAAGATGACAATTTCCAAATGTGTGACAGCACTGAAGACATTAATGGTGAACAAAGACTCTTTGCAACGTCATTATAATATTTCTAAAGTCCCCTTTACACTCTCCAAATTCCATCAACAAGCCCTTCTTGCTTGGAAAATTTGTTACTCTCTACAATTGTTCTCCTCATACCTCCTTTATTTGGAATAATAGAAATACATCATCTTCAAATAAATCTTTTTTTTCTTTGTAAATTGGTTTACTAGAGACATAAATCATCTTTTAAAACGTTTCGACAGTTCCGGGAATATTCTATCACATGAACAATTCAGGTCTATCTACGATTTCACAATACTGTTTAGATAATTTAACTTAGTTATTAAAATTATTCAACTGATGATTCAAAATGATTCAAAAAGTCTTGCTATAATTCTCTGTCTGTTTTAAACCCAAAATTACATTTAGAAGGTGTTGAGTTAACTGATTAAAAAAATTTAATAACAAACACATTCGTAATGTTTTTCAGAAGCAAAAAGAGGCAAATTGTTCTGGAACTCTATTATAGTTAGTATTAATTGGAAAAGAGCCTTCAAATCTCTATTAATAAAAAAAAAATAAGAAATTCATTTTATAATACTACATACAATTTACCCAGTAAAGGCTTTATTATAAAGTACATTGAAATGGAGGACATCTGTAGTTTCTGTAATGGAGATAAAGAAAGCCTTTGTTTTTTTTTTTTTGTCATTTATTTCTAGAAGGATCTAGCAAAATATATTTTTAAAATGACGAAACTTAGTTATTATTTTACATTTATGAAAACAAATCCAATTCTTCAATATATTGTTAATCTCTTTTGTTTATTTTATTGGCAAAATTTCACATACACAAATAGAAATTTGCTAAGTAATCTCTCACATTAACAATTTTTTGTATTAATTTTGATTTCTACTGTAAATTTGCTGAAAAGCAAAAAATCTGAGGTATGTATAAATTATTATAATTTTTTTATTCCACTGGTAATTCTTAAAATAATTGAATGTAGAAATGCTGTAGATTATGCTTTGTGGATTTTATTTCTTTTAATTTTATTTCTTTACTTCTTTACCATTGTTATATTATAATTTTTTTTATGTTCACCTTTTATGTTGTGTTGTTATATGTTCCTGATGGCTTGTGCAATAAAAAAACACACACTTGGGAATAGAGGCATGCCAAGAGCATCCAAAAACACACTCACAAAAAAAGGTGTGACATTATAAACCTTAGATAAACTTCATCCCTTTGAGGGTCTTGACTTACAGATGTATTGTCAGAACATCCACACCCTGCTCTACTGACACTTAAATATGGGTCACTTCCACCTAAAAAAAAAAAAAAAAGTTAATTTGATAGGCACATCATCTTCAGACATCTAAACTTCTGTTCATAATTTGTTGTCCCAGAAAGCACATTACACAGCTGTAGGAGGAAGGAATTCTTTTGTGTGGAGTCCAGCACACATGTGACCTTATTACAGGCTATGATTTGGATGAGTTTCCGTCTTCCCTACTTGTATCCGAGCACAAAGATCCAGTGTGTTTGCCTACTCATAGACATGTAGCCTGCAGGCTTTGGACCTTTTTGCAATTATTGTTGTCCTGCTGAATTTGTCCATCCACTGTGATGCTCCGATGTATGAACTGGAGATCACCATGGAATTATTCATGAATCACTAAATCAAAACAAGAAAACGCTGCCCAATTCGTTCCCTAGAGATTTGTAAACTTAACATGTAACATCATGAAACTAAGGAATCACGCATGAGATGTTGCACTAAAATAGAACTTGTTTCCTAACCTACTGCTGTATTTTGACGCTGAAAGTGGGATGCTGACTCATACACTCCTAAAAAACCCCACCCAACCTCCGCCTGGAGGTAGTCATAGTTTTCTTTCAATTTTACCTACATACCCGCAGGTTGGTTGGCTTTTTTCTTTTTTTACCTTTGAACAAGTCACACAGCAGACAGCATGTGATGCATTTTTATCTTCTCAAAAATCTGCATTTACTCAGGGAAGTGGAGGAAGGAAGGGGATTTTTAGACTGCATACTCACACTTTTTTATTTACCATGTCCTGACAGGCCCTGATTTTCTGCTGTGACTACAAAAGAGAAAACTGTGGATGAGTTCTGAAAAGAAAATCTTATCCTTAAACTTTTTACTCTGCACAAATCTCACAATGTAATGGTTTGTAAGTGACAGGTGGCTGCTAGGGTATTTTGGTGGATGTCAAGGCATTGCCAAGCAGTTGTTAAATACTTTGCAATATAGTTGCTAAATATCTGTACTTTAATAATTTGTGACTGGTTGATTTTTCATTACTAAATTAAGTATTGCATTATTTACAACCCATTTTTTAACAGTAGTTGGTTGTTTTTAAGCTCATTCAGAATGAGTTAGTAAATGATTAATAAACTATTCAAATTAATCTTTATATGTCTTATTATTCAAGTATATAGTAATGGTTACTTTGTATGTTAATAAATGCTTTATTAACGCAACTTCATTCAGTTTTGTGACCTAATCTAAAGTGAGGACTGTTTACACTTTATAAACCCCTTATAAATGACATCTAAAGGCTCAGTATCAAATGAACAATAATCTTTGCAATCTTATCTAAAAAATAAAATTACTGTAAAGTTTAAACATTGCTGAATAACAGGAGTGTCCAAAATACAAAATAAAATTGCATAAAACAACAACAACAACATAATAATTTAACAATAAAATAGGATGCAAAGTTTAAACTGCACAGTAATTTTATTTTAGAAATGTTGCAAAGATTTATTTTTTATTTGACACAGTTTCATTTGTGTTTCTTCAAATGAATAGAAATGAAAAAAAAAGTCGCTTATTTTTTTTCCTGTTTAGAATATAATTGTCCCTTTAATTGTCATTCATGAGGGATTTATAAAGCATGAATAGTCCTCACATTAGATTACGTCACAAAACTGGATGAAGTTGATTTAACAAAGCATTTAACATACAAATCAACTTTTAGTATATGCCTGAATAATAAAACTTATAAACGTTAATTTGAATAGTTTATTAATTATTTACTAACTCATTTTGAATGGTCTTAAAAACCCACCAACTATGCTTAAATAACTGTTTTGTAAATAACACAATACTTTATTTAGTAATGAAAAACAAATCATTAACAAAGTATTAAAGTACAATTATTAAGCACATTATAAATGCGGTTATAAGTCAAGAACAGAGCATGTGTAGCTGCAGTTATAAACTGCTTACTAGTGTTTATTAATGTAGAATTAATGCTTAACAGATAATTAATTCTCTATTTGCAAATGCTTAATAAATGATTCATAGTGTGTAGATATTATAAAGTGTTACCGAAAATTTCAGATGGCACTTGCATCTTAACTTTTCTTATATAATGTAGGTTGTGTTCAAAATCACATGCTGTGTTGAGCAGATACTACTTAAAAAACAACAACAACAAAATAAAATATTCTGGACAATTAGTATCTTGTGAAGTTTATTTATAAACTAATTTCATGAGGATCATGTGCTTATGACCTGCAATTAGAGGGATACAAAGTTAGCGTTAGCTCGAAAGATCTGGATGTCATATTAGACAGCAATTTAACTTTTGAAAATCATGTATCCCATGTCACAAAAACTGCATTCTTTCATCTAAGAAATATTGCTAAGTTACTAAGTATGCTATCCATCTCAGATGCAGAAAAGTTAGTCTATGCTTTTATGACTTCTAGGCTGGATTACTGTAATGCTCTGTTTGCTGGCGGCCCAGCATCCTCTATTAATAAACTTTAGCTAGTACAAAATGCAGCTGCCAGAGTTCTTACCAGGTCTAGAAAATTTGATCACATCACCCCAATTTTATCTTTTTACACTGGCTGCCTGTTAAGTTTCTCATTGATTTGAAAAATATTACTTCTTACCTATAAATCTTGAAAAATCTAGCTTCTGTTTGTCTGTTTATAAATCTTCTGTCTCGCTACAATCCAACCCACTCTTTAAGATCTGAAAACTCAGGGCTTCTGGTAGTACCTAGAATAGCAAAGTCGAGTAAAGGAGGTAGAGCCTTCTCATTTATGGCTCCTAAACTCCGGAATAGCCTTCCTGATAATGTCTGAGGCTCAGATACACTCTCCTAATTCAAAACTAGATTAAAAATCTTTTTAGTAAAGCATACACTCAGTGTGTCACTTAGCGGTATGATACATGAATGTGCCCCACGCAGGTTTTTGCATCTCGTTTATTTACATTATGAACAACAGCTATGCCAGTTATTCTCTTTCTGCTCTATTTTCATAGGCTCTCAGACTATGCAGCGCCACTGATTCGATCCAAGACCTGCGACAAGACGATTCTAAGGTTTCCATATTCCTGGACCAGGCCGTATCCTGATCAGCTGCTGTGGTGGTCATGGAGGAGTGGAGAGCATGAGACTGATTCCTGTGATGCTCCAGGGACAGACGGAGGTCCGAGGTCCGAGGTCCAGGATTCTCCAGCCTCTGGCGCCTAGACTGCAGCTCTGCACAAGACATTTGGCCAGAGGAGAAATTTTCGTGCCCAACTAAGCCTGGTTTCTCTTGAAGTTTTTTCCTCGCCGCTGTCGCCACTGGTTTGCATGGTTCGGGAAAATGCTTTTCAGTGTTTGGACTCTCAGTAGTGAATATTAAACCACACTGAACAGAGCTAACTTGAACTAAACTTAAACACTGAAAACTGAACTACACTGTTTCAATTTACTATAATCTTCTATGTGAAGCTGCTTTGACACAATCTACATTGTAAAAGCGCTATAGAAATAAAAGTGAATTGAATTGAATTATGATTCAATTATGTTTGACCACAGCTGGTCCTGCATTAGCTAACACATGATTCACCAATAAGGTGAATCCAAACACACTATAAACAACCAGATTTTCCTACCTTAGTTATCTTCGTCTTGAAGAATCCCCCCATCCACCCCTACGCCTTCCCCTCTTTCTCAGATTATTCCAAGATAGGGAAGTGGACGTTTTTAAAATATTAGTACTGATTGGCACCAAACTCCAGTATTGTGAAAACAGTAGTCAACTCTGATCTTTAGTTCTTATTTTTTTATTGGATTAGGGTCAGGTGATTGGCTGGGCCATTCTAGCAACTTTATTTTCTTTCTGAAACCAATTGAGAGTTTGCATGGCTGTGTTTGGGATCATTGCCTTGCTGAAATGTTTCATCTGCATCATCTGAAACGTAGGTGTTAGGACTGAAGCAGCTAATTGCATTTACACCGACGAGTGACAGGGTTGCTTTCTAACTACTGAGACATTTCAGATACTGTCTGGGCTTTCCATGTCTTTTTACACCTCCCTTTCTTCATGTGTTCAATACGTTTTCTCTGTGTCATTACACAACATCTTTACTGAACTAATTAGTTGTTTTATTTGTATGTATGGCCTACTCTGGTCATTAAGAATAGTATTGTAAAGAATTGATGTAAAGATAGATGATGATAGATGTATAGAATAGATGGACTTTATGCCCGCAAACAATCATATTCAACTCAAATCATTTTTATAACAGCAAAATTTTCCTCTCGTTTCTCGTAACGCAATGTATAATTATTCCTTTATTCCCTGTACTTTTTACAGTGTATTCCCCATCTGTCAATCTCCAACATAATGTCTCTGGTTACTTATCCAATGAAGAAATTTTTATTAATGCCAGCAGAATGAACAGTATTGGCAAGGCTTAAAAGAAATTGTAAAACTGATCTACATGTGTTCCTTATTGAATTTGTGAATGTGGCAAAGATGACAAGGCAACATGTTGAAATGTAAGTTTTACTGTGGTGCTGTAATTGCAACAATCATTCACAAACAGTGAGGCATTGACATCTCATTCATTTCAGTTGTCAGACAAGTTGACATTGTACTGAGTGCTGTGTAAAAAAAAAAGAAACAAAAGTAAAAATGTTAAATTTTAATGGGTTGAACTGTGGCTCAAGAGTGCAAGCATCATTAAAGCAAAACAAACTAAATATTCCAATATGAATCCTGAATTGGAAGTTTTGTACTTTGACCTTATTAGTTCCCAGCTAAAGGGACATTCAAATTTTACATCACAACAACAAACAAACAAACCTTAGGAAGAAGTACAACAGGGGAAACAAGTATTGAACACGTCATGTTTTTTCCTATGAATAAATTTTTAAAGGAGCAGTTGACATCAAATTGAACCAGATTTTGTAAAAAACCTAAACTAAAAACAATCTGAAAATTTTGTCATGTGTAATAACAATGAAATGACACAAGGGAAAAAGTACTATACTACTAATAGAATTTAATATCTTATAAAAAATGCTTTTTTGTTGATGGCAGCTTAAAGACTCCACTCATATGGAATAATGAAGTCACATGAATTCCTCAGATGTGTTTTTCCACAGACTTCAACAGAGTGTAAAATCTTGATGGTTCTGTGGGTCTTGACTATCAAATCTGATCTTTAATTTGTAGTTTACATTGGATCCAGCTCAGGTGATTGGCTGGGCCATTCTACAGCTTGATTTTCTTTCTCTGAAAGCATTTGAGACCTGTGTTTTGGATCATTGTCTTGCTGAAATGTCCACCCTGGTTTCATCATCCTGCTAATGTAGATGTTGGACTGAAGCAGCAATATTCACTTACAATGGGCAGACGGTTGCTGAAGAACTACTGAGAGATTTCAGCTGCTGTCTAGGATTTCACTGCCTTTCTACACCTTCCTTTTTTCATGTGTTCAATACTTTTTCTGTGACGGCAATTCCATGTGAGGTGAAGTAAACCGCAAAAAGATTACAGACCTACACACGAGGAAACTATAGCTTGCATGCGCAATAGTGGAACAGCAGATGTTCACGTGCATGCTGAACTGATCCAGCGTGAGGAAACGGGCACCCGTGAGCTCGTTGTAAACCCTTGTGCATGCATCATTATCTTTGCGCAGGATGTACGCTCTCATGAGTGAGGTTATGCTCACAATCAGTTCTTTCTGCTCACGCGAAACTTTTTATTTTTGTCAGTTTTGAGGCAGGACTTGGTTTAATTGTTATCTCCAACACTATTGGTTACCCTCCCTTTCCGGAAGTTAGCTGGGATTTGATGAATGATTTCCTCACATGTAGGTCCCTAATCTTCGCGCAGTTTACTTCTCATCACCAATGTGCTCGATTATTTTTGGCATAGAATTGCAGTTATATTTTTTCCTGTGTCATTTCATTTTATTACGCGTAACTAGGGCCAGATGGAATCTGCAGACTTTTTTGCTATTTCTGGGAGAATTTTGGTAAAAATCTGAAGATTTCTGCGGAATTATTTTGGGAGTATCATAACTAAAACCTTGATATGTGAAACAAAAAAATATCTTTTTAACTTTTATTTAATGTTTAAAATGCAAATCCAATTAGATTCACTTTATTTGGTAAACAAAGCAAGTCGCTCATATAACATCTACTAAAAGACAGAAAATATTACTGTACAAACTGCATTGTACATAAATCAGATGAACGTTTTCATATTAGTCAATAATATTACTGTACTTAATTTAAAAACTGAATAAATATAGATTTACACACATTTACTCAAGTAAATAAACAGAATTAATGATGGGCTAAAAATCTGCAGAATTCTGCGCGCGCAGATTCCGTGTGGGCCTACGCATAACTTAATTGGTAAACTAATTACTTTAGTTTACGTAATTTATTTGGTTGTTACCAACATCTGTGAAAAATTTCAAGTCTACGGCACCTTTCAAAATATCGAAATTTTTCTGAGAAAAATGGTAACGTGTTCAATACTTATTTTCCCTGCTTTAAATTGGTGCTCAACTATACTTGCTCCTGGAAAACCTGAATGAACGTGTTCTTTTAAACAGTATGTTAATATATAAAAACAAATCAAGTGAAACGATCAAATAAATACATTCTTAATTTCAAATGTTTCAAACAACTATATACACTTTCGACTAGCCAGTCATGCCTTCGTTAGCAAACACATCTCGCTTCACCCGAGCAACACAAATGACCTGGAACTTCCCAGAAGGCCTCACGTGTCCCTATTGTGAATGACTTCCCCAATGCCCAACAAACAGTCACGAATATGAATATCTCAGTCTTATGGCTGATTGTTCATTCTTTTATTGTAGTGCCACCGCCGATTCTATTCTACATCTACACTATACGCTTTTGGTGTCAGAGCATCGTTCTCCTTTGTGTGGTGTACAATCAAGTTTGTAAACATTTACTCTTTCTTTGTATTGTTCTGTACAGGAACACTGTTTTGGTAAAAAAAAATCATAAGATGAGCAAATTTGTGTGAGCAAAAAAAAAAAAAAAAAAAAAAAAACAAATTGCTCTGGCGGACTTAACTGATCTCTCAGTTCATTTTTCCCCTTTTTGGCATCAGTATTAAGGCCCGGTGTATAAATGGAAGAGGAGTTTGTGAGTAACGCGCACACACAGACACACAAACCCATTCAACTGCATTCAAAAAGAAAAAAAAGATGACCCATATTGCAAAGAAAGGGAAGTACATAGGAAAATGGGAGCGCGACAATTATTGAGAGTGGCAGTACATCGGTTTACATCCACTCTGAAATGATTATCTGTCATATTAATTAAAACAAGAGTCTCTTTCTCCCTAATTGAAGTGCTTAGTGCTTGATGGTGTGGTTGCTACAGTTGGTAGCAACATCACGGGTGGGGCATTCGAGGGGCTGTGTGATGGTGATCGTTTGGCTGTGTTTATTGCTAGGCAACGATTGCTAGGCGATGGTCGCTAGGTGACAGCATCTCAAGTGAAGACGTGGTTGATGAGTAGCTGGAAGAGCAACAGCATGCAGAGGATGAGACAGTGGCGTCCGCTCAAGGACTTACTCTCCTCTGCCGTCTTGTGCCTTGCTATCTGACGACCCAGTGCACTCAGGTTTCTGAAGAGTGAAGTGAGATAACAAGGATTAGTATTATAGCAAAAACACATGCGAATTGAAAAACAGTAGCAAATTGAGAAAACACCTTCATCGTTTTGATAATACACTGAAATTGTCACAACACATGCAAATAGAGAAATGTGCTGGAAATAGCGCAGACCGCAAATGTGTCAAGTGACCCCAAAAAGTGACGAAAACGGCCGCTTCCTGTTAAGAGTCTGTGCTGTTGTCGGAGATCTGAGAGGTTTGTTTATTTAAAGTCCTGATTGTAAAAATATACAAACAAAAAGGAACTGTACAACCAGGAAGTAAAATAAATAAACAAACAAACAAACAAACAAGTAAAAAAAAATCTCACCTCTCAGAATTCGTTGCACAGTTCATTCCATACAAGTTCGAAATTTTGGTCTGAAATTTTCTCTGAAAATAAATTCGACATCATGTTGTGTCAATCCCATTTACACACTAAGGGCCCTATCAGAGACCCAGCGCAATAAGTTGCAAGACGTGTTTTGTTGTTATTTTCAGACCAGTGCAACTCTAATTTTCACATTTTGCACCATGTTGTTTAAACAGCAAGTCTATTTGGGCAACTTTGTGGACTCATTGGCATGCTGGTCTAAAATAGAGGTGTGTTAAGGCGCATTGTGGGTGCGTTGCTATTTTGAAGAACTGAAATAAACTATGCCATTGACCCACTAAATCAGGTATAAAGTCCAGAGCAGAGCATGTTAGTTATGCGCCTAGGCAGATCCAAACACTTACACATTGCTTAATACACACAGGATGTACAGCAATACACAAATACAATAAACAATACACAAAATTAAAGGATTAAAATGTTACAAAATTATTATTGTTTATTATTTTTATTATTAAAAAACACTGCCTCCATGCCTTCTTCATGCCTCCATACTTTTTTCAGTTTATTCATGGCAATTTGCATTTGTTTAAAGTTATTATTATTACCTGTATTATTTATTATTTGCAGATTTTTTCATAAAACAAGTTTAGATTTGTCCACCTGTAGGGTTTTGGAGACATATGCATCCCTATATGAGGCCTAAGAATAGGAGAAATGTTTGGATATAACTTTTTTGACCACACTTTGTTATTATTACTCATTTATTCATTTGCTGGAAATTAGAACTGAATTTAGAAACAGTTTTAAATCAAATCTTTGCCCTTAAACTCTGAAATTAAATATGTAGGCTAATGGATGTCTTCGGTGGAGTGAGTACAACATCGTTCTTTTAGTAAAAGTAAAGAGAAAGTAAAGAGGCGGAATGGAAGAGGCTCGTTCTTTATCCTCTCGCTGCAGATGGTCTGTTTAACTGTTTTCTCACTAGTGAAGCTTTTAGTTTTTCCTCTTACAAAGTCCGCCATATAAATAGCAAATGTGCCGTTGCGCGACGCAACTGACTCTTAATAGGAATGAGAAATGACACACTGATTGATTTAATGTACGTTATGCTCAAAACCCACCCATAACTCATTAAGAGCTCTATTTTAATGATCTAGACACAAAGTCTAAAGCTCATGGCGCAAAAGCATTAAAGGCATGTCTGAATCCGCTTTTGCTATTTTAAGGATGGAATAATACCGTTTGCGCAGCGGCGCATGGTCTAACAGGGTTGTGCTTATTCTCTTAATGAGTTATGGGTGTGTTTTAAGAATAAACCAATTATAGTCTCATCTCCCATTCCCTTTAAGAGTCAGCTTCATCACTCCATGGCGCATTTGCTATTTACATGGCAGACTTTGTAAGTGGAAAAACTGAATGCTTGACTAGCGAGAAAACAGTTAAACAGACCATCTGCAGCATGAGGATAAAGAATGAGCCTCCTCCAATCTGCCTCTTTATTTTCTCTCTCTCTCTCTCTCTTTCGTTGATAAAGAAACGGTGTTGTACGCACTCCACTGAAGACATCCATTAGCCTACATATTTAATTTTGTTTGTTGAGTGCAAATATTTGCTTCAAAACTATTTCTAAATTCAGGTCTAATTTCCAGAAAATGAATAAATGAGCAATAATAACGAAGTGTGGCCCAAAGTTATATCCAAACAAACATGTCAACAAACCTTTCCATTTATGTAGAAAGTAATACTTTTTTGTAATATTTTAATCCTATAATACTTTTTCATTTGTATGTGTAAGCATTGAAGGCTCACAACTAACGCGCTCTGCACTGGACTTTAGACCTGCTTTCAGTTTTTGGTTTTGGTTGGCTTTTAGCCATTAGTTTGCGATGTGCTAGTTAGGTTTTAAACTTCTTAGTCAGGCCCTCTGGGAATTTATCACTTTGCCAACTGTTTATTAAGAATAAAAACACCGTATTTTGATTTCCGTCATGTATACAAACAGCAATTTATCATTTAATTAATCGTTTATTTAGTAACTTACACCAATATGATTCCACTGAGGATGCTATCTAGTGGTCAGATGTGGAAATTCTAACTCATACAGTACATTACAGGGATTCATAGCAGCTGAGTCCACATTGGTTGTCCAATTGTTATTAAGATGCATTGCGGAATTGATTGGTTTCGGACACCATTATAAAGGAATGCTCACTCAAATAGTGCACTATTTAAGAGTATAAGAAGCAATTTTGGATACACCCTATATTGGAAGCAGATAAGAATGTCACTTTTTGGGTTCTCCAGACCCATTTCTTTGTTATTCTCACTGTTTGTTGTGTGTTTCTGTGCGTCTGCATGTGTTGTCAGTCAGATGAAGATGCTTTCATAATTTATTGGGTTGCCGTTTTTTACAGTCACCAGCATTTTAAATCTTTGAAAGTTTTTAATATTTAGAGTTTTTTCAAATGTATGTACGTTTATGAAGCTATATTTTGTTTTATATCATTTTTTTATCATTTTGCATGCATTTTGGCATTTCTAAAGCAGTGGCTGAGAAAGTAAATTTGGCATAATTTTCTTTTCTGGTTGCCATCAGTCTCACACAATTGTCACACAAAAGTCACGTAAACGCTATAGTGGAGTTATCACAGTATTTTATTATTTGAGCAACTAGTAATGCAAAACAAACATTTCTGGTACTATGCCATTCACTGCTCTCCATGTTTACTCAAATTTGGCAACTTCCGCCGCTCAGATACCATAAGGGTCCATTCTATTTGTATGTGTTTTCACAACTTGCAGCACATTTGAGCGCTCTCAGCCACCATAGATTAGAGAAATAAGTAGTGAGTATTGAATAGCAGAGTAACTCACAGCCATTGTAATGCACTAATGCTGAATTGAGTCTGTACAGGTTTACTTGCCTTTGTATGTCTTGCTGTGTTTTCTGTATAGCTGCTACCGAGGCCTCTATGAGAGCGATGTCCTTCACTTCTTTACTGCATCTGGCACACTGGTTCATAAAGCCTGGGGAAATCAAAATCAGACATATATACATGGATTATTATTATTATTATTCATTTTCTTTTGGCTTAGTGCCTTATTCATGGGTCACCACAGCGGAATGAACCAATAACTATTCCAGCATATGGTCTACACAGCAGATGCCTTTCCAGCTGCAACCCAGTACTGGGAAACACCCATACACGCTCTCATTCACATACACACTTTTTACACTACGGTCAATTTAGTTAATCTAATTTACCTTTAGTGCATGTCTTTGGACTGTGGGGGAAAACCCACATGAATACTCCACACAGAAATGCCAACTGGCCTAGCTAGGACTCAAACCAGCGACCATTTTGCTGCGAGGCGACAGTGATAACCACTGAGCCACCCCTACGGATTATTATATTGATTTTATTGTCTTAAGAGGTTGTTCTTATGTATGTGGGGGTCAAAGACATAAAAAGGGGGTTTCAAGCATCAACATTTGTTTTCTTTTTCCCATACATTAGAATGTGTCCTGTTTAGATGTAAAAAAAACAAAACAACAACTATTATACATTTTTACCATGACTTACAGAAAACACTTACAAAAATGACTTTAATTTAATGACACATCAAAAGACAAAATATATAATAATTATGGGGTTTTAAATATTTAAACTATTTTCAAGCGGCAACCTCCTGCTCTCCCTCGTGAAGCCAATATGGAAGTAACTGAGACTGCAATTAATTTACTCGCCTTTTGGGGGCTGGCTCCATAAATTCCAGATGTTCACTGATGGCAATGCTAAATTGGACAATTTTACAGGTGATAACTGTGATGGGGTGAATTTTTCATAACTCATCCGTTTCATTTATATTACAGGGTATAAGCAGAAATCCTTAAGGAAATTTCAATACCTTTTTAAGACTTTTTAAAGACCTTCATGTTATGTTTTGAACTGCATAATAATTATGGATGCAGCAATTATAGATTTTGGTTGTACGATTATATAGTCTAAAGAATAATCATGGTTTCACGATTATCAATGTAAATGTTTAAATGAACTGTGGTTATCATCTGTGTTCATACATACATAATCATTTAAAAAGTTTGTAATAATTCGTCTAACATATCTTTTGTTGACATTTCACTGAAAGCCACGCACACCTCTCACAACTACATCGTGAGATGATTTCTACTCTGCGCATCTGGAAGGCACGAGTGCATCGCTCCGCTTGCGCACGCTTGGCATATATTCTAATATTGGAAATAATGAACTTGCTCACGGAAAAAAAAACGATATGTGAATGGTCTGCTGCTATAGTTAGTCCAGTGTGCGTATTACCTTGGTGTAGCTATAAGCTCGGAACTTTAAACTAGCGCACAGGTGGCATATCTTCGTTTCGTGCAACAGAAACGCAGCTTTGAGAAACCTTTACGATTAGATATCCAAATGTTTTCTGCTGTCCGTGCCACTCACTCGCTTAATGTCAGGTGACTCACGCTCTGGGCAGGCTTCAACTGCAGCTCGTACAGTCACTTCAAAACTATAGAGGCCTTTTTTCAACTGAACTAAATTTATTTCTGATGTCTTGGTCACACTATTTGGAGGACCGGAACAAATTGCCTTGCTGAGTTACAGCTAGGTCTCACTGGTTGTGGTCTCGTCACCTCAGATGATTCCTACTGATTAGCCGCTGAACTCTGCATGTACATCGTATTTTTTTTGTTTTATGTGGCTTTACACAGTCAGTTGCTTTTTTGATTTATTTCCTACAATTATCATATGATATGCCATGCTGTGTGCACTTAATTGTGCTCACAAACCATTCACGTGGCTTCCATTTTCCAGGTGAGTGAAATTCTTATATACTTATATACCATCTCTATAAATGTATTTGTTTTATTTAAGAACATTTATCATTTATAATTTTCTTTGGAACCTTAAAGCACTCCAGAATCTGACAGATTGATTAGCTGTAGGCATTAGAACAGTCATCTGAAACGTTGTCATACAGTGTTATGTGGTCAGAACACAAACGAGTCGGTAATGAAGTATTAAGCGTTTCTCCCAAAGAAAAGCCTGTATAAGCAAAATGCTAACAGGTGTCTGTAACTCCGCTCACCCTCCACCTCTTTGTCCTTGTTTGGTAACCCCTGGTCGGTGTGATGACGCATGAACAAAATGGCGCCGGTTGGCCATGCCTACTTGTAGCTTCATTTGCGCTCTTCAGAAACCTATGGGTGACATCACGAAGACTACGTCCATATCTTTTACAGTCTATGGCTATTATTCAAACCACTAGGTTTGAACTATTTGTCAGCAATAATTATGTTGTTACATTTTAACATATATCTGTTAAGTTGTATGACATTAGGAGTGGCAAGGTGGTTCAGTGGTTAGCAATGTTGCCTTAAAGCAAGAATGTCGCTGGTTTGAATCCCAGCTGGGCCAGTTGGCATTTTGGTGTGGAGTTTGCATGTTCTTCCCGTGTTCTTGTGGGTTTCCTCCGGGTGCTCCGGGTTCCCCCTCAGTCCAAAGACATGCGCTTTCGGTAAATTGGGTAAACAAAATTGGCCGTAGTGTATGTTTGTTTGAATGTGAGAGCGTATGATGTGTTTTCTAGTACTGGGTTGCAGCTGGAAGGGCATAGATTGTGTAAAACATATGCTGGAATAGTTGCCGGTTCATTCCGCTGTGGCGACCCCTGATAAATAAAGGACTAAGCCGAAGGAAAATGAATGAATGAATGATATTATTTCACCCATATCTTCACATTTGAAAACATTCAATGAAGGGAACAAAATGAGATTGTGAATGAAACAATTTGAATTAAATAAATACATTTAATATTAATCATGTTTTTTTTATTTTAGAATGGTTTTATTCTGTTATTTAGGACAGTTGCTTTCTAAAAATCTTTTGAATGATTCTAAAGAAGGAATTAGCTATTTGCTTTACTTCAGTCAAAATTTTATTTGGTTTAGAATTAATATATGTGGACTATTTTAGAATAAATCCTTTGAATTTATTTGAATTTTATTTTGGGCAGATTAATATTCCCAAGCAGCCAATGATTAAATGATTATGGAAGAAATAACTAGAAATAATAAATGGCAGAAAACGGTCAAATTACTTCCTCTACAAAGATGTGTGTTCATGACTATACAGAAAAAGCAGAATAATATAGTAGGAAACATCAAGTTTGCAATAGTTTGAAACATCAACGAGCAAAAAAAGCTGTTTTTAATGTCTAAAAATGAATGAGACCGGAAGTCGTATGTGAAGAATAAGGTCAATAAGTGCAGCTGAGACGCCATTTGATCAAGTGGATAGTTTTGAAAATCTGACTAGTCATGTTTTGTAATATTTGTAACAGTCAGGCTTACAGACTATTGAAACAGCCTGAAGAACTGTTTATTTAGCTCTTAACTATCAGGAAACATTCACTTGTGTTTGCTTATGGATTGATGACTTGCCTTCATTATCGGATGACTCATGGTTGGGTTCTGGTGTGGTGCTGCTACTCTCTGTGTTCTGACTGCAGCTGGACGGCTGACTGCTGGACTTCCTGTGTTTGCCGTTCACCCGCACCTGACAAACACACACAGACACAGTTCTGTAAACCAAACACACCCTAACGGCAATCAAGGCACCCAAACATGAGCTTAAAGGGACAGTTCACCCAAAACACGAATCCTTTACTTGTTCCAAGCCTGTTTGGGGTCTTTTTTTGTTAACCACAAAAGAAGTTATTTTGAAAAATGCTAAAAAACTGTAACCATTGAATTTTAATTGTTTTTTGTCTACAATGGAAGTCAATGGTTACAGGTTTCTAACATTTTTCAAAAAATCTTCTTCTTGTTCTTCTTCTTATAATTATTAGAAGTTAATAATATTAACTTTTTATTGTGTTCAATAGAAAAAGAAAACTCATAAAGGTTTGGATCAATCGATCCATCCATCAATCCATCAACTCCATGCATCAATCTATCAACTCCATCCATCCATCCATCCATCCATCCATCCATCAACTCCATGTGTTTATCAACTCCATCCATCCATCAACTCAATCCACCCATTCATCCACTTCATCCACCAACTTCATCATCATCCATCAACTTCACCACATCAATCCGTCATCCATCCATCCATACATCAAATCCATTCATTCATCAACCCAATCCATCCATCAACCTCATCCATCAATCTGTCATCTCAATCAATCAATCAATCAATCAATCAATCAATCAATCAATCAATCAATCAATCAATCAATCAATCAATCAACTCCAACTCCATTTGTCAACTCCATCCATCCATCAAATTCATCCATCCATTAACTGCATCCATCAATCCATCAACTCCATTCATCAACTTCATCAACTCCATCCATCCATCATCTCCACTCATCAATGCATCAACTCCATCCATCCATCCATCAACTTCATCAAATCAATCCATCATCCATCCATCCATCCATCCATCCATACATCAAATCCATACATTCATTAACTCCATCCATCCATCAAATTCATCAACTCCATTCATCAACTTCATCAACTCCATCCATCCATCAAATTCATCAACTCCATTCATCAACTTCATCAACTCCATCCATCCATCAACTTCATGCATCCATCAACACCATTCATCAACTTCATCAATTCCATCCATCATCAACTCCATGTATCCATCCATCAACTACATCAAATAAATTCATTCATCAGATCTATACATTCATCAACCCCATCCATCAACTCTATCTATCAACTTAATTAACTTCATTCATCCATCCATCAACTACATCCATCCATCAAACATCAACTCCCTCCATGCATCTATTAACTCCATCCATCAACTTTATCAACTCCATTCATCCATCCACCCATCAATCAATCAACTCCATTCATCCATTAACACTAATCAATCCATCAACTCCATGGATCCATCCATCAACTTTATCAAATCAATTCATCATCCATCCATCCATCCATCCATCAAATCCATCCATTTATCAACCCCATCTATCTATCAACACCATCTATTAACTTCATTAACTCCATCCATCCATCAATCATCAACTCCCTCCATGCATCTTTCAACTCCATCAATTTCAACTCCATCCATCCATTCACTTCATGCATCCATCCATCCATCCATCCATCCATCCATCCATCCATCCATCCATCCATCCATCCAACCATCCATCCATCCATCAACTCCATCCATTAACTCCATCTGTCAGTCCCTCAATTCCATCGATCAATCCATCAACTCCATTCATCTATCAACTCAATCCATCCATGCATCAAATCCATCTATTGATCAACTCCATCCATCAGTCCATCAACCCCATCCATCCATCCACTCCACGTTAATTAAGACTATTTGATAATCCATGTTGATTCTTAAAATTCTAACCATGTTACTGTTTTATGCCAGCACATTAACAGTTTTTTTCAATGTGTTTTTGTTGGTTTGTTTTACAGTGTGAGTAAGAGGTACACTTGGTTTTGTGCTTTATTTTTTCTGTGATAAAAAATAAAGCTTCACTTGGCATTTTACCATGACATTAGTATCACAAGCATTTCACTAACCAAAGCTCTGAATTCACTGTGTTAAATTCCACCAGATTACATTCTCTATGTATTCCCTAAAGTATAATACTTCAATATATACCCGCAATTATGCTGGAGAAAGCCTCAGATTAAGTTTTTGCCATTATTGGTGATCTGCTGAAAGTAGATTATTCTAATAAGTTGTTTTACTGTGAAGAGAATAGTGTATTTAGATGTTCACAGTTTAATGGATGTTACTCCCATGATTCATGCCAAGCATCATGGAGTGTAGGAAGAAGGTGGTTAGAATGTCTATGTGACTCACCTTCTGCTGTCCAGCCCAGTCCTGGCTGTAGGAGAAACGGTTGCGTCGGCGCTGTGACTTCTCTTTAGTTTGGATGATGCCATCTTTCTCAAACTGCACCAGACAGTGTTCCGGATCCCATGGCTTAGTGCTGAGAACATAATTTGTATGAGAAGATAATTATTGAAATGCTGACAGATTCTTGGATTTGTAACCAAAGGAAATTATGATATCTGTGAATTACACTTCAAAGACACACACAAAATTAAAATTAAGTCATAATTCATTCACCTACGTGTCTTTTTAATCCCGTAATTAATTTATCATTGGAACAATAATGAAGATATTTTAATCAGATCTGAGCGATTACTGTCACTGAAAATCTATTTTAGCCAAAACTGTTGTCATAAAAGACATTTAAAACAATCCATTAAGAGATTAAGAGTTGAACGGTTTAATCAAATGTTTGCTTACTAAAACTAAGACTAAATCTATTGGTCAAAAAACATTTGTCAAACACATCATTCAAGCACATAATTATATACACTGTAAAAAATAATGGGTTTCACACATTTCCTTCATGTTGTCCCACTAATTTAAGAGGATCTAAATGTAAGCATAAAAATAGCATAATATGTTTTCAGGTATTTGAGAAATATGCTAATTGAACATTCAGATGTTTATCTGAAAAACAATGCTGAAGTCAGATATTTTGCACGTGCCTGAACGTCTGCCTTTCTTTTGGTCAATTACAAATCTAATGCCAGATAACCAAATTTTCAGCACCCCGGGTTGCCTTTTTGGAAAAAAACGTATTTCACTCATTCATTCAGCCTGGAAGGCTCTCAAAGTGTGCGTCCGTGACCGAAATGCGACCTCCGGTGGACTGTAACAGCCTCCAAAATGAGACGCAGATTCAGACTTCCCCATGAGGTGGTTATTAATTTTAAAATAATATAAATATTATGAATGTGAACATTAGGTGAGCAGGTTACATTGTAACCCCGTGTCCTAACAACACGCTACGTGATGAGATAAGCAGTGATAAACAATTTGGCTGTTTGCACCAGATGAAACAATAGAAATTTAAAATTCAGAAGCACAGAATAGTGCACTTACTGCACTCCAACAAAATGTTAAGGTTTATAATCTAATTAATACATATTAAAAATCTTTAACATTATTAAATGTAGACGCTGAATCACTAATATGTGTTGACTTGCACTAAGTCACAGTTCTGAAGTTTAATTTCAAATGGTTTATTTTATTTTCAAGATCTGAGGTCTATCTACTACATATAATAAGTATAGCTATAAGTATAGTACAACTATCTGCTGCTGCTTTAAGTTTTATGTCAATAAATGTCATGTCAAATGACATTCACACTTGCATTCTTAGCATTTAGCACTGAATAAAGCACATGAGGTATTCCTGAGGTGATCACAGTTTATCGTGTTGTTTAGATGCTAGAAATAAAATAAAAATGTCAGGTGTTGGTTAGAACAAAAACTTCTTTTAATATGGGAAATATTCCTTCTATCGCGTGCCGTTGCTATTATTTAGAACATGACTTAAATCAGCCTTAGGCTCAATAGTCAGGCTTGCTCCTGTCAATCTGGCAACCTGCGCTTGCGTGTGTTTTGAACCAGGCATGCAATACCTAGTTCAACCACTGGGTGTCAAACTTACTTTATGAAATGTGTTGTCTTAATTTATTTTAAATAGTTCGAACAAGCAGCGAAAGTAATTATTTGAGTCAAAAAACATAAAAAAATACATCATAAACAAAACATTTTTAGCATTTCCTAATTTGCCAAAAAATATATATATACTATACTACAGTATATATAAAGAAAACTATAAATAAAGAAATGAATGTAGCACAGTGAACATACTCGGCATGTTTGTAGTGCCACTCATTGGTGTCAGCATTAAGAGTGAATAGTCGTGGGTTCCAGGCTCGCTCGGCTCTTTCTCTGGCTTCCTGCCGCTGAGCCTCTTCCAGCACAAACTTCTCCTGGGTGGCTCTGTTCTGGTCTTTATCATTAATTGCCCGGGTCACATGCTGCCACAGCCTGGAGGAAAAACACACCAACAATTTTCCACTATGAGCTTTAGATCTTATAAAAGCCATTATTGTTTAGTCATATAACACACTTTTACAGCTCTTTGATGTGTAATAATTTAACCAGAAAGTTGAGGTCATTCTGAATGACGCCTATTATTTACAAAGTAGATTTCCAGGTCAAGATGCAGGAGATCTAAGAGGGATTTGTAGTTTTACTTTTTAATAGTTGACATTAGTAGCTAGCACATACTGGTAAATGCTGTAATTACACCAGCTAGGCCAATTGAAAACAATTATGAAAATTAAATATTTAAATTACAAAAGGTAATGAAAAAAATATGCAACGTTGATTCAGACACTAGATTTGCTAGTGGATAAAGGACACTATATTTAGTTTATGTATGTTGGGATAGCAAAATAAACTGACTACACACAAAATAGAAATTATGAACGGTAAACAAAGGCGATCGTGCTACCCACTGCACCACCATGACACCCACTGGTAGTTGTTTAAGTGTCATATTAACAGTTGTCTGTAATGTTTTTACTTTATTGTAACACAATATACTTTACATTTGTATCTAAAACATCTTACATGGTCAAGACAAAGTTCCGACAAAACTTTACTTTAAGATCATATTTTATTACCAACTTTTAAACTCATTTGAGAAATGTTGATGGTGTCTAAATACATTTTGGTTTGGCTAAATACAGAACAAACAACTGTTTTCCAAGGACTTGACTAATTAACTGAACTTGCCTATAACCCAATTACCCAGTTAAACCTTTAAACTGCGCTTTAAGTTATAAAAGTATTAGTATCTCGGTTTCAGTGTATAAAACTCAAATAAATTGCATTGAACTCAGATCTTTCATTTTAAATGCTAGTTAAAGATAGCACAATTATTGTATTATCTTTAAATAGATAATATCTTTAGATAACACAATTATTGTGCTATCTTTAACTAGCATTTAAAATGCTGTACGTATTGTCAATACCTCTTCACATATTAGTTTTTGGAAATCAATTTGAAATCCAATATCAATTTGAAATTCATTCAGTCAATCTCTGGTTCTGGCGGGAGCACTTTTAGTGTACCTTAGCACAGATCAATGAATTGGATTTAACTATTAGCATTTCGCTCAAAAAGCAATTTTAATAGTAGTTTTGAAAATTATTCTATTTAAAGGTTGACTCTTCTGTACATCGTATACTAAGGCAGATTAAAAAATGTTGCTATTTTCTAGGCTGATATGGCTCTTATTCTACCTTAGTAATCAAGGGACTTTACTGTCATATGCAAGTACAAATGAGTCAAGCTTTGATTAAGAAAATTATCAAATATCTTTTTTGAATTTTTTGAATGAGATGCTATGGATCTAATCCGATTTAGTGATTTATGCAAAGATAAACTAATCTAAGCTAAGCTAAGAGTGCTCCTGCTAGATCCGGATATATCCAATATATAGATTTAAAAATGGTAAAATTCAACTGTTTAACTCTAGAAAACCTGTAAAATGAGTCTATTTAAAAACAAGCGGAGTGTTCCTTTAATAGTCTTTGGCCAATAAGGTCTAAACGCAGGCACTAATCTTCAGCACAAGGGTAGCTCCAAAAACTCATACCGGAAATCCTTTCAGATTTTAAAATAAAAGATTAGACGCTAACAAATCTCGATCTATATAAATCTTGAACAAACAATGATCAAATAATAAATTTGACCATAAATCTGATTTAACAATTAAACAGCAACTAGGGAACAATGGGAACTACATACAAATCTGCTGTTACACTTTCCATTTGAGTTTTGTTTAAAGGGATAGTTCACTCAAAAATGAAAATTCTATCATCATTTACTGAACTTTCACCTGTTCAAAACCTATTCGTCTTTCTTTCTTCTGTTGAACAAAAGAAGGTATTTTGAAGAATGATGGTAGCCATCACCCATTGACTTTTTATAGTATTTTTTCTTTACTATGGAAGTCAGTGGGTGCCAGCAACCAGCATTCTTCAAAATACCTTCTTTTGTTCAACAGAAGAAAGAAAGTCGAATAGGTTTAAAACCACATGAGGTAGAGTGAATAATGAGGTCATTTTAATTTGTGAGTTAACTATCCCTTTAATGTATTTAAGGAGTTAATGTAACTTTCTAATAAGCAAAATTAACTCTTAGTAATATTTGAGTAAAACACACAGTACTTGTCTCATTTATTAAATTTTATTTCTATGTTTTACAGTGCAGAACTACTAATTATAATATGGTAAATCACAAACAAAATAAGATATGAAAAATCCACTTTGTTATAATGACTAAGTGTTTCTGCACCTCTCAGACTCGAACGCCTCCTGCTGGTCCATCGGCACCACTCGTTTCTTCAGCCTCTGTCTGCGTATGTCTGGACCAGGGTTCCACAGCACCTCCTGGTGGCCAGTCTTCTTCTCTATCAGGTGCACTTTGCTGTCCTGGGGAATGATTTGGATTTCAAACACAACTGCGAAATGTGCTGAAAGCAATGTCATAGGAAATCTTGTAGTCTGTTATAAAGTTAATTGTTTTGTCTCTAATCTTTAAAGATACACTTGAAGGATTTCATATTATTATTATTATTATTATTATTATTATTATTATTATTATTATTATTATTATTATTATTATTATTATGGACCCTTTTCATATTTCCGGGTTTCTCAAAAGTGAAAGTCGTCATAGTTTGAAAAACTTAGAGCACAGTGAATGGCAGAGTACAACAAATAATTTTTTACTAATAAAAGAAACAAATAAAATTCTACTAATTCAACTAATAAAAGAAAAACTTGACGATGATGTTATAAAGACTTTTAAAAAAAGCAAAAAAAGCAAAGCAAAGATGACATACTACATACACAAATAAATGTTCATACCTTTTTTTAAAAATTTAAATATTAAAAACTTTCAAGGATTTAAGATACTGATGTAATAGGCTTGTTAAAAGGGTTTATTATTTAACATAGTGATTCAGTCTTTTTTGGTGACTCTTTTAATATGTAAATATGTGAAATGATTCTTACCCAGTGTCCTTCTACTGTAGCCAGAATATCCTCCCCGATACGGATCTTTCCAGAAATCTGGTTAACATTACAAGAGCTGCCAAGAAAAGGCTGGGGAACAAAAAAAATGACAGTTGTAAGATTTCAGAAAAAGAAAAGAAAAGAAAATGTTATGTTATTTAGACTCCAAAATACCTTCAATTTGAATTCAAGTTCTGTATAACATTGAGTTTTTTCACACTCAATGGTGATTTTCCCACCAAGCTCCAATGTCATTGTGCCATAAAGAATACCTGTAAGAGACAATTTCCCTTTAATAGGGTTCTACAAAACGATTAAAAGTTGACCGTGTTATAATCAAAAATAAATTATGGATCAAAATGATTGATTTTTCTTTTACGCCAAATATGATTTCAATACTATGTAAATATCATGTTTCATTAAAAATTTTGTACAATTCTTACTATAAAATGCTTACTTTAAAGATAGTTTTCTCAATATTTATAAATTTTTCTCCTATTTTTAAATACTTGTATCTCAGCCAAATATTGTCCAATGGAAAGCTTATTTATTCAGCATTCAGGTGATCTATTTAAAAAAAGACATTTCTTACATATTTATTATATTGTTTATTGTCATTATAATATTGAAAAAAGAAAGTAAGAAAAAAGACAATATTGTCATGTGGCTTTGGAATGCAAAATTAATTAAATATACAGCAGGGAAAATAAGAACATCTCACCATCTCACGTATTGAACATCTAACCATTTTTCTCAGAAAACATATTTCTAAAGGTGGCATTGACTTTAAATTTTCACCGAATGTTGATAACAACCAAAAAATGCAATAAATGCAAGATATGCAAAGAAAACAAATCTAATTCGTTTACAAATTAAGTTATGCATAATAAAATGAAATGACACAGGGAAAAAGAATTGAACACATGAAGAAAGGGAGGTGTAGAAAGGCAGTGAAAGCCCAGAGAGCAGCTGAAGTCTCTCAGTAGTTCTTCAGCAACGCTCTGCCCTTTATCATTGTAAATTAATATTAGCTGCTTCAGTCCAACATCTACATTATTAGCATAATGAGATGAAACCAGCGTGGACATTTCAGCAAGACAATGATCCAAAACACAGCCAAGGAAACTCTCAAATGCTTTCAGAGAAAGAAAATCAAGCTGTAGAATGGCCCAGCTAATCACCTGACTTGAATCCAATAGAGAATAGGACATAAAGATCAGATCTAGAACCATCTAGATTTTTACACTCTGTTGAAGTCTGGACACCTGAGCAATTTATGTGACTTCATTCTCCATATGAGAGGCGTCTTTAAGCTGCCATCACCAAAAAGCCTTTTATATAAAGTGTTAAAAACATTTCAGTAGTTCAGTACATTATCCATGTGTTCTTTTATTGTTATTACACATAACTCATTTTTCAGATTTTTTTGTTTTGGTTCAATTCCATATCAATAGCTCCTTTAGAAATGTTCAATACTTATTTTCTCTGCTGCATTTAATTATGTATTTTTGGTGCACTTTTAAGGCATAATTAAAAAAAAAAAAAAAGAAAGCACATGGTTTTAAATATGAAATGTAAATTCTAAACGATTCTCATTACCTTTACAGTGAGCGTATGGCATTGTGATGATATACTCTTCATCTCGGGTCAGAAACAAGAGTCTGGCCTTTCCATCTAATATTGCAGACAATGAGTTCCCTAAAAAAAAAGTTATAAGCAGCATCGCATGAAACATCACAAGAGGTTGTGTATTAAAATCACTTTATGTCTACTTTCATACTTCAGCATGAAAGATACATTTACTGTATATATATACCATAAAATTTTGATTTGGCCAGAATGCTTCCACTAATGCAGAATCCATCTTTTTTATTGCTGATGTAGAAGGCTGAAACTGGAGGGTGATGAGAAACCTGAAAGTACAAAAGTGAAGTGCTTATCAGACGAGCTTATCGCTTTCCTGTGTTTTGCAAACAAAGATTGTAGTCATGTTCGCAATGTATGCACAGTAGGACAAATGTCATGCAGAGTAAACACAGATCATTGCATCAAAAAATGTCATATGATGTTTTATGGGGGTGGCACGGTGGGTCAGTGGTTAGCACTGTCGCCTCACAGCAAGAAGGTTGCTGGTTCGAGCCCCAGCTGGACCAATTGGCATTTCTGTGTAGCGTTTGCATATTCTCCCCATGTTCGCGTGGGTTTCCTATGGGTGCCCTGGTCCCCTGGTTTCCCCCACATTCCAAAGACATGCACTATAGGTGAATTGCTTGAACTAAATTGGCCATATTGTATGAGTGTGAATGAGTGTGTGTGTGTGTGTGTGTGTGTTTGTGTGTGTGTGTGAGTGTGCGTGTGCGCGTAGCGCGCTTGTGTGTGCGTGTGTGTGTGCGTGTGTGTGAGTTAATGTGAGCATGTATGGGTGTTTGTAAGTACTGGATTGCAGCTGGAAGGGCATCTCCAGCATAAAACATATGCTGGAAAGTTGGCGGTTCATTCCGCTGTAGCAACCCCTGATAAATAAGTGACTAAGCTGAAGAAAAATTAATTAAAGCTTTATGTTTACATGCTTTAGGGGTCGTTCAGACAGAATGCACTTTTTATCTATGCACTATTAATTGATTGGATTTACAGAACTGTATATTACAAGGTTATTTGGACACAGCCCCTTTAAGAGCTTGTAAAGCTTTAAGAGATTTTCTAATTGGTCCACTGCTTTGGAGCTGACTTTGATCAAATTGATGAGTATAAAAATTGAAGTTTTTTAACTTGACACAGGGTCTAAAAAACTTGCTGCTTTTGTTTGAGGAGATGCAAAATATGTGGGACCATCAGATGTCCAGTGAGCATGTGTTTACATAGAAAAATAATGTAAAAGAAGTTCATTGGACTTAAAAATCATGTTCTGTGTGAATTGCCCCTTAATGTAAAAACATATTGCTTGCATCATTCATTCATTCATTCATTCATTCATTCTTTCATTCAGCTTAGTCCCTTATTTATCAGGGGTTGCCACAGCAGAATGAACCGCCAACTTATCTAGCATATGTTTTAATGTTTATGATTCCAGCAGATGCCCTTCCAGCCGCAGCCCAGCACTGGGAAATACCCATACTCTCTTCCATTCACACACATACACTATTGCCAATTTAGCTTATTCACCTATAGCGCATGTGTTTGGACTGTGGGGGAAACCAGATCACCCAGAGGAAACCCACGCGAACACAGGGAGAACATGCAAACTTTCCACAGAAATGCCAACTGGCCCAGCCAGGGCTCAAACCAGTGACCTTCCTGCTGTGAGGCAACAGTGCTAACCACTGAGCCACTGTGCCGCCCCTTGCTTGCATCATATTGCTTCTTTTTGATAAATGTTTTAAAATGCCACTCGGTTTAATAAAAGTCTTTGATATTGCACTGAATAAAATGTACGAGTTAATAAGAAGTCCAAACACTTAATTCTAGTCTTACCTGCTCGGCCATGTAAAATGTACAGCTGTCTGTTTGTGGATGTAGCCAGCAGCATCGAAACATCTCTCCTAGAATAGGATTGTAAGGTTTTTTCAGCCCCTGAAAAGTATAAGAAATGCATGTTTGTAAATATAAACCTAATTATGTTTATTTTAAAGAATTTAATACAGTACTTCTGTTTAAAAGTGACCATTCAAGCATTTAAAGTGTTACGAAAAGACTAATAACTGCTCTTAAAACATCTGTTTTAAGCAGAACTACAACTGCATTCTACCACTACTGTACTGTCTGCCTGATATGCTGAAAATGCTACACAATCTGAAATTGAAAACCCCTGTGAAAAAAAACAAAAAAACAAAACAAAACAAAAAACAGGACCCCCGCTTCTCTCCCCCACCACACCATACAACACCCTCAAAACATTATGCAATTCTGAGTGTGCCTCACACTGGTGAGTGGGCTTGACAAACCACCTGCAGGAAAATCTCTCTGACACTTGCACCGGACACATTCTTACAATCACTCCATATTTATATATATAAAAAACACTGCATTTATGAAGTGTGCTTCACACAGGTGAGTGGCCTTGACAAACTACCTGTAGAAATACTCTCTTCTCAAAAAAAAAAAACCTCTAACTCTGCCCCCCTAAATCTAGCACTTAACTTTCTGAGCACTAACAGTTCTTCTGTATAATTAGCACTTCTTATGTGTATTGCCTCTTCGTGTAACATTTTTGTAATATTTGTAATATTTTTAAAATGACTAAATGGAAATGGAAATACTGTTATGGTTTTTTTCTTTCATCCACGTAAAGCTGCTCTAACAATCTATATTGTAAAAAGCACTTTAGAAATAAAAGTGACTTAACTTGACTTAAAAGATCCTTTAAACTTCTTTGAAAAATTCTAAGCAGCACTACTGTCTTCAAAATTATTGATGTGAAAGGTTTCTTAAGCACCAATCTCTGAAGATAATGCAACAATGAATAAAGTAGCAGCTGCTGAAATTCAATTCTTCTATCACAGGAACAAATTAGATCGATTAGTAATTGTTAGCTAATGTATTTGTAAACAATGAACAATTCATTTATTACAGTATAAATATTTGTTAACATTACCAAGCACTACTTTGGATTTGAATAATGCATTATTAGTGAAAAGCAAGCAAAATACAAGCATGCATCACTTTTAGTTCATGTTAGTAAATACATTTACAATAAAGGGGTGGTCCACTATGATATAATATTTTAAACTTTAGATGATGTGTAATGTAGCTGTGTGAACACAAACAACATCTCTGAATGTAAGACGCTTAAAGTTCAATGCAAAGTGAGACATTGGCTTTTATAGAGTTAGCTTAGCAAAGCTTACAGTGAAGAAGTTTGGGGACTACAAAATGATCTTAATGAGATCATAACCCTTCAGGTTACACACATACACCCTGCGCAGCGAAGGGCGTGGCCAGATATGCTGTAATGTTTTAGCAGAGAAAGATAAAATGCCATCCAAACGCTGCTATTTTCACAGAGCTTCTTCTGTTTCTGTATTTGGGCTTACAAAGGACACAACGCAAAGAGAGAAGTGCTTACAGTTTAATTTTAATTATGTTCCAGACGATTATAAAACAGATATAGCTCTAGCATTTCACAAAGGAAGCTTCCAGAATCTCCCAATTCAGTGCTGGATTCGTAGCAGCGCCAACCATAATAGACGAAGCTGTGGATTGTAAGCCACAACCTGTAAGTATTTTATTTGTTAAAATTGATCAGCTACATGCACAGTTTCTAACGTTAACGGTATGTTGTAGCAAGGATGTAAACAATGAGAAATGCTGTTTGGCTCCGTTAACAATTTAGCTACAAATTCATATTTACCCGTTAAACACCTGTTAACACAATTTTCACCAGCACTGCTGTGTCTGTCTATGCTGCCACTTTCCCTGCATTCTACATTTCAAATCTCTCACATACCTTTTGAACTCGCAAAAGGTATGTGAAGGTTTTATATTACTTTTATATTATGTGAAAGACACTTGTCAGATTTGATTTTAGAAAGCATCAGGTTCAGCTGTGTGCTCTCATTTTCTGTCTGATTCAGGCTCAAACTGCTGGGACTGGCAGTATTTACTCAACGGCAAAGCCCATGCTAGGAGCGATCTGCAAATCACAGAACATTATGTTAGCTGACCAATCAGAGCCCCTTGAGGGCGGGTTTTTGGAGGAACCAGGAAATTTGACAGTCGTTTTCATGTTAGCTGAGTAGCTGTATATAATCAAAGTGAGATATATAAAAAAAAATAACGTAATTTTTAACAAATTAATCATGAGCACACATTGCTTTGCACCCTATAAACAAAACCAAGCCTTAAAAATACACTCCGAATCCCCCTTTTAACTAATGGGACCTTTTGTAAAGTGTGACCATTATTTTATAAAATACTGTCATTCCCAACAATATAATTCTATGAAATTGTTCATAATTCCCAATCAAGTAATACATTTACCGAACTTGCCTTTGGTTTTTTGTAGAAACCTGACAAATACCAACGCAGGACCTGCTTCATCCTGCAGTATGGACTCTCCTCCGTCACAGCCCTGAAACAAAAATAAATACGATGATTCTCTATTCTTAGTAAAGCACCGTTTGTCGCAGTAGTGATGCTAACAAGGTGCTTACTTGGACAGCAGGTCAGCGTGGTAGTAGTAATCTGACAGCTTGTCCAGAAATGAACGTGGCTCCAGGATAAATGTTGGCAAAACCACTTTCGAAAGGTCCATTCCCGGCCTCAGCTGCTTTAGGAGTGTCCATATTAAACCTTTATTTTCCTCTGAGACAGTCTCAACCTGGGACGCCTCGCCAGCCTTTAATCACAAGAAGATGAAAAAAATATATATAAATATACCTTGAATTCAATATAAGCCACCTTACAGTATTAGGATGCTGTCACTTTAAGACAAATGCATGGATTCAATATATTGAACCTTTTTCTCGCGGTATATGTTCACTTAAGACTATCTGACTGTGTTCGTGTGGATATTCAACAGCCACTTTGGCATTACTTTCATTGTATTTGACAGTTCAAGCACAATTTCCAATTTCTAAGTCCAAAACTGTAAAGCAGCAATCTTAGACCAGAGGTTTGGATGGAAAAGACTATTTCCTTTTCTCCACAACAACAAGCCCTAACTTCTAACAATTATAATCTTCATTTCAATCTTCAATACCTAACCCACATCTAAAGTAGAGCCGATCTTTAGTTTTATGATGATATACTTTAGACTTTAAGCAGTACTGTGCATGAAATATTGCCATACAAACCCCCTGCCCACCAAAAATTGGTTCAAGCCATTTTGCAGACAACAATGACTGTTAGCCTAACTGCAGAGCAAATATTTAGCACCTAAAATGACCTGTAAACATGTATAATGTCATCATAGACAATAGTTTTAGTTAGCATTTGTGTACTACAAAAACATTCAGTAAGCATTATCTTGTAATGCAGTTCACCCAAAATAAACCTTCTGCCATCATTTCACCAGAGATGAGAAGTAACAGAGCACAAATACTTCCTTACTGTACTTTCGATTTTTCTGGTATCAGTACTTTACTCCACTATTTATTTTTCTGACAACTTTTTAATTTTACTCCTTACATTTTTACACAAATATCTGTACTTTCTACTCCTTACATTTTTAAATCGGGCTTGTTACTTTCGTTTTAATATGTTTTGTGGTGCGAGCTATATTATATATTTCATTGCTTAATTTGAATTTATTTTAACTTTATTCATTAAATAAAATATACCCAATATGCTGAAAACATTTTCCAGAGATGGGCAGCAGCTGGAAGGGCATCCGCTGCGTAAAAACTTGCTGGATAATTTGGCTGTTTATTCAGCTGAGACGACCCCAGATTAATAAAAGGACTCAGCCGAAAAGAAAATGAATGAATGAATGAATGAATGCTGAAAACAAATAAACAAAACAAACAAACAAACCTGAAATCATGTGAGCTTTTAGAAATTATGTGCAGTTAAATACATTCAGTTTTTTTATTTTATCAAAAGAAAAAAATGTAGTGTCTTTTAACGGAGACCTAGAAAGGACATAATGGTGGGGAAAAAAAGTTATAGGAAAATATATTTTTGTTCAAGTTTTTACGTTCCCTTGCAAAGATGTTTTGCGTTCCCGTTATCATCCTATCATTAAATATTTTCCCATACATCTCATATATTTTAAATCATGCTGAAATGAATATAAAAATGTCTGCATTCACTTTTTTTTCATTAAAGATGTGCATCGATCATCATATGCAACCGTTGAATCAGCGAATGCATGTATAAGCGCTGACTGACCCACGCGCTCCATATGGTAAACTGATCCCAGATCAGCTTCTGGACATGCCATTTAAAGAGGAGCTAAGGTGCAGGACACTTTGGGATTTGGGTGTGTGTTTAAACAGACAAATACACTTAATAATATGTAAACATGTCTGTCCTGCATGTTTTATTTTAAACAACACATTTTCTCTTAAATGAGCACAAACTGTTTTTTTTATATAATTTTTTTATATTATATTTTTATATTTATTTCAGCGTGCTTTCAAGATTAAAAATATATGAGAAAAATGGGAAAATACTTAATGATAGGATGATAGCAGGATAGAATAGTAAAATACAGGAGAATCCCGGCAAAAAGAGAGGGTTGACATATGAAGTGAACAGGAAGTGTTTGTGGAATGTTTTTCATTCCCACGCAAAATATCTTTGCAATAAAACACAAAACATCTTTGCAAATGAACGCAAAAACTAAAAAATATATTTTCCTGTCACTCTGGTTTTTTTTTTTCTGTTTTTTTTTTTCTGTTTATTTTTTTCCCCGACCAGCATGTCTCCTCCGGGTCTCCTTATGTTTTGGACAAAATGAAGCATTAAATTTAAGATATTTATTAGTTCCAAATATATAGATCTACAGAATTATGTTTTAGATTATATAAATGAGTATGGCAGCTGTTGTTCTTAACAGCCGTAAATCTAGATTTTGTGTCCAAGTGATGATACACATAGGACAACTTTTTGAACAGTGTTGTTGGACAACGATGTTGCTTGGCTACTTTGCAGCTGAAAAATGGCAATGACAAAAAAAATTGAAATTCTGGTTAGTTTGTGTAGATACGTATACAAATATAGATTGTATAGAAACTAAAACGGGCAGTAGAAATGAATACTTTCTAATTAAGTACTTATTTCAGACAGTACTTCTTTACTTTTACCAAAGTACAAAAGTGTAGTCAGTATTTTTACTTTTACCAGAGTCATTTTTAACATGAATATCTGTACTTCTACTTGAGTAAAATATGTGTGTACTTTTGCGGTCCTTGCATTTAGCTCATTCTCAACCTGTTCCAAAATCGTTTAAGTTACTTGTGTCTGCTAAACACAAGGAAGGATATACTGAAAAATGTTCAGAAGTAAACAGGTATTGATTTGCATAGTATTTTGTTGGCAGTTTTGATATTTTGTGTGTTCTTTGTTTATGTTTATTCAGATGGCAAAGTTAGTTTTTAAAGACATACCTTAGTCGAAATAATTTACTGTAGTTACTAAATTTACAGTAATATCACTACAATATTATGGACTGACAGATCTGCTGTAAATGTAAACATGTAAACACCTTAATCAAACTATTACCGTTGTGTAAGATTTTTGCCGCATATAATTTTTGCCGCATCTTCTGACAGGATAGTCTATACACATATTGCGATATAAAATTTCATTAAAACTACACTCTTCCAGCAGTTCCTCGCATCCAATAACCCGGGGGGGCATGCATGAAATGTTCCTGAATGAAAGTGAAAGTGCCAAACTGCAGTTAAAGTCGACAAATTAAGAATGAAACACCCGAAATTACATGAAACTCCCTGTACGCGATGATGTTAATCGAATTATGTGCTATAACATGTAAAACGGGATTATGAAAAGAACATCCAAAAAGCAGCTCATGTAAACACCTTAAATCATATTGTTGTCTTATTCAGATAATTTGATTACTGATGTCCATGTAATCGTAGTCACGCTGTCTTTCTCACCTGCATTTGTATTCGTGTTGCCGCTGTGAAAATCAGTGCTTTTTTCATGCAAACCCTCTTTTGCCACTTGACATTCCCATCTAAACAAAGCTGGACACTTTCCTAACTTTTTACAAACTAGAGGTGTTTTCACACCTT